>NC_091246.1:33890000-34515000 GCF_042477335.2 Ovis canadensis | reverse complement strand
AAGCATAGAGCTGGAGTGGGGTGAAAGGTGAGGGATGGAAGCGAGGCCAGGCAGGGAGATGGATGGGAAAGCAGAGGTCTCAGAATTTGGGGTTCTTTGTCCAGCATTCAAGGACTTTCTATTGTCCTCTTATAATTTTCTCAGCTCTGCGTAAGATCCCGAGGAAAAATTAGTGAACACGATGTAATTCCTCCTCTTTAGTTTCAAATTCTAGGTAGAAATAAACACAAACAACTACAAAAAGATGCAATAAAGATTGTTACAATGTGCAATGGGAAAAAGAGAGAGAGATGATCAAATATTCCTAGGCTGTGTGCTAAGAGAGGAGAAATGCCATTGAAGTGAGTGCCAAAAGGATGAACAGAAATTTAACAGAGGAAGTTCCACTTGCACAAAATCCAGAAATACACAAGTGTGCTCTCTCTATATCGGCTCTGGGATTAGCATCAGCATTATATATGCCAGTTTCTTCTAAGGTGAGAAAGGTTACCTTATCCCTGTTGAAAAATGCTTCAGTGATCCTAGGACCAGGATCAGTAACGAACTTGGGATAATTAAGTTATAGGACTCAGTGAACAGGGTTCTGGGTCAGAAATCCAAAGAAGCTGTTTGTTTTTTCCTTGGTCGTCAACTCCCTCCTTTTCTCCTCCTCACAAGCCAGCTCCTTTTCCTTTGAGACACGCGTCAGGGGGGAACCCCAATAGTTTGATTGGTGGGATTTCATTCTTGGAGTTTTAAGAACTTCACTCCTGAAGTTTTAGACTTGAAAGTCATGAGTCATTTCCATTGCTCAATTTTGCAATAAGATAGATTTTTAAATATTGACCCCTTGGAAAACTCAATGTAAACATATGATATGTGAAACTAGTATCATTTGACTTGAAAATTAAGTTGATTATTTACTTTCAAGTGCACCAGTCTAGTTTCCTATCAGTGAAAAGAAAAGCAAAGAGTAAGAACAAGGTACCATCCCACTCATTGCTATGGAGATCCAGTGTTCTTATGGGGGATTTAAAGAACGAGGTGAAGTGAGAAGGCACTCAGGCTCCCTGAAATTAGAGGTGTTTTCTAACCAATGGAAGTCACTGACTGGAGTTGACTCTTTTCCTGCTATGAAATTTTGAATTATATAAATTTTTACTATAGTCAAGTGATTCTGACCTTGCAAATGAGTGCCAAAAATGCATCAGTCCATAAAATGACTTTTTTGAAGTCTACCAACTTTAAAATATTAAGCATTAATTCAAAATTGCTCTGAGTTAGGTGATGCTGCTGTATTTCAAAAAATGAAATAATCTGCCTCCAAAATTTAAAGGAAAAAAATGTAATAGATATTTTCACAAAGTTTTAACACTGAATATTTGAAACAGAGAATATAATAGGAGAAATACTAGGAAATATTTTCATGAACTTTTAACACAAAATATTAAGACCTATTACATTCTGTCATCAGCAATGCCAGTGACCTTGCAAAATGGAAAAGGCATCAGATAAACTGCAACAGTGAGTTCCTCCTATAGGATCATCTCCAAGTAATTTAGACTCCAGGAAGCTTCAAAGAAAAGCACTGAAATCTTGGTTTACACTGCACCAAGCAAAATTTGGAGGATATGGGAAGGACAAATGCTTAACTCTTATTCAGAGGAGACAAAGCCTATTATGATTCCACCTCTTCCACCCCATTATTACAGGAATTTCTCTTGTAAAAGTTTGACTGTTGCTATCTTGACTCTAAGAATTGAAGATGACAAAAATAGCCTTTAATTAGCCAGTTACAAAGTATGATAATGGCTTTTCTTCACCTCTGGGCAGTTGCCTTGTGATGGTCTGACATGTGTACCTCCAAGGTCATTCCACAGTCTTTTGAAACAGTAATTTGTTTACTGCCAGTGTTTTAAAATTTTTTCTGTTCGAGTGAAAGAATCTTGGGTGTGAGAGGTAAGGGACCCAGCTCCTGCAAGCCAGCAGATTCACTCAAAGGTCCTGACCCGTGTGAAGCGTGTCCTGGCCTGTAAACACGTCAGAATGACATTAGCTGTGTATTTACAAAGCACGGCCCTGAGTGGGTCCATTATGCCTGGTCTAATGGAACTGCATTCCTCTAAGTGCTTTTTAAGTTCTGTAGGCTGCATGGCCAATATCCCTTCGGGGTACCCAAATGCTTGATGGCCATAAATAGCAAGTGGGGCCTTCCAGGGTGATCCTTCACTGCACTGAGCTACACTGAGACAGGAGGCCCTGTCCAATATGTCTCTGTCACAATCTTGTCCTTTTGTCTGAGCCTCCATTACTCTTATTTATTCAACTTTCCCAAATAGAAAAGCAGAGAACAAACGAATCCATCTTTCCATCATTTGACTGACTATCCATCATCTGCTACCATCAGTTACTCTCATCAGTTGACTATGTCCCATCCACACACACTGTGCTAAGCAGTTCCCTGGGCTAACTTAAACTACCTCCATTCCTAATCCAATGAGCTAAGTACAATTGCCACAATTTTACATAGAGAGAACCAAGCATCTTACAAAGGTAGAGTGTGTTACCCTGTTCATTTACTACCCCAAGGTCAGCTTTGAGAAGTTAGGTAATTTTCTAAGTTTTCAGAGCTAGTAAGTGGTACAACTTGAAGTTCAAACCCTACTCTTTCTTTCCTCTGTAGCCCAATGCAGTTTGGTTTTGTAGATCTTAAATCCTGCTAGAATCCAGAAGGAAATAGCAACCCACTCCAGTACTCTTGCCTGGAAAATCCCATGGATGGAGGAGCCTGGTAGGCTACGGTCCATGGGGTCGCAAAGGGTCGGACACTACTGAGCAACTTCACTCTACTCTCTAGAATCCAGAAAGATTGCCATGACCACTTGCTCTTCACTTTACAAACTGAATTTTTAACAAGTTAAGGTTAAAGAGCTAATCCTCTGCAGTGTGTATGTGAGAGTGTTAGTTGCTCAGTCATGTCTGATTCTTTGCAACCCTGTGGCCTATAGCCCTCCAGGGTCCTCTGTCCATCGGATTCTCCAGGCAAGATTACTTGAATGGGTTGCCATGCCTCCTGCTTGGAGAATTCTTTACCTTCTGAGTCACAGGGAAGCCCAGTAGACAGCAGAGTATAATCCAGTTCAGGACTCTCTTGTCACAGGACTCTTGCCCATACACCATTGAGCAAACTTTCACCTGATTTCACTTAAGTGAAAAAGCTCTAAGGACCGAAGAAGGTCCACTGGCATGGGCATAAACATAAATCCACAATGTAATAAAAATGTAATTATAAAATAATCCTAACTCAAAAAATAAAAATATCTTTATCATCTATTTGTTTTCATTAGTTACTAATATTTTTACAGAGCCACTCATTTCTGACAAGTCAATTATCTAAGATCTTCTACCTCCATTAAAATCAGCAGGGTTCTTGAAGCAAGTGATAATAGACTTGATTTTCTCTAACTATAAATTTGTGTTCATGTTTGTGTATGTCTGTGCTTATATATGCAAAAGAAGAGAAGCTAAAGGCAAAGGAGAAAAGGAAAGATATACTCATTTGAATGCAGAGTTCCAAAGAAAAACACAGATTAAAAAAAAAAAAAAGCCTTCCTCAGTGATCAATGCAAAGAAATAGAGGAAAACAACAGAAGGGTAAAGACTAGAGATGTCTTCAAGAAAATTAGAGATACCTAGAGAACATTTCATGCAAAAATTCGCGCAATAAAGGAAAGAAATGGTATGGACCTAACAGAAGCAGAAGAGATTAAGAAGAGGTGGCAACAATACACAGAAAAACTACACAAAAAAGATCTTCATGATGCAGACAACCATGACGGTGTGGTTACCCACCTGGAGCCAAACATCCTGGGATAGGAAGTCAAGCGGGCCTTGGGAAGCATCACTGTAAACAAAGCTAGTGGAGATGATGGAATTCCAAATTCCAAATTCAAATCCTAAAAGATGATGCTGTGAGAGTGCTGCAGTCAATGTGCCAGCAAATCTGGAAAACTCAGCAGTGGCCACAGCACTTTTCATTCCAATCTCAAAGAAGGGCAGTGCCAAAGAATGTTCTCATTACTGCACAATTGCACTCATCATACACACTAGCAAAGTAATGCTCAAAATTCTCCAAGCCAGGCTTCAACAGTACAGTACATGAAATGTGAACTTCCAGATGTTTAAGCTAGACTGAGAAAAGGCAGAAGAACCAGAGATCCAACATCCATTTGATATCGAAAAAGCAAGAGAGTTCCAAAAAAAATCTACTTCTGCTTTATTGATCTACACAGTCAGACTGTGTAGGTCACAACAAACTGTGGAAAATTCTGAAAGAGATGGGAATACCAGACCACCTTAACTGCCTCCTGAGAAACCTGTATGCAGGTCAAGAAGCAACAGTTAGAATTGGATATGGAACAAAAGACTGGTTCCAAATCGTGAAAGGAGTACATCAAGGCTGTATATTGTCACACTGTTTATTTAACTTATTTGCGTAGTACATCATGAGAAATGCTGGACTGGATGAAGCACAAGCTGGAATCAAGATTGCCGGGAAAATATCAATAACCTCAGATACGCAGATGATACCACCCTTATGGAAGAAAGTGAGGAGGAACCAAGTCTTTTGATGAAAGAGGAGAGTGAAAAATTTGGCTTAAAGCTCAACATTCAGAAAACTAAGATCATGACATGTGGTCCCATCACTTCGTGGCAAATAGATGGAGAAACAGTGGAAACAGTGGCAGACTTTATTTTGGGGGGCTTGAAAATCACTGTAGATGGTGACTGCAGCCATGAAATTAAATGGGGAGGGAGGTGGGAGGGGGGTTCATGTTTGGGAACGCATGTAAGAATTAAAGATATTAAAATTTAAAAAATAAAAAGCTAAAAAAAAAAAGACACTTGCTCCTTAGAAGAAAAGCTATGACCAACCTAGACAGCATATTAAAAAGCAGAGACATTACTTTGCCAACAAACTTCTTTCTAGTCAAGGCTATGGTATTTCCAGTAGTCATGTGTGGATGTGAGATTTGGACTATAAAAAAGCTCAGCACTGAAGAATTGATGCTGTTGAATTGTGGTGTTGGAGAAGACTCTTGAGAGTCCCTTGGACTGCAAGGAGATCCAACCAGTCCATCCTAAAGGAAATCAGTCCTGAATATTCATTGGAAGGACTGATACTGAAGCTGAAGCTCCCATATTTTGGCCACCTGATTTGAAGAACCTCCTCATTGGAAAAGACCCTGATGCTGGGAAAGATTGAAGGCGAGAGGAGAAGGGGACAACAGAGGATAAGATGGTCGGATGGCATCACCGACACGATGGACATGAGTTTGAGTAAACTCTGGAAGTTGGTGATGGACAGGGACGCTTGGCATACTGCAGTACATGGGGTCATAAAGAGTAAGACATGACTGAGCAAGTGAACTGACCTGAACTGAGAGATGTCTTACACTAATACTAGTAGTAATGCCTAATCAAAGTGTTTGACCTGTAGATATTCTCAATCAGTATTTATTGAATAAATGAATTATTTGTTGGTCAAATGGAATTTAAAATAGAATTCTAATATGTAAAATATTAACTTTCATTTAGGCACTGGGCTCCCAATTGTGATTAATAATACATTAATCATGGGCAAAATATCCTGAAGCATTAATATGTACCAGCAAAAATTTGTCCTTTAAACACTGGAACAAGAGAAATATTTCTGGGGAAAAAAGACATTTAGATAGTCCTGAGAATTACTCTGAAGTTAAAAAAAAACATAGCATACTCAGAAAGAAATACCAATATAAAGTAAAATAGACCAATGGATTTGATTCCACTATGAAAGTGAAAGTCACTTGGTCGTGTCGAACTCTTTGCAGCTCCATGGACTATACAGTCCATGGAATTCTCCAGGCCAGAATACTGGAGTGGGTAGCCTTTCCCTTCTCCAGGGGATCTTCCCAATGCAGGGATTGAACCCAGGTCTTCTGCATTGCAGGCAGATTCTTTACAAACTGAGCCACAAGGGAAGCCCTGAGTCCACTACTAGTAGTCAAATATGAAGACACAAATCTATGCTATCTACAGGAAACTTCCAGTGAACACATAGTTAGAACCTTACACTATATCAGAGTCCAGTTGATCAATCCTCTCAGCCCATAAGAGTGTGTGTGTATATATATATATATCCCATGTTTTCTCATTGCCTTTCTTTTAAACTTTGTGCAGCAACACGATGTCAGTGTATTGAAAAGTTCTATGAGAACCCAAATTTCACAGCCTCCAGATAAACCTAACATGGAGCCCTAAATCCTAGGTCAATATTGTCATATGCTGTTACTGAGCTCCAACAGAAAAGATAAAGATGGTTTATATCCAAGTCTGACAACACTACAAACCACATATGTTTTCCTAGTGGCAATTCATAAAACAAGAATCACCATGATGCAATAAGAGAGCCCTGTTTACTAATGAATGCTTTTATCAATGTTTTATCATGCGGCGGGTCAATAAAAAAGGCAGCATAAAAATAAATTAGCCGAGGATATGAGGTCTTCCCTTCAGAAATACAAAAGCTTTAACGTCTGCAACCCAGACCAGGGCTGCTGGATCACTGGAGTCTCTCCCGCACTGAATGAGCAGCTTCCATCTGCCAGTGGAGCTGGTTCCTGTGGCGACAGAAGGCTTTCTATATATTCCAGTTACAAGATCAGCTTGGGGAATATGCTTGGTGGGGTCACAGGTCATGTGCTCAGGCAAGGCTTGAAGCAAATAGCAACAAGCCAAAACCTTCAATAGAATTTGCCCCATCAATGTGAAGAAAAACCTCACCAACTAGGCGGAAGCTCAGTAAATGGCACTGCACCTAGAGGCCTTTATAGGAGGTGGATTCTTCGACTGCACTTACAAGATGGCAAACTATATATTAGACAACAGCTATGTCATTGGCTTGTTGTCCACAAAGCTCATTCATTTTCACACATACTGAGCCCTGCAGAAAGTGTCTAGGTAGTGAAGATGCCCCAAAATTGCCCTGCAAGGTCCTTAGCAAGCTTATCTTTATCCTTCTGTATATCTCTTCATGGACAAGGCAATGGCACCCCACTCCAGTACTCTTGCCTGGAAAATCCCATGGATGGAGGGGCCTGGTAGGCTGCAGCCCACGGGGTCGCTAAGAGTCAGACACGACTGAGCGACTTCACTTTCACTTTTCACTTTCATGCATTGGAGAAGGAAATGGCAATCCACTCCAGTGTTCTTGCCTGGAGAATCCCAGGGACAGGGGAGCCTGGTGGGCTGCCGTCTCTGGGGTCACACAGAGTCAGACACGACTGAAGTGTGTTAGCAGCAGTAGCAGCAGCATATATCTTCATGACCCCAACCACAGTAACTTCTCACTCCCCTGAGCCCTCAAATCATTTCCAACCTGAGTCATCTGCATGACATTCACATTACTGCTCCATACTGTGGTGGTTAGTACTTTTCTGGCCACCCACATCCATTCAGAGCCCCCAGGAAAGAGGCCTAACTTCTGATTTGGGCAAGTCATGCTGATCAGAGTTCATCTCAGAGCTTATCAGAGTTCATCTCAGAGCTTTGGCTTGAGCGATGGGAAAGAAGTGTTGAGTTATTATACAAGGCTTAAGCCCTGGAGGAATCATCCACAGGGAGCCTGATAATGAAGCCTTCAAAGGAAGACAGCAGAGTCCAGCTGACAGAAATATGAGGACCTTGTGGCTTAGTTTAAGTCTCACATCCTGTAATGCCCAAAGTCAACCTGAAAACTTGAACTTTCCGATTTCAGTAGGACAATAGATTCCTATTTTTTACCTAACCCAATTTGAGCTGTGTTTTCTTTACTTGGAAACATGATGGTTAACTTTATGTGGCAACTTGACTGGCCTAAGGGATCCCCAGATAGCTGGTAAAAAATATTTCCAGTTGTGTCTACAAGGGAGTTTCCATAAGAGATTAACATTTGAATCAGTTGACTGAGTAAGATTATCCTCACCAATGCAGGTGGGCATCATCCTATCCATTGAGGGCCTGAATAGAACAAAAGGATGAGGAAAAGGTGAGTTTGCTACTTTTGCTTGAGCTGTGGCATCCATTTCTGCCTTCAAATGTCAGTGTTCCTGGTTCTCAGGCCTTCAGAATCAAACCAGGGCTTATACCATCAGCCTTCCAGTTCTCCAGCATTTGAATTCACACTTATACCATCAGCTACCCTGGTTGGCAGGCATCTAGCTTTAGACTGAATTAGCATCAGCTTCTGTGGTTCTGCATCTTGAAGAAAGCAGATCATGGGACTACTTTGACTTCATAGTCATGGGAGCCAATTCCTGTAATAAATTAGATAGATTAATGATAGATATATAGAGATATAGCTTATTGGTTCTGTTTCTCTGGAGAATCCTCACTAGTAAGGAACTGAGAAGATTGTCATAGTTCCTCAGCATAACTTAACCTCACCAAGAGGGAAATATTCAGTAAAGTTCTGAACCTAGTACAAATATGTGAACTTAAATGTATTGCTTTATTGATCTTCTGGATTGTTCTATTCCATTTGATACTGAAATTAGAAAGTAGGCATAAATTCATGATGGCAATCGCAAACCCACTGGGTGGCTCCCGGAAGTCTGGTGCTCTCCAAGTCAGGCTGGTTGTGAATTTTTGACACCCTATGCAGAACTGATCACCCTTACCTCATTGCCTGGTTATTCAGAACTCACAGTCTAAATTGAGACTGACTTAAAAGATCATATTAAATTACTATTTTCTTTTTGTTGTTGTTTTTGTTCAGTTGTTAAGTTGTGACAGACTCTTTGAGACCCCATGGTCTGCAGCACACCAGACTTGCCTGTCCTTCACTATCTCCTGGAGTTTGCTCAAATTCGTGTCCAAAATGGTTAAAACTTCTGAACCCCAAATAAAGATATATGGGTATTTCCTATAAAATTGTGGCCATTTGGTCACTTCTTTCCACAGGTGGGTTAGTTCCACTTACAAATCTACATGAATTTCCCTGGGTAATTTGTTTCATGGAAAGTTGCCTAGTAGAATAACAAATTTACTTCAAATTTTAGGACTACTCAACATACAAACACTGTTTCCACAATTATATATTAAGAAGTTAGTAAAAATACAGATGCATGTTCAATGTGTGCGCAGACATATACAGCCACTGAGGTAACCACACAATCACCTTGGTCAGAAAAGCAACCCGTTGACTTCATCTACATTCAAAACTCACTGAGGCGCCGTGCATTATGAATCGTTTCTCAGTTCCTCTGAAGCCATAATTCTTCATTGAACATAATCACTTTGACCCTACTAGTGACATGTTGATACCTTAGGTCTTTCCTGGTGGCTCAGACTGTAAAGAACCTGCTTGCAGTGCAGGTGATCCATGTTCAGTCCCTGGATTCGGAAGATTCCCTGGAGAAGGAAATGGCAATCCAGTCCGGTATTCTTGCCTGGAGGATCCCATGGACAGAGGAGCCTGGCAGGCTACAGTCCATGGGGTTGCTAAAAGTTGGCCAGGACCGAGCAACTAACACTTTCCTTTTTAGAGCATTGAGGCTTCCCTGATAGTTCAGTTGGTAAAGAATCTGCCTGCAATGTGGGAGACCAGGGTTCAACCTCTGGGTTGAGATGATCCCCTGGAGAAGGGAAAGGCTATACCCACTCCAGTATTCTGGCCTGGAGAGTTCCATGGGCTGTGTAGTCCATGGGGTCGCAAAGAGTCTGGCACCACTGAGCGATTTTCACTTTCACTTTTTAGGGCATTATTGTTTACTCATCCAAAGTTTATCGGTGCCTGTTGTGCCAGGCAATACTTCCAGGAGTTGAAGCTACAGTAGTGAACTTGGTGGTCAGAGTTCCAGCATTCATAGAGTTGATACTCTAATAAAATGATAGGCATACATAAATAAATAAATGATTATGATTATTTCAGATAGCACAAAGCATTATCAAGAAAACACAATAGGATGATATGAAAGAGAGTGACTCTGCAGAATGGAAGAAGTTTCACTGGGTGACTGGTTTTATTTTTATTTTATTTTTTTTTTAATTTTAAAATCTTTAATTCTTACATGCATTCCCAAACATGACCCCCCCTCCCACCTCCCTCCCCACAACATCTCTCTGGGTCATCCCCATGTACCAGCCCCAAGCATGCTGCACCCTACGTCAGACATGGACTGGCGATTCAATTCTTACATGATAGTATACATGTTAGAATTCCCATTCTCCCAAATCATCCCACCCTCTCCCTCTCCCTCTGAGACCAAAAGTCCGTTATACCCATCTGTGTCTTTTTTCCTGACTTGCATACAGGGTCGTCATTGCCATCTTCCTAAATTCCATATATATGTGTTAGTATACTGTATTGGTGTTTTTCTTTCTGGCTTACTTCACTCTGTATAATTGGCTCCAGTTTCATCCATCTCATCAGAACTGATTCAAATGAATTCTTTTTAACGGCTGAGTAATACTCCATTGTGTATATGTACCACAGCTTTCTTATCCATTCATCTGCTGATGGACATCTAGGTTGTTTCCATGTCCTGGCTATTATAAACAGTGCTGCGATGAACATTGGGGTACATGTGTCTCTTTCAATTCTGGTTTCCTCGGTGTGTATGCCCAGAAGTGGGATTGTTGGGTCATAAGGGAGTTCTATTTGCAATTTTTTAAGGAATCTCCACACTGTTCTCCATAGTGGCTGTACTAGTTTGCATTCCCACCAACAGTGTAGGAGGGTTCCCTTTTCTCCACACCCTCTCCAGCATTTATTGCTTGCAGATTTTTGGATCGCAGCCATTCTGACTGGTGTGAAGTGGTACCTCATTGTGGTTTTGATTTGCATTTCTCTAATAATGAGTGATGTTGAGCATCTTTTCATGTGTTTGTTAGCCATCCGTATGTCTTCTTTGGAGAAATGTCTATTTAGTTCTTTGGCCCATTTTTTGATTGGGTCGTTTATTTTTCTGGAGTTGAGCTGCATAAGTTGGTTGTATATTTTTGAGATTAGTTGTTTGTCAGTTGCTTCATTTGCTATTATTTTCTCCCATTCCGAAGGCTGTCTTTTCACCTTGCTTATATTTTCCTTTGTTGTGCAGAAGCTTTTTATTTTAATTAGATCCCATTTGTTTATTTTTGCTTTTATTTCCAGCATTCTGGGAGGTGGATCATAGAGGATCCTGCTGTGATTTATTTCTGAGAGTGTTTTGCCTATATTCTCCTCTAGGAGTTTTATAGTTTCTGATCTTACATTTAGATCTTTAATCCATTTTGAGTTTATTTTTGTGTACGGTGTTAGAAAGTGATCTAGTTTCATTCTTTTACAAGTGGTTGACCAGTTTTCCCAGCACCACTTGTTAAAGAGATTGTCTTTACTCCATTGTATATTCTTGCCTCCTTTGTCAAAGATAAGGTGTCCATATGTGTGTGGATTTATCTCTGGGCTTTCTATTTTGTTCCATTGATCTATATGTCTGTCTTTGTGCCAGTACCATACTGTCTTGATGACTGTGGCTTTGTAGTAGAGCCTGAAGTCAGGCAAGTTGATTCCTCCCGTTCCATTCTTCTTTCTCAAGATTGCTTTGGCTATTCGAGGCTTTTTGTATTTCCATACAAATCTTGAAATTATTTGTTCTAGTTCTGTGAAAAATGTGGCTGGTAGCTTGACAGGGATTGCATTGAATTTGTAAATTGCTTTGGGTAGTATACTCATTTTCACTATATTGATTCTTCCGATCCATGAACATGGTATATTTCTCCATCTATTAGTGTCCTCTTTGATTTCTTTCATCAGTGTTTTATAGTTTTCTATATATAGGTCTTTAGTTTCTTTAGGTAGATATATTCCTAAGTATTTTATTCTTTTCGTTGCAATGGTAAATGGAATTGTTTTCTTAATTTCTTTTTCTACTTTCTCATTATTCGTGTATAGGAATGCAAGGGATTTCTGTGTGTTGATTTTATATCCTGCAACTTTACTATATTCATTGATGATCTCTAGTAATTTTCTGGTGGAGTCTTTAGGGTTTTCCATGTAGAGGATCATGTCATCTGCAAACAGTGAGAGTTTTACTTCTTCTTTTCCAATTTGGATTCCTTTTATTTCTTTTTCTGCTCTGATTGCTGTGGCCAAAACTTCCAGAACTATGTTGAATAGTAGCGGTGAAAGTGGACACTCTTGTCTTGTTCCTGACTTTAAGGGAAATGCTTTCAATTTTTCACCATTGAGGATAATGTTTGCTGTGGGTTTGTCATAGATAGCTTTTATTATGTTGAGGTATGTTCCTTCTATTCCTGCTTTCTGGAGAGTTTTTATCATAAATGGATGTTGAATTTTGTCAAAGGCCTTCTCTGCATCTATTGAGATAATCATATGGTTTTTATTTTTCAATTTGTTAATGTGGTGAATTACATTGATTGATTTGCGGATATTGAAGAATCCTTGCATCCCTGGGATAAAGCCCACTTGGTCATGGTGTATGATCTTTTTAATGTGTTGTTGGATTCTGATTGCTAGAATTTTGTTGAGGATTTTTGCATCTATGTTCATCAGTGATATTGGCCTGTAGTTTTCTTTTTTTGTGTCATCTTTGTCAGGTTTTGGTATTAGGGTGATGGTGGCCTCATAGAATGAGTTTGGAAGTTTACCTTCCTCTGCAATTTTCTGGAAGAGTTTGAGGAGGATAGGTGTTAGCTCTTCTCGAAATTTTTGGTAGAATTCAGCTGTGAAGCCGTCTGGACCTGGGCTTTTGTTTGCTGGAAGATTTCTGATTACAGTTTCAATTTCCGTGCTTGTGATGGGTCTGTTAAGGTTTTCTATTTCTTCCTGGTTCAGTTTTGGAAAATTGTACTTTTCTAAGAATTGGTCCATTTCTTCCACGTTGTCCATTTTATTGGCATACAACTGCTGATAGTAGTCTCTTATGATCCTTTGTATTTCTGTGTTGTCTGTTGTGATCTCTCCATTTTCATTTCTAATTTTATTGATTTGATTTTTCTCTCTTTGCTTCTTGATGAGTCTGGCTAATGGTTTGTCAATTTTATTTATCCTTTCAAAGAACCAGCTTTTGGCTTTGTTGATTTTTGCTATGGTCTCTTTTGTTTCTTTTGCATTTATTTCTGCCCTAATTTTTAAGATTTCTTTCCTTCTACTCACTCTGGGGTTCTCCAACTCTTCCTTTTCTAGTTGCTTTAGTTGTAGAGTTAGGTTGTTTATTTGACTTTTTTCTTGTTTCTTGAGGTATGCCTGTATTGCTATGAACTTTCCTCTTAGCACTGCTTTTATAGTGTCCCACAGGTTTTGGGTTGTTGTGTTTTCATTTTCATTAGTTTCTATGCATATTTTGATTTCTTTTTTGATTTCTTCTGTGATTTGTTGGTTATTCAGAAGTGTGTTGTTCAACCTCCATATGTTGGAATTTTTAATAGTTTTTCTCCTGTAATTGAGATCTAACCTTAATGCATTATGGTCAGAAAAGATGCTTGGAATGATTTCGATTTTTTTGAATTTATCAAGTTTAGATTTATGGCCCAGGATGTGATCTATCCTGGAGAAGGTTCCATGAGCACTTGAAAAAAAGGTGAAATTCATTGTTTTGGGGTGAAATGTCCTGTAGATATCAATTAGATCTAACTGATCTAATGTATCATTTAAAGTTTGCGTTTCTTTGTTAATTTTCTGTTTAGTTGATCTGTCCATAGGTGTGAGTGGGGTATTAAAGTCTCCCACTATTATTGTGTTATTGTTGATTTCCCCTTTCATACTTGTTAGCATTTGTCTTACATATTGCAGTGCTCCTATATTAGGTGCATATATATTTATAATTGTTATATCTTCTTCTTGGATTGTTCCTTTGATTATTATGTAGTGGCCTTCTTTGTCTCTTTTCACAGCCTTTGTTTTAAAGTCTATTTTATCGGATATGAGTATTGCCACTCCTGCTTTCTTTTGGTCTCTATTTGCGTGGTATATCTTTTTCCAGCCCTTCACTTTCAGTCTGTATGTGTCCCTTGTTTTGAGGTGGGTCTCTTGTAAGCAGCAAATAGAGGGGTCTTGTTTTTGTATCCATTCGGTCAGTCTTTGTCTTTTGGTTGGGACGTTCAACCCATTTACGTTTAAGGTGATTATTGATAAGTATGATCCCGTTACCATTTACTTTGTTGTTTTGGGTTCGGGTTTATACACCCTTTTTGTGTTTCCTTTCTAGAGAATATCCTTTAGAATTTGTTGGAGAGCTGGTTTGGTGGTGCTGAATTCTCTCAGCTTTTGCTTGTCTGTAAAGCTTTTGATTTCTCCTTCGTATTTGAATGAGATCCTTGCTGGGTACAGTAATCTGGGCTGTAGGTTATTGTCTTTCATCACTTTAAGTATGTCTTGCCATTCTCTCCTGGCCTGAAGAGTTTCTATTGAAAGATCAGCTGTTATCCTTATGGGAATCCCCTTGTGTGTTATTTGTTGTTTTTCCCTTGCTGCTTTTAATATTTGTTCTTTGTGTTTGATCTTTGTTAATTTGATTAATATGTGTCTTGGGGTGTTTCGCCTTGGGTTAATCCTATTTGGAACTCTCTGTGTTTCTTGGACTTGAGTGATTATTTCCTTCCCCATTTTAGGGAAGTTTTCAACTATTATCTCCTCAAGGATTTTCTCATGATCTTTCTTTCTGTCTTCTTCTTCTGGGACTCCTATAATTCGAATGTTGGAGTGTTTCATATTGTCCTGGAGGTCTCTGAGATTGTCCTCATTTCTTTTAATTCGTTTTTCTTGTTTCCTCTCTGATTCATTTATTTCTACCATTCTATCTTCTATTTCACTAATCCTATCTTCTGCCTCCGTTATTCTACTATTTGTTGCCTCCAGAGTGTTTCTGATCTCATTTATTGCGTTATTCATTATATTTTGACTCTTTTTTATTTCTTCTAGGTCCTTGTTAAACCTTTCTTGCATCTTCTCAATCTTTGTCTCTAGCCTATTTATCTGTGATTCCATTTTGATTTCAAGATTTTGGATCATTTTCACTATCAATATTCGGAATTCCTTCTCCGGTAGATTCCCTACTTCTTCCTCTTTTGTTTGGTTTGGTGGGCAGCTCTCCTGTTCCTTTACCTGCTGAGTATTCCTCTATCTCTTCATCTTGGTTATATTGCTGCGTTTGGGGTGGCCTTTTTATATTCTGGTAATTTGTGGAGTTCTCTTTATTATGGAGCTTCCTCACTTTGGGTGGGGTTCTATCAGTGGCTTGTCAAGGTTTCCTGGTTAGGGAGGCTTGTGTTGGAGTTTTGGCGGGTGGAGCTGGGTTTCTTCTCTCTCGAGTGCAGTGGAGTAACCCGTAATGGGTTACAAGACATCAAAGGTTTTGGGATAATATTGAGCTGCCTGTATATTGAGGCTCAGGGGATTGTTTCTGTGTTGCTGGAGAATTTGCGTGGTATGTCTTGTTTTGGAACTTGTTGGCCCTTGGGTGGAGCTTGGTTTTGGTGTAGGTATGAAGGCATTAGATGGGCTCCTATTGCTTAATGTTCCCTGAATTCATGAGTTCTCTAATGTTTTCAGGCTTTGGATTTAAGCCTCCTGCTTCTGGCTTTCAGTTTTATTTTTACAGTAGCCTCTAGACTTCTCCATCTATACAGCACCGATGATAAAACATCTAGGTTAAAGATGAAAAGTTTCTCCACATTGAGGGACACTCAGAGAGGTTCACTGGGATATAAGGAGAAGAGAAGATGGAGGAGGTAGTTAGAGGTAACTGGAATGAGATGCGGTGAGATCAAAAGAGAAGAGAGCAAACTAGCCAGTAGTCACTTCCTTATGTGCGCTCTATAGTTTGGCCCGCTCAGGGGTATTTACAGAGTTATACGGGGAAGAGGAGAGGGAGGAAGTGGACAGAGGTGACCAGGAGGATCAGAGAGAGGAATGAGTGGGAGAGAGACAAATCCTGCCAGTAACCTGTTCCTTAGGTGTTCCCCACCGTCTGGAACACACAGAGATTCACAGAGTTGGATAGAGGAGAGATGGGGGGGGGAAAGAGACAGAGGCCACCTGGTGGAGAAAAAGGAGAGTCCAGAGGAGGAGAGAGTGGTCAAGCCAGTAATCTCGCTCTCAGGTAAACTGGGGTAGTGAAGTTTGGGTTTTTAAATGTACAAAATTGGCAATAAACACCTAAGAGCAAAGATTAAAAATCTAGAGTAGAGTTTGGATTTTCAAAGATACAATATTAAAGAGAAGCAGAAGGAAAAAGGAAGAAAGAAAAAAAAGAATTATTAAAAAACAAACAAACAGACAATCAAAAAAAAAAAAAAAAAACCATCAACAACCATCCAAAGACTATATATGGTGTTTGCCTTAAAAAAAAAAAAAAAAGGTCTTTAAAAAAAATTAGTAATAATAGGTTATAGAAATAAAAATTTAAGGAGAAATAGAAGACAACAATTAAAAAAAAAGTTAGAAAAAAAGCAAAAAAAAAAAAAAAGGAGTGGTTTTAAAAATATTAAAATATATATATATATATATATATATATATATATATATATATATATATATATATCTTGCCCTTTCTGGTATTATGGGCCGTGTGGGATCACTTCCAAGGTGGTTCCCTCTGATTAACTTCTTCTGTTTGCTGGTTTTTTAGGATCACTGGTTCAGTCGCGCTGTGGGGAGGGGGGATGCTGCAAACAAATAGCACTGTCGTGTGCACACAGTATCTCTGCTCCGCTTGACCTGTCCTTTCTCGCGGCGCACAAACCGCTCTGGCTCTACGATGCTCAGCCGGGAACTGTCTGGGGCCGGCCCTAGGCTGCGTGCACTTCCCCGGTCCAAGCCGCTCAGGTTCGGCGCTCAGGCAGCCCTCAGAGGCACAGATTCGGCTGGAACTGCGCTTTGTGCCCTTCCCAGGTCCGAGTAGCTCAGGAGTTTGGCGAGCGCGGTCGCCGCGGCTTGTCACCTTTTCTGCCGCTGCTGCTCAGCTTTCTGGGCGGACTGCTGGCGCACCCCGTGAGGCAAATTGTGACTGTCCAGCTCCCCCAGAAGTCTTAGCAAAGGAGCCTGCTTGCAGTTAGGTAAGCAAAGTCTCTCCGGGTCTGCAGTTGCCCCTTTCCAGACCTTACGGCTCTGGCTGCCTGTCCCCGGCGGGGGATGGTCTGCAGCCGGCTTTTTCCGATCCGTCCTTTGTTCTGTGCTCGGTCCTGGCGGGGTCTTATGTTCGAGCTTTTCGCGTGGTAGCTATCCCACAGTCTGATTTGCTAGCCCAGGTTAGGTCGTTCTGGTTGCGCGTGGGGCGTTCCTGCCCGATTCTTACAAAGCTCTGCAGCCCGCGCCTCCCGCGCGTCCCTGCCCTGCCCCCACTTCCCAATGGCGGATGCAGGCGTCTGTGCTGCTTTTCCGCTGGGGGAGTTACTGGTGGGCTTGTAATCTGTTGGTTTTAATTATTTATCTATTTTTCCTTCCTGTTATGTTGCCCTCTGTGTTTCCAAGGTTCGCCACAGACTCGGCAGGGAGAGTGTTTCCTGGTGTTTGGAAACCTCTCTTCTTAAAATTCCCTTCCCAGGACGGGCTTCCCTTCCCGGGACGGAGCTCCCTCCCCACCTCCTTTGTCTCCTTTTTCGTCTTTTATATTTTATCCTACCTGTTTTTGAAGACAAAGGTCTGCTTTTCTGGTTGCCTGATGTCCTCTGCCAGCCTACATAATTTGTTTTGTGAAGTTTGCTCAGCGTTGAAATGTTCTTTTGAGGAATTTGTGAAGGAGAAAGTGATCTTCCCGTCCTATTCCTCCGCCATCTTTCCCTCCCTCAAGGGTGACTGGTTTTAAACTATGATATGTTGATTGCACCCATCTGAGAATTGATGTATATAAGTACCCTTTGCCATCTCATTTTTGAACCCCATATCATATGACTATTTTTCAAATCCGAGTAAGAGGTTCAGGATATTATCCATTTCACTGGAGATTATCTGCTTGCTCCTTTTTCTTTGCTTCCTATACTGTCTTTCCTTAGACTGGAAAAGACCTTTTCCTTCCTCTGGAGGGCTCTCCAGGGGGTCCTTGTGCCCCTTTCTAGTATAATCCTGTATTACAGACTTGCCCCAATTTTAAAAATAGTCATTGTACGCGGTGATCAGCTCTTCCACACACGGGCAGGAGTTTAACAGTTGGCAGCCAGAGTCAGAAGACCACAGATGTACAAAGGTGAACAAAATGACAGAGCATACATATCTATTGATCTATATCACCTCTGTCAAAAGCAGCCACAGATGTGGTACAAGTGCATAATCGCTCCTGAAGTAATGGGATGAATGTCTCTCTTTAGACAAGACTCTTAAGCATGGCTATCTAGAGCACCAGTGCCCTCTCATGGATGAGCTGGGAAGCATCTCCCACGGAATATGCACACCCTGGTACACCCCAAGACAGAGCCAGCACAACACACGACACCTCTCAGCCGCCGCCCTCCTTCACAGATGAGAGGGATCACGGGAGGCTGTCAGGAGAAGCTGACTTGGCTCTCTCATTCCTTCCCCTCCAAAAGGAATCTCCACCTACCGGGTGTCTCACTCCTAAAAATGTTTGAGCGTCATTTTTAAGGCTTCCATTCCAACCAAATATGAATCTTCCTAAAATGATTCACTTTCAGAACTTATGAGTCACTTACCAGTTAGTGAAAAAGAGTTTGCGCAGCTCTTCCTTAATGGGGGACTTTGACCTCTGGTCAGATCTCAGGAGACTGGGCAGCTCAGAATGCTGGGAAGGGTTCAAGTGGTAAGGGTCTGCCCTCAGGATAAGCTTAACTTACTAGATTCATGAGGGTGATCTTAGTTAATGTTCACACTAACTGAAAATGCATAAACTATTATTATCCTAAAATATTTTGCAGGTGAGGAAATTGATCCTTATGCCAGAGAAACTGGCATATGGTTAATGTTCAATAGATTAGTCCCTCATTTATTCTGCTATTTTGCTCAGCAAGGTAGATATTCTAAAAAGATATTTGTAAAATGCCTACTGATATGCAAGTGGGGAAATGCATGATGGGATAAGTTTAGAGGAAAATATGACCCAACACACCATTTCTTGAATATGAGATCAATTTGATTTTTTATCCAATTCCCACTTTTAATTTAACGGCTTGAGAAAAATCTTAGGTTTCTAATTAACAAAAGGCATTTATACCAAGAATTGTCATATTTTGTTGTTGAGTGGCTAAGTCAGGTCTGACTCTTTGCAACCACATGAACTGCAGCATGTCAGGATTCCCCGTCCTTCTCTCTCCTTCTATCTCCTGGAGTTTGCTCAAGCTCATGTGCATCGAGTTGGCAATGTCATTCAACCATCTAGCCTCAGGTGCCCTTTCTCCTGTCCTCAGTCTTTCCCAGCATCAGGGTCTTTTCCAATGAGTTAGCTCTTTACATCAGGTAGCCAAAGTATTGGGGATTCAGCTTCAGCATCAGTCTTTCTAGTGAATATTCAGGATTGATTTCCTTTGGGATTGACTGGGGTGATCTCCTTGCTGTCCAAGAGACTCTCAAAAGTCTTCTTCAACACCACAGTTCAAAAGCAACAATTCTTCAGTGCTCAGCTTTCATTATAGTCCAACTTTCACATCCATACATGACTACGGGAAATACCATAGCTTTGACTATATGGACCTTTGTCAGCAAAGTGAAATTTTACAGAGATTTTTTTCTAATAAGAATATTTTCCAAAGATATACTAACTCTTATCAAATCTTGGGTTAACATCTAACCCCATCATGAAACATATCTCATCAAATCGATAGTTAATGCAATCTTGGAAAATGGGGTTAAAGGAAGCCAGTATCTACTTGTAAACAAAAGTCTGAGTTTGCTGGGGGAGCCAGAGACCTAATTGCAATGTTATTATGAGCAGCATTATTATTATCCTCATTATTATTAGAGTCTGTGATAATAGGAGTCAGCAGAAGCAGGCCTTTAATGGCTTTTTGTAGGACCAGGAATGCTTAATTCAGGATAAGAAAAGAGAGGCCACTGGGAGGGTTTCTCCCCACACAGTTTGAAAGGTGTGCTTTTTCTCCTTGAAGAGTGAGAGTGTGAGAATTCAGCTATTTATTCCCATAAGCATACTGGCCGTTTGGCAAGGGGAGCTTGCTTGGAAGTATCCCAGCAGCAATAGGAGAAGCCAATTTCAGATTGAAAAGTATATTAGGAAGTCTGCCTTATGGATAATTTATAGGCTAATAACTGAGAGATGACAAAGTATCTTTCCTTGGGAGTTTTGAGTAACAATATCCCCCTTTAGAAGAATTAATGCTATAGAGATAAATAATCATGAATTAGATGGCTTAACCAAATTCCTCACAGTAACACAGTTGCTAAGTGACAGAAATAGCACCTGAATCCAGGTCTCCCATCATGTCCAATGCTAGTGCTCTTTCCACTACTCCATGTTGTCTCTCCCAGGTAGGCCACAAGACTCTGGCCAAGTCTTAACGACACAGCCAGTTACTGTTTGCTGATTGCAATTATTTTTTCTACTTTGCTATGGTCCTTTTAATATCTAGGCAGCACTGCTTTTTATTATCACTCATGGAGCTGAAGTGATAGTTTCTTGTCTCCCTGTGTTCCGCAGTTCCCATTGTTTCGTGGCCAGTGTGTGTATGGAGCTATCACTACATGACCGTGGGTCATGCATTCACAGTCGAAAGTCAAGTCAGTCTTGGCTGATACAATGTCAAGTTGCAGGTCAGTCTTGATTGGCACCAATATATCATGGAGGAGTAAAACAGTGATTGATTCTTCTACAAAAAAAATTTCATAGGGCCTGATTTTCACTCCCAACAAACCAGAACTTCTTTAAAGGAGTCCATGAGGACCAGAGTCTCTAGTCCAGTTTATCTCCTTGTCAAAGTGTGCTTACTATCAAGAAAGTTTATCACATTCCTGGTGACTTGTTTGCTTCCCTTGAGAAAATGAGAGAAAATGCACCAGGAGACTTTAAGATAGAGATAAAGATAATATGCCTCTCTCCTTCTCTAGGCATTGGAAATATATTGGAAATATATTGAGGAACAGAACAGATAATGCTGCTTTCCAGCATTTATGCTATTAGTAGATAATATTCATTTAGGTCATAAAATTGTATGCTGTAAATGACACAGTTGTCAATTCTATTATGTGTATTTGTCTTTAAAAAATTCAATTTCATGTTCGTATTAGAAACTCAATTTCTGATCTAAAGCAGGAAATTTTTTCAGTTTATAGACCTTGTTAAGAAATTAACTAGTTAACAATAGCATACTAAAACTATATAAAATTTGAAGGTTTTCTTTCAAATTAAATTTCACTTATTCCTCCATGAAGTAGCCATATCAAAGCTCTTTTCTTTCCTCTTTTTCTGACTCCCCACCTCTTTCCCAGCCCTCTTGAGGGCTAATACATAAATGAAAGATCATGGAACTCATATCTGTCAAGGACCCTGAATTATATTTCTGGAGAAAGTGTTTATGAAGAAGGAGGCCCTCAGTGATCTGCCTTATCTCCATCCAACAGGACCCTGGCTAACTGAGACCTGGTTTTGGCATTTCCTCTAATTTCACAAAAGGAAAATAAAGAAGTTACATTTGAACATGTATGTGCTATCTCAGTAGAAAGCTTCTTATCTCCCCCACAGCTGCCTGTAAGCCCCAGAAGGTTTCAGGGTCAATGATTATCATCTCTCCATTTAGACACTTTGACATCTGTGAATATGTTGACCTTGAAGATTGGACCAAGTCATTCATGACAGAAGTTAATTTGATTGCTCAGTTCTGACCTCTCCTGAGGTCTGGCTTTTGTCTTCATCACTATATTAAGATAGCGATAACCTCCTCGGAGTCATAAAAATGCTCTGATAAGCTTTATCGATCCTGGATTTGAAACTGAACAGATAACCAAAGTGTATTATGGTAAACTTTTAACCTACTCCCTAAGACATATGTCCACCAAGACAGGACAAGAGTTCGTGATTTTTTTTGTTTCTATTAAAGACTTTTCTCTCATTTGTTTTTACATTAGTAATTATTGCTTTAAAAGTAATACAACCTACTCAGTATTTTTTTGCCAGCCTCTGGCAAGAGTAAAAACTATTATAAACAGGATATTATTGAAAATGCTCCTTGTAGAAAATGTTGGACTGTGAAAAAAGTGGAAGATAATAGTAAATTTTAAAAAATAGCTTATTTTTTATTTTTTTAAATAGCTTATTTTAAATAAATGTAGGCAACAGATACTCATTGCCTACCTTCAGACAAGTCCTATAGTTTCCAACCTAGCATTAGAACTGATCGCTATCTCTTTGAGTAGTTACAGATATGAAAGTCCTAAGAGAGAAAAAAAAAAAAAAAGCATTTTTTGCTGTGATGCTCTAAAGGAAAGACTGACTTGGAAGTTAGGCAGAACTGGGCTCAAATACTGGCTCTACAGCTTACCAGCTAGGTAGTCTTAGAAAGATAAAGAACCAAGTATAATTTCTTCACAGGTAAAATGAGGATAATAGAGAATGAAATGCAACCTACTCCAGTATTCTTGCCTGGGAAATCCCATGAACAGAGGAGCCTAGTGGTCTACAGTCCATGAAAAATGAGGATAAAACCCCCTTTTGTTATTAGAACTCAGAGCCACCCCTTCCTTCAAACATACAGATCCCAAAGGGACAGCGAAACCCACAGTCCTCATTCCCATATTTCCTCATTAACCATGCCCTCAAATTCTAATTAATAAAGTAACTATATATTAAAAACATGCCTTCTGTTGTGATTAGAAGGTTCCTAATCTGAGGTAGAGATATTATTGACCAAATGCTTTCAGATTGGCAGACACAGGATTTATGTAAAGGAAAAGAATTTGAATAAACTCTAACATATCAACATGCCTAGAATGGGGAGATCATGTGCCTTAGAGACTGGGAGCAGATGGCACAAGGTCAGGAATTTGGTTGAGGTAGTAAGGAACAAGTCTGTCCCTGGTCAAGTAGGGAAGGTGGGAGCAAGATCTAAAAGTGGAGCAGAAGGGAAGGGAACAGAGCACAATCTTTTGTGTTTTTTTTTTTTTTAAGCTTATTTTTTTTTAATTGAAGGATAATCGTTTTACAGAATTTTGTTGTTTTCTGTCAAACCTCAACATGAATCAGCCATATGTATACGTATATCCACTCCCTTTAAGGACAAAGCCCAAGGACAAGACAAATGGATAAGAACCAAATGGGTCCAAGACGGTAGACAAGATGACTCCCACTACACCTTGAGCCTCAGTACACACTCACTGTAATATAACAGCAAGCTAAATGACACACCCACAGGCATCATGACTGTTCAAAGTCTAACCATAATGGTCAAAAGTGGGCAGAGGCTTAATTCCTGGTAATCTCTACTCCTTCCTCAAAATAGCTGAAATACTCCTCCCACTCATTAGCCTATGACAGTACCCAACCCTATAAAAGCTGACAACCCCATACACTGGCACTACTCTGGCCTTCTGAGATGACTCACACTCTGTCTGTGGAGTGTGTTTCTGTCTAAATAAATCCACTTCTTACCTATAATTTTGTCTCTCACTGAATTCTGCCTGCAAGGAGACATCAAAAACCTGAGCTTCATTAAGTTTTGAGACCAAATGTGTGATCTCAGTTAAAAAGACTTGTAGTGTTCAAGTCCTAACCTGGATTTGGACTGGTTTGAGTCCCAATATGCCTGCTAGGTCACTTCAGTCATGTCTGACTCTTTGCAGCCCTATGAACTATACCGCACCAGGCTCCTCTGTCCATGGGATTCTCCAAGTGAGACTATGAAGTGGGTTGCCATACCCTATTTCAAGGGATCTTCCCAACCCAGGGATTGACCCCGAGTGTCTTACATCTCTTGCATTGGCAGGTGGGTTCTTTACCACTAGTACCACCTGGGAAGCATATGGGTTCAATTACCAAATCTGAGTTGCACAGTTACAGAAGGTTATAGAAGAAGCCACCGACAGTTCCATTCCAAACAATCCCTGCACTAGACCTCTGACACCCTTATATCTGCTGGCCCTTGAATTATTTTTCACAGTGGTGGCAGAAGTTTCTTATGGGGAAAAACATCCCCCAAAAGAAGACAAATCAGTACCACATTCAGAGGTGGTTGAATAGACCTTCACCTCTCCCTTCCTGTTTGCTGATGCTTGAAATTCTTTTGACTTGAGTGAAACACTTCATCCCATAATTATAGCTAAAAGTCTTCACTTTCACAAGCTTATTTCAGACAAGGTGTTGATGAATATGAGTTTCAGGCAAAATATAATCCGTCACTGAACAAAAGTCAGTGACTAGTTATCAGATCTTGCTCTGTTTTGAGAGACGAAAGAGGTGAAGGGGGCAAGGCCTTGTTCAGCTGAAAGATGATAAAGGGTCTCCACCAGAGGGAAAGTTCATGGGAAATAAATTTTCTTACATCATGGATTTGCCTCAGAGAATTCCTATTGGCAGGCAACAGAAGCTGACTGAGATCTGAAACTTGGTTTAAGAAAGTTTGAGGGTTTAAAAATTGTTTTGTTCTTGCTTGATCAGGCTTCTGCATACACCATAAACATGTTAGGAACAACTCAGGAACTGTTTTCTTTTGGTGGTATTTATTTCTTCTTCACAGGGACAATTGACTTTTTACTGGAATTTTTTTAAAAAAAGCTTCCAATAGATGGATAGCATAGAAGCTAAAAAGGAAACTTCAACCCCAATGAGATGCCTAAAGTTCCTCTGCAACATATTACTTCTCTGATTATCCAAACCAGTCAGCCAGTCCATCATTAAGTCAGATGCTCAGATAATTAGTCAGTCAGTCAACAAACAGTTGGTTAGATATTCAGTCAGTCAGACAGGCAGGTAGACAGTCTGTAAGAACAGGAGCTGTATATGATCTTCCTAACTAACCATCTATTTTCAACTCCACTCATTTCATCCCATATGCTAATTAGCAAACTCACTGATGTAGATTTCAATAAGGATATTTGAAGTTCTAAGTATTCATCAGGCTACTTTAAATGCTGACTAATAACTTATATGTCACAGATCAATTTCTACTTATACACATATCACAGAGCTTACTCTTAATTATTTCATAAGGAAATTACTATAGAGAAAATATGCTTGTCCATCAAGAGAGCACTAGTTAAATTATGATATACCTATAAAACAAAGTACTGTGCAGCTGTAAAAAGGAATGAAGGAATTCTACCAAAAATTTCGAGAAGAGCTAACACCTATCCTACTCAAACTCTTCCAGAAAATTGCAGAGGAAGGTAAACTTCCAAACTCATTCTATGAGGCCACCATCACCCTAATACCAAAACCTGACAAAGATGTCACAAAAAAAGAAAACTACAGGCCAATATCTCTGATGAACATAGATGCAAAAATCCTCAACAAAATTCTAGCAATCAGAATCCAACAACACATTAAAAAGATCATACACCATGACCAAGTGGGCTTTATCCCAGGGATGCAAGGATTCTTCAATATCCGCAAATCAATCAATGTAATTCACCACATTAACAAATTGAAAAATAAAAACCATATGATTATCTCAATAGATGCAGAGAAGGCCTTTGACAAAATTCAACATCCATTTATGATAAAAACTCTCCAGAAAGCAGGAATAGAAGGAACATACCTCAACATAATAAAAGCTATCTATGACAAACCCACAGCAAACATTATCCTCAATGGTGAAAAATTGAAAGCATTTCCCCTAAAGTCAGGAACAAGACAAGGGTGTCCACTTTCACCACTACTATTCAACATAGTTCTGGAAGTTTTGGCCACAGCAATCAGAGCAGAAAAAGAAATAAAAGGAATCCATATTGGAAAAGAAGAAGTAAAACTCTCACTGTTTGCAGATGACATGATCCTCTACATGGAAAACCCTAAAGACTCCACCAGAAAATTACTAGAGCTCATCAATGAATATAGTAAAGTTGCAGGATATAAAATCAACACACAGAAATCCCTTGCATTCCTATACACGAATAATGAGAAAGTAGAAAAAGAAATTAAGGAAACAATTCCATTCACCATTGCAACAAAAAGAATAAAATACTTAGGAATATATCTACCTAAAGAAACTAAAGACCTATATATAGAAAACTATAAAACACTGATGAAAGAAATCAAAGAGGACACTAATAGATGGAGAAATATACCATGTTCATGGATTGGAAGAATCAATATAGTGAAAATGAGTATACTACCCAAAGCAATTTACAAATTCAATGCAATCCCTATCAAGCTACCAGCCACATTTTTCACAGAACTAGAACAAATAATTTCAAGCTTTGTATGGAAATACAAAAAACCTCGAATAGCCAAAGCAATCTTGAGAAAGAAGAATGGAACTGGAGGAATCAACTTGCCTGACTTCAGGCTCTACTACAAAGCCACAGTCATCAAGACAGTATGGTACTGGCACAAAGACAGACATATAGATCAATGGAACAAAATAGAAAGCCCAGAGATAAATCCACACACATATGGACACCTTATCTTTGACAAAGGAGGCAAGAATATACAATGGAGTAAAGACAATCTCTTTAACAAGTGGTGCTGGGAAAACTGGTCAACCACTTGTAAAAGAATGAAACTAGATCACTTTCTAACACCGCACACAAAAATAAACTCAAAATGGATTAAAGATCTAAATGTAAGATCAGAAACTATAAAACTCCTAGAGGAGAACATAGGCAAAACACTCTCAGACATAAATCACAGCAGGATCCTCTATGATCCACCTCCCAGAATGCTGGAAATAAAAGCAAAAATAAACAAATGGGATCTAATTAAAATTAAAAGCTTCTGCACAACAAAGGAAAATATAAGCAAGGTGAAAAGACAGCCTTCGGAATGGGAGAAAATAATAGCAAATGAAGCAACTGACAAACATCTAATCTCAAAAATATACAAGCAACTTCTGCAGCTCAACTCCAGAAAAATAAACGACCCAATCAAAAAATGGGCCAAAGAACTAAATAGACATTTCTCCAAAGAAGACATACGGATGGCTAACAAACACATGAAAAGATGCTCAACATCACTCATTATTAGAGAAATGCAAATCAAAACCACAATGAGGTACCACTTCACACCAGTCAGAATGGCTGCGATCCAAAAATCTGCAAGCAATAAATGCTGGAGAGGGTGTGGAGAAAAGGGAACCCTCCTACACTGTTGGTGGGAATGCAAACTAGTACAGCCACTATGGAGAACAGTGTGGAGATTCCTTAAAAAATTGCAAATAGAACTACCTTATGACCCAGCAATCCCACTTCTGGGCATACACACCGAGGAAACCAGAATTGAAAGAGACACATGTACCCCAATGTTCATCGCAGCACTGTTTATAATAGCAAGGACATGGAAACAACCTAGATGTCCATCAGCAGATGAATGGATAAGAAAGCTGTGGTACATATACACAATGGAGTATTACTCAGCCGTTAAAAAGAATTCATTTGAATCAGTTCTGATGAGATGGATGAAACTGGAGCCGATTATACAGAGTGAAGTAAGCCAGAAAGAAAAACACCAATACAGTATACTAACACATATATATGGAATTTAGGAAGATGGCAATGACGACCCTGTATGCAAGACAGGGAAAGAGACACAGAAGTGTATAACGGACTTTTGGACTCAGAGGGAGAGGGAGAGGGTGGGATGATTTGGGAGAATGACATTCTAACATGTATACTATCATGTGAATTGAATCGCCAGTCTATGTCTGACGCAGGATGCAGCATGCTTGGGGCTGGTGCATGGGGATGACCCAGAAAGATGTTATGGGGAGGGAGGTGGGAGGGGGGTTCATGTTTGGGAATGCATGTAAGAATTAAAGATTTTAAAATTTAAAAAATAAAAAACTAAAACTAAAAAAAAAAAAAAAGAAAAAAAAAGGAATGAAGGCACATTTATGAACGTCTATGGAAATATAGAATGTTTTTTAGGTCATAGAGTCATGAGAAAACAGATAAGCCTAGTCTACTTCCACTTGAATGAAAAAAAAATAGTTTTTCTACTGTGTATATGCATAAGTGTCTCTGGAAAAATACACAAATACTAGATTATGTTGATTATATGGAGGCATAAAACAAGATGAGGGTATTGGGATAGGAGAGAAACATTTCACTTATTTACCTTTTGGACCATTTCAAAATTAATTCATAAAAGATTAAACATTAATAGTTTTTAAATACACTACAGAACACTTTTTTGATATCAGAGCACTTTGTGGGGGAGGCCACAGACACACCAATGGCCAGTGACACTTCTGCTCTTTGACAAGCTGTCCCCACCCAGTGCTGCCTTTCTCCCTGCATGACATACCCTGCACATACTCTGGCTTTGCAATTCTCACCTGTTCCCACCTCCTAGGTCCTCTTCTCATAGGCCACAAAGGTTCCCTGGTCCTTGGCACAGAGAATGTCTGTGTCAGCCCAGCATTGTCTTCTGCCTCACTCACATCCTGCAGAAAGTCCACAAGAAGTGGATAAAGAATGATATGCAATTCTATCCCTACCCCCCACCCCCCACAGTTAAAGGTGAATTCCTCTAGGGACCAGAGCAAATATTCTCAGCAAAAGCCAAAAATAATAAATAGGGCTGTTTTTTTTCAAAAGCACTTAATTCACATCACTTTTTGTTGATGTCATTGCCCTTAAATTAATTTCAAGGGAAAACTGGTGAACTTTTGTCCTCCAGGAAGTTCTCCATTGTCCCTCCTCCCACCATTCTGCTTCCAACTTCTCTCATCCTCTCCCAATCAAAACACCACTAACAACACCCCCTGCTAATCCCTATTTTGCTGTCAGGCTTAAATGGGTCAGAGCCCCAATCGTTGGTGAAACAAAAGGCAGTTTGTTTGGTTTAGATGTGGGAATGTACAAACCTTACTGAAATGCTAGTTTTCATATGCTAATCCATTATAGGAAAGCACCCTGCTGGCTGGAGGCCACTAGCTGGGCAGATAGCCTCAGTTTACAAGAAGGCCTTGGGTAGGGTGGGGCAAGCAGGCTCTTTCCATTTCTAAACACAACAGAGGTGACACGCTGGTAGCACACAAGCTTTATTGGCACACAGACAGCTTTGTGTGATGTACACGGTGTTTTCAAAAATTTTTAATTAGTAACTGATAGCTAAAACATTTGGAGATGTTACAAAATTCCAGATCTAATATCTCTTTGTTAGAGCACAGATGGCCATCCCAGACCTGAATCCCTCAAGCACAGAACACTTGCGTGAGCTGAGTAGTGACAGCCCCTTTAGACAAGGCACACATTCTACTACAACATGGGCCCAGGTACTCACCTGTTCTGGTGGCATCTATGGTTGAGTGACAAACTGACTCCAAAAGTTAGTGTCTTAAAACAACTATTTTATTTTGTTCTGAATTTTTCTTTCAGGCAGGTTTGGCTAAGCTGCAGTCGTCTGAAGATTTGATTGGGTTGGAGATCCAACGTGGCTTCTCACAGGGCTGCAGGTGATGCAAGAGATGCTCGCTGGGGGTTCAGCTGGGGCTGTAGATTGGAGCACCCATCAGTAACCTCTGTCGCATGACAGCTGAGGAGAGTAGGACTTCTTACATAGGGATGGCTCCTCCTGTAGCAAGTATCCTAAGAAAACCATCCATAAACCCATCCAGATTCACCTTGAAGGGACTTAGACAACACCTCTCAAAGTGAGATGTGTCAAGAAATTTAAGTCTGGCTTGAGCTGCCTGGATCATGTAGACTTTTGTGTATAGATTCCTGGTACCTGAATGAATATTGATAGCAACAGTCTCCCCTCCCTCCTAGTAGCCCTCTCTTGATGGAGGGCGGGGGGGGGGGGGGTGCATAATATTTACTGAGTGCCACCCACATGCTATTCCTTTATCTTACAAATATTCCTAGGGCACCTATCATAGGCCAGGTTCTTTCCATACATGTTTGAATTTAACACTTAGAGCAATACTGTGGGATAAATATTATTGCCATTATGCAGACAGGAAAATTGATGAACAAAAATCAAATATATTGGGTGAAGTTGTACAGCTTTGGAAGTGTAGACCCAAGATATTATATGAGTTGTCACAATATGTCACATACCAAGAGAGATAATAATTTTTTTGCTGTGATCCTTGAACAATGTCCCCATGAATGTACAGTAATGTATTTCATTTCCAGCCAGAATAACAGATTGTCCTCAGGTGCATGCATGACTCCCCAGGGCCGTGTCTCACTGAAGATAATACAGGAGTCTCCACTCCTTGAAAGGCAAGTATTTGGAAATTCAGATTCTTGTGTGTGTCAGCTGTACCCTGAAAAAAAAATCAGTGCATCCTAAATGGGGATCTTCCTTCACTCCAGCAAAACTGAACAAGGCTGTAGTTCTGTCTTTTGAGCCTCCAGCCCCCGGCTCTGGAATGCACTCATGGGCATGTATGCATGCATGTAGTGAACTGTTTCTTTTTTTTTTTCTCATCTTGGGTGGCTGGGAATAGATAAGAAACAGATCAAAGAAATAGAGATATAAGAGAGAGGTGGTAAGTGAGGGGAATATTAAATATTTAGTCTCTGAAAAGTGAAATCCTACTCAAAAGTGTGGAGAATATGCCCAAATCTAAGTAGGACCCAAGAAAGCCCTGGACATCACATCTGTGTTTCATACAAGGTTCCAGCCTCACTGGTCTGATCTTTGGCTTGAGATTTTTCATGTCCCTCTGAATCTCTTCTCTTTGCAGCTAGTTCTCTTTCTTTCTCATTCATGCTGTTTCTTGGCATGAATTGGAAGCTTATTCTGTTCCCATACACAAGGAGTAAAGGAGGGGATGAGAATTAATATTTACTCTATTTATAAGACTCTACTTAAAGATCTTCAGACTCTACAAAAAAAAGATCTTCACGACCCAGATAATCACAATGGTGTGATCACTCACCTATAGCCAGACAACCTGGAATGTGAAGTCAAGTGGGCCTTAGGAAGCATCACTACCCAACAAAGCTAGTAGAGGTGAGGGAATTCCAGTTGAGCTATTTCAAATCCTAAAATATGATGCTATGAAAGTGCTACACTCAATATGCTAGCAAATTTGGAAAACTCAGCAGTGGCCACAGGACTGGGAAAAGTCAGTTTTCATTCCAATCCCAAAGAAAGGCAGTGCCAAAGAATGCTCAAACTACCGCACAATTGCACTCATCTCACATGTTCATAAAGTAATGCTCAAAATTCTCCAAGACGCTTACTCCTGGAAGAAAAGTTATGACCAACCTAGACAGCATATTAAAAAGCAGAGACATTACTTTGCCAACAAAGATCCATCTAGTCAAGGCTATGGGTTTTCCAGTAACATGTGCAGATGTGAGAGTTGGACTATAAAGAAAGCTGACTGCCAAAGAATTGGTGCTGTTGAACTGTGGTGTTGGAGAAAGCTCCTGAGAGTCCCTTGGACTGCAAGGAGATCCAACCAGTCCATCCTAAAGGAAATCAGTCATGAATGTTCATTGGAAGGACTGATGTGAACCTGAAATTCCATCACTTTGGCCACCTGATGCGAAGAGCTGACTCATTTGAAAAAACTCTGATGTTGGGAAAGATTGAAGGCAGGAGGAGAAAGGGACGACAGAGGATGCGATGGTTGGATGGCATCACTGACTCAATGGACATGAGTTTGAGTAAACTCCAGAAGTTGGTGATGGACAGGGAGGCCTGGCATGCTGCAGTCCATGGGGTCACAGAGTCAGACACAACTGAGCGATTGAATTGAACTGAACTGAAGACTCTACTAGGGACTGAACATCCAACACAGCATGATATTCATTACAAGTAACAGTGTAGGAGAAATCACCTCCATTTCTCTCTTTTTTTTTTTTTTGGAAGTATGATTGACATATAACATTGCAAGTTTCAGGTACACAACATGACTCAGTATTTGCGTACACTGCGAAGTGATCACCAGGGTAAGTCTAGTTAACATCCATCACTAAATACAGTTATAACTTTTTTTTGTCTTATGAAGACAACTTTTAAGATCTTCTCCCTTTGTGCATCTCTTGATGCACATAGACATCCATGAATAGAAATTTGTGGTAGCCATATTTGGAGGTGATTTACTGTAAGTGATCATGCTATAATCATGTATTCTGTGAAGTCATTTTAAGTTCTCTGAGAACTGGGAATTATTTATTCCACTTTCTAAAACATTTTTATTGTAAAAATAATGTTTACACAGAAAAAATGGCAAATTATAACTGTATCAAAGGGAAAGATATAAAATAAAAGTAAACCTCCTTCCCAATCCCACCTCCAACTGGTGAGGTCTTCTTAGGCTTCTTTGCCTGTTTCCTTTTTCAGTTCAGCTTAGTTCAGTCGCTTAGTTGTGTCCGACTCTGCAACCCCATGAATTGCAGCACGCCAGGCCTCCCTGTCCATCACCAACTCCCGGAGTTCACTCAAACTCACATCCATCAAGTCCATGATGCCATCCAGCCATCTTATCCTCTGTCGTCCCCTTTTCATCCTGCCCCCAATCCCTCCCGCCCCCAATCCCTCCCAGCATCAGAGTCTTTTCCAATGAGTCAACTCTTCGCATAAGGTGGCCAAAGTACTGGAGTTTCAGTAACATCATTTCTTCCAAAGAACACCCAGGACTGATCTCCTTTAGAATGGACTGGTTGGATCTCCTTGCAGTCCATGGGACTCTCAAGAGTCTTCTCCAAAACCACAGTTCAAAAGCATCAATTTTTACATCATCAGTTCAGTTCAGTTCAGTTCAGTCGCTCAGTCGTGTCCGACTCTTTGCGACCCCATGAACTGCAGCATGCCAGGCCTCCCTGTCCATCACCATCTCCCAGAGTTCACTAAGACTCACGTCCACATCATATGAAAAGTAAAAGTGAAAGTTGCTCAGTCATGTCTGACTCTTTGCAACCCCATGGACGGCAGCCTGACAGGCTCCTCTGTCCATGGAATTCTCCAGACCAGAATACTGGAGTGAGTAGCCATTCCCTTCTCCAGGGGATATTTCCAATCCAGGGATCAAACCCAGGTCTCCCATATTATAGATGGATCCTTTACTATCTGAGCCTCCAGGGAAGCATTTACATCATATAAAAATATATAAACTATATCTTTCCAAATAGACTATCATTTTTAAAACATAATACAGTTGACTCTCCGTATCTGTGGTTTCTCATCTGTGCATTCAACCAGCCTCACATGGAAAATACTTGAAAAATAAATTTTCAGAAATTTCCAAAAAGCAAAACTTGAATTTATTATGCACTTATTTACAACTATTTACATTGTATTGTTGTTTACTTGCTAAGTCATGTCCAACTCTTTTGCAGCTCCATGGACTATAGCCCACTAGTCTTCTCTGTCCATAGGATTTCCCAGGCAAGAATACTGGCATTGAAACCAGGCATTGAACCTGTGTCTCCTGCATTGGCAAGTGAATTCTTTAGCACTGAGCCACCAGAGAAGCCCCATTACATTGTATTAAGTGTTATAAGTAATCTAGAGGTTATTTAAAGTATACAGGAGGATGTGCATAAGTTATATGCTAATACTACACCATTTTATTAAAAGGCTTGAGCATCCAAGGACTTTGATATCCATGGCTGATTCTGTACACAGTTCCTCATGGATACTGATTAACAACTGTATTTCCAAAATCTTATCCAATTTACCCCATCAATCATTGTGCTATGTAAAGATGATCATTTTTTGAGGGTTTTAGTTGCATGTTAAGAACTATTATTAACCTATTGATAACTCAGTAAGTTTTAAATTTGTGTTGACTAAATGATACTGAATTTATATGAACTTTCACAAACATGTTGTCCTTGAAATTCTTCTTGAATTTGTCCTTGTTCTTCTTGTCATAATTTTAATTGTCCCTTTATTCTCCATTTTAATTCTTTTTGGCCTTTCTTTTCCCCCTTGGAAGTGCAGTAAAATACCATTAAATATGAAAAGAGAGGAAGGACAATATGAAATAGTGACAAGTCCAAATTATAGAATAATTACTAAGAATCGAAGAGCTGCAAGTTTCTTATACCAACTGCACAAAGGAAAAATGAACAAAGTTTGGAAAGGCTGAGATGTATAGCCAGTTGCTTTCATGAAAAGGTCAAAACCATTTAGTATCAATTATTTGCTTTCAGATGAGAGCATGAAAAACTTGAAAATTCAGCAATCGTTGACTAAGCAGGACTATCCATTGCTGTCTCAAATCTAAAGATACAGCCATTTCCTTAGAAAAGCCCATTACTCAAAGGAGGAAAGAGGTACAGAAATGAGGAGTACAGGTGACGATGCTGGGGCTGGTAAAGGCAGTGCTGGAGGAGAGCTTGTGGATATCCTCAAAAAATGATTATTATGGTACCACTTCTAAATTCCACATGGACTTAGAGGAAATGGTGGATTGTGTACCCTGAAATCCAGGTGTGTATAGTCCCTTTAAAATTTTTTTTTAGAAAATGCAAAGAAAGTAAATTTGGGCCTAAGGTAGCTCCAAAATATTTCACACCCCAAATTAGTGAGGTTCAAAATAATATTTTTCATTATACATGTAATAGCATTCTACTAGCTGCATAATTTCCAGTAATTATTAGGAATCATTCTTTACTATTAATATCTCTGGGATCTCAAAGTATTGGAAATTAACTGTCATGGGCAGCCTCCTAATTATTCATTTTCTAACTGCTGTCTTCAATACCCTAGTAAAAGAATCTCTGACAGACTATTGGAACACTAAATATAGTGGTGATATGATACTAAGTCTTTAAAAAGACTTCTCCTGTCAAGATTTCTGGAAGACAATACCAGGTCAAAGGCACATTGCCCGAAACATGAGGTAGATAGCTGCCCAGAGCATTTAACTGGGGAGTGGGGTGGAGAGAGGGGGAGAGGGTAGACTGTTAAGAAAGAAATCAATCAGAAATGGATTTTTATTCTCAGACTGCTATAGAAAGCACAGACTCCCCTCCAAGTCTTTGTCTTTTTAAATGTGACATCTCATCCATTAAATGCTCATCATGCAATTATTCTGGGTTTGTTTTTTTTTCCAGCTTGCTTCCACAGGACAGCAGTGCTGTGCTTGCAAAACTTCACCATGGAAAATGAATATGGGAGAAAGAGAAGATCTGAAGAGAAGCACAGTGAAGAAGTAGATGCCATTTTTTTTTTCATTAGAGTATAACTGCTCTACACTGTTGTGTTATTCCTTGCAGTACAAGGAAGTGAATCAGCTCCTCCATCTTGGACCTCCCTCCCAACCCACCCCCATACCACCCCTCTAGGTCAACACTGAGCATGGAGCTGACCTCCCTGTGCTATACAGGGGTTCCCACTGGCTATCTATTTCACACACAGTGGTGCACATATGTCAGTCCTAATCTCCCAGTTCACCCCCTTCCCCTGTGTCCACATGTCCATTCTCTGTATCTTCATCTATCTATTCCTGCCCCACAATAGGTGGTATAATAGGTACCTGTTTGATAACTGTACTTCTTTTTTAAATGCCTTCCATACCTGTTTCAGGATGGCTGCTCTCAGAAGCAAAACCCCCACCCAAACAAAGAACAAGGATGCTGGCGTATTCACCCATCAACCTCATCCATATTGAGAGGCATCTGGGCTCTTCCCAGATGCATTAAACACCCAACTCTTCTGGCATCCCCAAAGGAGGCTAAGAGAAAGCCCTCATGTGAAAGCCAAAGAATCGGACACAAGTTAGCAACTGAACAACCACAGTTGCAAGCTTGTAGTAGGAAGTCGTGGGTATGTGCTAGAATGGTGTGTACCACAATTGTGTTGACAGGATATTAACAGAAGCTGCTGTGCCATCCCACCTTGTATTTGCTCACTATTCCCAGACCATGTCCTCTGCAGGTCTTTCTCACCTTCTCCAAGCATTTGTAAGTTATATATATTTTATTCTGTACTGAGAGGAGTAGTGCTGTGGTGCTGTAGGAGACTCTTGAGAGTCCCTTGGATATCAAGGAGATAAAACCAGTCAATCCTAAAGGAAATCAGTCCTGAATATACATTGGAAGGACTGATGCTGAAACTGAAGCTCTAATACCTTGGCCACCTGACGCAAAGAGCTGACTCACTGGAAAAGACCCTGGTGCTGGGAGAGATTGAAGGCAGGACAAGGGGAGATGACAGAGGATGAGACAGTTGGATGGCATCACCATTTCAATGGACATGAGTTTGAGAAAACTGCAGGAGATGGTGAAAGACAGAAAAGCCTGGTGTGCTACAGCCGATGGGGTCACAAAGAGTCAGACACGACTTTGAGACTGAACAACAACAACAGTAAGAGCAGAGAATATAGGGGAGAGCCCTTGAGCATGTAGTGATGTTAACAAATCTGATTAAGAATTATTTTGACGAGGTTTGGACGACAGGGGAGGATTCGTGCAGAACTGGTGGGAGTTCAGGATAAAATTCTTGTCTTGTATTTGCAACCAAATAACACTTCCCCTTCTCCTTTTGGCAACCACAAGTCTGTTTCCTACATCTGACTCTATTTCTTCTTTGCCAATAAGTTCATCTGTACTATTTTTTCTAGATTCCACATATAAGCAATATTGTGGAATATGTTTCTCTTTCTGACCCGCTTCACTCTGTATGACAGTCTCTAGGTCTATCCATATCTCTGCAAATGGCACTAGTTTGTTCCTTTTTATGACTGAGTAATATTCCACTGAATATGTGTACCACATCTTCTTTATCCATTCCTCTGCTGATGGATATTTAGGTTGATTCCATGTCCTGGCTATTGTGAATAGTGCTGCAAAGAATATCGGGATATGTGCATCTTTTCAAACCATGATTTTCTCTGGATATACGCCTAGGAGTGGAATTTCTGGGTCATATGGTAACTCTGTTGTTAGTTTTTAAAGAAACATCCATATTGTTTTCCATAGTGACTGTATCAATTTGTATATTTTCGAGCCTAATCCCTTGTCAGTTGCTTGCTTGCAAATATTTTACCTCATCCTGACAGTTGTCTTTTGTCTTGTTAATGATTTCCTTCGCGATGCAAAAGCTTTTAATTAGGTCCATCTTGTTTGTCTTTGTTTTTATTGTCATTACTCTAGAAAGTGTGTCAAAAGAGATCTTGCTGCAATTTATTTCAAAGAGTGCTTTGCTTCTGTTTTCCTCAAAGGATTTTATAGTGTCCAGCCTTACATTTAGGTCTTTAATCCATTTTGAGGTTCTGTGTGTGTGTGTGTATAGTGTGAGAGAGTGTCCTAATTTTATTCTTGTACATGTAACTATCCAGTTTCCCCAGCACCATTTATTGAAGAGACTCTTTCTTACAAACTATAAGATGTTAGTTCTGTGTGAGAAATGCCATTGGTAAATTGAATTTAGATTGCTTTGGGTAGTATATAATTTTCACAATATTGATTCTCTCTTCTAATTCAAGAACATGGTATACCTCTCTATCTGTTTGTGTCATCTTTAATTTCTTTCATCAATATCTGATAGTTTTCTGCATACAGGTTTTTTGCCTCCTTGCATAGGTTTATTCCTAGGCATTTTATTCTTTTTATTGTGATGGTAAAGCAGATTGTTTTCTTAATTCCTCTTTGTGATCTTTTGCTATTAGTGTGTAGGAATGCAAGGGGTTTCTGTGTATTAATTTTGTATCCTGCCACTTTACCAAATTCATTGATGAGCTTTAGTAGGTTTCTGGTTGCATCTTTAGGATTTTCTATGTACAGTGTTATGTCATCTGCAAACAGTGATAATTTTACTTCTTATTTTCTAGTTTGGCTTCCCCTAAAAGAAAAAAAAAAATTATCAGTAACCTAAACTTATCTTCGACCCCATGTGCTCCAGTCTCCAGATGGTGTTATACTAAAAGAAAGAACTGGTTCTAAAGAGTAGACACAAAGGAACTTGAAACACCTCAAATCTTTTATTAGTTCATTGGACTTTTATGCACAGAAAACCATTTTTATAATTCTCTCCATCTCTGTCTTCTCAGTATCATTCACAGCAATGATAGCTGTTACCCCACAACTTTATTTTTCCACTCTTCACTTTCCATACCTCAAAATTCTCTAAATTTCAATCCTCACAATTTGTATCTCTCCCCAGACCCCTACTGCCTGCTTTTTTTAAGATCAATTAAGACTCTATCATTTGAGGGTGGGGGCTTGGTAGTTGTTCATTTTCCCATTACGTGTAATCTCTCAGCAAATGCTATCCAGAAGCATCTTTTCTTCCCTCAGGGAGTCATAGTGAGGTATGTGCATGCTGGGGGCAGTGAGGAGGGTGTACATACGAAGGGAGGAAGGTAGTGAATACTGGTTTGTCTATCAATCTCTACCTATGTCTATTGGAAAAGCACTGAAACATACATAATAGAGAGCTCCTAGTTTCCTCTTGACTTCTACCTTCACCCTCTTTTCTTTCTTTTCCCCAAATACTTCTTCTAGCTCATGAACTTGGAATAGGCAATAAACTGCAAACTTGAACTAACAGTTCTTGGAGAATACTTTCCTGGTAGTCATCGAGTATAGAATCTAAAATAGGAATGACTCTCAACTATGGGTTTCAGTTATAGTCGCAAGCTGCTACCTAAAGCAAAATGGCAAGGGCAGGGCCTCAGCTTCTCCCATCCTGTAAAACTCCACCTTGACTTCCTGTGGGGAGTCCCTAGATCCTCAACTGCTCCCTGAATCAAGGCATCAGCTGAATAAAGCCTTATCAAGCTCTATTCAAGTCCCTTAATTATTTTCTTTTGACTTTATATATCTACGCACACAAAGTACAGATGTACATATTCATACACATATGATGTGGGTAAAGACAAAATTATAAAGCACTTTCACATTCACAGTACTTACAGAATACCAATAACTTTATGAGGTAAGCATGAGTGTGAATTATTTTCCTCATTACGCAAGTGAGAAAATTAAAAATTGTTGCTACATATATAAACCTGGGCTTCCAAGTCCCCTGAATTTCTTTGTAGTACATCTTAACATTCCATGTTAGTTTTGAGGATTCCTAAAGCACTTTGCCTACCACTCTTTCTTCTAGGTGCATAGGGAGCACCATAAAATTTAAAAGAAAACATAGACAACCCAGTGTTTTGGCACCAATTGTCAAACCCTGCAGTAGGCTCTATGTGTGTATCTGTGATTATGTGTTTGCATGAATAATGTGTGATCAAATATAATCCTTTCTCATTGTGCAAAAGTAGTAAATGCAGAAAATTATAAAGAAAAAAATCACCTTTAATCAATTAATCACTGTTAATAGTTGGTGTATTTCTTTCATAAACACACACATTCATGAATCTTAATACTCTAACATCACAACAAGACATGGATACTACAGGAAAGGACAATGATAAGCCAATCTCATTCCACAATAGCAATACAAAATTCTGAATAAAAATAGTATACAGTTGAATCCAACAAGTTATAAATATGATAATACACCACGAATGAATTGATTTATTCCAGAGTTAGTTTGATTTGACATTATACAAACCATTAATGCACCATATCAAAAGATTGAAACAAGAAGAAAGTATGACCTCAATAGATGAAGAAAAAGCATTCAAAACTTCATTCTCATTCATGAGAGAAACATCAGTGAAAAGAGAAGGAACTTTCCCTAATCTGATAAGTGTATTTACCAAAATAGCATACACATTCAATAGTAAAATACTAAAATCATTCGATAACTGCTTCTCTTCAATATTTTCTTGGAGGCTTTTGCCAGCACAGGAGGAAAAAGGAGAAATATAAACATACACTAATTGGAAAGGAACAAACAAAACTGTCACTATTTACATTTAATTGTCTACAGAGAAAAATCAACGTCTACGGAGAAACATGTTAGAATTAACTAGAGAATTAAGCTAAGTTTCTGGATGTAAGTTCAATACACGAAAGAATTTTATTTCTGTGTATCAACAACAAATAATTATAATATCTAATATGAAAAATGAGAATCGTGCCAAAGATCTTAACAGACATCTCACTATAAAAGATATACAGATGACAAATAAGCATATGAAAAGACACTCCACGTCACTCATCATCAGAAAAGTGCAAATTAAAACAATTAAAATTAAAGTGTTAAAATAACATTCTACACACCTATCAGAATGGCAAAAATCCAAGATACTGAGAATATCAAATGCTGGCAAACATGGGGCAATAGGCACTTTCATTCACTACTGCTGGGAACGCAAAATGGCACAGCCACTTTAGAAGACAATTTGGCAGTTTCTTATAAAGCTAAATATACTCTTACTATATGATCCAGCAATCATGTTCCTTGGTATTTACCAAAAGGAATGAGGAAAAACTATATCCACACAAAAATATGCACACAGATGTTTATGGAAGCTTTATTCATAATTATCAAAACTTGGAAGCAACAAGATGTCTCTCAGTAGATGAATGCATAAGTATACTGTGGTGCATCCAGACAATGGACTATTATTATTCAGAGCTAAAAAGAAATGAGCTACTAAGCCATGAAACGACATGGAGGAAACTGAAGTGTGCATTACTAAGTGAAAGAAACCAATATGAAAAGGCTTTGTACTATATGATTCCAACTATGTGACATTCTGGAAAAGGCAAAACTCTGCAGACATTAGAAAGATGAGTGGTCAGTAGGGGTTGAGAGACGAGAAAGGAATGAATAGGTAGAACAGAGAAGATTTTTGGAGAAATTGAAAATACTCTATGATACATAATGGTGAATATGTGTCATTACACATTTTTCCAAATCCATAGAAAGTATATCACCAAGTGAAAAAGTGAAAGTTAGTCTCACGGTCGTGTCCAACTCTTTGTTATTCCATGGACTGTAGCCAGCCCAGCTCCTCTGTCTATGGAATTCTTCAGGCAAGAATTCTGAAGTGGGTCGCCATTCCCTTCTCCAGGGGATCTTCTGGACCCAGGGATTGAACCTAGGTCTCCTGCATTGCAAGCAGATTCTTTACCAGCTGAGCCACTAGGGAAGCTGTATCACCAAGAGTGAACCCTAATATGAACTATGGACTCTGGGTGAGAATGATGTGTCACTGTAGGCTCATCATTTCTAGTGAATGTGCCACACTTGTTGGAATTCTGGGAGAAGGAATTAATCATATGATAGAAAGCATAAGTGGTTCTTTCCCTGCTGACATCACAGTAATAAGCTACTATTTCTGTTTTGTTCATAATGAAAGCTGGTTTTTATTTTATTCTATTTGGAAAGACTACTAAGAAAGGGGCCACATGGTACCCTGAGCCTGATCTCTGGCTTGAAACAGCCTTAAAATTTTGAAATCTTAACAGTGATGACAGAAGCTGGGAAAAAGCTGCCATTGCTAACCTACAGTTTTCTGAGTTGCAGTAGGCAGAGCTTTGAAAGCACCTCCAACACAGGCATTCCTTTTTCTGGAAGTCAACTCAAATGGGCAGGACATCCATGCATATGTCAAGCAGGGCCCAATCAAATAGTGACTTGGCAAAGCCGAGGGCCCTGTGTGATTATGCGGAGGTGAGTGCTGTATCCAGTTACCTTATTACCGGCTCTCTGATGTCTCTCCTAGATGGTGCTGTGCCTCACCCTGCTGGTTTCCTAACAGCTAGGAGCACTCTCATTTTTTAATCAGGTATTTTCTTTTAATTATTTACCAGATTTAAAAAAAATAGTGATTGTTTCTCTTCACCCCCAACATGTCAGTTTCCCAAGGATGCTGCTGCTGCTGCTAAGTTGCTTCAGTCGATTCCAACTCTGTGTAACCCCATAGTGGGAGACAAATTTGTGGAACAGTAATACGCTGGAACACATTTCCCACCTCTGCTCTCCACCACCCCCAGCAGGAGGAGCAGGACCAGGGGCCAGGCAGGTATCTGGGACTACACAGCAGAGAGGCGGTGTGACTGGTCTCTTTTATTCTCCCCACTGCCAGCTCATTCAGACTCTCTCTTGCAAGCTTCCCTACACTATCCTCCCTTATTTGTCAAGGGACGCAGTATCCTCCCCATCTCCAGGAGGGGAAGGCTGGGTACAGAGCAGGACTGAGGAAGCACACAGCAGATCTGGTAAAGGCCACCATCTTCTGCTTCTGTTGCACATCCTGGCTCAGATCCCATGGCCTGAGCAATGGACCTCATCTTAAGATGCTTTTGAAATTCAAAGAACTTGCTGTTGTCTGCCACTCTCAAGAAGAGGAGGTATGTTGTTGTATGGCTTTTTCTGGCTTATGTGTTTAAGTTATACTTAAGTTATTCACCATGGGGGCAAGGCAAAGATGATTCCTTCTAAGAAAACTTACGAGGGCTTCTCTGGTAGCTGAGATGGTAAAGAAAGTGAAAAGTGAAAGTTGCTCAGTTGTGTCCAACTCATTGCAACCCCATGGGCTATACAGTCCATGGAATTCTCCATGCCAGAATACTGGAGTGGGGAGCCTTTATCTTCTCTGGGGGATCTTCTCAACTCAGGGATTGAACCCAGGTCTCCTGCATTGCAGGAGGATTCTTTACCAGCTGAACCACAAGGGAAGCCCAAGAATACTGGAGTGTGTAGCCTATCCCTTCTCCAGTGGATCTTCCCAACCCAGGAATCAAACTAGGGTCTCCCATACTGCAAGCAGATTCTTTACCAACTGAGCTATCAGGGAAGCCAGATGGTAAAGAATCTACCTGTAATGAGGGAGACCCGGCTTCTATCCCTGGGTCAGGAAAATCCCTTGGAGAAGGGAATGGCAACCCACTCCAGTATTCTTGCCTGGAGAACTCTATGGACAGAGGCGGGCTACAGTCCATGGGTTCACAAAGAGTTGGAAATGACTGTGTGACTAACACTTTCTTCTTCTTCACGTGGGGTTTGAACACCTGGGGCCCTGTAGTTACCTGGGCTTCTCCCCGTCAGGTTCAAAAGACCGAGAGCACCCCTTTCTCTAGTCAGTGTATCTTTTCAGCAGCCCCACAAGTCCCTTCTTCAATTGTGATTCTGAACCACTTGGGGGTGACTGCTTTCACTCTGAACACCTGGAGAGTCTGACAGTTGACCTCAGGAAAGAACCTTTTACATTGTGTATTTCTCCATGATGTGGCAGCTGTTTAATTCTCCTTTTTCACGTTACCAGTGTGAATGGAGTGGAGCTGGGAGCTGTGTAATGGACCCACAATCAGAATAAATTGCTCTAGAGACGGTGGGTTTGGGGCATGAGGACAGACTCTTTAGCAAAGCTGCACAAATCTTTTGCCTTAGCTGGCCAGAACAAAGCTGGTGGGGGAAGACAAACCTAACAAAGTCCAAGGCAGGAACTGCAGGCTATGAGAGATGACAGGGCACACACAGAAGCATATGAACTGTGCCACTAGAAAGATGAGAAGACAGGGTCATGACTCCAGCTGGCAGCATGCTCCAGGTGCACGCTTTCAGAAATCCCATCTGTCCCATAGTAACGGGTGGCATCCAGACACAGTAGAGTGGTCGTCCTTCCTTCCCTTCCTGACACATCCCAAGTTTCTCATTTAAATAACTATGTACACACACACACACACAAGACTGGTCTCTCTGACATGAAAGTCTTTCACGTGAGAATCCTACAATGGCTTTAGAGAGTCAGTTCCAATTGTCTTTTTGGAAGATTTACTGCTTGGGACAAAACCTCCCTCTGATAAGGACCATTCTTTAAGTTCAGCTTCAAGTTCAGCTTCTGAGATCCTAGGGTTAGGCACACTGTTCGTATAAAATGTCTCCTGGGGGTTATCAGGCAGATCCAAAGGTTCTTTGGTGGTGTCCTAAAGAAGGATGTCCAATTTCTTCTCCAGTTTCTCACTTTCAAAGTCTAAGCCATTGGTTACCCACCAGTCAGAGCCTGAGAAACTTCATCCCAGGTGTCACACAGCTCCTGGATCTGATCCACAAGTTTCTCTGCCTTCTCCACTGTGACATGCTTCATGGTGAGTTTCTGGGAGTATGCTCTTTTTAAATTATGCTCATGGGAAATCAGAACTCTGAGAATTAGAAGAGTGCAAGAAGGACAAGGAGGATGACCTAAACAGAAGACCAAAAAAAAAAAAAAAAAAAACTTGGGTGGGCTTGGTAGAGCTCAACTTGAACTAAAGGACTAATGACCCACATATGGTTTTACTTCACTCTAAACAACACAGAGTCAAGAAACATTTTAAATGAAAGGAATCATGCTTTCTTTGTAATACATAGGGAGAGATGCAGTGGAAATAGCTTCCTTCTCCTTCCATCCTGGCTTCTTGTTTATCTTTAAGGATGTGTCATTATTGTAATTGTATTGTAGGGACCACACATTTGTGAGTTTGGGTCGGGGTGTCCCAACAGGGACACAGATATTTTTAAATTTTCAATGACCTGAGGAAAAGGAGGGTACAAGGGAGAAAATTCAGACTTAGAAACCTGAACTTAGAAAGAAGAAGAATAACAAATTCTTCTCATTAAAGCCTTATTTTCTCGGTTGTGGAACCTGGAGGCATATTTCTGGAGCCTTCCAGCCTGTGAGAGGAAGATGTCTTCTGCCATAAGGAGGAATCCAAGGGAAAAAGAGAAGCAGACCCTAAGGTCACCTGAGGAGCTGGGCCCAGAGCCTGTGGTTTCTGAAAGCAGTCAGCCCTTTGAGTGGAGTATCCAAACCTTCCTTTCATTTCCCAGAACACAAGTCAGGCTCTAACATTTAATACAATGTCACAGAAGGCTTGAGAGAGGAAACTTTCATTGGATTTTCTTAGACCAATGGTTCTCAAAGTGCAGTTGCCAGTTGAGCAGCCTCAGTATCCCCTGGGAATGCAAATATTTGGGTCTCATCCCACATAACTGAACCCAGAACTGAAAGGGGCAGGGCTCAGCAGTCTATGGTTTATTAAGTGCTCCAGATGATTCCAATGCACACTCAAATATGAGGTTCACAAGGTCTTCCATAAGGTCTCAGCCAGGTGAGGGGTATCATGTAAAATATCACTTTTAGTGTCTCCTCATTTGAACCCTCTGCCTGGTGAGGTCAGAGGCATAGTCATTAGGCTGGTCACCTGATATTTCTAGCTATCTGCTCTCTGGGCATATAGTGGGGTTATATTTCCTGGCCCTCTTGTGGTTGATCAGAACGACAAGCTTGCCAATGAGTTATAAAGGGGGCGGGGGGTGGGGGGTGGGGGGCTTTAGTTGGTACAGTGGAACCCTACAGTGCATTCTCTTCCCCTTCATAGTGATGGTGAACAAATTGGCTACCCCCTCAGCCTTGATCCTGAAACAAAGAGATATGAAAAGCGCCCCTAACTTGTGCTGCTCCAAGCCACTAAGATTTGGTGGTTATCTATGGCGACTTCACTTTCACTTTTCACTTTCATGCACTGGAGAAGGAAATGGCAACCCACTCCAGTGTTCTTGCCTGGAGAATCCCAGGGACGGGGAAGCCTGGTGGGCTGCCGTCTATGGGGTCACACAGAGTCGGACACGACTGAAGCAACTTAGCAGCAGCAGCGGCATGGCTGCAGCATAGCTTGTATTGGCTGAATAATATCAGGACAACTGATATTTCCTGAAGCTGTGACCACATGTCCTGCCATTTCTATCTGTTCTGTAATTTCGAATAGCTGGTCCCATTGTTAAAACACAAGTCCCATTTCTGTTGATCACATACAGTTTGTTGATTATATCTTTCCTGATGAAATATGAAACATATCCCTTGTCCCCCCATATGGTCTAAAACAGAGCTAGGGACACAGTTGGAGTTTAGCATATATTTATTTTTGATCCCTCATAATCCACATCATTTTTTTAAAAAAGCAGTCTCCTTTTACAGCCTATGTTTCTCTCTGTAAAAATTCATCTACGGCAAAGCACTCCTCATTCTTTCCCCTTTAAATGGTTTCTTTCCCTCCTGATAGTACTTAAATCCAGCATGTGAGTCTCCTGTTTTGTTTTAATTATTAACCATGATTAGATACTCCAAGGGTTCTGGAACAACCAGGCAATTGAACACGTATAATTTTCCTGATTATTTCCCTGACTCAACCCGGAACAAATAGAAACAAACAACAGAAGTCAAAGAGGGAATGTTTGTTTTCTCAGCTAGATCATTGTGGATTTACACCTCTTCCCCATTTGCACTAATGAGAGTAACATGAGTAATTCCCCCACAGTGAACACAGCCCCTGAAGTCCTTTCAGTGCTTTCTAAAGTAGTAGCAAGAATTTAAAGCTATTCTAGTGCATGCAACTAAAAAATACCAAGTACCTTGTAGCCTATGTGAACCTAAACATCTTTCCAGAATTGGGGCTTGAGCGTTTGGAGATATGGGACTGAGTCTCATCCTCCCTGAATCCTCAAGGCTTAGCATAGAACCTGACACATTGCAAGGACTCAGTACTTGTTATCTGTTGAATGAATGAATGAATGGAATCAAAGTTTTCCTTTTAATTGTTTCACGTAGAAGAAACTAAAGAACAAATCTTGGTTAATGACCCCTATAGGGGAAATAGAATTACCATATTTGTGCCTTACTCTATTCAAGTATCACTCTTTGTTTAAAGGTTTTTGCTAACTACCTATTTTATGTACAGCATAGGAAGCTTAGCTTGGTGCTCTGTGATCAACTAAATGGGTGGAATGGGGTTGGGGTTGGGAGAGAGGGCCAAGAAGGAAGGAATATATGTATACATATAACTGATTCATAGCAGAAATTGGTTCAACATTGTAAAGCAACCATATCCCAATTAATTAATTAATTTTATAAAAGGTTTCTGCCTAACCAGTGAACCCTGCAAATGTGTTTATCTCATCCCAGGAACCCATTCTGCCAATATCTTTTCACACAATAACAACTCTGTTAAAGACAGAAACCTTTATTTAAACAGATGATGAACCTGTGACCAGAAGACTAGGAACATGACAATAATTCTTACAATAATTTTCAGTAAATATGATGATAACAATTAAGCATGCAAATAAAAAAACAATGAAAAACAAATATTTAATCAAAGAAAGCATCACTAGAACAAAGCTAGTGGAGGTGATGGAATTCCAGTTCAGCTATTTCAAATCCTGAAAGATGATGCTGTGAAAGTGCTGCACTCAATATACCAGCAAATTTGGAAAGCTCAGCAGTGGCCACAGACTGGAAAAGGACAGTTTTCATCCCAACCCCAAAGAAAGGCAATGAAAAAGAATGTTCAAACTACCGCACAATTGCACTCATCACACACTCTAGCAAAGTAATGCTCAAAATTCTCCAAGCCATGCTTCAACAGTACATGAACCATAAACTTCCAGATGTTCAAGCTGGATTTAGAAAAGGCAGAAGAACCAGAGATCAAATTGCCAACATCTGCTAGATCATCGAAAAAACAAGAGAGTTCCAGAAAAACATATACTTTTGTTTTATTGAAAACACCAAAGCTTTCAACTGTGCGGATCATAACAAACTGTGGAAAATTCTTCAAGAAATGGGAATACCAGACCACCTTACCTGTCTCCTGGGAAATTTGTATGCAGGTCAAGAAGCAACAGTTAGAACTGAACATGGAACAACAGACTGGTTCCAAATCGGAAAAGGAGTATGTCAAGGCTATATATTGTCACCCTGCTTATTTAACTTATATGCAGAGTACATCATGAGAAATGCCAGGCTGGATGAAGCACACGCTGGAATCAAGATTGCCAGGAGAAATATCAATAACCTCAGATAAGCAGGTGACACCACCCTTATGAGAGAAAGTGAAGAAAACTGAAGAGTCTCTTGATAAAAGTGACAGAGGAGAGTGAAACAGTTGGCTTAAAACTCAACATTCAGAAAATGAAGACCATGGCATCCGGTCCCACCACTTCATGGAAAATAGATGGGGAAACAATGGAAACAGTGACAGACTATTTTTAGCGGGGCTCCAAAATCACTGCAGATGGTGACTGCAGCCATGAAATTAAAAGACGCTTGCTCCTTGGAAGAAAAGCTATGATCCACCTAGACAGCATATTAAAAAATAGAGACATTACTTTGCCAACAGAGGTCTGTCTAGTCAAAGCTACAGTTTTTCCAGTAGTCATGTATGGATGTATGCCAGGGTCCAGCCCTGGTGGATCCAGGGAATTCGAAGGGTGGACAGAATTGGTGAAGAGAGATTTATTTAATTAGAAATAGAAGATTAGATTAGGAAAGAATAGTGTAGTAGGAAAATTAGTGGAGAAAAGAGGCTGAATAACTTGGTTTACCTGGAGAACTAATAAAACCTTGAGACAAGAGGTTTGCACCATCTATGTTAGGCCACCGGCGCCCATTTGAATAGTGGAGGGTGCCCTGCCTTGGGCTCCCTTTCGCATGAGTCTTAGAAGCCAGGGCAAGTAAGTAGACATGGCAAGCCTCCACGCCCCAGATGGGAATTCAGCCAGAAAATAAAGAAGACATGGTGAGTCCAAGCTGCTTTGGTGAGCGAGGCCCCAATAACTTTATTTTTTAAAAGAACTTTTATACCTTTCCCACAAATGATGTTGTGTACATTATCTTCTGGGCTTGGAGACCTGTGAAACATTTTAAGACCCTCTTTTGATAAAGGCTGCTCAACCAGAAAATTTATTTTCCCTTGAAGTGTTTTTTCTTTATATTTCTTATCTATGTCAGCCTCAAAAAGTATCAAACAAAGTTACATTTTCACAAGCAAAGGTGCAGTAAGTTACAACAAAGAAAGAACCAATTAGCTCAAAAGTCTGATGTGGTCAGTTTCAAGGCTACACTTGTTTTTTTGTTACATTCTAACTATGTTAACAAATGTGCTCCCAGGTGCACAGTAGATAAGAGATATGGGAATTTAGCAACAAGCATTGGCTCAACAGTGAAATCTTACACCAGTGCTACTCTAATAACTTTTAACTCTTTGAAAGGCTTTATGTTTTAGGCTTCCCGTGCCTCTCACAGTTGGGGGGGCGGTGGCTATAAACAATCACATGCGTAGTTGTAAAAGTCCAGGTAAGGCAAGTTAGAGAGCCATCAGAGGGGTTTGAGCTGAAACACTCCTTTCATATGCAGGAGACTGTTAACTGGAGCCCTAAGTTAATTCCTTTTAGAGGAAGGTGATCTAGGATGGCCCCCTGTTATGTCAGAAGAGTGGAAAGCACAGTACAATAAGGCAGGCAGACTCTGGTTTTGGAGGGTAGATGTTCAGGAACATCTTCAGGGGAACCCCTGAAGCCAGATCACGCCTTTGTGTATGTCACGCTTCCTTCCTCATGACCTTTGCCACAGGCGGGATTTCTCACGCTGGCTCCCGGCAGATGTAAGAGCTGGACTATAAAGAAAGCTGAGCACCAAAGAATTGATGCTTTTGAATTGTGGTATTGGAGAAGACTCTTGAGAGTCCCTTGGACTGCAAGGAGATCCAACAAGTCCATCCTAAAGGAGATCAGTCCTGGGTGTTCATTGGAAGGACTGATACTGAAGCTGAAGCTCCAATACTGTGCCACCTGATGCGAAGAACTGACTCATTTGACAAGACCCTAATGCTGAGAATGATTGAAAGCAGGAGGAAAAGGAGACGACAGAGGATGAGATGGTTGGATGGCATCACCTACTCGATGGACTTGAGTTTGAGACACCTCCAGGAGTTGGTGATGGACAGGGAAGCCTGGTGTGCTGCAGTCCATGGGGTCACAAAGAGTCAGACCTACTGAGTGACTGAACTGAACTGAAGAAAGAATGATGAACTCTACAGTTTTATGCTAAGCAGTCAACGTACCAACAGCATAAGGCTCTCAGTGTTCTCTTGTGGCCATAGAGATCTCAAGAATTCACCCTGGGATATTTAAATATTTTACCTGACTCTGATCCCATTGACCGAAATAGACCAAAGGACTCTATTCTCTGGAAGAGCTCTGACAAAGGAAATCTTAGGGGAAACGAGATGACTCTTCCTATATTATCATGTCTTTCTTCATGTCTATTCCTATATAGAATACTTTTCTGGGTAGCTAGGATTTTGAAGTGCAATGAGATAACTTGTTAGCTTGCCCATTAACTTGCTAAAGCAATTCATTGTGCCCTAATTAAAGATTCGGTTGAAATACAAGTTTCTATTTTCAAATATAATTAATCACAGAGTAGGGTAGTTGATACTTCAGTGTGAATTAGCTTCTATACCATGCATTTCCCCCTGAATCCTCTGCCCACTTAGAATAACAGAATAATAAGCAAGTCAGTTATACTCAATACTTATTCTTTTCCTTATATATTAATAGTATGTGAACAAGTATTGTATTACAGAGAGCTTAACAGTGAACAGAGAAAGAATTTGTCCATGTGACTTTTTTTCCACTTACTAGAATTAAATCATTAGAGCACAAAAGTTCCTTTACATCACCCTCTTTCAATTAGGATTATTAGTTGCAGCAACAGAAATCAACTCTGGTTGATTTGAAGCAGAAATTGAATTTACTATGAGAATATTGAGTAGTTCACATAATCACCAAAAGCAAAGGACAGCCAAACTCAAACAGTGTGGGCAAGAATGCCTCAAATCAGGCCAAGGAACTAGTGAGGTCACCAGTGTCAATGGCTTCAAACCCGGGATGTTGCAGCTTTCACCACCTGCCTGCTGGTAGGGGTGCTAGAGATCACTGTGACCCTCACTTCCACCACTCCCCTGGAAACACAGTCCCCCTGCTCTGCCACCACTACCCAAATGGGTATTTCCTGGTCTCCACTAGCTCCCATCTTAAAGTTTGTGGCACCTTCTACTGATGAGCTGAATCCTACATCTTCACAGTAGCAGCAGAGGTGGCTGAGAAAGGCATTTTGATGCCTGATGTGGAAGGCAAATTCTATATCCAATGAAGATTCTTGAAGTAAAGATAGTGACATTTTCTTAAAAATTAAAGATTTTAATAACCTCCAAAAATTAAGTTTCTGTCATAGAATATTCCCATTTTGATACATTTGTTAACATAGCCCCTCAAATCTGTGTGTTTTTTACCTAAGTCAAACTATATGCCATGCACATTCTTACCTTCAAATAGCTTGCACAAGTGAAGCAACTCTTATGAATTAGGGAGAGAGGATGGGAATGAACATGACCCAATTTTTCTAGTACTGAATAAAACCTAACATGAGCTGATGAGTTGGAGAATTAAGAATCTATAGAGAGAGGAAAAAAAAAAAAAACATGCGATTTAAACACAGGGATGAATACTCTTTTCTTTCCTTCAGGTCAAGACTCACTCCTCAACTGTTATATATACACTGTTGTGTGATTGTTGTGAAATTTCCCTCAGTGTTTTATCTATTTTTACAATATGTTCTTTCAGGAACATCTGGAGGATACCAGGGTTAAGGAATGTCATGGATTATATGCTGTTAATGCCTGCTTCCGCCATCTTTTAGCATTTGGGATCAATGAAACCAATGGACAGAGCACAGGGAATTAGAAGCTCAGAGGTCATTCCTGCAATCATCACTGAATAACCATCATGGGCACATTTAGAACATTTAAGGTTTAAATGTCTTTGATAGAGAAAAGCAAGTTTTAACACCTGAATTCTCTGTTCTCTGTGTTTCCTTAAATACCTCCATTTCAGAACAAGTAGTGCGGGTCTAAAAAGCCAAGTTGTTCAGTTCCTCAGTTGCGTCCAACTCTTTGCAACCCCATGGACTGTAGCATGCCAGGCTTCCTTGTCCTCCATCATCTCCTGGAACTAGCTCAAACTCATGTCCATTGAGTTGGTGATGCTCTCCAACCATCTCATTCTCTGTCTTCCCCTTCTCCTCCTGCCTTCAATCTTCCCCAGCAAAGGGTGACAGGTGAATTCAGGGAGTCATTGCTTGCCTGGAGAGGAATGCCACATGGAGTCATGTTAACCGTGACAAGTGAATTTCAAAATCTGAGTGGACATTCAGTCACTTAGACTAAGTGCCATACAGTAATATCCTCTACAACACTGCTGACAAGCATTTATCCCAAATTCTACTTGAAACCGCCATGGGGTCCAGTGATTACCAGAACCCCATGGTCTGCTAGGTGGCGCCAGTGGTAAAGAATCAGACTGCCAATGCAGGACACGTAAGAGACACGAGGAGGGCATGGCAACCCACTCCAATATTCTTACCTGGAGAATCCCATGGACAGGGGAGCTTGGCAAGCTACAGTACATAGGGTCTCAAAGAGTCAGACATGACTGAAGCGACTTAGCATGCATGGTCTGCTAAGTCAGTACACCCCACTGTTGAACTATGCTCATTGGGTGAAATTGCTCTCTGCTGGTAAACCTCATTTCCACACAATGGTCTTACTTCTAACATGGAGTCAGAAGAACCTGCTAATGACAGTGTTCCAAGTATATGAGGATATCTCCTTGTCATCTTATCAAACATCAAGTTGTGTCAAGTCCACCTCCTCAACACATCTGGTAACTTCCCATTCCTCTCCATTCTCATTTTCCATGATATCCTCTCTCATGATTTACTCCTGGTTTCCTGGGAGATTTTCCTGCTTCCAGGTTTACCTCCTGCAATCCATTCTTAATATGTTAGCCTGTTTACATTTTCATCTTAAAAAAAAAAACCTCGGATAGTTTCTTACTGCCTTCTTCAAGATAAAGCTCAATTTATAAACCCTGTTCAGTTCAGTTCAGTCACTCAGTCGTGTCCGACTCTTTGCGACCCCATGAATCACAGCACGCCAGGCCTCCCTGTACGTCACCAACCCCTGGAGTTCACTCAAACTCATGTCCATTGAGTCAGTGACGCCATCCAGCCATCTCATCCTGTCGTCCCCTTTTCCTCCTGCCCGCAATCCCTCCCAGCATCAGAGTCTTTTCCAATCAGTCAACTCTTTGCATGAGGTGGCCAAAGTACTGGAGTTTCAGCTTTAGCATCATTCCTTCCAAAGAACACCCAGGGATGATCTCCTTCAGAATGGACTGGTTGATCTCCTTGCAGTCCAAAGGACTCTCAAGAGTCTTCTCCAACACCACAGTTCAAAAGCATCAATTCTTAAACCCTGTTAGCCTTTTATTATTTATCTTATTGCTTATTTATCCAGGTTCATCACTCATCATCACACAATATCTATCAAACTCTGAATGACTTTGAGTTCCCAAACCCATCTTGCTCTCCCACATGAACCTTAATACATGCCCTCTGCCTGTAATGTCTTCTTTCTCTGTCAACTAGACCATTCCTGCTCATCTTTTCAGGCTCCTCTCTCACTATCCCCCTCACAAAGCTGAATCAGGAACCCCTCCCATGCACTCTGCTCTTAATCCATGCTCTAAATATTAATGCACTGCATTAAAATTATCTATTCACTTGTCTGTCTCTACCACTAAAATGTAGTTTTGTGAAGAAGGGAATTCTATTGCCTTACCTACTACTGTCTCCCTGGAGGACACTTTAGTTCCTGGTACATTTCAGAAACATCGTTATTCTATGCTGAATAAACAAACCAGCTTCTTCAGTCTTTTCTCATATGACTTTCCTCACCCATGATCTTGGTTGCTCCCTTACCACCATCCCATATATCCTCGGGTGTTTATCAATATTTCACCTAAAATTTGATTTCTGAAGTCAACCTGGATCCTGAGGTCATCAAATGGAGGAAATAACATTAGAAAAGAAGTCTAAAATTTTACGTGACCTGTATTTTAGCTCTATTATTTTTTCAGCTCCTCTTATTCTGAGGTCACTCCACACTTGGTCAGAATTCTAGATGTGGTATCGTAATAAGTTGATAGTTCTGCCAAACACCCATAGGAGTGTTTGTTTCTCCATCTGGGAGTTAACAATAATATAGCCATCCATCGTATATCATATGCATTAAACAGAACTTAATAGATATTAATAAAATATTGATACACTTGTTTATCTGGCCAAATATTTGAAAATAGCCTGGAACATTTCAGGTGGTGACTTCATCTTGGAATCCTGTGATGTGAAAGTCTTTGCTGAGTTATGTTGTTTAGTAAATACTTTGTGGGTTACTTCCTTGACATATATACAAAACAATTTTATTATTGAGTGGCTGCCTCAAACAGTGGCCTCAGAGAAACCTTTTCATCTTGACAGCATGAAGGGAATTTATTCAACGTATGTAAAGGTTGTTCCCCAAATATTCCATTTTCAAGTTCTCAGTCTTAACAAATTCCCTACATATAATGCTCTTAAGATTGTTTATTTCTTGATCAATCCATTGTACTTTATTCTTCTAAACATTCCTAATTGGTTCTCATTATTCATTTTTTCTCTCCAGCTATATCAACATCAGCAGTGAGTCTCATTTCAGTCTGATAGTCAGCTGGATCTGTCCTCATAAACATTTCTTCTATGGCTTCATAGAGTTCTTGTACATGGTTCAACCATTTTCAAAATATGAAAAAAGTTTCATATTTTAAAACTTTTCCCCTTCAAAAAGGTGAATATGCCTGCCAAATGCATAAATTCTGTCATTAAATAACAATGTTCACATAAAATTGTTCAGTTCTTGCAAATAATCACTGCATTTTTCCATCACTTATAACAGTATTAACTTGATTAATTAATACCTCCATATTAATAGGCGATATACAAGTATGATTATGTGAAAGTTATGGCACGCTGCACTTTGAGAAAACTTACCTAAGCAATTTAGATGATGGGAGGATGGATGGACAGACAGACTGCCTGACTGACTTTATTTTTTTCCACTGCATGTTTTGAAGCTTTAAGAGGAAACTTTTTTCTCTTTAAAAAAAACTTTCACTGGGCATAGAGTTATGAGAATGCAATTTAAAGCAGCCTTTCTGGAGAATAGCACCAGCTGAACAATTACAAGTCTATAATCTTAAGCAACTAACCTCACCTGTTTGGGTCCAGTTTCCATATCTGCAGAAAGCAAAAAGTTTTATGAGTTTTTTTTTCCACTTCCAAATTCTTGTGATTCTATGATGTTAAAAATCATTCTGCAAATAGTAACTCATGTGTGTGGTATATATTTTATTACAACTGAGGGCAAAGTTGTGTAGAAGAGAGAGTGGTGGTGTGGGAGAGAGAACATGGCAGAGACAGCAGATGGAGCATAAAAATTAGTATTATTAATTGTAACAACCTGTTTTAGTCAGAGGCCAGATGAACAAAGCCTGTAAGCCAGAAATCCAGAAATGGGGTGGATTTCCCAGGACAAAAGAATCACAATGACAAAACAAGACTATCTGGATAAGAATACTGGCTGAAAATAGTCAACATTTATTGGGCAAAGAATGCTCAAACTACTGCACAACTGCACTCATCTCACATGCTAGTAAAGCGATGCTCAAAATTCTCCAAGCCAGGCTTCAGCAATATGTGAACAGTGAACTTCAAGACGTTCAAGCTGGTTTTAGAAAAGGCAGAGGAACCAGAGATCAAATTGCCAACGTCTGCTGAATCATTGAAAAAGCAAAAGAGTTCCAGAAAAACATCTACTTCTGCTTTATTGACTATGCCAAAGCCTTTGACTGTGAGGATCACAATAAACTGTGGAAAATTCTGAAAGAGATGGGAATACCAGACCACCTGACCTGCCTCTTGAGAAATCTGTATGCAGGTCAGGAAGCAACAGTTAGAACTGGACATGGAACAACAGACTGGTTCCAAATAGGAAAAGGAGTATGTCAAGGCTGTATATTGTTACCCTGCTTATTTAACTTATATGCAGAGAACATCATGAGCAATGCTGGGCTGGAAGAAGCACAAGCTGGAATCAAGATTGCCGGGAGAAATATCAATAACCTCAGATATGCAGATGACACCATCCTTATGGCAGAAAGTGAAGAAGAACTAATGAGCCTCTTAATGAAAGTGAAAGAAGAGAGTGAAAAAGTTGGCTTAAAGCTCAACATTCAGAAAACGAAGATCATGGCATCTGGTCCCATCACTTCGTGGGAAATAGATGGGGAAACAGTGGAAACAGTGGCTGACTTTATTGGGGGGGGGGGGCTCTAAAATCACTGCAGACTGTGATTGTAGCCATGAAATTAAAAGACGCTTACTCCTTGGAAGGAAAGTTATGACCAATTTAGACAGCATATGAAAAAGCAGAGACATTATTTTGCCAACAAATGTCCATCTAGTTAAGACTATGGTTTTTCATGTATGGATATGAGAGTTGGAGTATAAAGAAAGCTGAGAGCCAAAGAATTGATGCTTTTGAACTGTGGTGTTGGAAAAGACCCTTGAGAATCCCTTGGACTGCAAGGAGATCCAACTAGTCCATCCTAAAGCAGATCAGTCCTGGGTGTTCATTGGAAGGACTAATGTTGAAGCTTAAACTCCAATATTTTGGCCACCTGATGCAAAGAGCTGACTCATTTGAAAAGACCCTGATGTTGGGAAAGATTGAAGGCAGGAGGAAAAGGGGACGACAGAGGATGAGATGGTTGGATGGCATCACCAACTCAATGGGCATGGGTTTGGTTAGACTCCGGCAGTTGGTGATGGACAGGGATGCCTGGCATGCTGAGGTTCATAGAGTCAAAGAGTTGGACATGACTCAGCAAATGAACTGAACTGATTGGGCAATTATTCATTGTAGGATTAAAAGAGTTAATACTTGCTAACGCACTAGAGCAGCACTTAGCATATTATAAGTGCTCAATTAATACTAGCTGTTTCTCTCAACAGTTGTACATATTTTACACTCGGTACAAATTATTATGCGACTCCAACATTATCTTCAAAACCTTGATCTGTTGCTAAGGCTCAGAAAATTGGAATGTCCATTGACCCATTGGAATGTGGAAATTCCTTTTACTTCCTCAGCCTCTCCCAAGATAAGAGTGTCAAAAACTAGTGAAGAGAAGTGAGATGATTCTAAAAGACTTTTCTTATCTCTACAAAGACCAAGGCTATGGAAGTGAGTAGACAGAAGTGTTTAGTGGGTGTGTCTGGGGTGACACTTGAAGGGAACTTAGTGACATATATCAGAGGACTTCCTGGTACAATCCAGAGAAGAGAGATAGAACCTAAGTCCCACAGGAGGTAAATGGATGTTCTGAGCCTGTGGTGGCCTAGGAATTTTCATTGGTCCTGCCCAACTTGCACTCTGGTGAACTGTAGTCCATAGTGTTACTTGTCAATGAGATGGGTGCTTGGGAGAAATTCACGTGAGCAGGAATGGCCCTTCCTCTACCTCTGGAGTAACATTTCCAGGTGTGCCACATTTCAGGTGACCTTGATGGCTCATAGGAAGCATGAGCTGAGGGGTCCTTGCATGGAAGTAATACTTATCTTGTTAAGCTAAATTTATTTCCAAACGTCCTAAGGAAGCCTGATGTTTCAAATGAAAAAAGTAATGATTCAGTGAAGTGAATGATCTTCCTGTATAGTGAGAATAATTATCTGTTTTATCTATTGGTATCAGTCTGTGTCCTCTTCCACCACACCCCCTCCCCGCCACCTTTATTTTTTTCTACCGTGGGATATAGCTCTACTGCAGTAGCTTCTTAAAAAGTGACTCCAAAATTTAATGTGCACCTAGATATAAGAATATTTGTGATCTTTTTCATAGGTGGCAATCTTGGTAACACAAGAAGCATTCCCATGAGCTTCAGCTCTTTACCTAAGTAGACAAAATGTGTCTGTATATGCATTTATTAGTATAGACTACTATGACAAAGAATTCTGATTTTTCAAGGTCTTAACACAATTTTGGAAATTTTTTTCTTGCTCATGACTCAGTTTGAAATGAGATTTTCCCCCAAGCCATGACTCAGGGTTCCAGGCTGCTTCCTTCCTGTAGCTATGGTTTCATGGGGAGGGGACTGAGTACAGAGGATATGCATCCAATATTAACAGCTCAAATGGGAATAGTATGTATCACTTCTGCTCACTTACCTTGGAAGAGAATTAATGACATGACTTTACCAAGATGCAAGGGGAACATGAGATATGTATTCTCTGGCTGGGCAGCCACTGAAAAGGAAAATAGTGATACTTGGTCAGTTACCCATCTTTGTCACTGTTGTCCATAAGATCACCTCTGCTCCATGATAGAAATGTGGGAAGTTCACCATCACTCAAAAACTACAGAAATAGGCAGATAATATAAAAAGCAGGTGTGATCAGAGACTCACCCTTCATATATACATAAATATTAGGTCTAGATTTGGTTTTATGATTGCATTTAATTTCTTGACTTTGAACCACTAACCCAATCAGAGAAAAAAAAATGAGTCTATTCTATTTCAGTGAATTATACCAAGCCTGGTAATTTTTTTAATTTGCTTGTTGAAATCTTGGTCACTGATTGAAATTTCAAGTTTTCCAGCTTTCAGTCTCCCATTACAGTCCCCTACTTCAACTCTCACTTAGATATAAGCTTCAGACTACCTGTTTATTTAACTTATATGCAGAGCACCTCATGTGAAATGCTGGGCTGGATGAATCACAAGCTGGAATCAAGACTGCAAGGAGAAATACCAATAACCTCAGTTATGCAAATGACACCACACTAATGGCAGAAAGTGAAGAGGAACAAAAGAGCCTCTTGACGAAGGTGAAAGAGCAGAGTGAAAAAGCTGGCTTAAAACTCAACATTCAAAAAATGAAGATCATGGCATCCAGTTCCATCCAAGTGTTCCGAAGTGAAAGTCGCTCCATTGTGTCTGGCTCTTTGTGACCCCATGGGCTATACAGTCCATGGAATTCTCTTCCTCAGAATACTGGAGTGGGTAGCCTTTCCCATCTCCAGGGGATCTTCCTAACCCAGGGATAGAACCCAGGTCTCTTGCATTGCAGGAGGATTCTTTACCAGCTGAGCCACCGGGAAGCCCAAGAATCCTGGAGTGGATAGCCTATTTGTTTTCCTACAGATCTTCCCCATCCAGGAATCAAACCGGGGTCCCCTGCATTGCAGGCAGATTATTTACCAACTGAGCTATTGGAGAAACCCAGTCCCATCACTTCATGACAAATAGATTGGGGAAAAAATGGAAACAGTGACAGACTTTTTTTCCTTGGCTCCAAAATCACTGCAGATGGTGACTGCAGCCATGAAATTAAAAGACATTTGCTCCTTGGAAGAAAAACTATGACCAAGCTAGACAGCATATTAAAAAACAGAGACATCACTTTACTGACAAAGGTCTATATACAGTCAGTGCTATGGTTTTTCCAGTAGTCATGTATGGATGTGAGAGTTGAACCATAAAGAAGGCTTAGCACCAAAGAACTGATGCTTTCAAACTGTCATGCTGGAGAAGACTCTTGATAGCTCCTTGGATTGCGAGGAGTTCAAACCTGTCAATCCTAAAGAAGTCAACCCTGAAGAGTCTTTGGAAGGATTGATGCTGAAGCTCCAATATTTTGGCCACCTGATGAGAAGAGCCAATTCATTGGGAAAGACCCTTTTGCTGGGAAAGATTGAGGGCAGGAAAAGGGAGTGACAGGATGAGATGGTTGGAGGGCATCTCTGACTCAATGGACATGTGTTTGGGCAAACTCTGGGAGATAGTCAAGGACAAGGAAGCCTGGTGTGCTGCAGTCCATGAGGTCACAGAGTCAGACACAACTGAGCAACTGAACAACAATAGGTATATAGTTTCAGAGTGTGCCATGCTCATCTTTCCTTGGGCAGAGAAGGCAAAAAGATGATGACTCCTCTGCTTGCATGGCAGTCATGAAGCCAGGAGAGAATGCTGTAAGAAAGAAGCATTCAAAGATCAAAAGTTTTTGAAATAAAAATCAAGGGAGCAGAGGAGAAAAATATCAGTGCAAAGTTTTGAAGGTAAAGTCGAGAAAATCTCCCAGAACCTTACTGAAAAACTAATGTAGAAAATAAGAATAAAATGTTAACAAAACTGGAAGATGAGTAGTTTAGAAGTTGAAATAGCTGAATAATAGGAAATCCAGAAAGAAAGTAAAGGGAGGAAATGTTTAATAAAATAATTCAAGAAAATTACCAAGACCTGGAGAATATACTTTCTGCATTAAGAGAGCCCCTTAATGCTCAGCACAATAGATGAAAACAGCCTCATAATAAGGTATATAATTGCAAAATTACAAAACACTGAGATTAACAAGAAGATTCTAAGAGTTCCAGAGAAGAAATAGAAATTCGCTTACTATGTACTATTACTTAAAATTGTTCTAGATTTTCAAGAGCAACACTGGAAGTTTACACACAGAGGAAGAATGTCTTCAAAATTCTGAAGGAAATTAACCTACCCAAACAATCAGTGGATAATGATATGAGAAGGGGAAATAAAAACACTTTCAGATAATCAATGTATCCAAAAACTTACCTCCCACGAACTCTTTCTCATGAAGCTATTGAAGAAAGTATATTACCTAAAGGTGAGAATAAACTACTAAGTAAGAATTCATACAACACAGGTGATAGAAAAAACAGCATAAACACACTCACACACACACACAGAGCTCAGGAAATCTTCAGGATGGTAAGTTGTTTCAGACAGTAAAGAGTCCTCCTGCAAGGCAGGAGACCTGGTTTGGATCCCTGGGACAGGAAGATCTTCTGGAGAAGGAAATGGCTACCAACTCCAGTATTCTTGCCTAGAGAATTCCATGGATAGAGGAGCCTGGCGGGCTACAGTCCATGGTTTCACATAGAGTGGGACACTACTGAGCAACTTTCACTTTCAAGAAGGATCCCAGAATGGTTGATATGCATGAAGTACAAAAGGAAATAACAAGAATGGAAAAGTTCAAAAAATTGAGTCAAATATCTTTGATTGAATATTTCTACCTCTCAGAAATGAACCAATGTTTATATATTTGCATCTGCAAAGTCATGTAAAAGGATATTAGTTGCAGCATTAGTTGTAAAAGCAAAAGACTAGAAGTGATCTAAATAGTCATCAGAAGGAGTCTGGTATCAGTTTCATCCACCTCATTAGAACTGATTCAAACTAGAGCCTATTACACAGAGTGAAGTAGACCAGAAAGAAAAACACCAATACAGTATACTAATGCATATATATGGAATTTAGAAAGATGGTAACGATAACCCTGTATGTGAGACAGCAAAAGAGACGCAGATGTACAGAACAGTCTTTTGGACTCTGTGGGAGAGGGAGAGGGTGGGATGATTTGGGAGAATGGCATTGAAACATGTATAATATCATATAAGAAATGAATCGCCAGTCCAGGTTCGATGCATGATACAGGATGCTTGGGGCTGGTGCACTGGGATGACCCGAAGGGATGGTACAGGCAGGGAGGAGGGAGGGGGGTTCAGGATGTATACACATGTATACCTGCCGGGGTCCAGGCCCCACAGGATCCAGGGGAACCTGAAGGAAAAACGACGTCGGCGGATGATTTAGAGAGAGAGATAAGGAAAGAATATTGTAGGTAAAAAAATAGAGGAGAGAAAGAGGCTGATATTCCTTGGTTTACATAGAAAGCCAATAACTTCAAGACAAGAAGTTTGCCCTGTTCACGGAGGCTACAGGTGCCTTCCCGGTCTCCCAAGGGAGTGAAGACGCAGAATGTCTTCCGGTTCAGGTCTTAGAAACCTGGGCAGATAAGTGAACACAGGGAGCCTCTATGCTCCAAGGGATCAGCCTGAAAAAGGAAAGTAAGAGAGAAAAAAAGAGAAAAAAGAAAAACACGGGGTGACCAAGCTTCTTCAAGAGAGGCCCATTGTTTTTATTTTTTAAAGGGTCTTTTATACCTTTACTTGTACATAGAGGGAGATGAAAGATGCAAAGTCATACAGAGTCAGCCCAAACATTACATCTGTTTTGTCTTTATCGAAACCAGGATTTTTTCTTCAAACCTTTCCCATAAACAATATTGTGTACATTATCTTTTGGCCTTGGAGGCCTGTGAACATTTTATGACCCTCTTTTGATAAAGGCTTTTCAACCAGAAAACTTATTTTCCCTTGAAATGTTTTTTCTTATATTTCTAATCTACGTCAGCCTCAAAAAGTATTAAACAGAGTTATATTCTCACGAAGCAAAGGTGCAGTGAGTTACAAAAAAGAAGCAATTAGCTCAAAAGTCTGATATGGTTAATTTCAAGGCTACACTTGTTTTTCTTACTTTCTAACTATGTTAACTAATGCACTCCCAGGTGCACAGTGGATAAGAGATATGGGAACTTAGCAACAAGCATTGGCCCAATAATGAAATCCTACATTAGCACTGCTCTAATAACTTTTAACTCTTTGAAAGGCTCTATGTTTTAGGCTTTCTGTGCCTCTCACAGTTGGGAGGCTGTAAATAATCACATGCGTAGCTGCAAGAGTCTGGATATATCTGCCAAGCAAGCTAAAATGCTAACAGAGGGGTTTTGATTGGAAATATTCCTCTCATGTCCAGGAGACTTATTAGCTATAGCCCTAAGTTAATTTTCTTCAGAGAAAGGTGGTCAGGAATAGACCCCTGTTAATGTCAGAGGAGGTGGTGAAAGTCATGAAATAGTAAAACAGACAGATTCTGGTTTGGGGGTAGATGCTCAAGAAAGCCTAGGGAGCCCGTTGAGTTCTGAAGCCTTGCTTAACAGTTCTCTTCCACATGACCTTCTCATGGGTGGGATCTCCCGAGGAGGGAGGGGGGTTCAGGATGTATACACATGTATACCCGTGGTGGATTCATGTTGATGTATGGCAAAACAAATACAATATTGTAAAGTAATTAGCCTCCAATTAAAATAAATTTAAAGTTAATTTAAAAAAGAGTCTGGTAAAATAAAGGTCTAATACATAATGAAATACTATGTAGCCCTATGAACAAAAATGGGAAAACTCAGTAAGAACAGATGAAGAATGGTCTCTAAAATACATAGCTGAGTAGAAAAGGTAATTATAGTTAATAATAGTGTATTTTATATCTGAAAGTTGATAGGAGAATTGATGTTTTTGAACTGCTGTATTGGAGAAGACTCTTGAGCATCCCTTGGACTGCAAGGAGATCCAATCAGTCCATCTTAAAGGAAATCAGTCCTGAATGTTCATTGGAAGGACGGATGCTGAAGCTGAAACTCAATACTTTGGCCACCCGATGCAAAGAACTACCTCATTGGAAAAGACCCTGATGCTGGGAAAGATTGAAGGCAGGAGGAGAAGGGGACAACAGAGGATGAGATGGTTGAATGGCATCACCGACTCAATGGATATGAGTTTGAGTAAACTCCATTAATTGGTGATGGACAGGGAGGCCTGGCATGCTGCAGTCCATGGGGTTGCAAAGAGTCGGACACGACTGAGTGACTGAACTGAACTGAAGACCACAATTTAAAAAGATAAGGTAAAACATATATATAGTGTGCCACCATTTTGCAGAAAAGGAACAAAAATAGAATATGTGTTTACATTTTTATATGCACATAAAATAGTAGTGGAGAGAGAAAACACCAAAAAAAAGATAAAATGAGTTGCTCTTTTACTTTCCTCATAGTACTGTCATTATGTGAAATTACCTCACAGGTTGATTGATTTGATAAACTTTTCTGTTTCCTCCACTAGAATGCAGGCACTACAGGGGCAAGACTCAGTCTGATAAATTCACATCTGTATTCTCCACAACTAGTGTCTGGCGCACAATAGATGCTCAATGAATGCTTATGGACTGTTTGAAAGAAAAACAAGCCTTTTTTCTGACCATGATGTGACCTTGTAAATGAATGATGAACAGGGATCACATGACTTCAAAGGATATTCTGGCTTCAGGGAAAAAACAACAACAAAAATTCATAAGAAACTGCTAATGGAATAACAAGGAATGTAAAATGTCAGCCTTCATCTATTGGTGATTGTTACAGAATATTCTGTCTCTGACTGAATGTTCCACAAACAAGCAATTAAGGTAATCTTCATCACAGGAGGTAACTGGAAGAAGTCAAAGCCACAACATGTTTCAAACAGCTGGGGAACAGCAGAAATACTGGAGGGAAAAAAACACACAACATCCTGCGAGCTGGTGTTTTCATAGAATTTAAAAATAAATGTCAGGAGATGGAATGTGATCATTTACGAGGCACCAAATTAGATTCTTGGGTTGCTACAGCTGTTCAGAGGAGAGGACGGAGACTTCTACATGTTACCTTGGCAATGAATAGAGCAATGACTTGTGGATATTTGTTAGCTTGTAAACATCAAGATTCCAACTCACAGGTCATAATAGAAGAGAAAGAAAAACTTCCAACTAGTTTATAATGTGTCCTAGTCTTAAATGTATAATTAAAATTAAAAATATTCTCACCAAATTCTACACAATGGGACATAAAATCTTTCTGATTTTTCAAACTCTTTTGAGTGTATTGTTAACAGACACACCCACTCAGACATTAACAGACCTTCCTCCATGCCCCTCCTTACCCCTAGTTCTGGCTTAATTCTCTTTATTTCCTTGATTTGAGATCATGCAGCACTTTACAACATAGATTTAACATCCTCACACAGTGTCCTCTGCTCTCAATGACCTCTATTATTCCAAAAGTAGTCATTTCTGAACATAGACTTTTCCCATTCTATTTGCCTCAAGAAAGGTGAAAGCAACAACTAATTATCTTCTCATGGTTTCTACTAGCAGGCACCATTCCCAGTTTCAGCGGTGGTTTTTCATTTCTTATTAGCCCAAGTGTAGCAGATGCTATCAGTGTAGGCCCCTGCCCAGTCTAAATCATCTGAAGTCTGCTTAAAGCAAAGATGTGCTATCGACCTCGAGCTCTTTTATTCTGACGGTGGGAGTCCCCTCAGCTGACCCTGGGCAGACCCAGAACCACCAGAGAGAAAGTGCCCCAGGAACAGCTCCCAGCTGGTGACTCAACATTGTGGAGATCCTGCTGAGGTGGGCTTTACTCATACACTGAGCTCCCCAGGGACCTGCTTGAGGTCACACAGTCTTATCTGATTGCCATCCCTTCCCAGTCTCCTTAATCCCCTTTTGGTGTCTCCTGGGATCTACTCTCAAATAAACTACTTGCAGCTGAGTCCTTGTTTCACTGTCTACTTTTGAGAGAACCCAGCTAAGACAACAAACTAGGATATAAATGAGATATAAAAAAAGAATTTTTTTCAAATAAATAAAATTGAGCTTCTGTATTTCCAGAAGTGTTTGCAATTTCTTAGGGCCCTATCTTCTAATATTATATTCATACAAGACTAATTTTTGAATTTGAACAACACCCTTCTGAAATTCAGTAATAATGTTTTCCCAAAGAAGAATTTTAACCCCTTGGTAATGGAACTTCTAACCATAACATTCTTGCCATAACAGATTTTGTAGTTAAAAAAATAGATAGCCAACACTTACTCTAAACTAGACTTAAAATAGTCACTTACTCCTCCAAATTAACTTTCAGCTAGAAAAATAATCAGTATTATATATCTTAGTCATTTTACTACTATTGCTTCACAAAAAAAGATTGGATGGTTTCTAAGATTGTGTCCTGGTGCAATGGTCTGAATGTCACGTACTCCCAGAACTCATATGTTGAAACCCTAATGCCCACTGTGACGGTATTAGGAGGTGAAGCCTTTGAGAGATGCTTAGGTCATGCGGCTGGAGCCCTCATGAATGGGGTTAGGGCCCATGTAAGAGACTCCGCAAGGTTTCCTAGCCCCTTCCTTCAGGTGAGGATACAATGCGAAATCTATGACTCCCAGAAGAGGGCTCCTACCCAACTACAATGCCACCCAGATCCTGGACTTTCAGTTTCCAGAACTGTGAGACATAATTTTCTGTTGTTTATAGTCTATCTAGTCTCTGAGATTGTGTTATAGCAACCCAAGCAGATTTTTGTTGTTTAATTGCTAAGCCATGTCTAATTCTTTATGACACCATGGACTGCAGCACACCAAGCTTCCCTGTCCTCCACTGTCTCCCTGAGTTTGATTGAGTTCATGTCCACTGAGTCAGTGATGCTTAATCCAAACATATTAAGTAACCATTATACACCTTTAAAGCTATATTCGGATGGTGACAGCAATGACAAGAAAAATTGCATAGGTAATAACATTTGTTATAGCATTTCCTAATTAAGCAAGTACTTTCGCTAACAAGTAGACCTCTGTATTTGACCAGTATGTTATACAAACATAGGATCTCTCCAATGGAATTTATTGTCACTAGGCAGTCTGTCCTTACAACACAAACAGAATACAATGTCATGCAATGCCAATGGCCAGCCTCATGAAATAACTCCTTGCAACTTTAATAGAAAAGGCTTATTAAATCCTGAGTGATAAGAAACCAGATGGGAAAGGAAATACATGGAGAGAGAAAAACAAAAGAGCAAAAGATCTTCCTTGGCTAGCATACTATTCCTATTGTGTTCATTACTAACTGAACAACTTATTGATAATGCATAACAAAACAAACAATTTAATTGTTTCTCACCACTCCCTTCTAAACTTGCTCCATTAACTCATTCAGCACTGTCTCTGGATGAAATCCTGGACCTGTCCTATAGCATTTCAGATCACTCAGAAAGTAATCAAATTGTTACTTCACTAGGGTATGAAAACATCCGGAGTAGTTTGATAACCACACAATTCTCAGTTCAATTCAGGATAATTATAAAAATCTTTTGATAATTAAAGCTTTTTCCTATCTCCACCAGTTCAGATCTGACTTAGGTACAGAAGTCTAGAATGAGGGAGTGAGTGGGCTGGCTTCTTCACTATTTTCTAGCTTCACTCCTGCTCAGTGACTCTGGTCTTTCTAGTTTCCAGTCCCTGTGAGGATGCAGTAGATGAAACAGAAAGAGAAATGCGGGCTGAGAGTCCATCTTGACTGGCACTTGGTTATCATCGTTGTTACTCTCTGAACATGATGGAAGTCCACAGCCAATTCTCTTTTGAGAGTTCCTCAGTGATTCTCTGCTGGAGACTCCTACTTGGCAGGTCCCTCGACTGGAAAATGCCTTTCTCATGGCTTATCAGTTAAGACTCTTCCCCCACCCCCAGGGCATTCTGGTGCTAGTCCCTCTGGTATTAGTCCACCCTCTAAGACTTCAATTGGACAAGACACTTTTTAAGACAACCCAGACCAATTTTCCTTTGCAGGGTGCACACCTGAGGAAAAGCATGGAAAGCATGGACCTTTGCCCTTGATCACTGAATGAGCAGTTTGTGCCAGATGTAGCTCTGGGGCATCCCATTTTTCTGCACATGCCCTCCTGCCTGTAGACTTTTCCTGGCAAGAGTCCAACCCCAGTCCTTTGGTTCCCAGTCTCCAGGGGATGCAATAAAGCTCCTCTCAGACAATTTGAACTGAGAGAGATACAACTACACCTCTCTCCATGGGAGCAGAAAGTCAGTGCCCCCAAACTGCAAAAACCCTCCTGCACTTTGCCTCTTTCTGCCCTGGTGATGGGTGGTAGGCTAGAGCTGGCCAGATGTCTGTAATATCTTTGAGCAGTCTGCATATGTGCTCTAATCATTTTGTCAAGGAAATTTGGGTATTTGGGGCCTGCTTTATTATTCACAGCTTTTGTAGACTCAGCCAAAACTAAAGAAAAAAGGTCTCATTTTAAATACTATAAAATAACATGAAATGTAATAATGGCCTAATGAGAAGGAGAAAATTATACTCAGTAGACATTTTGAAAGGATAGTGCTGTATTTGTTTAGAATAAATTCCGTGAGAAAGAAACTGAGGTCCCCAAGCAACCCAGTTGTGGGTAGAACCTCCTTACATGGCAAAGACTGCAAATTTTTTTAGACTGTGCTAGGGAGGAGGAAGATGAAATAAAGCCAATTAAGTGGAGAAGACTATCTAGACCAAATATACCCTGCCTGTTATCACTATGGGGACTTTAATATACATTAAAGTATTGACATACCCATACTGGCCTTTCCCAGCGGCTCAGCAGTAAAGTGTCCACCTGCAATACAGGAACCGCAGGTTCGATCCCTGGCTTGGGAAGATTCCCTGGAGGAGGGCATGGCAACCCACTCCAGTCTTCTTGCTTGGAGAATCACATGGACAGAGGAGCCTGGTGGGCTCTAGTCCATAGGATCACAAAGAGTCAGACAAGACTAAAGCAATTTAGCATGCATGCAGTGATAAAATGCACTGAGAGGGTTTCTAGTTTAAACCAAGGGAAAGGCTAATTTTGTTGTTTTTAGGGTCCAGATAGAGTCTGATGGTTCACGCAGTGTGGAATACAGTAATGAGAGAAAGCATGATTAAGCTAGAGCTAGGCTTCTCTGGTGGCTCAGATGTTAAAGAAACTGCCTGCAATGCAGGAGATAGGGTTCAATCCCTTGATTGGGAAAATTCCCTGGAGGAGGGCATGGCAACCCACTCCAGTACTCTTGCCTGGAGAACTCCATGGGCAGAGGAGTCTGATCACCAAGACTGGACAAGACTGAATGACTAACACTTTCACTTTTCAGGAAGGCAAAGAACTCTTAGGGATCATCAAGACAGTACCAGGCTGTAGAACTAGAACTTTACCCATTGTTAACCAGAACGCTGAGTAGTGGGGCATCCCCCGCCCATCTACCTTAGATGAGTGAGAAAAATAAGACACTAGGTTCATTCCTAAAACTGACCTTCTAAATTCCCAGAGGAGATAATTAAGATTATATAGTAGAATTACAGACTACATTCAAATCCCTTCTCAATCCCTGGTTCTGCCATTTTAAGTGATCTTGGCAAGTTTCTTGATACTCCATTCATGTGTGTGCATAGTCTCTCGGTCATGCCCGACTCTGTGTAACCCCATGGACTGTAGCCCACCAGAATCCTCTGTCCACAGGCATTCTCCAGGCAAGAATACTGGAGTGGGTCACCATGCCCTCCTCCAGGGGATCTTCCCACGCCAGGGATCAAGCTCAGGTCTCCTGCATAGAAGGCAGATTCTTTACCACCTGAGTCACCAGGGAAGCATTCCATTCATGACTTTTGCTTATTTATTTATAAAATAATGCTAATGAACATTTCACAAAATTATTCTGAAAGAGGAATATACACGGGTAAAAGTACCCGGAGTATGGTAGGCATGTAATAAATTACAGTTTCCTTTTTTCTTCCTCATTTTCCCATCATGAATAAAAGGAACTAGGTGGTTGAATTGAGAATAAACTCAGTAAGATTTAATAATATGACATGCCTTCCCAAAATAAAATACAAACTCAGATTGTCTTTATAGAAGCAGCACATCTGGAACAATGAAGATGACGACCACACTAACACATCAGACCTTTTTTTTCCGTTCTGAGTACAACACTTAAAAAAGGGTGGAAACTATTTGAAGCATCTATAGAAGAAGGCAAATGAGGGTGATTAATGGCGTCAAAGTGATTTCATTTGAGGCATTATCTTTGAAAATTGGAATGTATCCCATGAAGAAGAGAAAACTTGAGCAGGGAGACAAGAAGACTCTGATGGTTGAAGGACCAATATATGGGGAAAGGAATTAGATTTGTTCAGCAAGGTCCCTAACACCAATGTTGTAGCAGAAAGAATACTAGATGGAGGTCAAGAGAATTCCAGCTGGAATCCTCTGCTGGCCAGTTGTGGGATCTTGAGAAAGTCATTTTATTTTTCTGGGCCTAAATTTTTTCATCTACAAAATGGCTATTAACTATATCAGTATCTTTTATAATCTTTGTTTAAGTATCAATAGTAAATAGATTTTGCATTGCAATTCAACAGAAGCACAAACACATACATATGTAAAACAAAATTTTGCAAAGCAAAATATGCCCTTGCTACAGCTGATGTACTCTGATATCCTATTCTGTTCCATTTCTATAAAATGCTGGTTGAGCCCTACTAAAGGGTTTTTATATATGCTAGTGGTTTCTCCAGTTTGGAAAACATTGGAATATGACATCTAGAAAGTCCTTTATAATTCTGATCTTTGATAATTCTATGAACAGTAATAGATCATGGAAAGTTTATAGAAACTCATTTCATTTAATATATAAAATGTCTTCCAAATGGTCAGATGTCCAAGGAGATAGTGGGATTCGCATAGGGTGATAGGCTTTCTATCTTGGCAGGCATCAAGCAAAAATTGAATGACCATTTATTAATAGTTGAATTTTACAGAAGGGATTAAGCGCTGTGTGCTTGATCTATACAATCGTTGATTACTCTGCCAGTGCGAAGCATAAGTGATTTGACAATTATCATGAACATTTGCTTGCAAATGAAAACTAAATGTCAATGTAGACAAGTATTTAAAAATAAGGCAATGTCTTTACCATTATACTTTCTTTCCCAAATATTTTAGAAAAACTACAAAGGATTAACAAAGGATAATTGAGGAATCTGAGAAATAGAAGTTGTTTACTGCTCATCTGTCAAGAGCTATTCCAGCTTTTGCCTGGGAAATTTTGTTAATGTTTTGTCCAGCCTGATTTTTCCTACTGCTTTAAGAAAACCATATTGGAACTACTAAACATATGTACTTGTTCAGAAATCAGAATACCCCTGGATTAGATCACACAAATAAGAAGAATCATAAGATTTATGAAAATATTAACCTCTAATTAAAACATACATTTGCTTTACTTCCCTGGTGGTTCAGATGGTTAAGCGTCTGTCTACAACATGGAAGACCAGGCTTCAATCCCTGGGTTGGGAAGGTCCCTGGAGAAAGAAATGGTAATCCACTCCAGTACTATTGACAGAGGAGCCTGGTAGGCTACAGTCCATGGGGTCACGAAGAGTTGGACACGACTGAGCAATCTTCTTCAATAGAGCAAAATGTCTCCATCTCTTTCAGAGAATTTGTGACCATGCCTATGAAAAGGGAGGAAACAACTTGATACATTTCCTGTTGTAGAATTAGAGACCGTGACAGAAGTTGATAAAGAAAGATATGGGTATAGCTTCTCATCCCATCATGACAATAACATTGAATGTCAGGTAACTGATTTGTACCTAGAACATGTAACTCCTTCCTACAAATTCAAGTTTGGCTTATGCCCTGAAAGTGTACAGCTCGCCAGATGAAAGGAGAAATGGTCATTCTTGGGAGAAGGCCTGCTTCAGTAACTGTGTCCACTTTTCTCAGATGCGTATGTTGTCCTCAGAGATCATTTAAATTTTGCTGTCGTTCAGGGAGGGGGTAAGCGGCCAGCACACTTAGGCATGACCAAGGCTTCAAAATGGTATATTCTATTTATTTTGAACTCATTATGTTTATGATTCCTGCAACTGGTTATGAATTTTCAACTGTACTTAAATGTAACTATTAATTATCTTTTTCTAGTTGAACCAAAAAGTTAAATTTCCATCAGATCCATTCAAGTTGTTTGGCTCCACAATTCACTTAATTTCCAAATTTTCCTATTTAAAACATTTTGGAGTAATGAAAAACAAATTTATAGCATGTCTGATAGATTACAATATTTCTGTCTAAGCTTACTTCAAAAGGAAAAGTAACCTCTACTAACATTTTGTTTATCATCTCCTTCTCTAATATACACAATTAGTAATGGCCTTAGGGAGTCGGGGGGTGCTTTGTAGGCCTTCAGAAGAGAAAATATATAGACCCGGGGGCCCTAGATCATAGCCCTTAGTATTGTGGCTGGCTTAGGCAGCAAGAGACTAGAAACATGGTATATTAATGATCTGTTGCTGCATAATATTTAGCTTGTTAAAATTCAGTGCCTCAAAAGAATAATTATTTAGCTCATACATCTGTGAATTCATCAGGTGTTTCTGCTGATCTGGGCTCGTTTGATTCATATGTCTTCAGTTTGCCCTGCTCACCTATTTGCTATGTTCCAGCAGCCAGAATAGAACTTCTAGGCAAGGAAGGGTTTTGCAGTAATCAGACTTTAGTGTTTAGAAGTGAAATACTCAGGGCCTATTTCACTATAGTTACAGTCTATCTCCAATTTCCTTTGTGACAATTGTAATAGTCTATATTTGAATTCATATTCAAGTTTACCAAATTATATTTTTATGTAATTTACTCATTACTCTCATTTACTCTTCCCAACTTGGACATGGAAAAGAATTTTACAGGTGAGGATATGGAAGCTTGAAATGTCAGGTAACTTGCACAGGATCAAAGCATGTTTAAGTAATAGCAGAGATGGATCCCCAGTTCTAACTGTGATCTCTTTGGAATGCTTTCTCTCTTTTGTTTAGTTGACAATTTCCTACATATCTATCTTTGACCTAGCTGAAAAGTTGTGACATTAAAATTCAAACACGTAACTGATGACAATTGCTGTAAATCTAGGTAAGCAAAGAAAATAGATAAGAAGAAATATGGTTGGTGGGGAGACAGGAGGCCTCTTCCTGCACACCTTAGAGAGGGGAAGGGACTAAAATTATCTGACAGATGGGAGGGGAAATGCCAAAATGCACTACAGATGGGGAAAAGTATTTAGAGATCTTATCTTAAAATTCAGAGAGAAGCCAAAATAAGAACTTTTAACTGGGACTTTAATAGACTCTAAGGAAGGTGTTTTCTGACTTGCTAGACCCCATAGTATCAGAGGTGACAATGAGAGATTGATCGCTGCTATTTGGACAGGAAGACCCAAAGGTAAGTGTGGGCCTAAGGGAATGTCTAGATAAGGGGCTGCTGAGGAGAGAGAGTGTGTCCATTCAGGGTCCTCCTGAGAAAACCGCTCTGTTGATCTCAGCTGCCAGGAGAACTATGATGCTTTATAGTGAGGAAAATTAGATTTTCCAGTCCCATCAATTTTGCCTGATACCTATGGGTCAACCAACGCAAGAGTCAAAAGGAGAGAGAAAGAACACTTGCAGGGGTGGCCATGGGGGTGAAGAGGAGGTGGGGTGACTGAGGAGGAGGAAGAAAGCTGACCTGCGATGGAGAGAAGTTGCAGGAGAGATTAGCAGGTTGTTGTGCCAGGTGCAAAGGAAAGAGTTATGGGTCACAGACATGGAAAGGCAGGCAGGAAATGAAGTATAACCTGGTATTCTGGGGCCCTGAAAGCTGCAGTGGGCTTCCTGAGAGTGGAGCCCTCCCCTCTGTTTCCTCAAGAAAGAAAAAAAGGTTCAGAGAAGTACTGGGACCTGCCAGAGCCCTGGCTGGTGGAAGTCTGCCAGGACTGAAATGCAGGTGGCCTCACTTCCAGGCTTGAGACAGAGCTGGAAGCAACAGGAGGAAGCATTGGTGGAGACTAGACTGTGCCAGACGCTGCACCCAGGGCACTATATGAGCAATGCTCACCACAGTCCTGTGAGGGACACAGACTTTTCTCCATGATGATGCAACCGAGGAGCAAAGAGATAAAGTGCTTACTCAATGTGCAGAGGTAGGAAGCTGAAGATCTGAGATGGAATCCAGGCTGGCCCCCAAACCAACCCCAAAACCGTCAGTGTGAACACTGAGGCCTGCTGCCTGTCCTTCCATGAGGAAGTAATTAGGATTCCAGTGACCAAAGAGTATGTCAAAGCCAAATCACGACAAAGTTACATATAATAGCTATTCCCTTTTCACATCCCCCTTCCCCTTTTGGTATATATATAATATACTTTTATATATAAATATAAAAGTATATATAATACACTTTTATCTGAAAGGAAAGAACACAATAAACAACGTCAGAATTTTAAGACAAGGAAAGCTGGAAACACCTAGAGACAAAAACTTTTACAAAATTCCATAGTGTTTCCAAAATAAATAGAAGGAATTACTCCTGAATTTCATAAGATTTTCACTATGAATTTCATTTCATATGAATTTAATTAGTTAAGGTTTTGATCAAGAAACCAACTTGATTAATCGATTATTTTGTTAATAAGGATAAGAGAAAGGAATTAGACACTGAAAATCTTCAACTCTAAAGTAAAGTATAAAAAATATATTGCAAGTAGACTGGCAGCTTTATTCACCCTCAGGATGATGTATAACGCCTTATCATGTGTAATTAGAAAGTCCATGGCCAACTGCTTGTATATCCATCCATCCTGAAAGAAACAGTGATGCCCATTAAAGAGGGAAGATCAATGCCACAGAGTCTCCTGCACACAGGTCTAAAGGAGACTGTTAGGGAAATTAAATAAAGACTTTTGTTTAGATTTCAGAGACAAAGCAGAGCAGGCCTCTGACCTTGCTTCTGACATACCTGGACACTGTCCTGACTGCTGCTGTGGGTGCCAGCCACACCTGCTGTGAGTGAGGAAAGTGAAAGTGAAGTCGCTCAGTTGTGGCCAACTCTTTGTGACCCCATGGACTGTAGTCTACCACGCTCCTCCATCCATGGGATTTTCCAGGCAAGAGTACTAGAGTGGGTTGCCATATCCTTCTCCAGGGAATCTTCCTGACCCAGAGATAGAACCCAGGTCTCCCGCATTGTAGACAGATGCTTTACTATCTGAGCCACCAGGGAAGTCAGAGAAGCACAATAGATAGATAGGGAGGGATCTCGGAATTTGTTAAGTCCCGGGAGGAGGTCTGGCCAACCACTCCCTGATTTAGCAACATTCTAAGATTTGTAGAACTAAGCAAACAGCATTTAAAAAATTAACATAACATCAGAGCTGTAGTTCAGCTCACAGATTGATGATGATAGCAATTTGCATTCTGGGATTATAAACCAGAATCCCAAGTAGCAATCTTTGAGGTCTCACCCATTGAGCCAACATGCTGCCCGGGACCTTTTCCCAACTGGGACTCCAGATGTTCTGTGACATGGAACTTCCCAGTGAGGTTTGAGTTCGGATGTTGGTCAAAACCCAATTTGGTGATGTATCCTCTGCTCTATTTCTCTTTTCTTTTAATGTTAGTAAAAGTAACTAACTTGAAAGTAAACTAGATATTGAAAGTAAACTAGATAATTCTCCAATAAATATTTGTATTATTTATTTGTGTATAACGAGTGGTTTATTTTGTTAAGAAATCCTTTGAACCTGAAATGAAAATGAGGCACTGGACAAGACAAAACAGAGGCACTGGACAAAACAAAAGGAAAGGATTTTCCTTTTTTTGATTTTTAGTTTCTTTAAGCAAAGAAAGCAAATGAGATGGCATGGAAGTTGAGTGACTTGAGTTGTGTTCTAACACTGCTCCTAACTGTAACTGTTGGCTCAAGAATGACTAAGTTCAACTCAGAGATGAAAATGAACTTTGAAGGCTTCTGAAAAAATTAAAATCACAAGAGGTATACAATCCAGGCCACTGCAGGTATTGACAACAGATTACTTTGATAAAAAGGAGTTCTGGTCTCTTCCAGGGTGCACAGTGGCATTTGAACAGTGGGGAATAAAGAGGCATGAACTAATTCTCAGACTGTACAAACAAGTATTGCTCACTGACATCTAGGATTTCAAGGGCATCCCCTGTAAGAATTTCTCACCTTCCCCAAATCATCCCATTCTCCCCCTTGAAATTTCATTTTTAGAATCTCATCATTTCTTCAGTGTGCTAGTTCTAGGAGGAGAACACATATTGATACTACAGAAGGTAATTATAAATTATTAGACATCAGATGCTGTTTTGCATCCACTGAGGACATCATGTAATATATCCTTTGAATTTGTCAATGTGGTGAATTATATTGATTGATTTTCAGGCAAGCTCTCATACCTGGCATAAATACAACTTGGTCATAATGCCTTTCCCTTTTTATATATTTTTGGATTTAGTTTGCTAATTTTTTTTTAGTACAGAGTTTATGTTCATAAATGAGATTGGCCTGATATTTCACTTTCTCATAATGTCCTTGCCAGGTTTTGATATCAAGGTTACACACATATACTATTTTTCTGTTGCTGCCATAACAAATCACCAAAAATCTAGTGGCTTAAACAACACATATCTCTTATCCTTCGGTTCTGAGGTCAAAAACCTGACACAGATCTCACTGGCTAAAGTAAAATCAAGGAGTCAGAGCTGCGCTCCTTTTTGAAGGAAGAGTCTAGTTCCTACTCATTCAGCTGCTTGCAGAATGTAATTCCTTCAGATCGTAGGACTAAGATTCCTGTTTTCTTTCTGGCTGCACACACACAGTGTCATTCCCAGCTTCTAGAGGCTTCTGTATATTTGCCTGAAAACCCTTATCTTCCATTTTCAAAGCCAGAGCCCTGTTTTGTCATACCTCTCTGAACCTTCTTCCTGATCACATCTTGCCCTGTCCAGGAGAAACAGAGCCTCTGTTTCAGCCAAGAAAGTGTCCTTCCTTTTAAAGTCACTTCAGTTCAGTTCAGTTCAGTTGCTCAGTCATGTCCAACTCTTTGCGACCCCATGGATCGCAGCATGCCAGGCCTCCCTGTCCATCACCAACTCCTGGAGTTCACTCAGACTCAAGTCCATCGAGTCCGTGATGCCATCCAGCCATCTCATCCTCAGTTGTCCCCTTCTCCTCCTGCCCCCAGTCACTCCCAGCATCAGAGTCTTTTCCAATGAGTCAACTCTTTGCATCAGGTGTCCAAAGTACTGGAGTTTCAGCTTTAGCATCATTCCTCCAAAGAAATCCCAGGGTTGATCTTCAGAATGGACAGGTCGGATCTCCTTGCAGTCCAAGGGACTCTCAAGAGTCTTCTCCAACACCACAGTTCAAAAGCATCAATTCTTCAGCGCTCAGCCTTCTTCACAGTCCAGCTCTCACATCCACACATGACCACAAGAAAAACCATAGCCTTGACTAAACGGACCTTAGTCGGCAAAGTAATGTCTCTGCTTTTGAATATGCTATCTAGGTTGGTCATAACTTTCCTTCCAAGGAGTGAGCGTCTTTTAATTTCATGGCTGCAGTCACCATCTGCAGTGATTTTGGAGCCCCCCAAAATAAAGTCTGACACTGTTTCCACTGTTTCCCCATCTATTTCCCATGAAGTGATGGGACCGGATCTAAAGTCATTTAGGATAGTCCAGGCGGGTCATGGTGGAGAGGTCTGACAGAATGCGGTCCACTGGAGAAGGGAATGGCATGAACAGTATGAAAAGGCAAAATGATACGATACTGAAAGAGATACTCCCCAGGTCAGTAGGTGCCCAATATGCTACTGGAGGTCAGTGGAGAAATAACTCCAGAAAGAATGAAGGGATGGAGCCAAAGCAAAAAGAATACACAGCTGTGGATGTGACTGGTGATAGAAGCAAGGTCCAATGCTATAAAGAGCAATATTGCATAGGAATGGAATGTCAGGTCCATGAATGAAGGCAAATTGGAAGTGGTCAAACAGGAGATGGCAAGAGTGAATATTGACATTCCAGGAATCAGTGAACTAAAATGGACTGGAATGGGTGAATGACCTAAATCAAATCCCTTATGATTATACAGTGGAAGTAAGAAATAGATTTAAGGGCCTAGATCTGATAGATAGAGTGCCTGATGAACTATGGAATGAGGTTTGTGACACTGTACAGGAAACAGGGATCAAGACCATCCCCATGGAAAAGAAATGCAAACAAGCAAGATGGCTGTCTGGGGAAGTCTTACAAATAGCTGTGAAAAGAAGAGAGGTGAAAAGCCAAGGAGAAAAGGAAAGATATAAGCATCTGAATGCAGAGTTCCAAAGAATAGCAAGAAGAGATAAGAAAGCCTTCTTCAGTGATCAATGCAAAGAAATAGTGGAAAACAACAGAATGGGAAAGACTAGAGATCTCTTCAAGAAAATTAGAGATACCAAGGGAACATTTCATGCAAAGATGGGCTCGATAAAGGACAGAAATGGTATGGACCTAACAGAATAGAAGATACTAAGAAGAGGTGGCAAGAATACACAGAAGAACTGTACAAAAAGGACCTTCATGACCCAGATAATCATGATGGTGTGATCACTCATCTAGAGCCAGACATCCTGGAATGTGAAGTCAAGTGGGCCTTAGAAAGCATCACTACGAACAAAGCTAGCGGAGGTGATGGAATTCCAGTAGAGCTATTTCAAATCCTGAAAGATGATGCTGTGAAAGAGCTGCACCCAATATGCCAGCAAATTTGGAAAACTCAGCAGTGGCCACAGGACTGGAAAAGGTCAGTTTTCATTCCAATCCCAAAGAAAGGCAATGCCAAAGAATGCTCAGACTACCACACAATTGCACTCATCTCACACGCTAGTAAAGTAATGCTCAAAATTCTCCAAGCCAGGCTTCAGCAATACGTGAACTGTGAACTTCCAGATGTTCAAGCTGGTTTTAGAAAAGGCAGAGGAACCAGAGATCAAATCGCCAACATCCGCTGGATCATGGAAAAAGCAAGAAAGTTCCAGAAAAACATCTACTTCTGCTTTATTGACTATGCCAAAGCCTTTGACTGTGTGGATCACAATAAACTGTGGAAAAAAGAGAAAGAGATGGGAATACCAGACCACCTAACCTGCCTCTTGAGAAATCTGTATGCAGGTCAGGAAGCAACAGTTAGAACTGCACATGGAAAAACAGACTGGTTCCAAATAGGAAAAGGAGTACGTCAAGGCTGTATATTGTCACCCTGCTTATTTAACTTATATGCAGAGTATATCATGAGACACGCTGGACTGGAAGAAACACAAGCTGGAATCAAGATTGCTGGGAGCAATATCAATAACCTCAGATATGCAGATGACACCACCCTTATGGCAGAAAGTGAAGAGGAACTGAAAAGCCTCTAGATGAAAGTGAAACAGGAGAGTGGAAAAGTTGGCTTAAAGCTCAACATTCAGAAAACGAAGGTCATGGCATCTGGTCCCATCTCTCCATGGGAAATAGATGGGGAAACAGTGGAAACAGTGTCAAACTTTATTTTGGGGGGCTCCAAAATCACTGCAGATGGTGACTGCAGCCATGAAATCAAAAGACACTTACTCCTTGGAAGGAAAGTTATGACCAACCTAGATAGCATATTCAAAAGCAGAGACATTACTTTGCCAACTAAGGTCCATCAGGTCAAGGCTATGGTTTTTCTTGTGGTCATGTATGGATGTGAGAGTTGGACTGTGAAGAAGGCTGAGTACGGAAGAATTGATGCTTTTGAACTGTGGTGTTGGAGAAGACTCTTGAGAGTCCCTTGGACTGCAAGGAGATCCAACCAGTCCATTCTGAAGGAGATCAACCCTGGGATTTCTTTGGAGGAAAGATGCTAAAGCTGAAACTCCAGTACTTTGGACACCTGATGCGAAGAGTTGACTCATTGGAAAAGACTGTGATGGTGGGAGGGATTGGGGGCAGGAGGAGAAGGGGACAACCGAGGATGAGATGGCTGGATGGCATCACTGACTCAATGGACATGAGTCTGAGTGAACTTCGGGAGTTGGTGATGGACAGAAAGGCCTGGCGTGCTGCGATTCATGGGGTCGCAAAGAGTTGTACACGACTGAATGACTGAAATGAACTGAACTGAACTGATTTAGGATAGTCAAGATTTAGGATAATCTTTCTCCAGGACCATAATTATATCTGCAAAGTCCCTTTTGCCATTGCATGTGACATATTCCCAAATACTAAGGATTCGATCATGGACACCCTTGGGGTGCCATTATCTTGCCCACTACAGCCAGTAAACCAGAGAATTTATTATCTTCTCCTAGTCTCTGAAACTGTTAACGTTAAACTGGAGGTTTTTGCTTCCTTGAATGTTTGCTAAAACTTTCAGCAAAGCCACAGAAGTCTAGAATTTCCTTATGATAATGTATTTTTATGATTAGTAATATTATTCATGGTAAGATAGGTTCTTCTATAATAATAAGTACATCCAAAGCATCAGTGATGTAGTGCACCAAAGACTTATTTTTCCCTCACTTCACACTTGAACACCAGTTGGGCAGATCTTTTTGATGGCTACCCTCCAAGCTGCCACTTGGTGATGCAGGCTTCTTTCAAAAAGTGAGAAAACCAAAATATGCATCAATAGTAGAATGGATAGTTTGGTATATTCATACTTGGGAACAATATATAGCAATGAAAATGAATAAATTAGAATATTCAGCAGCTTGATGAATCTTACAAACAATGTTGTATGCAACAAGCAAGAAATAAAGAAGTCATGTAGAATTATTCCAATTATATTAAGGTCAAAGTCATTCGAGAATACTGTATTTTTTAGAAATGCATAAATAAGAAGTAAAAGTTAAACAAAAAAGAAATTATAAGTAAGGATACTGGTTATCTCCAAGTGAGAAAAAAAAAAAGGTTTAGAGGTTCCAAATCTTTTTGGCACCAGGAGAATTGTGAAAATTCTTTGTGAAAGACAATTTTTCCACAGACCCAAGGGAGGGGGGGATGATCTCAGGATAATTCAAATATATTACATTTATTGTGAACCTTATTTTTATTATTATTACATCAGCTTCACCTCAGATCATCAGGCATTAGATCCCAGAGGTTGGGGACCCCTGCTCTAAAATACTCCAAAGTCATAAAAGACATAACATGTTAGTTGCTCAGTTGTGTCTGACTCTTTGTGACCCCACAGACTGTAGTCCTCTGTCCATGGACTTCTCCAGGAAAGAATACGTTCCTTTCTGTAGGGGATCTTCCCAACCCAGGGATCGAACCCAGCTCTCCCACATTGCAAGCAGATTCTTTACCATCTGAGCCACCAGGGAAGCCATCAGAGTACTCTAAATTCTGTTAATAAGCCCTCTTTCATGGAAACTTGGAAGCTAAGAGACCATCTTAAATTGTGATAACCACAATCAGAAGCTTCTCCTTGCCTTAACAACAGAGTGCATCTTAAAGATATCAATATATAACCCACGGATATGAGACAATATCTATTAAATTATTTTAAACAGCACTGCATGCAAGAAAGGGGTTTTTCATATGGAAAAGAGTTTTGAAATGGGAAAAGGCAAAGAGAAAATGTTTTCTCTCAGCCCTCACCTGACGGGGTAAGAAGTTATACTTCTGTTTCAGCCCCTACTCTGGCCAAACATGTTCATTCTCATCACTTTTATTTCCTAATTCCTTGTATGTGTGTGCACACATGTGTGAACTGACGCATACCTACACATATGTGACTTACTCTAAGGAGTGACTTTCACAATGAGTACAATATGAATTGTTCCCCTGAGAAATCATGCCTCTGTGTGTGTATATGTGTTCATGTAAATTGCCTTTTGTATTATAGCCATTTATAGGTTTTCCATTATAGGACTCAAGTTTCAGTACACATCCTTTAATAATCACACTCAAAATAATCATAGTTTAAAATCACCAAACAACAGACTGGAAATGGGGCAGTCACATTTTACAGTCAATGGAGCCAAATTTGGGGGTCTGTTACTGGTTGGCTGTGATCATACACAGGTTTAGATTGTGTTCTCTTCAGTTCTCTTAAAGTCTTCAGTTTTCAAACTGCTTTCCTTGGAACCCCAGTAATCTCTTAAGATATAATTATATGTTTTATGAACAAAAAACAAAAGTGTCTTTGCTTCAAAGTGGTTGGGAGAAAAGGATTAATCAAATGATGTTAAACTGTTCCTTTGACCACTTGTAGTCTCAAATGCATCATACATCTCCAAGTAAGGACACAGGAGCAGCATTTGCAGATTGATTTTTGGCTTGCGTTTGGAAATGCTACTCTGGACTGCTGCTGCTGCTGCTACTGGAGAAGGAAATGGAAACCCACTCCAGTGTTCTTGCCTGGAGAATTCCAGGGAGAAGGGAGCCTGATGGGCTGTCATCTATGGGGTTTGGAAATGCTACTCTGGACTAGTGATTCTCAAATAATATGAACAGTAACACATATCAACAGAGCCAAAAATAATAAAGGAAATTCCTTGATGGCTTACTCTACTTCAGTCAATTCAGTTCAGTCACTCAATTGTGTCTGGCTCTTTGTGACCCCATGGACTGCAACACACCAGGCTTTCCTGTCCTTCACCAGCTCCTGGAGCTTGCTCAGACTCATGTGCATCAAGTCAGCTATGCCATTCAACCATCTCATCCTCTGTCATCCCCTTCTTTCCTGCGTTACTCTACTTATCCATTCCCAATTGCCATTGAAAAGAAAAAATATCAACGGAATTGTACGCTTGTACTTATACACTGAAAGCATTATAATATTTTGATTCATTTTATAGTCTATCAGAAGACTTTCATAGCCTATGACAGACAAACTTGAGGAACATGGCCCTGGAGCATATAGCTCTTTTGTGAATATTTAACTGGCTACAATTTAATGGAATTGATTGCAAAGATATAAACTTAGTCTTAAGCATTGATTATGTCAAGCTAAATGCAATAAATTATAGCCAGTAACATGGTGGGGGGAAAGATATTTTCTGTCTTTAATAACTGTAATTTACTATCTACTGTACTAATTCTTGACTTTAAGAATAGGGTTTCTCAGGTGGCGTTAGTGGTAAAGAACCTGCTTGCTAATATAGTAAACATAAGAGACCCGGGTTCAGTTCCTGAGTAGGGAAGATTCCCTGGAGAAGGAAATGGCAACCCACTCCAGTATTCTTGCCTAGAGAATCCCACGGACAGAGGAGTCAGACAGGCTATAGTCCATGGAGTTGCAAAGAGTGACTTTCAAGAATAGTATTTCCATAATCATCTATAAAGTAAAAAATGTCAACTGTTTTGCGAGTATGCCACATGATCCCCAAAGTTCCATCCCATTAAAGAATTAAATATCTCATAAGCTTCTTAATGAAGTGTGATGGGACATTTTTTTTTACCCCGTGGTTGGAGTTACTTGCCTTCAAGATAACTGAACTCAATAACCTGACAGAGTGTCAAAGTGGGGGAAGAATTTCTACTTGTTAAATAGTTTCCTTCTAAGGAACATGGCACAAACAACCAGGGGGCATCTAAGAGGAGGGCTACTGAAACCACATGTTAGTCATCTATAACAACAGCCAAAAAACCACATTTGTATTACAAGACTAGTGAGAAAAGACTTGCAATATAGCAGATGTGGGCTCCAGAAATGTTTTCATGATTGTGTGCAATCCTTGTTCCTAATCTCCTTAGATTCATCTCGGCTGTTCTAAAAGAGGGACTGAGGCATTAGTCTTACCAAAGGCCAAACAGGGCCACAACTTACTTATTAACAGCCCCAAGCAGATGTGTCTCTGAACTACTGAAATCTTTTCTCTACAATTGATTTAAGCCAATTTCTCTTTTCTTCCATCCTCTCCCTCCAAACACACACTCTGCATATTTACTCTCTGAGAATCACCTGTTCACTACATACTTACTGCATAGCCATTTGGTCTCCAGACAGGAACAAGCTGCTGCTATTGAAGTATGTTTTAACCAGAAATATATATGAGTTGCTGGGCAATTTGCTTAGCCTGAGAGCAAGCAGGCTTGCAATAATTAACTGGAGATGGTCCTTTTAATTTTTCATAAGTTTATTCTTGGAATGGTATGAACTCTCCTACTATTAATTTTTGGAGATAATGCTTTATATTAGTAAATGTATCACTGATGTTTATTATGAAAACCCCTGTGAAGTATGTGACCTTACTGTGTCTGTCAAAACAAAAAATAGAGATGTTCTAACTAAGAATACAAAATTGAAGTTAAACCTGCTTCCTGATATCTGAATGTGTTTATTCTTCCTAGAAAGAAGAGGGAACAAGTGACAAGAAAATCATATTTTTAATAGTTGAAAATGTTTTGTTTAGTGGATTCATTAATTCCTCAAATATATATTGAAGATTTGCTATGTGCCAGACAAAATGCTGAGTTGAGGGGAATAACCAAAAAGCACCTCCAAACTTCCTCACTGTTTTTCCTATTTCATACTACCTTTAGCTTAATGCTTATTAAGTGAAGGTCATGAGTCTTCCTAGTCCTCATCAGTATAGCATCTAACATGAAGTCTTGTAATGAAAACAATGATGAAGACATTTGCTGACACTCACTAGGCATTTATTTGCATGTGCTATATTTACATAATTCACTCATTTAAGTGGGCGCCTTTGCAATCTACATTTCTCAAATAAAACACAGAGATACAAATGTAACTCTCCCAGGGTACTGGAATCTGGTGATCTGATACCAAAGAACACACTGTTGATTCTGTTTCACAAATCAATTAATGATAAACTAGGGAGAACAAACTTGAACTTTCTTTTGAAAGAGGAAAGAAGCTTGCTGAGCTGTCATAGAGAGGACAGATATCACTAGAAGAGGAAATAACACATACTAAGCAAGAAACTAGCATTACAATCATGCAAGACAATAGTCACCACCACCTGTAGCTACTGAGTATATGAAATGTGGCCACTATAAATTCAGACATGCTGTAAAGCACTTAATTACTTTCAAAGACTAGTATGAAAACAAATGAAAAAAATATTTCATTAGAACAAGGGAACTAAAAACTAGCAGAAAGCCATTAATAAGATGGAATTAGTAATCCTCATCTATCACTAATTACTCTAAATGTAAATGGATTTAAATTTTCCAATCAAAATGCACTGGATAGCTGAGTGGATTAAAAAACAGTACCCAATTGTAGGCTCACTACAAGAGAGTCACTTTAGCTCTAAGGACATACATAGGCTCAAAGTGAAGTGATATAAAAATACATCTCATGCAAGTGGAAATCAAAAGAGGACACTTATACACTTATATAAGACAAAATACACTTTAAATCCAAAACTGTAAGAAGAGACAAAGAAAGTCATTATACAGTAATAAAGAGGTAATTCACCAAGAAGACATAGTAGTCATAAATATACACTCACTCAACATTGAACCACTTAAATATATTAAGTAATACTAATAGATCTAAAGGGAAAAATAAATAACAATACAATAATTATAGGAAACTAAAATACCTCACTTCCAACAATGGATAAAACATCCAGACAGAAAATCAATGAGAAAACTTTGGATTTGGACTATACTTTAAATCAAATGGATCTAACAGACAAATACCTGGTAAAACAGCAGAATATACATTCTTCTCAAGAGCAAATAGAACATTTGGGAACAAGTGCATATGATCTCTTGAATAGATCATATGATAGGATGCAAAACAAATCTTAGCAAATTTAAGAAGATTGAAATTAGACCAATTATCTTTTCTGACCAATTGGTGTGACAAATTGGTGCCAGAAGAAAGCTCTCATCCTTCTAGGGAACAAAGCCCAGATGCCTGAGATGGGAAGTTATGCACAGGAAGCTCACCTGCAGGTAAACATAGGCTGACCAGGACCATCTGGGTCTGAGCATCAGTTCTGCTACCCATCATTACCCTTATTTGACCAGAGTTAGAAAACAGAAGCACAGAGAACTAAACTTCCTCAAGATCCAATAGTTAAAAAGCGGCAGAGTGTTACAGGATTTTAGAGTTCTTTTGCTGCTTAGGAGTCCTATTCAGCATCCTAGCCTCAACATCCACATTCTTAAGTAGGATGCTATTTTGCCTTTCAGATAAAGATGATCAAGGATGCAAAAGAAAGTCCATTACACAGTTAATGCAATTCATACATGATATATTTATGTTTGAAACCACACTTGACTGACCTAAAATCCTGCACTCTTTTCAATGTAACATACTATCTCTCAAGTTCTAAAAAATAAATATAAATTTGGTAACTCCCCTTACCCAGAGTAGCTTTCTCTAAAAGCCCATGGGTCCCAGTGAAATTCCCTTTCATAATGGACTAATAGCCCACATTTAACTCTGTATTGTATGCCCTCTCACTGTGCTTTTTATGATCTGGGAACTCTAATATCAGAAACACAACACCATCTACTTACAGTAAACACACAACCCTTCTTTATTATTGACAATCTCTGCTATTGACTTTCTCTTTGAGTGGTCACCTTAATAAACAAGCAATTACTGGGAAATGAAGGATCAACAATGTGTTTCTTTGTGGGGCTAATAAATCTTTGGATCCACTTTCTCAACTTCTTCTTCTACTTTATTTTTCCCACTGGCCTGAGTCCACACAACCATACAAGGGAAATAATGAATTTATTGATCAATTAGAGAATCAGAGGCCCTGATTTAACATTCTACATTAAACAGGAACTAATTGCCCAGATCCAGATGCTTTTAAAAACATATCTCAGCAATCAATAGGTCAATGACTATGTTTTAGCTAGCAGAGCAGCTTGGGGTGGGTCAGAGAACCCAAGATGCTTTACAAACTGTATCCAAAAGTCATGGAAACTCCGGGTTCCTCCTGCCTTGTCACGGGGATGTTTTGTTTCCTTCATAAACATTTTCTGAGATAATGACTCCCGCAGTCAACGTCTCTTATGGATCCCTGAATACCTGGGGCAGAGAAGCATTAGAAGGCTTATAGAATCAGTAAGAAAGAACCAGAAGAGCACAGAGACATCCAGGGCTTTTTGCACTTGAGCAAAGACTGAAAACAAAATAACGTGCACCAAGATTGGGGGACTGTCTCCACCCAAGAGAAAGCAGCCGTTGATAAATGATGATGCTTTCATGGAACATGATAAAACAAGAATGCTTAGGAGGGCCTCCAAAGCATACACACAATGACCCATAGCCTCCATTTCTCTCCCTTCATCATCTGACCCTGAAGTCATCCTGCTCTAATGCCATCCTCATTTTCTAAAGAAGTTGTGGTTTCACCCTGCCTGAAGATCCATCGCGTGTACCTACCAAAGATAGAGAGTCTGCATAGGCAGAAAGTCTCAGTTTTTGGCCCACTCCCAGTGGGCTGGTCATGAACATAAACCCCATAAAAACTGAGGGTTTAGTCTACTCGTTACCAAGACTTCCAGTATCTCCCCAGACAGTGTACACAGCTCCCTGCTTGCCCTTAATCTCTATAGATGTGATGAAAAGGAAAACAGGCAGCTTATTTCAAACTCAAAGAAAAGGATGGCAGCACCTTGCCCTGCTAAACTGCCTAAAAAAGAAGAGATGGGATTTCCCTACAAGGAGTCATATTTGTGGTTCAAAGGAGGCTGAGTGGGAGTGGCTAAATGAGTGACTTTAGTGGCTTTAGTAACTAAATGAGTTAGTGACTAAATGCTCTCATCTTTTAAAACCCAAATGCTTATTTCCATGCAGGTGTTCTAGGGGGAAAGCCTGAATAAGCAATTGAAATAAAGTGTAATCTGTAAGCAGATTTACCATCATAAACAGAAGCCTTTCAATATCTCTCATAAAACGCATCCCATGAAAGCACTTTTCCCCTAAGGAAAAACAAGAAGAGTGGGACTGAATGACATCTCTTGTTCTGAAGCTTCTTTGTCCTATGATTTATTTGAAGAGGTCCAGAGAGCCACTTTTTGCTACAAAGGGAGAAAATACCTCAGCTCCTCAGAGAAACAACTTGTTTTCATTGTTATCAGAAAGTCTCCCCTTCCCAAAGTCTTCTTTAAACACCATAGCCAGCCTAGGCCAGCATCTGAGCTAGTGGCTTTTATAGTTTTGCAGAGGGTGCTTTCTATCTGGAGACACTACAGAAGAAAACTCATTTGCACCACGGGAGCAGGTCTCAATCAGACACACTACCTCCAATACTATCATTTATTGACAAGAGCTACCAAAACAGTCCTATACGTGTTACCCTAATTAATCATCCCAACAATCTTCTAGTATCAACTTGATTTTGTAGGTGATAATGCTAAGGTGAAAAGAGATTAAACAGAGTTCTTGGAGTTACACAGGCAGGAAGTAAGGAAGTAAAATATCTAGCCCAAGTGGGAGTGACTCCAAACTCCATGACCAGGACCATTCAGTTGCACTGCTTCCAACACTAAGGGTCCCAAACAGAAAGCCGAAATGAAGATGCAGCGTAAGGACGCTGGTTTCAGTGCTCAACATGGCCACCACATCCAGAAGACCATCCTAGGAGACAGTCCCTTCCATGAGACTGCCAAGTGAAAAGTCTGTTTCTTTCTTATTTGAAGACGTGCTTAGATTCACCACACATGTTTTCCTCAGAAGTCTCATCTGGAAATGGGTCTGGCTGCACACACTGTTGACACATTTGCTTTCTAGCTCCTTGTTCTGAGGCTGACTTTCAGCACTTCTTGGCAGGCTGAAGGCTCTGGCTCCTCCTCCCTCTGGCACCTCCCTGGGTCAGAGGTCTTATGATGAGAATTAGCTCATATGTCTCCTCATCTTTCTTAAAAACATGTTCATTTAATAAACACCCTCCTAATGAAAATTCTGTTTGTTTCATGAAGCATATCAATGACCCCACTGGAAAATGTCCTCTTTTTAACATGTATCTAAGAGCTGGGAGACAAGGAGCACCCTTTCTGAGGCTTACCAAAATAAAAGAGGGGCCTTCCCTCATAGCTCCGTTGGTAAAGAATCTGCCTGCAATGCAGGAGACCCCGGTTCGATCCCTGGGTCAGGAAGATCCACTGGAGAAGGGATAGGCTACCCACTCCAGTATTCTTGGGCTTCTCTTGTGGCTCAGCTGGTAAAGAATCCGCCTGCAATATGGGAGACCTGGGTTCCATCCCTGGGTTTGGAAGATCCTCTGGAAAAGGGAAACGCTACCCACTCCAGTATTCTGGCCTGGAGAATTCTATCGACTATACAGTCCATGGGGTCACAAAGAGTCAGACACAACTGAGTGACTTTCACTTCACTGACTAAGTCAGTGGGATTAATTCAAAAATATCTTTTGATTTCAAGCCCCAGATTGGAAAACAAAAAGGTAGAAAAGTAACAGGAAGTATTTATTGAGGTCTAACATTGTTCATCCTGAGACTACAAATGTCTAAAACTTTATAATCTAGTTGCAAAATCAAGATGGATAAAGTTTACATATTAACAAACAATACAAAATGTTATCTAATTAAGAATGGTGCACTGTTGACTGTAAATGCATTGAGTAAGACCAATGAGAACAGGAAAATACAAAAATTTTGAAGGATAGAAATTTAATTCATCAGCACATTGTCAAGAAAAAAATCAAGAAATTAACTTCTATATATACATATCACAAAATTTCTTGACAGGTTATACACAAAACAAGTATGAAAACACTAGAATGCAAATACTATTCATATAAAGGATATACCTGTAAATACAGCTTTAAACCTCTCCTTGACTTACTTAATTTTCTTTCAAGTTGAAAATAAAGAGGCAGTAGTAGGAATTACAACTGAACTATTTTTGACAATAATAAAAGTGACAAAAATCATGATTGTAAAAAGTTAGTTATGTGGATAATATTTCACTGTATAAACACTTTTAGTTGCAGACCTAGAATCAACACTCTTTGAGAGGAACCTGATCTGAATGCAGGACATGGCTGACACAAACTTATTCACTAAGCAGGAAAATTATAGAGAGAAAAATTACGTATTTCATTTAAACTTCATATAAGTAGGAACCTGAGAGCTTCAGAAGCCTGGGGTATTATTTTTCAATTAAGCTTAATACTAAATATAAAGACCTAGGGCAATTTCTAAAGGGAAACGTGATCTTTGAGTTGAAAGGACCTTTGTAGGTAAAGTAATCAGCTTTACAAAGGGAGAAACAGAAATGGAAGAATAAATCTGAAGGTGCTACTGATCATTCAACTGATGACTAACCCTAGAGGCTGAAGGATTCTTATTTTCCCTTTTGGATAAAGACTGGAGCTCCTTTAGGTGAAGTACAAAGATTAAAAACTTGTGTGTGTGTATGTGCTAAAGCAAATTGCAAGCTACAAATATAGCATTTGTTAGCTCTTTTGCCCTCAATTTTAAATCCTCAGTTTAACCTAAATTACTTATTCCAGGTGGCTCCCAGTTACCCAAGTTGCTAGGTGGATAAAGAATCCACTGCCAGTACCGAAGACACAGGAAAACATGAGGTTGATCCCTGGGTTGGAAAGATCCCCTGGAAGAGAGTATGGCAAACCCCTCCAGTATTCTTACCTGGAAAATCCCATGGACAGAGAAACCTGATGGGCTACAACCCATACAGATGCAAAGAATCAGACACAACTGAAGCAGCTGAGCACGCACGCACTTATTTCATATTTTCTGCACTCTTTCTCAACTCATCAGGGAAGCTGCAGTCAAACATGACTTAGGCTTTGGGCATCTGAAGACTCCACTGGGTTGGATTTCTGAGATCCCACAGCACATGGTGCCGGTGGTGACAGGGAGCTCAGCAGGGATGGCCACGAGAACATCTACATGTGTCTTCCTGTATATGGAAATCACAAGGCAGTTGGACTTTCTACATGTACTTTCCACTGAACAAGGCAACCAGGTAGAAGTCACACAGCCTATCCGGATCTAACTCTGGGTGTCAGGTAACATCATGTCTACCATGTCTTGTTGGTCTCAGTAAAGTCATATGGCCAAGCAAGCAAGATTCAAGGGAGAGAAAATAGATGCCACTTTTGGGTAAGACATAAGCAAGACCACATTGTAGAAGAGAGTACAAGATGGACGATATCATTGTGACCATCTTTGGAACACACAATCTGCTCCCTGAAGGTCACATGGGCAGAGTTATAAAGGTTAAGTGGCTCTATACTTTATGAAGTCACTGCCAAGGCAGGAATTCTGTTGTGTAGAATCTAAAACTCCTTAGGCACATCGGGTACACCTCCTTTAGGAGATTCTCTGACCTCCCTGGGGGCACTGCTAAGGAAAAAAAAACATCCCTGGAAACACAGACCGTTAATGCCCTTCTCCTTGGGATATATTTCTCCCTTCTCTCAAGAGAACTCAGCATAGCCTATATTATGAGTTGAGATTTTTAAAAAACAAAAATCGACAAAAAAGTTTCTTCATGAAACTTCTCTTCCTTCTCTGTAACCCCCTGAGACATGGGAACACTAAGTTCTGGCTTCTTGAGGTTGAGAAGAAGGGGTGGGAAGAATCAGAGAGAGTATAGTCAAGGACAAGCTCCTCAGAGGGGAAGGAGATCAGAAAAGCATGATGATGTCTGTCGTGGAAAGCAGTCCTATGGGGTAGCCCCAGTTGGTTCAAATTGTATTCCTGATCAAGGAAAAGTTCAAGGAATATTGCACATTTTTCTGAAAGATATAAAGTACCACAATATGCTTTATCCCTCAGGTGATAAAGTACAAAGGAAATGGAGCCTCTCCACTCTTTCCCAGAGCACTGTGGCTTCCACCCTTAATGTCCCAGAGACCTCAGCCTCACTGGGACATTTCAAGGGCCCCCTGGAGGAGGGAGCGGCAGTGGTCCAGCTCAGTAGGGAGGTGCTACTGGTGTGAGTGAGTAGAAGGCAGAAATGCTGCTCAACATCCTACAGGGCTCACTTGGATCAGCCCACAACAACAAAGAAAATGTTGACCCCAAATGTAAATAGCAACAGGGTTGGGAACCTACCATAAATCCATCCAGAAACATTTTTAGAGATTTCTCCAAAGTGTCAGGGGTAACTGTATGCAAGGGAAATCTCTTCATGGTTTTCTAGAAAGGACATGGGAGACCATAAGACAAGCTCTTAGTTAGATTCCCAGCCTTCTTGGGACTCAGCTGTGTGTTATGACTCTTGAAATTTTGAAAAATTATTTCTTAATTCAACTCTAGCCAAGCCATTATCTCTGTTCTTTCCCCCTTTCCAGTTTTTTTATGACACTAATTTCCTCACCACCCTCCTTTCTGAAATCCAGTTGTCAGGTGTTGGTTGTTGTTTGTTTAAGCTATTTGCTACCTGGTGAACACGTGATGCCAAATTCAGTTGGGTATTTCTAAAACAGAGAGGTGCTGAAATACTCTAGGTAACTGTTATCATCTAATTTCAACTGTTCTTCCTGCCTTGACCAGGGAGCCCATTCCTGTCTTGTTGCTCCTCCACAGGTCTTGGGCCCACCTCCTCCTCCATCTCAGCTTGTTTCATATGATACACTTCCGACACAGTCTTGCTTTCGTTTAGTACCAGACATCTTTAACACAAGGCAGATTAGTCCAAGTGTGACAACACAGTAACACTCAAAAGATAATGTGAGAGTTGGTGGGAAGAGATAAATGCCAACTAGTGTGCCCTTAGCCTACCAGGGAATAAGAAATTAAAAAAAAAAAAACTGCGTTGGAAAACCGCAATAACTATTTAATACTATCACAATTTGTTTTAGTATATTATCCTTCCAAATAGTCCCCTAATGGCCTGAAAGATTTGAAACACTTCCAAAGCATTAAGAGTTTTCTGTATTCAGTCACTGGGCAATCTGGACTTTAGGCCTCAGTTTGGCCAGAAGCCAGAGAATACCAACTGAGAGCGACTTAAATTTGCAAACTCTGTAGTAACCCAAACAGCTTAGCCTCAGAGGTCAAGATGTGGGTTCTATCAACACCATAAATTTGGATCTCTTGTGCACACTTAGCAAAAGTACTGCACATATATGGGGAATTTTTCATATGTCCCTTCTTGCCACACATTTTTTGGTTTCTTGTGTTTTTCTAGATCCATTTTCAGTTTAACAAGGTGATGCCATCACCTTCTCTCAGTAAGATGGGTGTTGAGAATTATAAATGGCTCCCACTTGTAAAGAAGTGATGTAGCAAACACCCTGTCTGTATAATGTCAGAGGAGTGGAGTAATCTTTCTAAATATTAATCTGTGTTTCAACCTCATTCTGTACCCACCAAACACTTTTAATTTTATCCTGATGAATTCTTTCCTCCCTGTAACTGAACAGATGTGAATCATCCATTGGGAAAACACAAACAATGATCAGGGTTAATATGAGAGACAAAAAGAGTCCAGGATTCATTTTTTACTCATAAGGACTATAGAAAATTCAAAGATGATAAACGAGATAAGAGGAGTAGGCAGGGCATCAAAAACAGGGAAGATAAAATGAAGAAACGTGAATTCTTAGGGAAATAATCTTCTGGAGTATAGCAGGGAGCCAAGTGGAAGTGTACTCAGTCCTGAATGGAACTTCTTAGACCTATGCATGCAGGGCCCCTAGTCTGTCCCCAGTGAGGGTCCACATGGAAATGAAGACTGTCTGGGCCTTTAGAAGCCCTGTCCAGGTTTTCAACTTCCAGAGTAGAGATCACAGGGGTGATGGCAACTTGAAGGGGAGATTTGCTAAAAGGAAGTAATTTGAAGACTGACCTGAGAACTACAGGAAGCATACATCCTTTTTTTCAGTATTATACTCCATTTATAGTTATTATAAAATGCTGGCTATATATTCTGCTGTGAAGTATATTCTTGTAACTTATTTTATACATAAGAGTTTGTCTTAGTCCCCCATTCCTGTATTGCCCTTCCCCCTTCCTTCTCCCTAATGGTAACCACCAGTTTGTTCTCTATATCTACAAGTCTGTTTCTTTTATATTAAATTAACTAGGTTGCTATATTTTTTTAGATTCCGCAGATAAGTGATATCATACAGTATTTGTCTTCCTCTGTCTGACTTATTTCATTAAAAATGGCCTCAAGGACATCCATTTTCCTGCAAATGGCAAATTTTCATTTTTCATGGTTGAGTTCAGTTCAGTTCAGTCACCCAGTCATGTCCAACTCTTTGCAGCCCCATGGACTGCAGCAGGCCAGGCTCCCCTGTCCATCACCAACTCCTGGAGCTTGCTCAAACTCATGTCTATTGAGTAGGTGATGCCATCCAACCATCTCATCCACTGTCGTTCCTTTCTCCTCCCACCTTCAGTCTTTCAAAGCATCAGGATATTTTCCAATGAGTCAGTTCTTTGCATCAGGTAGTCAAAGTATTAAAGTTTCAGCTTCAGCATCAGTTCCCAGTGAATGTTCAGGATTGAGTTCCTTTAGGATTGACTCGCAGTCTAAGGGGCTCTCAAGAGTCTTCTCCAACACCACAGTTCAAAAGCATCAATTCTTCGGCCCTCAGCTTTCTTTATAGTCTAACTCTCACATCCATACATGACTACAGGAAAAATCATACCTTTTACTAGATGGACATTTGTTGGCAAAGTAATGTCTCTGCTTTTTAATATGCTAAGTTGGTCATAGCTTTTCTTCTAAGAAGCAACCGTCTTTTAATTTCATGGCTGAGTATTTCATTATTTATATTTTCATTATTTCTATACCTATATATATATTCCAATCTTCTTTATCCATTCATCTGCCAATGGATACTTAGGTTGCTTCTATATCTTGGCAAATGTAAATAATGTTACTATTGAACTGGGGTGCACGTATCTTTTCAAATTAGTATTTTTGTTTATTTTTCAGATATATACCTAGGAATGCAGAAGGAGAAGGGGATGACAGAGGATAAGATGGTTGGATGGTATCACCGACTTGATGGACAACTTTTATGAGTTTGAGCAAACCCTGGAAGCCTGGCATGCTATAGTCCATGGAATCACAAAGAGTTGGACACCACTGAGCAACTGAACTGAACTGAAATTACTGAGTCATATGGTAGTCCTAGTTTTAGGTTTTTGAGAAACCTTTATACTGTTTCCCACAGCTTCGGCATCAATTTACTTTCCCACCAACAGGATAGTAGTGTTTACTTTTCCTTCTATCCCCATCAACATATGTTATTTCTGTTCTTTTTGATGGTAGTCACTCTGACCAGTGTGAAGTGATATCTCACTGTGATTTTGATTTGCATTTCCATGATGATTAGCAACTGTGAACATGTTTTCATGTGCCTGATGGCCATCTGTATTTCCTCTTTGGAAAAATGTCTGTTTAGGTTTTTGGCCCATTTTAAAAATCAGATTGTCTGTTAGTTTTTTGGGTTTTTTTTTTATGAGTTGTAAGAGTTATTTATGTATGTTTGATATTAAGCCCTTATCTATCATCCCATTTGAAAATATTTTCTTACATTCAGTGGGTTGTCTTTTCATTTTATCAGTGGTTTCCTTTGATGTGCAAAAGCTTTTAAGTTTAATTAGGTCCCATTTGTTTATTTTTATTTTTATTGCCTTTACTGAGGCTTCCCTGGTGGTTCAATTGGTAAAGGATCTGCCTGCAATGTAGGAAACCTGGGTTTGATCCCTGGGTTGGGAAGATCTCCTGGAGAAGGAAATGGCAACCCACTCCAGTATTTTTGCCTGGAGAAGCCCATGGACAGAGGAGCCTGGCAGGCTATGGTCCATGAGGTTGCAAAGAGTTGAGCAATTGGGCAGCTAGCAGTTTCACTTTCACTTTTGCTTTAGGAGAGGGATCCCAAAAATATTGCTAAAATTAATATTAAAGAGTATTCTACCTGTTTTCCTCTAGTAGTTTTATGATTTTCAGTCTCAACATTTGGGTCCTTAATCTATTTTGAGTTTATTTTTTGTGTATGGTGTTAGAGAATGTTTTAGAACATTTCCATTCTTTTACGTGTAGTTGTCCAGTTTTCCTAGCACCACTTATTGAAAAGACTGCCTTTTCTTCATTGTATATTCTTGTCTCCTTTGCTGTAGATTAATTGAACGTAAATGCATAGGTTTATTTTTTGGCTTTCTATTCTGTTCCATTGATCTATGTGTCTTTTTTTGTGTGTCAATACCATACTGTTTTGATTACTGTAGACTTGTTGTATAGTCTGAATTCAGGGAGTGTGATTCCTCAGCTCTGTTCTTTCTCCAAATTGTTTCAGTCATTCAAGGTCTTTTGTGTTTCTGCACAAATTTTAAAATTACTTGTTCTAGTTCCATTGATATTTTGATAAGAAATGTACTGAATCTGTAGATTGCTTTGGTAGTATGGTCCATTTTAACAATATCAAATCTTCCAGTCCAAGAACATGCTGTATCTTTTCATCTGTTTGTGTTAATCTTCATTTCTTTCATTAGCGTCTCATAGTTTTCCAAGGATAGGTCTTTTATCTCCTTAGATATATTCTTTTTGATGAGATGGTAAGTGGAATTTTTATTTAATTTCTCTTTCTGGTAGCTCATTGTTAGTGTGTAGAAATGCAACAGACTTTTGTATATTAATTTTGTATCCTGCAACTTCACTGAATTTGCTGATGAGTTCTAGTAGTTTTCTGGGGCTGTCTTTAGAATTTTCTATGTATGGTTTCATGCCATCTGCCAACAATTTGGATTCCTTTTATTTCTTTTTCTTTTCTGATTGCTGCGACTAGGAGTTCCAATACTATGTTGAATAAAAGTAGCAAAAAGTGGGCATTCTTGTCTTGTTCCTGATCTCAGAGGAAATGTTTCCAGTTTTTCATCATTAAGTATGTTAGCTGTGGGTTTATCATATATGACCCTTATTATGTTGAGGTATGCTCCCTTGGTGCCCCCTTTCTGGAGAATTTTTATCAGAAATGGATGTCAAATTTTGTTAACAACTTTTTCTGCATCTATTGAGATAATAATATGGTTTTTATTCTTCAGTTTGTTAATGTGGAGCATCACACTGACTGATTTGTGGATATTCACATTAAGAAACCCACAAAAGGTTACATGTTTAACATTGGCTGTTCAGGGAAAAGTGATAGCTAATTATTAACTGGTTTTTTTAAAATGATTTTCTCCTCTCTTTTCCCTCCTTTTTCTCCTGTCCTCTTCTTTTTTCTCTTCTCTTCCTTTCACCTTCTCTTAACATGGTGCAAGAAAGGAGAAGAAACAGACTTCTGTGGCTTTCTTCTGAGTTGTTCACTTGACAGTCAGTTCTTTCTGTCCTTCATCATGCTACCTCCAACCCCATGGCTGTTCAGTTCCCAGGATGCCTCAGCACAGACACCAGTGAAGAGTTGGATGAGGGACAAGACACACCCACCTTCACTGTTCTGGCCCTCTTTTCTCCACCAGTATCATACAGAAGGCATTACTGAAGAACTGAAATAGCAAGGGAATTACAGAACAAGGGAGGAAATTATTTGTATCCTGAGAAGTGAAAGTCACTCAGTCATATTTGACTCTGCGACCCCGTGGACTATACCATCCATGGAATTCTCCAGGCCAGAATACTGGAGTGGGTAGCTTTCCCCTTCTCCAGAGGTAGCCTTTCCCTTCTCCAGAGGATTTTCCCAACCCAGGGATAAACCCAGGACTCCCTCATTGCAGGCAGATTCTTTACCTGCTGAGCCACAAGGGAAGCACAAGAATACTGGAATGTGTAGCATATCCCTTCTCCAGCAGATCATCCAGACCCAGGAATCAAACCCAGGGTCAAACCAACTGAGCTATCAGGGAAGCCTAATTAAGGCTTTTCTACTGGTCACAAAGAGCCTCCGTGGATATTCTAGCTTCCTAACTTTGCTATTATGTACCTTTTTTAAAAAGTACCTTCTTCTAATCCTCATGTGAATTTCCATCAACATTATAAAAAAAAAAAACCTCACCCACTACCCAAATTTTTGGGTAGCAGCTAATTTTTCCAATGACCTCACAGTACTTCATTTTGTCAATGCTCACATATTTATTAATATATTAGCATAAGCTAGGAGAATTCCTACTTCTACTTCTGCTTTATTGCCTACGCCAAAGCCTTTGACTGTGTGGATCACAATAAACTGTGGAAAATTCTGAAAGAGATGGGAATACCAGACCACCTAACCTGCCTTCTGAGAAATCTGTATGCAAGTCAAGAAGCAACAGTTAGAACTGGCCATGGAACAACAAACTGGTTCCTAATCGGGAAAGGAGTACATCAAGGCTGTATATTGTCACCCTGCTTATTTAACTCATATACAGAGTACATCATGTGAAATGCTGGGCTGGATGAAGCACAAGCTGGAATCAAGATTGCTGGGAGAAATATCAAAAATCTCAGATATGCAGATGATACCACCCTTAAGGCAGAAGGTTATGAGGAACTAAAGAGCCTCTTGATGAAAGTGAAAGAAGAGAGTGAAAAAGTTGGCTTAAAAACATTGGATGGTATCACCGACTGTATGGACATGAGTATGAGTAGGCTCCGGGAGTTGGTGATGGACAGGGAAGCCTGGTATGCTGCAGTCCATGGAATCTCAAAGAGTTGGACACAACTGAGTGACTGAACCAAACTGAACTGAGGGGGATTCCAGCAGAATAGAGATCAAATGTATATTCAGTATTCGGTAAGTAGACTTATCCAAAGCCCCATGTTCTTCAAAGTCTTTCCACCAATGTGAACTATAGCCTTGCTTCTCTGTTCTTCTGATTGCCCAAGGAGAAATTGTTAAGTCAGTTAAACAGATGAAAACACACACATGCGCGTGCACACACACACACACACACACACACACACATTCCCAAAAGCAAATATTATTTTTCAATGACAATCGAGACTAAACCTACCAGAAAGAACACGAACACTGTTCTACTCTGCCATGATTTGTAATGTCAGTTCTGTCACTACAGAGTTTCCTCTTTCTTTTACTATTCCTAAGACTTTGATTTGCCTCTCCACATCACACACACACACAAACACACACTTTGAGACCTGCTGGTGCTAAAAACAGCTTATCACTGAGAGAGACACTTCACAATTGTCTTTTCCTTAGCTCACCAAAGATGCTGCTAAAACTTTGAAATTCGTTTTTGGAGGAATGTAATCACATTCTTAGGCAAGAGCCGTCTTCCAGTCTAGGGAAGAAGACAGGAGCAGAAGTCACTTTTATTCTTTCAGTTATATTATCAATATCTTAGCCCATTGTAGCATTTCCTCATCCTTGCTACTGAAAGTATAAGGCAGGACAAAAAGAAATTTTCTCTTCTGTATTGAAGAAACCTCTTTTAGTTGCTGGGGTTCTCCCCAACCACCTGAATTCAAAGGATTTGGGGGAAAAAAATCAACCAGCTCCAGGAGGAAACTGATTGAGATTTGAAGCCTACTAGTCTCAGCTTTGTCCTCTTTTCTCACAAAATCAAATTGGGAGACTGGTCCCTTCTTCCCATCACCAAATGGAAAGAAGATGGGCCAGGTGTCCCCTCCTATCCCACTTACAACTCTTCATGACATTGTATTTCTCCTCAGGACTCATATAACTCTTTTTCAAGGGTTTCCTATGCAAGAAAAGGTAACAGTAGCCACAGAACCTAGTGATGGCCAAAATTACAGAGAAAGTTATGTTGAAAAGAAACTTTCTTCTAGGGACAATATGAAACATTGGGAAAAGATTGGTCTTTGAAATTAAAGAGATTTGGAGATAAATCCCAGTTACATAGGATATAACCTTAGATTAGGCTCATTTTATAATGTTGGAAAACAGGAATAATAATACATATCTCAAAAGGTGGGTCATAAGTGACTTTGCCTCTGTAAAGAGCTCCAATCTGTGCACATAGCAGTGGAACAGACATTAACCTGCTTCATAACACTTCGTTGCAAGAAATGTCATAGTTGTAAGAAATGTCACTGATTTGTCAAAATCAATAAATCAGATCACTTCTCATCAGGGGTTGAGAAATTCAATCTCAGGTTCTATTAGAAACAGCATTTGGACTGAGTTAAATCACCTATTGCCATAATAGAAAACTAATAAATAATGTCTAAAATAATGAAAGTTAGCTTATAGTGCTGCATCTATATGGAAACACTGGTATAAATTGCAGAAGAAAAGAAGAAAAGTGGTTCCATTAGGGGAAAAAAATGACATGATGGTAATCGAGTAAGTCAGGGAATAGTTTTTATTGTTATAAATTATGTGTATAAATCTGAACACCCACGTACTAGTTTCCATATGTACAGAGTTTCCTTTATGTCTATTTTCTCAACTCAGAGTCAAAAACCCTAATAGTCTGAAAGCCCCTAAATGTTTCTTTGTTCAAAACATTTTGCAGTTAGGCAAGTATACAGAAACAAATAATGCCATAACAAAAACATTGTCTGTGATTTCACTATACTCAACTATTTTCTTAAGTGTTGCCTGAACAATACTCACACTCTTTTCTAAAGTCTATCATTAACCCAGTCTGGGTCGTTACATCAGTTGCTTCATTTCTGAGCCGTGTGTGTGTGTGTACACACTTAGTGGCTTGGTCGTGTACAGCTCTTGGTGACCCCGTGGACTGTAGTCCATCAGGTTGCTCGGTCTGTGGAATTTTCCAGGCCAGAATATTGGAATGGGTTGCCATTGCCTCCTCCGGGGGATCTTCCTGACCCAGGGATTGAACCCAAAACATCTCTTGTATCTCCCGCATTGGCAGTTTTTACAACTGTGCCACCTGGGAAGCCCCATGAGCCTGAGTATCCTTATCTATAAAGTTTAATAGTTTTCAAAGTTTCCTTCCAAAATCTGATAGCATTTCCGTTTTTGTCACTGGCTATCAGAATGGAGATTTAATGAGCTTGGAAGAGCTGTTCAAATTAAAAGGGTTGAGAGCTGAGAAGAGTCAGCTCAGAATAGAGTTTGTGTTTGCATCCCTTTTGCAATAGCTGTTCTTCTTGTATGCAGTTCCATGACCTTCTGTTCTCATTTTCTAGATTCCTATAATACAAAACAGACCCTATTTCAGGACCTGTTGAAGTCCTCTCTTGCCTCCCTCCCAAAGCTCAAGAAAAGAGAGAAGCAGCATGTACCCTGTGGGACCTGCAGAAGCTCATAGGACATAAATGGAGCTCCTAAGAGAGAAATGAGCGGTGGACATAAAGATAACACTTGAGACTGGATGTTTGCAGATTTTCTCAGAAAAACTAAGAACCACATTTAAGGCTGAACATTATACTAGTATTTCTTTATTGAGATCATATTCAGTTCAGTTCAGTCGCTCAGTCGTGTCTGACTCTTTGCGACCCCATGGACTGCAGCAGCCTACCAGGCTCCTCTGTCCATGGGGATTCTCCAGCCAAGAAAACTGGAGTGGCTTCCCATGCCCTCCTCCAGGTGATCTTCCCAACTCACAGATAGATCCCAGCTCTCCCGCATTGCAGGTGGATTCTTTACCATCTGAGCCACCAGGGAAGCCCAAGAATACTGGAGAGGATAGCCTATCCCTTCTTCAGGGGATCTTCCCAACCCAGGAATCAAACTGGGGTCTCCTCCTCCTCTCCTCTGCAAGTGGATTCTTTACCAGCTGAGCTACTAGGGAAGTCCACATATAGGTCCGTGGCTATGATTAAGTGCCTGAATTTTAATTAATGTATATGGATTAAAAGCACAAATGTATGGGTCAAGGAGGGGGAACAAATGAACATTTCATTATTTTCAAATTGTATCATAGTGATTAAGGCCAGAAAAGGAAAGTGAAATTTTCTTCTCCTCTGTGTTCCACCCCTCTGTCTCTAGCTGTGTTTTGGGCACTCCTCCTCCCCATTTTCCTGAACATCAGTTTTCTTATCTGTAAAATGAGAAAATTCCATTTAGGCAGTGACCCTTAGATCCTCATGTATTCCTTTCATAATTTCACCAAACTGATAGATAAATCTTCTCAATCACATGGAGCTGAACAACAATTTCCCCCTCTCACATTCTAAATTTCCCCTCTCACATTGCCAGAATCATTCATGGGAACTTCTCTTTACAGAGCTCAGGGCTTTTTTCCTATGATTCAAGCAGCTCATGATGGAAAATGCTAACATTCAGACAAGATTTTACCACCTGGAAAGATGGCAAGTTGAACAAAAGAAGAGTCAGCCAGTATAATTTTGTGAGAAAGACCACTATCTCTGCCAATTCAGTACTGAAATATTCAACTTTTGCTTGAAGTTAATAATCTCTATGCACCCATATCATGTGTAAGAATTTCTATGGGAGAAGCTCACTTAGACCCAGCGCATATTCTTCTGCGGCTTTGCTCAGCAACTGTTTCAGGCTCTTAGGAAGTATAGGAGAGTCCTGAGTTCTGTCCGCCATCACATTATTGTATGTTCCTCACCTGTGTTTCTTCAAAAGTACACGTAGGAGGCAAAATCTCGGACCCAAAATACAGGGGTAGAAGAAATATGATTTGTTATATTTTTCTCTATGTGTTAGTCATTCAGTCGTGTCCAACTCTTTGTGATTCCTTGGTCTGTCCGTGGAAATCTCCAGGCAAAAATACTGGAGTAGGTTACCATTCTCTAAGTTTAATTTTTATTCTGAGTTCCCACGGGGCTGTCTGATGGAAGTGTAATGAAATTCATTTCACAGTTAGTTCTGACCCTACCCCTATGGATGCAGATACAGGCTGAAAGGATGTGAGAATGACGGAACATGTTGCATGGCTGGACCAGATGTGGTCTGTCTGCACCGGCATATGTTGAGCTGAGATATTGCTGCCGCTCTGTCTCTCACTTCCAGCTTCTGGTCCACCCCAGGTCTGAATGCCCCTCAGCTGAATCCTGGGGCCTTTGAATTCCACAACAGGTTTGTTTCTGCTCCTTCTCTTTCTGGGGAGTCTGAACTACCTGCCTCTGGCCCTTCTTATCTAGATGAGCCAGACAGTCATTTCTACTCTGTAACTCTCTCAGTTTAAGAAAACTTACCCACAACTTGAAAGTAAGACAAAAATGTGATTGGGAGTTCTTTAATTGTGGCATATCATCGAACAATCTTTAAGGGATTATCTGAGGTACCATGGCAACATTTCTCAACTGTTTTTTTTTTTCTCACTTCCCCCCAAGGAGAAAACTCTAATTATATTCTGATTTAATTTTAGTTAATTAACTTGAGCTACTTAATTTAATTAATAATCAATTGGTTTCATTAGTTGCTCTGATTTACCCCTAAGAAAAAGGAAATAAATTACATGTTGCTTAACTTTAAAAGTCATTGCTACCTGACCTTTTGGAGGTCATTCACAGATTTTTGAAGAGACTCCAGGTAGGACACTTGACAGAGGGATGAATCTTGGGAGACTCAGAGCTGTCCCCATCTGATGCAGTAAGTCAGCGTGTCAATTCTTCTGGTAACTCTTTTTCTAACCTATGTTAACCAAACACTGGAGGCAGAGAATACACTACACTTTCTCTCTCAAATTTTGCTCAGTTGCCTCTTTGAGTTTATTCACCAGAAATGGGTGAGCAACAGAAAGGATTGTTTGTCAAATATTTCTACACTTTCCTTTATCAACCAGAAAACAAACTTTAGGGAGCCAATTTGTTTTGATAAGCCAAAACTTATCTTTGTTAAGCATCACATCATTTCCTCTATTCTACGCCTTTTCTCTTTCTACCACCTCCCACCTCCCTAAAATAGCTTCAGCTCAACTTCAACCTTTTCCACAGAAATTACCCTCATAAAAATACCTAGGATTACTTACACCCCAATGAAGCTCCAATTTAACGTCTTACCTTCTCCAACATTTTTATGTCCTGACTCTAACTATGGAAGCTTTTACAACCAGTGTAGAGTACTCCAAGCCTCAGTGATTGGGTGAGGAAATTAAGGTGGGAGATGGTGGACAGAAGAGAGCTGATTCTATAGCTCCACAATAACATGGTCAACAGGAAGTAATGCGGCAAAGAAGCTGACAAGTGATCTCAGATCCCGCAAGAGATGTACTAATATTTGCCAAGTTACTTTGCTTTGCCAGCACTTTCAACTCTCATTTGGAGTTCTAACAGAAATACAAATTCTGTCAATTGCTCTGGTATTATGAAGAAAAAGCATTACAAATATAAAGGGGGTGGTAGGCTCTTTTGGTGTGTGTGTATTAATGGGTTCTTACATTACTCTTAATATGTATGACTGTCTCTCTCCCTCTGGTATGAGCAGGGAAATGCTGAAGATCCTCATAAATATACAAACAAAGTGTCAAAATTAAATGAGTTTTATAAAAAGATAATTTTATTTTTAAAATAAAAAGAAAGTGATTCCTGGTTCCAACCATGACAGAATTATAAGTATCAGACTTACCCTCACAGGGTAACAACATAGAGAAATTGTTTTGGACTCTAAATGTCAGAGAGCTTCAAAGATGTGAAATGCATGAGGTAAATTCTTCATTCTCTGTAGCTTTTGATTTGGAAACACTTTCCAAATTATACCACAAAGACAAGATCAAATAAAGAACAGAAGTCTCACCAGGCATAGGAAACTAAATTCCACAATTGCTTAGGTAGCTGGGATTTGTAGAGGGCAAAGTACCAAAGAGGAGGGATTTAACAAGAGAAAGGACTCCCCAACATCGGTAGGATTCTCCTTAAGTCTTTGACTGAATATTAAACTGCAGAAGTTTAGGCCAGTCTTCATGTATCCTGGTAGAAAATAGCTAGGGAGGGAAGAGGTGCCTGGAGCTAATAGTGATTCTATATTAGACAGGTCTGAGATATGGAACTCTGACCAGCCAGAATGGATAAACCTCACAAACCACCATGAATGGTAGTTGAGATCTGAGAATGGCAATGCTTTAGGAGGAAAACTACATTAACCTTAGATTAAGGACAACACTAGACCTATCCTAACAAAGGCTAAAACAAAATTGGACAAGGTCTAACTGATGTGCGAAAAAATTAACTCCAAGGAAGGTAAAAGTTCAATAGTCTTTAGAGGAGAAAAATAAAATCAAAGCTCTCAGCAATGTGGCATCTACAATGATCAGCATACAATAAAAATTATAACACATTAATAGAAATACATGTGAGCTATAATCAAAAATAATTAATAAAATGGACCTAGAGATGATACTAGGAAATTTGGAAAACTCAACAGTGGCCACAGGACTGGAAAAGGTCAGTTTTCAATCCAATCCCAAAGAAAGACAATGCCAAAGAATGCTCAAACTACCGCACAATTGCACTCATCTCACACACTAGTAGAGTAATGCTCAAAATTCTCCAAGCCAGGCTTCAGCAATACGCGGACTGTGAACTTCCAGATGTTCAAGCTGGATTTAGAAAAGGCAGAGGAACCAGAGATCAAATTGCAACATCCAGTGGATCATCAATAAAACAAGAGAGCTCCAGAAAAACATCTTCTTCTGCTTTATTTACTATGCCAAGGCCTTTGACTGTGGAATACAACAAACTGTGGAAAATTCTGAAAGAGATAGGAATACCAGACCACCTGACTTGTCTCCTGGGAAATCTGTATGCAGATCAGGAAGCAGCAGTTAGAACTGGACATGGAACAATAGACTGGTTCCAAATTGGGAAAGGAGTACGTCAAGGCTGTATATTGTCACCCTACTGATTTAACTTCTATGCATAATACATCATGAGAAACACTGGGCTGGATGAAGCACAAGTTGAAATCAAGATTGCTGGGAGAAATATCAAAAACCTCAGATATGCAGATAATACCACCCTCATGGCAGAAAGTAAAGAAGAACTAAAGAGCCTCTTGATGAAAGTGAAAGAGGAGATTTTAAAAGTTGGCTTAAAGTTCAACATTCAGAAAACTAAGACCATGGCATCTGGTCCCATCACTTCATGGCAAATAGATGGGTAAACAATGGAAACAGTGGCAGACTTTACTTTTTTGGGCTCCAAACTCACTGCAAATGGTGACTGCAGCCATGAAATTAAAAGACCCTTATTCCTTCGAAGAAAAGTTATCATCAACCTAGACAGCATATTAAAAAGCAGAGATATTACTTTGTCAACAAAGGTCTGTCTAGTCAAAGCTATGGTTTCTCCAGTACTCATGTACTGATGTGAGAGTTAGACTATAAAGAAAGCTGAGCACCAGAAGAATTGATGCTTTTGAACTGTGGTGTTGGAGAAGACTCTTGAGAGTCCCTCAGACTGCAAGGAGAGCCAACCAGTCCATCCTAAAGGAAATCAGTCCTGAATATTCACTGGAAGGACTGATGCTGAAGCTGAAACCCCAACACTTTGGCCACCTGATACAAAGAGCTGACTCATTGGAAAAGACCCTGATGCTGGGAACGATTGGAGAAGGGGACAACAGAGGATGAGATGGTTGGATGGCATCACTGACTCAATGGACATGGGTTTGGGTAAACTCCAGGAGCTGGTGATGGACAGGGAAGCCTGGTGTGCTGCAGTCCTTGGGGTCGCAACCAGCCGGACACGACTGAGCCACTGAACTGAACTGAGAGATGATATGGGACTTCCCCAGTGGCTCAGCGGTAAAGAATCCGCCCGCAGTGCAGGAATTGCAGGAAATGCAGTTTAGACCCCCTGGGTCAGGAAGATCCCTGGAGCAGGGCATGGCAACCCACTTCAATAGGCATGCTGAGATGATATAGATGTTAAAGTTACCATAAAAAGACTTTATAACAGTTATTAGAGATACTTTCTTTGATTCAAAGGAAAAGATGGACGTAATGATCAAAGAGATGAAGAAAGCTCAGCAGAGAAAAAGAAACCATAAAATAATTTCAGGTAAAATCAAAAACTGCAAAATGCAATAGCTGAAATGAAAATTTTACTGGGTAAACTAACAAAAGAGTATATATTGCAAAAGAAAATATCAGTGAATATTAGTATGAGCCAGAAGACAATGACAAGAAATCTTTAAAGTACTAGAAGGAAAAGGAGAGACTGTTGACCTAGAATTCTATATCAGCTGAAAATATCCTCTATAAATAATAGAAAAAAGAATGATAAAAACAATTGCCAAGAGAATTTTCCCCTGAAGAAAGAAATATAACAGAAAGATTTTTGTGCTGAAGGGAAATGATATCAGATAGAAACAGAAACCAAAATGAAGGGTTATAGCATGTCAGGAAGCATGTATATGCAAGTAACTAGAAAGTATTGTTCTCATTTTTTAAATATAATTTACTATTCAAAGTGCATAAAAATGTATGATAGGGTTTATAAAGTGCAGAGGTAAAATGAAAGATAACAAATAGCACTAAAAATGGGACAAATCAATTAAAACATGCCATAGTAAGTTTTTTTATATTATACTTAAAGAAATATGCTAATTCAAGGTAGACTATGGTGATATAAGGATGTATATTGTAATCCCTATGGCAATCACTAAAATGGCTAAGAATCAGCAGGTAAGTTAAGATAGAATATTGTTTTAAATACTTCATTAATTAAAGAAGTCAGACATGATGAAAAGAGGACCAGAAAACAAAAAAGGCAATGGTGATCTTAAATTCAAACATAGTAACTATTTCAACTGTGAGTGGACTACAACTACAATTAAAAGGTAAAGATCACTGAACTAGACAAGTAAAAATATACCCTTTTGAACTCAGAGTTCCAAACAATAGCAAGGAGAGATAAGAAAGCCTTCCTTAGCAATCAATGCAAAGAAATAGAGGAAAACAACAAGATGGGAAAGACTAGAGATCTCTTCAAGAAAAATAGAGATACCAAGGGAACATTTCATACAAAGATAGGCACAAAAAAGGGCAGAAATGGTATGAACTTAACAGAAGCAAAATATTTTAACCAAGAGGTGGCAAGAATACACAGAAGAACTGTACAAAAAAGATATTCACGACCAAGATAATCTCAATGGTGTGATCACTCACCTAGAGCCAGACAACCTGGAATGTGAAGTCAAGTGGGCCTTTGGAAGCATCACTACGAACAAAGCTAGCGGAGGTGATGGGATTCCAACAGAGCTATTTCGAATCCTAAAAGTTGATGCTGTGAAAGTGCTGCACTCAATATGCCAGCAAGTTTGGAAAACTCAGCAGTGGCCACAGGACTGGAAAAGGTCCATTTTCATTCCAATCCCAAAGAAAGGCAATGCCAAAGAATGCTCAAACTACTGCACAATTGCACTCGTCTCATACACTAGTAAAGTAATGCTCAAAATTCTCCAAGCCAGGCTTCAGCAATACATGAACTGTGAACTTCCAGATGATCAGGCTGGATTTAGAAAAGGCAGAGGAACCAGCAAATTGCCAACATCCACTGGATCATCAAAAAAGCAAGAGAGTTCCAGAAAAATATCTATTTCTTCCTATTGACTATGTCAAAGCCTTTGACTGTGTGGATCACAACAAACTGTGGAAAATTCTGAAAGAGATGGGAATACCAGACCACATGACCTTCCTCTTGTGAAACCTGTAGGTAGGTCAGGAAACAACAGTTAGAACTGGACATGGAACAACAGACTGGTTCCAAATAGGAAAAGGAGTACGTCAAGGCTGTATATTGTCATCCTATTGATTTAATTTATATGCAGAGTACATCATGAGAAACACTGGGCTGGATGAAGCACAAGCTGGAATCAAGATTTCTGGGAGAAATATCAATAACCTCAGATATGCAGAACACCACCATTATGGCAGAAAGTGAAGAAGAACTAAAGAGCCTCTTGATAAAAGTGAAGGAGGAGTTTTAAAAAGTTGGCTTTAAGTTCAACATTCAGAAAACTAAGATCAGGGCATCTGGTCCCACCATTTTATGGCAAATAGATGGGGAAACAGTGGAAACAATGACAGATTTTATTTTTTTAGGCTCAAAACTCACTGCAGATGGTGATTCCAGTCATGAAATTAAAAGGCACTTGCTCCTTGGAAGGGAATTTATGACCAACCTAGACAGCATATTAAAAAAGGGAGACATTGATTTGCCAACAAATGTCTGTCTAGTCAAGGCTATGGTTTTTCCAGCAGTCATGTATGGATGTGAGTGTCGGACTATAAAGAAGGCTGAGCACTGAAGTATTGATGGTTTTGAACTGTGGTGCTGGAGAAGACTCTTGAGAGTCCCTTGGACTGCAAGGAGATCCAACCAGTCCATTCTGAAGGAGATCAGTCCTGGGTATTCATTGGAAGGACTGATGTTGAAGCTGAAACTCCAATACTCTGGCCACCTGAGGCAAAGAGCTGACTCTTTGGAAAAGACCCTGATGCTGGGAAAGACTGAGAGCAGAAGGAGAAAGGGACAACAGAGGATGAGACGATTGGATGGCATCACCAACTCAATGGACATGAGTTGGGTAAACTCTGGGAGTTGCTGATGGACATGCTGGCATGCTGTGGTGCATGGGGTCGCAAAGAGTTGGACACAACTGAACAACTGAACTGAACTGAAAAAGCGTACGTTAATATGTTGTTTTCAAGAAATGGACTTCAAGTATAGATACATGTTAAAAAAATAAATGAAAGATTGGAAAATTATACCATGCAAATAACTAATCAGAAGAATGCTAGTGGGGCTACACAAGAAGTAGAATTCATAACAAGAAGTAATAGCAGCAATAAGGGCTTCCCAGATGACACTGGTTGTAAAGAACCCACCTGCCAATGCAGGAGATATAAGAGACGTGGGTTCAATCCCTGGGTTAAGAAGATCTCCTGGAGTGGGGCATGGTAACCTATGTCAGTATTCTTGCCTGGAGAATTTCATGGAGAGAGGAGCCTGTGGGCTACAGTCCATGGAGTCACAAAGAGTCGGGCATGACTGAAGAGACTTAGCACACAACAGAGTAAAGATAAGCATTTCATAATGATGCAATAACAATTTATTAAGAAAGGATAACAATCCTAAATGTGTTTTCATCTAATACAAAGCTTAAATATACTCAGTGCAAAAAACTGACAGAGCTAATCTGGAAAGAGACAAATTCTAATTAAAAATGGAGATTTTAACTTTTCTATTCCAGTACTTGATTAAAACAAATGCATTTAAAAACGCTTTCCAATAAGAGCCCAGCAGAATGGCTCCCTCAAAGAAAGGTGGCAAGAAGAAGGGCTGGTTCGCCATCAGCGAGGTGGTGGCCAGAGAATATACTATCAGCATTCACAAGCACATCTATGGAATGAGTTTCAAGAAGTGTTCCCCTCAGGCACTCAGAGAAATCTGGAAATTTGCCATGAAGGAGATGGGAACTCCAGATGTACACACTGACACTAGACTTAATAAAGCTATCTGGGCCAAGGAATAAGGAATGTCCCATATCACACTGATGTGTGATTGTCCAGAAAATGTAATGAAGATGAAGATTCACCAAAGAAGCGCTTTATGTTGATTGCCTACGTACCTGTCGTCACTTTCAAAAAGCTACAGGCAGTGAATATGGATGAGAACCAACTGTTATTGTCAAATAAGGTTGTAGAATCACAAAAATTAATAAATAAAGACTTGAATAAGATTATTAGCCAATTTAACTTACTGATATTTATAGAACACTACACATACCAACTGTGGAATTCACGTATTTTCCAAGCACATGTGGAATGTTTATGAAATAGATCAGCTGCTGGGCCATGAAAGATCTCAGTCCACTTCAAAGAACTGGATTCATACAAAGCATGCTGCTGCTGCTTAGTCACTTCAAATGAGTCCAACCCTCTGCGGCCCCATGGACCACGGCCCGTCAGGCTCCTCTGTCCATGGGATTCTCTAGACAAGAATACTGGAGTGGGTTGCCGTTTCCCTCTCCAATGGTTAAGTAAGAAGTGAGTGAAGTGGAGTCGCTCAGCCATGTCCAACTCCTTGCGACCCCATGGACTCTAGCCTACCAGGCTCCTCCATCCATGGGATTTTCCAGGCAAGAGGACTGGTGTGGGTTGCCATTTCCTTCTCTGCATACAAAGCATATTTTCTAAAAACAATAAAAGTATGATACAAGGAGTCAATAGCAAAAAGATATCCTTAAACATTTGGAAGCTAAGCAACAAAGTTCTAAATAACTCATGAATCAGAAAAGAAATACCCAAGGAAATTAGAAAATATTTTGAACTGAATGATAATGGAAGCAAAATACAACAAGACTTAGAGGAATGCAGCTAAAGCAATGCTTAAACGGAAATATCTAGAAAGGACAAAAGATTTAACAGCAATGATCTGAGCTTTCATCTTAAGGAGCTAGTAAAAGAAGAGGAAATTAAAGTAAAAGGAGCAAAACAATAAAATGAAAGCAAAATAGAAATCAGTTAAGTAGAAAATAGATACAGAAGTGAGAAGAGGTCTCTTGAAAAGATTCAGTTCAGTTCAGTTCGAAATACAAACCTCTATCTGCTGCTGCTGCTGCTAAGTCGCTTCAGTCATGTCTGACTCTGTGCAACCCCATAGATGGCAGCCCAACAGGCTCCCCCGTCCCTGGGATTCTCCAGGCAAGAACACTGGAGTGGGTTGCCATTTCCTTCTCCAATGCATGAAAGTGAAAAGTGAAAGTGAAGTCACTCAGTTGTGTCCGACTCTTAGTGACCCCTTGGACTGCAGCCTACCAGGCTCCTCTGCCCATGTGATTCTCCAGACAAGAGTACTGGAATGGGATGCCAGCGCCTTCTACAAACCTCTATCTAGATGTATCAATAAAAAATAAGGAAAACACGAATTACCAAATTTCACTTATGAAAGAAAGAAAGGACATCATTCCAGATTCCACATACATTTTAAAAAACAATAAAAACAATCGGGAACAACTTTATGCCAATAAATTTGACAAGCTAGTTAAATGAACAAACTCCTTGAAAGACACAATTTACTAAAATTATATAACAAATTAGAAATCAAAAACGCAATGTCACTTATACTAGGACAAAGAAATGAAATAGACATAAATCCAGCAAAATGTTTTAAGATTCTATGTTCAGGTAGTTACAGAACAATGAGAAAAGAAATTTTTAAAGCTATAAATAAATGGAAAGATATTCTATGTTCATGGATTAGAAGTCTACATTGTTAAAATTCAATTTTTCCAAATTAAATATAATTCAACATAATTCCAATCAAATCTATGTAAGTTATTCTGTAAATACTGACAAACTGGTTCTAAAGTTTGTATGGAAAGGCCAAAGGCCTGGAATAAACAACATAATACTGAAAAAAAAAAAGATTGGAGGACTGACACTACCTGATATCGAGTCTTACTATAACGGTACAGCAATCAAGATAGCATTCTATTGTCAAAATAATAGACACGCAGATCAATACAACAGGATAAAGAGTCTAGAAATAGACTGACATAAATACAATCAGCTGACCTTTGACAAAGCAAAAAAGATTCTTTGGAAATCAGATAATCTTTTCAACAAATGGTGCTAGAAAAATTAGATGTCCATGTGCTAAAACTGTGAACTTAGACTTTATACATTTCTCACAAAAAAATTACTCAATGCAGATCATAGATCTAACTGTAAAATGCAAAACAATAAAAACTCTAGAAGATGGGAAAATATATATGACTTTTTAAATATACAATATCAAAACCACAACCCCCAAAAGAAAAAAGTGATAAGTAAATTTTATTAAAATTCAAAACTTCAATTTCATTAAAATTCAAAACTCCATGAGTGACACTATTGAGATAATGAAAGAACAAACCACAGATTGTGAAAAATTATTTGCAAATGCATGTCTTACAAGAACACATAATAATCATAGAACTCATAAATCTCAACAATAAGAGAACAAAAAATACAATTAAAAATGGGCAAAAGATCTGAACAGACACCTCACCAAAGAAGATATACAGATGGTAAATAAAGCATGTGAAAAATTGTTCAACATCATTTGTAATTAGGAATTGAAACTTAAAATAACTACAGGATACAACTATACATCCATTAAAGAGTTTAATTTTTTATTAACAAAAGTATAATATGAATTGCTGGAAAAGATGTAGAGCAACAGAAACTCACCTTCATTGCTGGCAGGAATTCAAAATAGCTACTTTACAAGACAGCTTGGCAGTTTCTTTCAAAGATAAATATAATCCAACTATAAATTCCAACAATCACAACAATATAAATATAAATTACATTTATCTCATTGATTTGAAAACTTGAAGTCACACAAAAACCAGCATGTGATTGCTTGTAGCAGATCTATTCCTACTTTACAAAAATTGGGAACAACCAAGATGCTTAAACAAGTTGTTATGTCCATACAACGGACTACTATTTAGCAATAAAAAGGAATAAGTTATCAAGCTATGCTAAGACATAGATGAATTTTAAATACATTTTGCTAAGTAAAAGGAAATAGTCTGAAAAGACTACATAGTATATGATTCAATTTCTAGAACATTCTGGGAAAGACAAAACTAGAGAGAGCGTAAATAGATAGGTGGTTGCAGGTTTCCTGGAGGGGAAGGGGCAAAAGATGATTGAATACATAAAATACAAGAAAATGTTTAAGCTGGTGAAACTATTCCACATGATATTGCAATGATAGCTACATGACTCTGAATTTGTAAAAATCCATAGGGTTTTGTATAAAGAGGGAATCTTGAGCTTCCCCAGTGGCTCAGTGGTGAAGAGTCTGCCTGCCTGTGCGAGACATGACAGGAAGGATCCCACATGCCAGGGAGCAACTAAGTCCTCAACTATTGATCCTGTGCTCTACAGCCTGGGAGCTGCAACTATTGAGCCCACGTGTTGCAACTAATGAAGCCTAAGCAACCTAGAGCCTGTGTTCCACAGCAAGCAAAGCCACTGCAATGAGAAGCCCCTGTACCACAGCTAGAGTAGCTCCCCACAGCAACAAAGACCCAGCACAACCAAAAAAATAAATGAATAAAATTATTTTTTTATAAAAGAGTGAGCCTTAATGTATGAAAAAAAAAAAAAAATATATATATATATATATATATATATAATCAGGTTGTCAGAGGATACCAGGATGGAATACTGAGGGTGACAAAATGATCTGATCTGTGATAAAAATGCATGAAACAATCTCACCAAAGGGGATGGAGAGAAAATGCTGACCTAAGTCACTTTAGAAATGCAAAGTATCTTTAAGACTGAAGGCAAAAAAGAACTGTACATCAGCACTGTGTTCTAGTAGATAAAGTTGCTTACCATGGAGGTATGGGTTAACAATCCCAAAAGTACTACACGTGCGTACTGGATTGAACAATGTAAGTAATTGACTGGAAGATGGTGGCAGCCAGATTTCTCTCCCTGTTAGAATGGGAGGCTTTGCACAAACAAGAGACAGATTGATCCATGTGGCAGTCAGTTAAAGTTGATGACACCATTAGGAACTCATGTTTAGTTTAGAACAGAGACATACGCTTATATTAGAAATATTGCAGATATATACATGAGCATATATACACACATATATTGCCATACTCTGTCAGCTGAGAAGTCCTAGAATCAAAAATATCAAGCACTAAGTAGCAGTGAGCACCCTTCCTGTCCCCCAATTTCCACCACTTTATCTATTCACTAAATCCTTCAAGACACACAAGGTGCCCACCCCTTTGATCTGTAAGTATCCTGTGTACCCCCGTTTTCTCCCTTCCCATGTTCTGAGATGATCTCCTAACAGTTTTTTTTTTTTCTTTCACCTACTTGACATGAAGTTGCTCACTGTTTTGCATCATCTCTGTACATGGTTGCTAACATTGTATTCATGGTAGGAGAGGTTGTATTCAATTCCTAATTCCTATTAACTTTCAAGTTTCTCAGTCTCAATCTGAGCAGTTAACCAAATTTCTCTCCTATAAACCACATGGACTTGCTTTTCTTCTTATGAAATAAGAACAAAATCAAAAGAAATAATGCCAACAAAACTGCCACTTAAATAAGAAGAGATATGTTGTCTTTAATGACAAAATTACTCCTTCCAACAAGAATACTATGCAACATCAAAGCTGGGTCCCAGTATCTGGTAGCTTTGGCAGGTTCAGAGCCAATTCAAGCTCCTGATGCTTATTGCTTTTTCTGTACTACCTTTGAAAGCCCAAGAATGATCCAGAAGTGTTAGTGTTAGTCGACTTTTACGACTCCATGGACTGTAGCCTGCCAGGCTTCTCCATCCATGGGATTTTTCAGGCAAGAACACTGGAGTGGATTGCTCTTTCCTTCTCCAGGGGATTTTCCCAACCCACGGATCAAACCCAAGTCTCCCACTTTGCAGGCAGACTCTTTACTGTCTGAGCCACCACGGACCAGAAGAGGACAACCAAGAGGGAATCTCAAGACGTTGTGCTGAGATGGGGAGGGGAGTAAACTCACCCTTGATCTTAATGACTGCAACCATTCCTTTGAATTAAGTTTTTGTAGTTTCAGAAGAACTGGAAGACTGCCATTCCAAAGACACCTGGGCTCTTATTTATTAATCTGCATGAACCTGTGATAAACTGTTCTTTCAATTCTTAGAAATCAAGAGGGGAGTGAAAGCATGAGAAACGCTGGACTGGAAGAAACACAAGCTGGAATCAAGATTGCTGGGAGAAAAATCAATAACCTCAGATATGCAGATGACACCACCCTTATGGCAGAAAGTGAAGAGGAGCTAAAAAGCCTCTTGATGAAAGTGAAAGAGGAGAGTGAAACAGTTGGCTTAAAGCTCAACATTCAGAAAACGAAGATCATGGCATCTTGTCCCATCACTTCATGGGAAATAGATGGGGAAACAGTAGAAACAGTGTTAGACTTTATTTTGGGGGGCTCCAAAATCACTGCAAATGGTGACTGCAGCCATGAAATTAAAAGATGCTTACTCCTTGAAGCAAAGTTATGACCAACTTAGATAGTATATTCAAAAGCAGAGACATTACTTGGCCGACTAAGGTCCATCTAGCCAAGGCTATGGTTTTCCCAGTGGTCATGTATGGATGTGAGAGTTGGACTGTGAAGAAGGCTGAGCGCTGAAGAATTGATGCTTTTGAACTGTGGTGTTGGAGAAGACTCTTGAGAGTCTCTTGGACTGCAAGGAGATCCAACCAGTCCATTCTGAAGGAGATCAACCCTGGGATTTCTTTGGAAGGAATGATGCTAAAGCTGAAGCTCCAGTACTTTGGACACCTCATGTGAAGAGCTGACTCATTGGAAAAAACTCTGATGCTGGAAGGGACTGGGGGCAGGAGGAGAAGGGGACGACTGAGGATGAGATGGCTGGATGGCATCATGGACTCAATGGACGTGAGTCTGAGTGAGCTCCGGGAGATGGTGATGGACAGGGAGGCCTGGCATGCTGTGATTCATGGGGTGGCAAAGAGTTGGACACGACTGAGCAACTGAACTGAACTGAACTGACTGAGAAGAATCTAGAAGAATATTACTTCTCTGCTCTCGTTCTTCTGTTAAAACAACACCCCTATATCTCTTGGAGAAGGACAAGGCAACCCACTCCAATATTCTTGCCTAGAGGATCCTGCGGCCAGAGGAGCCTGGCGGGCTGCCATCTATGGGGTGGCACAGAGTCAGACACAACTGAAGCAAATTAGCAGCAGCAGCCTATATATCTGAGTTAAGAATAACAGCCATATTCCTACTTACAGTTGGCATACTAACATCCTAAGCAATTAGAAAGATAAGTATGAAGTGCATGGAGCATTTGAAATCACCTTCAGAGACAACGATGAACACAGAGGGAACTTGATCTAAACAGCTGATTAATGAAAAACTGAATTAACTTTTTTGACTAACAGTTTAACAAGGAGGAGCCTGGCCAGACGAGGGTTAAGAATGCATTTTTAGGTCAGAATGAGAGAGAACACTGGAGAAGAAAAAATATATTAATTGACTTAAGAGAGATATTAAGTAGATGAAGTGAATTTTTGTAGGAAAAATATACACAGACTCTCTGAAACTAGAACAGAGCATCAGCAGGCAGTATTTCTTCCAAAACAGTTGTAATACCTTTAGAGTATGAAGGTGGCCCTGAAATTCAGAATGATTTAGCTACAGGGTAAAGCTACTACATCAAAACATGCTTTGATATAGTGAACTGAAATTCTCATAGCATCTGACATATTATGATCCAAAAATGTTCTAAAAGAACAAAAAATCCCTTCTTTTATGGATCAAATGTTATCACTCTTAGCTACACCTTAGAATTCCATTAAGTCTTTTGAAGCACAAGCTGGAATTAAGATTGCCAGGAGAAATATCAATAACCTTAGATATGCAGATGACACTACCCTTATGGCAGAAAGCGAAGAAGAACTAAAGAGCTTCTAGATGAAAGTGAAAGAGAAGAATGGAAAAGTTGGCTTAAAACTCAATATCAGAAAACTAAGATGTTGACATCCAGTCCCATCACTTCCTGGCAAATAGATGGGGAAACAGTGGAAACAGTGGCAGACTTTATTTTGGGGGGCTCCAAAACCACTGCAGATGGTGACTGCAGCCATGAAATCACAAGACGCTTGCTCCTTGGAGGGAAAGTTACGACCAGACTAGACAGCATATTAAAAAGCAGAGACATTACTTTGCCAACAAAGGTCCATCTAGTCAAGGCTATGGTTTTTCCAGTAGTCATGTATGGATGTAAGAGTTGGACTATAAAGAAAGCTGAGCACTGAAGAATTGATGCTTTTGAACTGTGGGGTTGGAGAAGACTCTTGAGAGTCCCTTGGACTGCAAGGAGTTCCAACCAGTCCATCCTAAAGGAGATCCATCCTGGGTGTTCATTGGAAGGACTGATGCTGAATCTGAATCTCTAATACTTTGGCTATCTGATGCGAAGAGTTGACTCATTTGAAAAGACCCTGATGCTGGGAGGGATTGGGGGCAGGAGGAGAAGAGGACAACAGAGGATGAGATGGTTAGATGGCATCACCGACACAATGGACATGGGTTTGAGTGAGCTCCAGGAGTTGGTGATGGACAGGGAAGCCTGGAGTGCTGCAGTCCGTAGTGTCACAAAGAGTCGGACTTGGCTAAGCAACTGAGCTGAACTGAACACAAACTCTACCCATACTACTTGTATTTAATTGTTCTGGATTGTTGTCCAGCCAACAGTAATTTTTATAAGTGTCCCCAAGTAATTATTATTTGCAGTCAGGGTAGAGACGTGCTAATCTATAAATTGCAGATGTAAAGAATGATACATCTTCCCCAGGAGCACAGCACCAGCAAGATAGACCACAGGCAGATCTTTCCCTGGCTCAATTTATTTTCGATCTTTTACAGTTTGTAGTTTCATGTTCCCAATGCAAGTACACAGGCACCTGGTGGCTGGGCTGTCACTTGCATTCTAGCCTGGGACCCCACAAACATTAGGGATGGCCCAAACCTCAGTCACATTCTAGAGAGAACTGTGTACCTCCTTCAACATCAGAAGGTCCATTTGCAGTCAAAACCACTTTCAGAAGAACAAAGGAAGACATCTTGGGGTGAATCTAGAGATAGAATGCCAGGCACTTCAACTCAGGTCTGGACCTTCTGCAACCTCTTCCAAGATCTTTACTGAGACTCTTTTCTCTGGGCTTCCTGGGAAGACAAACTCCAGCTGCTTTCAGAGAGAGAAGCTGAGATTAATGAAGAGGAAGAATGTTAGTCAATCCAGGTGCAGCAGACAGCCTGGGCCACCCCACGTACCCTGACTGGGGCTCAGAATCCCTAAGGAGTTCTGTTCATCCCTATTGACCAGGTTAGTTTGTGCCATTTTTCTGGGCCTTAATTTTCTTGTCTGTGAAAGGAGACAGTCGCACCACCTTCCCAAGGCACTCCAGGATGGACAAGTGTTCCGGGGTCCATTTTTGCAGCCTAACTAAGAACCTTTCTGTGTGGGGGGTGAACAAATGGATGCGAGAGTGGTTCTGACCCTGTGTGCACAGAGGTCATGTGGCCATGGAATCCATGAGTCCTGAACATGCCACGTGATTATTTTGGCCCTCACTGGAGCATTAAGGCTACACAGCTGATGTGCTGTAATAGGGAAGGACAAATCATATTCCTTATTGGATCTGTTTATTTTACTTTGAGCGTTGTATTTTATTGCTTCTGCTACATGTTAAGAATGTTGCCTATAGCCTGAAATATACAGGATATCCCATTCTCAAGGCTCTGACATGTAAAGGTATAACACCTTTCCATTCATATGGAGATTGAAAGTTGCAAAACAAAGAATGTTTGTTTTGTTGGAGGTCTACAGGACACCATGAGCTAACCTAAATGGACAATTGCAAGAACAAACCAAGAAATTTGTCACAACCAGGCACATCCCTTCCTCCCTTTCTAGTATAAAAGAAACCTGAATTTAAACTTAGGTAAGGTGGTTCTTTGAGACACTACTAGTCCATCATCTTCTCAGTCTGCTGGCTTTCCAATTAAAGTCGCTATTCCTTGCCCCAGCAACTTATCTGTCAATTTATTGGCCTGTCACATGGTGAGTAGTATGAAGTAGAACTTGGTAACAGTGTGAGGCCCACAGAAAGACTGAATTTGGGAGAAAGACTTCCCTTTTTTATGACCCCAGCACTCTCTCATCTTGCTGTTCTCTCTCACCCTCAACAATCCTAATTGCCCTCACCCACATTCTTAGTCTATATTCAGTACAAGGGTGCCATCCTTGCCCTTTGCTTAGCCACTGGTGGTTCTACTCTGGAGACAATACAGAATATGAGAGGAAATGGGCTGGCAAGGCTCTGGGAAGTGAGACACAAACCTTCCCCCACCTGCTAGTGCTCCCTCCCCAGCTTCTCAACACCCCACCTAACAGAGCTTGAATTTTTATATAATTTATATTAGATTGTCATCAAATTAGAATGTGTTTTAAAACCCTGGCTATTTATACATGTTTGTTTCATTTCAATTTTTTTAAGTAAATTTCCTCTTTCTGAAAATATCATAGACTTAACTTGAAAAAATTCAGATTTCAAGAACCTCTCTTGAGCATCTTTAAATTTCTTTTAAGTTCAAGTTTCAGAATAAAAAAGAAAACCATGTGATGGCAACTAAACCACTGAGGAAAACAAAACAGATAACTCATTCAAATGTAAACAGAAGGTAATTTAAACCATATTTCACAGATAATAGATACCATAAATCCTTATCTGACCCACTCACAAATAATTTTCCAGATAACAAACAGCTGACTTTTATCGATAAACTCCCCCGTCTCCATTTTATTCTTATAGTTTACACAGATTGAATAAGGGTAACTGCCTGATAATGCTGTGGAATTTTCCTTAATTTCTGTGCCCTTTCATTTCTAGTCCTGACACTGAAAGAAACCAGGGACGGCTCTTTGACTCTGGAGCGGATTAACAGACCACTTTCTCTCAATTTTTCTTCTATTACATTTCCCTTTGCCCTACCTTGGTCAATAAATAGGAAGTCACCTTTAGAATATCTTACTTGAGGTTCCATGCTTAGTTGCAGTTTATACCATTAACTAGTCTGCCTTCATAAACAATTCATATCTGAGGTCCAGTTCATATCCAGAAAATGCTGGACCAGGACACAGCCATTTTAACGAGCAAAATAGATCTCACCACAGCCTATTCACCCATGTTGATTTACAGCAGTAATGATAATGACTGAAATGTTCAAATTTCCTAAGGCTGCTTATACATAAACCAAGCCCTCTCTCTTGCTAGCTCTCTCTGTGCATGTGTGTATAATTTACTTGCCGCCTTTTGCCGCAAATTGGTTTAAGAGAAAAATTTACCAGTTGACACAACACGTCTTGTGGAAAGATCCCACATTCAGCAAACTTAATTAAGATATAAAGACCAAGACTGAACGCTAAGCCAGTTAAGCTATAGTCATTGAGTTCTGGAATCCGGGAAATCTCTCTTAGGAATTTAAGCACTTCAGTTTCAGGAGAAGAGTTTGAAGGCAAAGTGGGCTGTATATTTCCATTTAGTCACTCTGCGGTGAGCTTGATCACTTTAATGTGGCCCACTAAGGGTCACTCGGAGTGAGTAATGAGATGTACTCAAACAACATAAGCTTAAATATACATCCGACCACAAAGTTTCCTCAGATCTCAAGGGTCAGTTTTCTCCCCTTTGTGGCCATGTTGGCTTTTGAGTTATGGTTATAAAGTGTCTATTTTAAACAGTAAATAAGTGATAATGCTGAACAGCTGCAGGGCACAGCCTAGAAAAATGATTGACGGCACAGCTGTCAGCTCTGCTTTCTATCACTGCACCGCTCTGAAATCCACTGTGCCTGCTTAAATGGGGCACATTAGCAGTTTTACGGTGACTAATAGGATCACCACACAGTAATTCAGAACCCGTGGCACATCTCTGCAGGGGAAAGATCAGATTTCAACAGACAAAAGTCATTAGGAAGGCAGTGATAGCCTGGGCATTTCTTTGCATAGCGAAGTTCTCCTATCTGAAATTTTAAAATGCATAGCTAAATAAAAATTCCACTTTAACCCCTTCCAAACCTGAGTCCCTGGGTCTACTAATAAGCAAGCATATCTGATGTTCTCCAAGGAAATATCAGACTGAATATGACGTATCTTTACACTATTGAAAAGCACAGAAAAAGAGTCCCCTTGTATCAGAGTAATCTTTTGTTTGGGAAAGTCACCGAAATGGAATCTTTTTAATTACATTAATGCAATGTAAGTTTCACTCAGAAGTTTGAGACACATCTGTAACTGGACTTTTTTATATTGTGATGGAAACTTGAGACTCTTAATAAGCAAATGAAGTATTGTAGTGTCTCTTTCTTCATCCTTGGGATATTATGAACAAGGGATAGAAATATTTGCTTAAGAGTCATGGACTCTTAAAGCCAAATTTACCTGGTTTCAGTGCATCCACTACTGAAACATCCCCTATCCCAGACTCACTGGTAATAATCTACCAATGTCCTAATCTAATTAGAGCACCTTATTTTGGGTGTTTTCTGGCTTTGGGGATAGAGTAGTGGTTAGCAAACTGTGTTTTGGGGATGGCTATCAGTTTTTATAAATAAAGCTTTATTGGAAACAGCTATACCCATTCATTTGTTGTTGTTGTTGTTGTTGTTCAGTCAGTCATGCCCTGCTCTTTGCAACCCAATGGACTGCAGCATGCCAGTCCTGCCTGTCCTTCACCATCTCCAAGAGTTTGCTCAAACTCCTGTCCGTTGAGCCAGTGATGCCATCCAACCATTTACTTATGTACCATTTATGGTAGCTTTTGTACTATGATTAAAAAAACTCTCCAGAAAATGGGCATAGAGGGAACGTAGCTCAACATAAAAAGCCCATATACAACAAACCTACAGCTAACATCATACTCAATGGTGAAAAGCTGAAAGCATTTCCTCTAAGATCAACAATGTAAGTAGTGAGAGGATGTCCACTCTCACCACGTATATTCAACGTAGTTTTGGAAGTCTTAGTCACAGCAATCCCAGAAGAAAAAGAAATAAAATGAATCCAAATTGGAAAAGAAGAAAAACTGTCACTGTTTGCAGATGACATGTTACTATACACAAAAAACCCTAAAGATACAAGCACCTATTCTTAATCAAACAAACCATCTTCAGCAGAAGCCAAATTAGTTAGTTTGGATATGTAACAGGATTACCATCCTTGTATGTTTCAGGTTTTTAATGATGGCCTTTAACTCTGATTTCCCCTAGAGGTAGTGTATTGGTTTACTATTTAGACAGAGAGAGGGAGTTCTAAGAATTTCCATCCAGCTCTTTTAATCAAAAGGGCCACTGCTCCAGGATGAAAGGCCATTATAGGGATTCTGCCAACAGACGTGTGTGTTACAGATAAAACCGAGGACATAACCACACAATGTGTTCAAGGTCTCAAGGACTCTACAATGGGGAAGGACTTGGATAGAAGCTCTCCTTAGTTTCCAACCCCCTGAAACCCTATGCTGACTATGGCTTTCTGGGTTTCCAGGAATAAGTGTTGGCTTTGTCCAGTGTCCAATAACCCCAAAAATGTTTGGGTATTTTCATTTCCACAATCCATTTGCACCAATACATATCTGCCAGCGCCTTTAGTGAAGTCTAGGAGGAAGCGTGACACAGCACACTCTAATGGGCCCTTCCACCAGGACAGCTGACCTCGCTTTACTCTGCATTCTCTCTGTGCACAGACTCTCAAGTCTGAAAACTGGACAAGGAGATTACAGTCATCATGTTTTTTTGTTTTGTTTTTTAATTTTCTGTACCTTCTGATGTTTCAAAAGCTTAAAAAATCTTGCTGACCTGGAAAGACTGCTGTTCCCAGATATAGTTAATTGTTAGAAATAGCAAAGGTCTCAACCTGGAGTAGTATTTCAGATGCAAAAAATAAATCCCTCTGTGTCTATATCTTTTCCTAACCCTTTAAATCTCACAAAGACAACCAAAATTTCTCCTACCTGAAGTTACCTTGACCAATCCATGGCTGTTTACCAGACAACTAGAGACCACCCCTGCAAACCAGGGCCTGATGACATTATTCAAACTGGTTAAGTCTAAACTGTTTACACTGCCTGCCTTGTCCTTCTCTCAGAAACCCCAGTAAAGGCCATGGTCTGGGCTTTCCTCTCACCCCAGTTCTACCTCTTGATCAATATCCTATAATAAGCCATAGTGGAAAACCCATAAACGTGTGTGTGTGTGAGTGTGTGTGTCTGTGTGTAACTGTATCACCAGAAACTAACACATTGTAAATCAACTATACTTCAGTTTAAAAAATTAAAACAGAAAACTGCCTCATGCTTCTCCCATGGCTGTGTGTGGCATACCCTTCTCTCAGGAAATATAAGTGATGAAGATCTCTCAAGGCCGCTGGCTTCTCTGTGCCATCATTCAGCTTTATAAGACCCAGGAAGAGAACAGGATTATGCCTCTATTCCAGCAGGTCAAATCAAGCCATTTTCAGCAGGTTACTGTTTTATCGGTTCTATAAATCAAATTCTATTTTAATGGACTGCCGATTCATTTCTACCCTACAGCCCCAAGATCAGTTAATGATCATCAAAAATTCCTGGGGATTTCTGGTTCCGAGGCCATGTCTGTTGTCTAGCGTGGTACCTTCAGACCACCTTTTGGTTTCCACATTCAAAGCAGAGGACACATTTACACATCATCTTGTTCTAAATCCTCAACCTGTAATGAATAGACTTATAGGGGGAGGGGGGCTGAGGATGGGGAGTAAGTATTTTATTAAAGATTTATTTTTTAAAAAAAGGAGCCAACACTAAAGTACTTAAAGTGTTGGTGCCGTTTTTTACCAATATATTTATCAATAGGACATAGCTAGCATTTGCAGAGTATATACATGATAAGTCCACTCCAACATCCTCACCTTCCAAGAGCTGGGATTTCTTCTTCCACATAATACCAGGGATTTCGGCATCTCAATTTCATTTAACTTGGCCACCACTTAATCCAGAGTACAGATGCTAAAACAAGCAACCAGGTAGAACCAATTCTTACCACCTGAGCTAGCACATTAAATCCAGAATACTTTCCCAGAGAGCCCATATTAATAAATTTAATGTTATATTCTTTCTCCCTTTATATAGCTACCTAAAACTGCATTTTCAGACTTCAGAAGATCTGTAACTTGGCAAAGTTTTTCAGTGTTTTCCCCAGATATCATATGATTCACAACTGTTTTGCAACTATGTGTCATTAGCTGCAAGAGTCCAGGCCTCAATACTCAGTTGGGTTTTCACAGTCTTCAACCCCAACCAGAGCATATAAAACATTCCAGACTCCTCCATTTCCTTGAAAGTCAGTTGCCTGCAACCATTCCTGGTACCAGTTTAGGTATCATTCAGGATTCTCATGCGAAAGCAACAGTATCAACCCTGAATGATATAGGTAGAAAAGAAAATTATTAAAAGATATTGCACTTCTCATAGGATTTTTAGGAAGGCTGACGAACAACCTTTAGGGATATATGATCAGAAACATGCCTGACATCATGTTGTAGAGCTGCTGGTGGGGATGCCTCAGCCATGGTGACTAGATCAGAGCCTAAATCGTGCCCCACACAGACCTCCCGCATGGATCCTAGATGCCACCCTGAGCACCGCAGCTTCTGCTGCTCCACCGCTTCTTCCTGAAATCATTACTCCCCTCAAGGAGAACCCTCACAACCTTTGCAAGTCCAACAGATGCCTCAAATTTGTCGATCCCCATGATTTAGTTGCAAGAAAGTCTGAAAAACTTAAAAATAGATTTCATAAAAAGAAGTGAGATCTACCTCTCCCACAGGTTTACAAAGTGAAGGAATCCCCCAAAACTTGCTACAGCTTTCACCTGTAACACAGAACAAATATAATTCCTCTTTACAAATCATCACCTCCAATATAAGAAAACAGCTTCAATTTCCTTTCCTCTTCACCAGGTTTTTTACCTTTTTCATACTGTTCATGGTGTTCTCAAGGCAAAAATACTGACGTTATTTGCCATTCCCTTCTTGCTGAGAAGGAGTGACTCATTGGAAAAGACCCTGATCCCGGGAAATATTGATGGCAGGAGGAAAAGGGGACAATGGAGGACGAGATGGTTGGATGGCATCACTGACTCGATGGACGTGAGTTTGAGCAAGCTCCAGGAGTTGGTCATGGACAGGGAAGCCTGGCACACTGCAGTCCATAGGGTTGCAAAGACTAGGACATGACTGAGCTCCTGAACCAAACAACTCACCTGGCTTAACACCTCTGCCTCCCTTTAACCCTTCAGGTGACAAGATTCCAAACTTCAGCCTTTGCTGGTCATCCTCTGTGACCAGCAGATTGTCAATACCTCATAAACTGCTTAATACTAAAAACTATTATTTTTAATATAGTCATCTCCAGTTTTCGTGGGACTTTGGTCAATGCTGAATTCTTATTGCACTAAAAGCACTGGAATATTTGTGGTATTATTTTATTGAAGTATAGTTAATTTACAATGTTGAGATAGTTTCAAGTGTACAGCAAAGTGATTCAGTTATACATATATATATAATTTTTCCATTATGGTTTATTATAAGACATTGAGTACAGTTCTCAGTGCATACAGTAGATCCTTGTTGCTTATCTATTTTATATATAGTATGTATATACTATATATAATCCCCAAACAATAATTTATCTCCCCCCACCTAGTGAAAGTTAAGCTTTCACTATCCTCTTTGGTAACCAGAAGTTTCTTCTATGTCTGTGAGCCTATTTTTATTTTGCAAATAAGTTCATTCATACCATTTTCTTAGATTCCACATATAAGTGAAAATATAAGTGTAAATATCATATGATATTTGTCTACCTCTGTCTGATTTACTTTACTTAGTGTGATCATTTCTAGGTCCATTCATGATGCTTTGAATGGCATTATTTCATTTGTTTTTGTGGCTAAGTAGTATTCCATTGCATATATTTATCTATATGTTTACCTATTAATCTATCGATGGACATTTACGTTACTTCCATGTTTCGTCTGTTGTAAACAGTGCTGCTATGAACATTGGGGTGCATGTATCTTTTCAAACTAGCATTTTCTCCAGATACATGGTCAAGAATGGGATGTGTTATGTTTTAAGATGGAACAAGGGACTCACTTCTGGACACATCTTGGCCTATCCAGGGGATTTCTGCTTAGTTGTTTATTTGGTGTCTTTCCATAAGCTTCTGGAATGGTGACTTTTTGAGGAAGTCAAATCCCATATTTCTTTTCCTAAGGTAATCTCATAGCTTTACAGCTCAGTAAGGAACCTCATGGGGAACATTTGTAATAGCTTCTTGGTCAACATCTGCAACACGCTAGGCATTTAACACACCAAATGGAGTAAATAGAGAAAGAAAAAAACTATAATTTTGTAAATGGAAAGCACTAAGAGAAGAAGTCATTAGTTTGTTTTTGTTTCATGATGGTGGGTTTTGTTATTTGGGGTTTTTTTTAGTTCTCCATTTGCAAAGTTAAGAGGCAAATTTAGAGAAACATGATGAAATTTTAATGTCTGTTAATTTGCTGAAGTGGTAGAAGAAATATGAGTAGCAATTGGAAGAGAAGATAAGCTTTATTATAATAAAGTTTTTATACTTTATAATTGACTTCACTGAATCTATACTTAGAAAAGATTTAACTCCTCTAGAAGACAAATGTATCAGAAATGAGCAAATCTCTTCAAGGAATCAGAAGTTAATTGCCAACATAAATAGGACATTGAAACTCTTTCTCTGATGTTTACTTCTTTAGCTTCCAGGTAAAGAGACATTTGTGCTTCATTTATGAACATTGATTTTGCTTAAAAACTTATGTACAGTGACTAAAGTCAGCCTCTAAAATTTCTGAGCTAAACATGCAAAACTTTACTTTGGCTTATGAAATATATAGCAAACACATAGTATTTATCATGGGCTGAATACCACACGCATACACACACACACACACATTTTTTAATCTGAGGCAATCTAATTTAATCTGTGGCATGGAGAAGTAAAGTAGTAACTTGCCCAACGTTTCAGATCTAGTGACAAGTGAAGCTGGAATTTGAACCCCAGCTGGCTGACTCAAGTCCATGCTTTCACCCATTATGCTTATGTAGCAAAACAAATCAATATATTTCAGTCAGTTATAAAGAAGAAATAGTATACTGATCAACTTTTTCAATCCCTGGGAAAACTGACTTGAAGCATGTCTTAAAAAATAATAAGGCAAGGATTTTTACAACGCTGTGTGAATTGTGCATGCCAATTTCCTTTGCCACACCAAATATCAAGGAGAGCAAAGTAAAGTTGCATGTTATGAAGAGTACAGGGTCTCTTGGGGCTTGGAACTTATCTTTACAGTTTTCAGGTTGCCAGTTAATGACTGCAAGTTTTTCAGACTTGAGACATATGTCACTCCAGAGCACCTCACTCAGCCATAAAAACTGATGATAGTCAGTTCATGTCTCAGGTTAAATAACAATTTATCAATCCATATGACAAATTTAAGATGGTATTCAGAGATATAGCCACATAGATATGCCCTGATTTGTCCCAACAGCCAGACCAAAAGGATACCATATCGACATCAGAAAATATACTTTATTTTCCTACCTATTCTGCAATCTACAACCTGGCTCCAGTGTGATAACCCAGAAAGCAACATGTTGATTGTCATCATACATGCCAGAGGGACCCAGGGAAAAAGCAGTAGGAGTCAAATTTGATTTGAAAAAGATGGAAGAAATAAAGAGTGAGCTTCTGAAGGTTATTTATGGGCTTCTTTTGCCCATAAGGATTATTTTATAATACGACACAGAGCTTCAAGTTTAAGCCAACTAAATATCTTGCATTAGCACTTTTGTTGGATTTCAGAAGAGGGACCAGAGAGATATTGATCCCGCTGCAGGCATTTTGGTGTGTATCGTTGGCTTGTTCACATGCTAACACAGCAAACTCAGTGCCACATCTCTTCTCCTGGTATCTCACCTTATTGTTTTACTAATGTCACATTGCTCATCTCCACTGTGTCCTCAACTTCCCTTTTGTATAATGTGAGAAACTAAAAGAATCTTCTTCAACAGGCTTATGATTCTATAAGCAATTAGTTGATACTTGATCCCTACCATTTCTTTCTCCAGTGTATTTTGTTTTAGCTTCAGACCCGATCCTGAGCACACAGCACACACAGCACATGGGCACAAGATTTATTTTAAGTAAGTTTGGTAGCTCTTTTCTGGATATCCCTGTGCCAGTACCTGATCAATTTATATATAATAACACCATTAGATTTTTACAAATTGTTTCATACTTCTCGTTGATGCTATTGAATGAACACATTGACTCTATCAATACAGCCTTCAGTAAACGCCAGAACAGCTGGCAATCTTAAACATATTAATCTAGAATGCTTTCCCATTAAAGTATTAGAAGTGTTTGGCATTATGTGATAATCTAATTAAAAACAAGCTATGTTTCTATAGATGTTGTAGTTAGACTGAAAAGAAAAAAAAAATGTAAGTCCTTGTCTAAAATCTTCAATTACATTTTTGGCACTAGAAGAGAAACTTAATTACCTTTTGCCTTCAAGAAGTTTAATTTTTGTCAGCCCCTGGTGAGTTCAGAAGTGCTTAGGGGAAGAGACGGATACAGAACAATAAAGGAAGAAATCTTTCTTGAAAATTCTCAGTAGAATTGACTGACTATAAAACAAGGGGTTCGGAAGCTTCAAGGAGAGGAAATGTCAGCTTGGAAGCAAATGATTCACCTTACCAATTTAAAAAGACTTTAACCATTTGCCTGTTATGCCAGATACTGTGCAGATACCTGTGGATGGTGAGCGAAAAGAAATCACCAGTCACTCTTTCCTTTGAAAGTTAGTGTAACCTCACTGAGGCCTGGAGAGAAGAAAGGTCAGAGCTTTTAGGATGCTTTTCCAGACCTTCCTCTCTACCATTTTGGCTTGGGGGCCAGCAGATATGCTTAACATGCAGGCAACATCTCTGACCCCCAGGAGATGATGCTCTGCTCCAGGGGGAAGTCTACTCATCAATAACAAGAGCACAATGCATCTTTAAAGTTGCCTTGAGTATTAAATAGACAATGTCTGTAAAATGCTTATCTATTAGTTCTGGATTCTGGTTCTGCATGAAGGGAAAATGGAAGTCACCACTCCATACCAAGTGAAAAGCTAAACAGACTGAAAAAATCAGCAACTCTTCTTAGATCTGCAAAGAAGTGAAGTTACAAGGCAACCTGCTACCCCCAAAATTGAAGGGACAACCAGGTGAATACAGAGAGTCACAATTCACTATAGCAAAAACTCAAGAGCTGAATTATCTTTGGGACCAGTGCCAAGTAAGAAAATTACAATTGTAAATGATGAATTGCTCAAGCTTCAGTGAGGACAAGTTACAGAGATAAAAAGTTTAGTGTTATCTGTTGAAGCTCCAGGAGGTTTCCATGTAAATATCAAATAAATATTCTCTTGTGCTTCTGGCAAGAGAGAAGAAGAAATCATTTCGAACATACCAGAGCACTCGGTTCTCCTTAGCAATGAGAAACTATTTAACCAAAGCTTAACCTGGTGAGATTTTTTTATCAGAGCCTAACTAACCTGGCAGAGGAGGGGGAAGAAAACCTTAAATCCTGTGAATTCTACTCAGTCTTTCTAGTGGTGAGAAAATCCTGAGAAGCACTTATGTAGTTCACAATTTAGAGGCACATGCTCACTAAAGATTTGAGACCTGCTCCCATGATTACCACACACACAGATCCCCTGCACACCTAACTACTAATGTTCTTTTCACAGAACTTCCTTTTACCCAGTACATTATCTCCAGTTATCAAGAAAAAAATTGCAAGGCATAAAGACAAAACCATGCAGTTTGAAGAGACAGAACAAACATTGGAACTGGACATGCCAGGGGTATTGGAATTATCAGACCAGGAATTTCAAACAATTATTATTAATATGCTAAGGACTCTAGTAGGTAAAGTAGACAATATTCAAGAACACATAGACAATATAGGCAGAGAGATGGAGAGCCTAAGAAAAAAAAACAAAAGAAATAGGAACAAAAAATGTGCTCTTGATGGACACAGCTGAGGAAAGAATCTCTGAACTTTAAGATGTCAACAGAATCCTCCAAAACTGAAAACAGAACAAAACTCTAAAAGAAAAAACAGGATATCTAAGAATTGTGGGACGACCGCAAATGGTGCAAAATACATGTAATGGAAATACCAGAAGGAGATGAGAGAAGAAAACAGAAGAAATATTTGAAGCAATAATGACTGAGGATTTCCTTAAATTAAAGTCAGACACAAAACCACAGATCCAGGAAGCTTGGAGAACACCATGTAGGATAAATACCAAGACAAGAACTAAACTAGGTATCACACATTCAAACCACAGAAAATCAAAGATTAAGAAAAAATCCTGAAAGAAATCAGAGGGGAAGAGGCAACTTACCTATAGAGGAACAAAGATAGGAATTATACCTGACTTCTCAGAAACCATACAAGCAAGAAGAGAGTCAAATATTTAAAGTGTTGACAATGTATGGCAAAACCAATACAGTATTGTAAAGTAAACTAAAGTAAAAACAAAAATTAAAAAAAATAAATAAAGTGTTGAGAGTAAAACAACCCACCAACCTAGAATTCACTGCCCTCTGTAATAATCTTTCCTTCCAAAGTGAGAAGAAATGAAGACCTTCTTGGGCAAACAAAACTTCAGAGAATTTGTAGCCAGTAAACCTTCCTTGCAAGAAATGTCAAAAGAAGTTCTTTACAGAGAAAGGAATTAATATAAGTCAGAAACTTGGGTCCACATAAAGAAGAAAAGAACACAAAGGAACAACTGAAGGTAAAACACCAACTCTTCACTTGTTATCCTTAATCGATCTACTGGTAACAATTTGTGCAAAATACTAATGACAACACTGTATTTAATTATGTATACTTACATATACATAACACTGAGGGTATAGCCCTTATTTGAAAGTGAACTTGAATTAGTTGTAAATATATGTTGCAAGGAGCTTCCAAGGTGGCCTCCATGGTAAAGAACCCACCTGCCAATGCAGGTTAAGAAACAAGGGTTCGATCCCTGCTTCAGGAAGATCCCCTGAAGGCTGGCGTGGCAATCCACTCCAGTATTCTTGCCTAGAGAATCCCCATGGACAGAGGAGCCTGACCGGCTGCAATCCATAGGATCTCAAAGAGTCGGACAAGACAGAAGCAAATTAGCACATACACACATTAATGCAAACTCCAGGGAATGCTAAAAACTGTTTTTTTAAAGTAAGCTTAACTGATATGCTTACAAAGGAGAGAAAATGGAGTCATGTAAAATCTCAGTTAAAGCCACCAAAGGCGGGGGGGGGGGGTGGTGGGGGGTGGCGGGAGACTAAAAGGAACAAAGAACAAGGGCACAAATAGAAAATAATAATATATATTAGATATAATTCAATTGTATCAACAACTTCTCTGAATGTCAACGATCTAAATGCACTGGTCTAAAGACAGAGGTTGTCAAAGTGGTTCAAAAAACAAGATCCAGCTGTATGTTGTTTACAAAGAAACTCATTTAAATAGAAAACATCATAAATTACAAGCTGATAGAGGGAGAAAGATATGCTTTGCTAACACCGAAATCATATTGAATATATTCTTTGCCGCCAAAGATGGAGAAGCTCTATACAGTCAGCAAAAGCAAGACCAGGAGCTGACTGTGGCTCAGATCATGAACTCCTTATTGCCAAATTCAGACTTAAATTGAAGAAAGTAGGGAAAACCACTAGACCATTCAGGTATGACCTAAATCAAATCCCTTATGATTATACAGTGGAAGTGAGAAATAGATTTAAGATACTAGATCTGACAGAGTGCCTGATGAACTATGGAATGAGGTTCGTGACATTGTACAGGAGACAGGGATCAAAACCATGCCCATGGAAAAGAAATGCAAAATGGCTGTCTGGGGAAGCCTTACAAATAGCTGTGAAAAGAAGAGAAGCAAAAAGCAAAGGAGAAAAGGAAAGATATTAAGCATCTGAAAGCAGAGTTCCAAAGAATAGCAAGCAAAGATAAGAAAGCCTTCCTCAGGGATCAATGCAAAGAAATAGAGGAAAAGAACAGAATGGGAAAGACTAGAGATCTCTTCAAGAAAATTAGAGATACCAAGGGAATATTTCATGCAAAGATGGGCTTGATAAAGGACAGAAATGGTATGGACCTAACAGAAGCACCCCATCTATGGGGTCGCGAAGAGTCAGACACGACTGAAGTGACTTAGCAGCAACAGAAGCAGAAGATATTAAGAAGAGGTGGCAAGAATACACAGAAGAACTGTACAAAAAATATCTTCATGACCAAGATAATCATGATGGTGTGATCACTCACCTAGAGCCAGACATTCTGGAATGTGAAGTCAAGTGGGCCTTAGAAAGCATCACTAGGAACAAAGCTGGCAGAGGTGATGGAATTCCAGTGGAGCTATTTCAAATCCTGAAAGATGATGCTGTGAAAGTGCTGCACTCAATATGCCAGCAAGTTTGGAAAACTCAGCAGCGGCCACAGGACTGGAAAAGGTCAGTTTTCATTCCAATCCCAAAGAAAGGCAATGCCAAAGAATGCCCAAACTATCGCACAATTGCACTTGTCTCACATGCCAGTAAAGTAATCCTCAGAATTCTCCAAGCCAGGCTTCAGCAGTACGTAAAACGTGAACTTCCAGATGTTCAAACTGGTTTTAGAAAAGGCAGAGGAACCAGAGATCAAATTGCCAACATCTGCTGGATCAGGGAAAAAGCAAGAGAGTTCCAGAAAAACATCTATTTCTGTTTTATTGACTATGCGAAAGTCTTTGACTGTGTGGATCACAATAAACTGTGGAAAAAAGAGAAAGAGATGGGAATACCAGACCACCTAACCTGCCTCTTGAGAAATCTGTATGCAAGTCAGAAAGTAACAGTTAGAGTTGGACATGGAACAACAGACTGGTTCCAAATAGGAAAAGGAGTACGTCAAGGCTGTATATTGTCACCCTGCTCATCATGCAGAGTACATCATGAGGAATGCTGGGCTGGATGAAGCACAAGCTGGAATCAAGACTGTTGGGAGAAATATCAATAACCTAAGATATGCAGATGACACCACCCTTATGGCAGAAAGTGAAGAGGAACTAAAAAGTCTCTTGATGAAAATGAAAGAGGAGGGTGAAAAAGTTGTCTTAAAGCTCAACATTCAGAAAACTAAGATCATGGCATCTGGTCCCATCACTTCATGGGAAATAGATGGGGTAACAGTGGAAACAGTGGCTGACTTTATTTTGGGGAGCTCCAAAATCACTGCAGATGGTGACTGCAGCCATAAAATCAAAAGACACTTACTCCTTGGAAGGAAAGTTATGACCAACCTAGATAGCATATTCAAAAGCAGAGACATTACTTTGCCGACTAAGGTCTGTCTAGTCAAGGCTATGGTTTTTCCAGTGGTCATGTATGGATGTGAGAGTTGGACTGTGAAGAAGCCTGAGCACCAAAGAACTGATGCTTTTGAACTATGGTGTTGTGGAGAAGACTCTTGAGAGTCCCTTGCACTGCAAGGAAATCCAACCAGTCCGTTCTAAGGGAGATCAGTCCTGGGTGTTCTTTGGAAAGAATGATGCTAAAGCTGAAACTCCAGTACTTTGGCCACCTCATGCGAAGAGTTGACTCATTGGAAAAGACTCTGATGCTGGGAGGGATTGGGGGCAGGAGGAGAAGGGGACGACAGAAGATGAGAGGGCTGGATGGCATCACTGACTCAATGGACGTGAGTCTGAGTGAACTCTGGGAGTTGGTGACAGACGGGGAGGCCTGGAGTGCTATGATTCATGGGGTTGCAAAGAGTCGGACACGACTGAGCGGCTGAACTGAACTGAACTGACTGAACAGTAATCTGAATACGGCAGCAGAATAATTTCAGACAGATCAGACTTCAGAGCAAGAAAAGTTCTAAGGGCTAAAGAGAGGTTTTAAGTATGATAAAGGGGTCAATTCTCTAAGAAGACATCACAGTTCTTAAAGAGTATGTATCTAACATAGGGCATCAAAATATGAGAGGGAAAAACTGACATAACTGCAAGGAAAAACACATAGGTCCACTCTCACAGTTGGAAATTTCAAAATCCTGCTCAGAAAAAGACAGATCTAGCAGGCAGAAAATCTGTAAGGACACAGTCAAACGCAACACCTCCATCAGTGAATTAGGTATGATTGACATCCATACACTACTTCTTCCAACAGCAGCACAATACACATTCTTTTCAAACTCGAAGGGAGCATTCACCAAGACAGCCCACACTGAGCCAAATGAGGCTTATCCCTAAGGGTGTAGATGTGGAAAGAAGTAGTTGTCATTGCTATGGTTGTCATTATTATTTTTAGGAAACAGTGTGAGAGGAAAACATTTAAACCCATAGTTCTGAGTAGAACTACATTCTCGAACACTGGAAGCAGATCAAGATGAAACACGAGTACAGTCTGTTCTGTACAAATAGTTCACACACGGTCATTAAATAAGGGAACCATATCTATATGATGAGCTACTTCTGTCAGTTCACAGGTGAATTTTCCTAGGAAAAGGACACAGAACAGAAAGAACCTCCAGCATCATGAATGGTGCCTGCTGCACAAGCAGGGAGCCCTTTCAGCTCAGTTTAAGAAACCTTAAGATATGTGCCTGCAGCAAGGGCTCCCCTCCCATCACCCCCAGCCTCATAGCATCCCCTGCTGGTGGCAGGTGGGCTCAGGGGCTCACTTCCAAGTGCATCTCTGAGTGCCCACAGGCCAAGCATCTGCACCCTGTTGGTTTTGTGCATTTTCTTATCCATGAGGCCTTTTTCATAAGGCGTGTGGTTAGAGTTGTACACAGGTTTTGAACTGCCTACTCCAAATCCTGATTTCTCCATAAATTCTCTTATGTTTAATACACAAAGTGCTTTTTTTTTCTACAAATGCATATATTGTTCTGTAGCAGAAGGATCTACAGCTGATTTCCAGCAACAGGATTTTCATTACATGAATAGCCCCATTTGCAAGAAAAGGCTGAATGCCAAACATTTATTTCTAAACAGAACAATTCTCTGTAAATACTGTATATCATGTTCCCACTAGGCTCAGAGCTCACTACTACTGCCATAGAGAATCAGAGCCTCGCGAGTCATCGGATCTGCCCTCTGTGATCTTACGAACTGCCAATGGGGGCTTGCAGGTACTTGTGCTGGGCAAGCGTAAGACGCAAGGCATTTTACATTCTGTGATACCTCAGTCACACAAGTAATTAATGCTCTGGACATGCAAAGGAAGAGAGATTGCTCTCTGGGCTAAGTGACTAGGGACATTTTTAAAATAAAAATGTTCTTTACCTGGATTATTCATTCACCCAGCCAGAATATTTATTGAGCACTTATTGTGCCCTAAGCTCTGTGCTAGGTGCTGGAAATCCTAGGAAGATCAAGTCAAATATCGGCCCCTGTGCTCATGGAGCTTATAAGGAAGACAAACCTTAAATAAAGAAATGTAAGAATTGTTTAATTTCTATTTTACTAATGGATCAAAATAAAGAAAAAAACCTTGAAGTCAGAGGAAATTTTATTAGAGGGGTGAGAAGAGAGGAGGTCATTCTTGGGGATTCTGTTAGATGGTTTTCCATGTACTTAATTGTCATAACTTCAGGCCTCTCAGTTCCATGGCAGCCAGGGAGGCCTTGGTTCCTTCCCAGATGGCCACCGTGGCGCTGCAACATTTTGCATTGGTTCATCCTGAATGCTAGTCATAAACTCTGATGAAGGAGCCTCCTCACCAAGGAGCGCTGAAACTGCAGTCTTCCTTCTTCTCTTGCTCTCATACTTAGGAATCACTAGTCATCCGGATACCCTATCAGTAAATTTGCTCTTGCTGCTCAGAGCTGCCTCCTCACATCAAGAGGCAAAACGCTACCTTGAACCTGGGCTCACACACTCGGCCCTTGAAAACTCTGGGTAAGTATCACACCCCTAGCTTTGCGTGGGAGAGTTGCTTAGGAAAGAGCCCTGGACATCTGAGCTAAAGGAATCCCAATATTTATTGGGGCAGAGGATGGGGGGAGAGTGGGAGGGTATGGGATAGCTTGTTGATGTGCTAATTTGGTCTTGTCTTTACAGTCTCTTTTCCCTCACACTCATCTCCACCTCCAATTCCATGCAGGTAGCTGGGCTTTTGTGCTTCCTGAATCTAGAGAAAGTTGTTTTGCTAGGCAAAACAAACAAACGACAAAGCTTCTGGAAGACAATGTCTCTTTCATTCTCTTATGAAAGTCTCAGTTTTTAAAGAGATTGGGGTAGGCAGTTCAGAGAGGATGGTAGCAGGTATTCCTAAAGAAATTGGGAGAGAACTTAAAGCTTCTGCAGGGAACAAGCGCAGCAGAGAACTGAGATGGCCCTACGTTGGCTGGAGGGCTGCTGGGTTTCCATTCACAGCTGGCTTCCTCATTTCCTTTGAGAGGCAATGAAGTGGGGGCTACACCTAAATTCAAGCCTTAAGCAAGATTTTTCCTTTCTTTCCTCCAGCATGGATCGAAATTCCAGAGCTCCTGGAAGCATCAGACCCCTATGTAGTCTTGGACTCTGATTCTCAGCTCCCTTTCTCAATAAGAACACATACGTGACCCTGGAAATAGACGGGGAAAGTATGCTAATAATCTCACCTGAGATTAAACTTGCACCAGCCCTGTGGAATGAGGGGGGGGGGGGGGGGGTTGGAATCAGATGTGATTTGATTTCAAATAAGTAAAGTTTTATGACAAGCATTTCAGACGTATCTGTCTTCACAGCCTAAGAGTCCTATCCACTATACTTAATCTCTTTTTCCACTCTTTACTTTGTACAACTAAATAATTAATTGCCTTGATAGCCTGTCACTATGTTGTTCTTTAATTGTTAAACATGTGTTAATAATTCAGAAATCTGCTGGTGACCTCCCAACACTTCCATGATTCTCACAGGCCTCAAAGCTCTTTGAAAGTCGGTCGTTCTTGAATGCAGAGTCAGTTAAAAGCTTTCTGGTTTGGTCCACTCTCTAGAAGGCATCTTGTTTGCCAGTAAGGTCCTAGGGTTAAATGGAAGACAGAGTTCAAGGATTTTGAAGCTCCGATTCAATTATAGTCAATGAGTGTAAGAGATTCAGCTATGTCACCGTTGAGTGCATTCACCCGGCCCTGGGGAGTGCCTTTTTTTTTTTTTTTTCCTTTAAGCTAGAGAACTCTGTCATTGGAGAAACTTCACTCCTGGGATTTAGGGTTGCCAGACCCTATTAGTCAATTTAATCCCCATTTCAAGCAGCAATAGGTGAGAATGAATGGATAAAGTGGTTACATACGGCTTCCAGGAGATTAGCGCTCCATTTTGTCCACTGGTCATTTCCCCACACCATGTTCTGTTCTTGAGGCAGCCTGATGTAGGGGTAGCTGAGCTCCAAAGAGGAGCTGCCCTTCCTTCTGCTATGAAATCTCATCAGATTTCCAGGCACTGGGTGGTCAGGGGGAAAAGTTTATTACTTCAATACAGATTTAGTATAGATAGAAGTCCCTCAGACTATCAGGTCTTTGTCATATGCACTGATTATATGGTTTTAAAGATATAAAAGATCTAAAACATTAAAATAAAACACCTTACAAATAAACTAGGAACAAGAATCTTGTCCAAGACCAATTAGAGTGGGTATGGAGAAAACTGGGGCGTGGACCCAAGTCTCAATCTGGCGTTGTATTTGTCTCACTGTCTCTTCAACTAGTCAAAAATAATTCTACTTTATTTCTAACCCTTCCCTGAATCTCAAAGATTTGCTTTTTTTCGCTTGCATCTAATTTTCTCTGTGGCGTTTTGGGAGCCCTCCAGGAACTGAGCATCAGCAGGAAGATTATTTTAAGCTGAAAAATCTTGGTATTCGGCAAGCTTTGAATATCATTAATTTCCATATGTTCTGAGGGTTATTAAATGTTTTTCATGTGTTTTTATCCCCCATATCATTTCCTTCTTGGGTTCTCTCCTGACTGGGACAGTACCGCCGACCCCAGTAAAAGGTTCTGTTGCTTTAGTGCACTACTGTTCTTAAATGATAGTTAACATTTGACATCTGGGATCTATGTCTGCTGCATAAGTGGCTCTGAGCCAGACTCGATTTGCTGCTTTCATCAAACTATTTGTCAGCCTTTGAAGTTGGGACATGCAGTATTATTCATTTGTGATGTCATTGCACTAGGCAGAACTTTCAAAGTTAAATCCTCTAAATATTCATGATGAACATTTTTGTCAAATACTAAGGATCACCAAAATTAGTTGTGGCACTGACTGCTGAAATGAAATGATACCTAATTCTGAGGGTCGGTGCGAAAGCTCGGTTCTCATCTCCTATGCAATACCAGTACTCGGTATCAGCAGGTATCAGAAGTGACCCCTCGGGTTACAGAGTACCAAGCTCTTAGCAGGATGCAAAAGATGTTCGGCAGGCCTGGAGTTTTCCCTGAAAATAATCAGAGAATTTTAGGAACAGACCTAAGCACTAAAGGTCCACCAATTCTTATTCCAAGGACCTTGAGGATGAGCCTAGAGAGGCAATTTCAAGAATCTCTAACTGAAATTACTACCTCCAAGAAATACCCCCACTCCCGTTTTCGTTGCAGGGTTATTCACAATAGCCAAGATATGGAAACTACTATTAAGTGACCTTCAATAGAGGAATAAAGAAATTGTGGTGTGTATGTTCAAAAGAATATCATTCAGCCATAAAAAGAAGGAAATCTTGCCGTTTGTGACTACATGAATAGACTTGAGGGCGTTATGCTCAGTGAAATGAAGTCCAACAGAGAAAGGCAAACACTGTATGATTTGATTTATATATGAGATATAAAGATGCCAAACTCATAGGAACAGATAGTAGAGTGGTGGTTGCCAAGGACTAGGGGGAGGTGAGTGAGAAATGGGAAGATAACAGTCAAAGGGTACAAACTTCCAGTTATAAGACAAATACGTTCAGCATGGTGACTCTACTTAACAATACTTCTTATATACTTGGAAGTTTCCAAGAGAGTAGATCTTACATGTTCTCACCACCAAAAAAAAAAAAAAAAAGGAGAGAATTATGTGGGGTGATGGAGGTTTTGTGGGCTTTGTGTGTAGGCTCAGTTGTGTCTGACTCTTGTGACCCCTTGGACTGTAGCCTGCCAGGTTCCTCTGTCCATGGAATTTTCCAGGCAAGAATACTGGAGTGAGTTGCCATGCCCTGGCTCTAGGGGTTCTTCCCAAGCCAGGAATCAAACCCACGTCTCTTGCAACTCTTGCATTGGCAGGGGATCCTTTATAACTATTCCACCAGGGAAGCCCAGATGGAGGTGCCAGCTAACTTCATTGTTGTAATCATTGCCCAATATATAAGCATATCAAATCATCAAGTTCTGTACCTTAAACTCACACATGCTATCTGCCAATTTTATATCAATAAAGAGAAAAAAATTAAAAGGAAAAAACTTAGGCGAATTCCTTCGGGAAACACCGAAGAATTCTTAATGAAGGCTTTACTGTGTAACCAAGTAACTATGTGACCATGACAAGATACTCTTGCAAGGAAAGCGTGTCATAAGCTCTTCAGGAGCCTGGAATGTGAACGGCCTTGGCACAAGACAGAGTGGACCATCCATCATTCTTCCTACCTAAAAGCTCATGCCCACGTTTCTGGCATGAGTAAGATACAGCTCTGCCGGGGTGCAGCCCTGGTGGATCCAGGGTAATTCGAAGGTGGGGATGGAGTCGGCATCCTGGAAAAAACTTATTTAATTACAGATATAGAGGGAGATTAGAAACAGATAGTGTAGTAGGAGAATTAGTGGAGAAAAGAGGCTGAATAACTGCTTTACATGGAATACCAATCACCACCTACGCAGGCCACAGGCGTCTTTCCATTCTCCCAAAGGAGAGGAGGCACTGAGGCCTCCCCGGTCCAATCTCAGAAGCCCAGGCAGACATTAGCAGGCTTGGTGAGTACCCACATTTCAGATGGTAATTCAGCCAGGAAAGCGGGGAGCGAGAAAGAAACGACACGGGGGAATCAGTCTTTCCAGAAACTGATCCAATTTCTTTATTTTTCAGGTTTGTTTATATATCTTTTTGTTATACATAGGGATGAATACAGAGTCGCGCGGGGGTCAGCAGACCTGACCCTTGTCACAATCAGGTGCTTCATATAAAATTATACAAAGGTCTTATGAGTTTCATCATCTTTTAGCCATGAGGTCTGCTGACATTTTATGGCCCTTTCTGATACTGGTCAGTTAACCAGAAAACTTATTTATCCAGGGGTGATTTTTTCTTAAATCGGGTGCCACCCTCCAAATAAAGTTGCATTCCTATAGGGTTAGGGTGTAGTGGGTTACAATTCAAGAAAGGAATTTACTTAACAAGATTAATCTTAAAGGTTAATACTTATTTCTCCTATATGCTAGTTATATTCATTATAAGGGCAGGAATAGGGAGATTTAGCAGCAAATATTGGCTCAACAAATGTAAACCCTTCACCAATGTTTCCCTTAAGATCTATTTTGTCTTAAGATAGTGATAAAGTTACATTTTTACATAGCATAGTGATTTATAACAAAGTACAGTGATCTATAACAAAAGAGAAGATTCATTAACTCAAAAGTCTAGTATTGCTAACATCAAAAAACTACTATATTTCCTTTTCTATATTCCAAATACATTGATTAAGATATTCCCAGGTGCCTAAGGATATGGAGGCCTGATGGCAATCATTGACTCATCAATGAAAAAAGCCCTATGCTAATACTCCAAACTCTCTGTGCTGTTTATGGTTGAGAGGTTGTCACACACACGAGCTAGTCTGTCAGCAGAGAGGTTTGACCTGTGACATCCTTGTCACACCCAGGGCAGGGAATTAGCAGTAATTATCGGCACGACAAATGAAGAAAAAACCCTTCACCAATATAATTCCTAATCAACCCACTATACTATACTAATGATCTTCTAACTTCTCAAAAGAGTCTGTATTTAGAAAGTTTTAAAACATCCCGTGCCTCTCACAGTTGGGAGGCTGTAAACAATCACATGCGGCCGGACGAGCCCAATCAGGCAGGCCAGAGAACCTTCAGAGTTCATAAGTTGAAACACTCTTATCACGCCCAGGAATTTTTATTAACTGGAGCTGCAAGTTAACTCCTTCTCTGAGAGAAATGGTTATGGGGGAGAGCTCCCCGTAAAGTACTCTGGTTTGGGGGGTAAATGCTCGGGAACAGGGGGTTTCCTGAGGCTTGATCACGCCTTTGTGTATGCCAAGCTTCCTTCCTCATGACCTTTGTCATGGGCGGAGTTCCTCAGGCTGGCTCCCAACACAGCTCAGATGAAGTATTAATAACATTGAAAAACTAAAAAAGACCTCCACTGTCCTATGGGAACCAATCAACTTTCTTCATTCTATGATGGACAGACATATTAAAAAAATTTCCACAACTTGAAAGATATCACCATTAAAAATGTTTGTTACTCTCTGCCTGTATTCAAGGATCCCTGTAGTAAATTTCAATTAAGAGTTAGTGATCTAGGGAGAAAACTCACCTCCTGGTGAATGAATATGTATCCTTTTTATCATCAGATGATTTAAGTTAAGTCCTCACTTCATTTTACATTTTTGACTGCCTAAGAACTCATTAACAAAGTGAGTATTATAATAATAGTAGCTATTTCAGCCTAGGTTTATCCTTTCATATATAAGTTTTCATTCCTTATTATATGAGTCTAATTACTTTTCTTTCTTCTATTGTCACTCATCTCAAAGATGCTTTATAAATAGGCAGGGTCTAAATAATTACATTAAAAAATTAATAAGGGCAATCTAAAAGTCACATTAATCCCAACTTAATTCCAGACTCTGTTGTGTGCACAGCTCACAGTCAACTTCCACATACCTTGAAAGTAAAAGTGTTATTTGCTCATTCATGTCTGACTCTTGCAACCCCATGGACTGTAGCCTGCCAGGCTCCTCTGTCCATAGGATTCTCCTCCAGGCAAGAATACTGGAGTGGGTAGCCCTTCCTTTCTCCAGGGGAATCTTCCTGACCCAGGGATCAAACCTACATTGCAGGCAGATTCTTTGCCGTCTAAGCTAATAGGGAAACCATAGCCTCTGAGATAAGTCAGCCTGACAGGGCTAGCCAGGTGGTTGTTGTGGGAATCCTGTCCAGCAGTGAGAGGAGTGAGCAAGAAGGAAGGCAGAGAGACACAGACTTCCCCCCAACCCCCAAGCCAAGGTGGCTGTGGAAGCGGGAAGGGGACAGCTAGGGTTGGACATGAGCCACCTTATCTGCATGGAAGTTTTTTAGATTCACTGACCTCAAAAACATTTAGAGCTGAATTGAAGGAGTCACGGTGTATCATGCTGTCCACAACATGGAATGTTGTCCAGCGCAGTAATGCTCACAGATGCAAACGGGAAAGACAAGATGTTTGCCTCCACCTCAACTACATTCCTATCACACACATGATGCTTTCTGCTTGGAACAATATGAAATTTTTAGAGCCCTGATTCCTTCCTTCCTTCCTACCTTCCCCCTTTTCTTCATTTCTTCTTTTTTCCCTTCCTTCCTTACCTGCTCCTTCCCTGTTGTTCCTGGGACAGAGCCAAATGTCTGTGGGGATCTTGCTGTGGGTGGTCTCTATGAGAGGCTGGCAGCTGTGCAGGATTCCAGACAGGCTGGCTGGTTTCTTCCCCAACATCAGGCACAGTCTATGCTCAGCAAGTGTGCGTGGAACTGAGTTGAGTCCTTTCCAAGAGACCATGAAGATTATAGAATCTAAAGACCAATGAAATCTATAAAATATTCAGTGTATCCATTCATTTGAAAACAGAAATCACGTTGAGTGGTAGAGGGAGTCAAGAATGATTCCCTATCTAGGCCATTCAGATGTGAGTGCTCCATAAATGGTCACTCAATAAAGATGAACTTTGCTGAGAAAGGTGAAAATCAAACAAAGCAAAATTCCTTTTTCAAGTATATATCAAATGCAGTGATTCATTTGGATTCAGATGTGTATATATTTCAGGTTGACTGATAAAAGGTGACTTAGAGAGACACAGAAAGTAATTGCATCCCTGACACTGAGTGTAAAATGCAGTGACGGTCTTTATTAATCTGGGTAAGGCGTTTATGTCTCTTGAAAGACAGTCATGGAGTGGTTCTATCATTCTTTACACAAGTTAGCTCTGGTCTCTCCCCCACCCCCAACTCTCTGTGCTCTGTACAGTCAGTGACACAGATGGCATTACTTTTTAGAAAGAAGACTGCCTCCAATATTAGTCTTCCAAGCTAAAATGTGATTTAAAACCTCTCAACCAGCACTTTATTCGTGGCAAGATGCATCGCCTATCCCTTGAGAAGTCATGAGTACAGTCTCCCTTTAAGGGCACTTAAAGTGGACTGAAATTGAATAATCTTTGCAATTTACTATGGCTATTTCCCTCTGGTAGAAAATAAACTTAGACCTGCAGAGAGCTCAGAGAATCACAGCAAGCCAAAGATTTGGGGTTTGGAGAAAAGCCCACCATCGTTTCCCACTCCCTATAACCACCCACCTTCAGGCCACAGATGAAAGAAAAGTATCTGTGCCCACAGATAATTTGAATGATTTCTCTGAATGTGACTCATTTAGATGAAACATATGGAAACTCACTTTGGCAAAAATGAACCAGGAAAGGTGGGGGTGGGGCAGGAGGAAAAAAATAATCTGTTTGACTAAATTACATCAAAAGCAAGGTTTCCTCTTCAACATTACTTATATCCTCAATGGGTTATTCCACATTTATAAAACAGCTTATGTTCCATATAGACCTTAGGAATTGTTATGTTTCTTCTCATTTGTATTCAAAGGAGACACAAGGAAATCTCTAGATGTAAAATGTGATTATGTTCTGGAATTTGCAATACTGAATTTTTTCACTGGGCTGACTGAAAGAAAGTGAAAGTGTTCTTTGCTCAGTCATGTTCGACTCTTTGTGAACCCATGGACTGTAGCCCGCCAGGTTCCTCTGTCCATGGGATTCTCCAGGCAAGAATACTGGAGTGGGTAGTCATTCCCTTCTCCAGGGGATCTTTCGAACCCGGGATCAAACCCGGGTTTCCTGCATTGCAGGCACATTACCACCTGAGCCGCTACCGTAATCAAAATATGGACCCTCCCAATCTCCATTTCCTTGGTGTGGTGTAGGTTTACTCCACGTTATACAACTTGTGCTCCTTAAGAACTTTATCCCTTGACTTACTGGTATTACTGGAAAAGTTGTATCAACACATAAACTAGTCACGGTAAGAACTACTGGCCCAAATGTTGTGATGGATATGGACTCACTCTTATCTCAACATGACACCGACAACATGCACATAAGGGAGCAGTTATACTCAGTGTCAGGCAGGATGCCGCACACAGAATGGTATGTCTGTTCCATCCTTATTCTGAGGAGCATACAATATCTGGTGGCCACAGATAAAGTTACAGATGCAAATTAGAATCATTTCACCAAAGCACGTGAGTGCACGTTAAGGAAGGGGCTCCTCATCTTTAGAGGCTGGGTTTGTGGCAAATTCTGTGACTCCCCCTCTCATGTCCCTTAATCCTACCATCTCTTTGTGCTTTGGATGACTCCACCACCAATTATCTGCATCTCTGGACTTGAGAGCTTTTTCCAGAGCCATAGAAGATCGCCCTACCGACATGTGCAGGCTAAGAGTGCTGGAAAATTAGCGCATCTCCAAAGCAACCCTCACCAAGGACCAATGAGAGTTGGACGATAAATACCTCAGCTTCCTCACCTCTAAGTGGAATCACTCTGAGGCATGTGCTTTCTTCCGTTTCCCAGTTTCCCCAAGATTAAGCTCCAATTGCTCACCTTGGTAACTAGTGTACCAATTCATCCTTGGTTGACTGCCTTCCCATCCCTGTATCACTTTCCTCATCCTTGTCAATGTTCCATGCAACTCCTAAAGAAGCTCTTTGCACTTGAATCTTTGCCTCAGGTCAGCTTCAGAGGTAACCCAACTTATGACAAGGTGAGTCCACCCTCTAGGTTTGTCAGGAAATGCATCAGTGAGGAGCCACATCTGGACAAGAAAAAAAAAAAAAAAGGAAAGTATTCATCTCTTCTATGACCAAACTTGAGAGGATTCGTGGTTGTGCTGGTGTGACAGACACTGCTGGTTACATACTCCTCAGCGATTATTCCTCCCTCCATAGTCAATACAAGTCAATTTGGTTTGGCCACAACAAGCTCAGAGTAGCTAAACCCCTCCCTCAGCCTCTGAGGATGAGCCAAGCTCCGTGCAAGTCAATGGGACTGTTCTATTAGCATTTGCTGATAGTCTTCGGGGAAGGGCAGTTGACTGAATACCAGTCCGTGAGGCATAAGCAGGACTTTGCTGAGGAGATCTTTGTCCTGTAAATAAACAGAGAGCTAGAAAGAGGGAGAGCTTCATTTTTGGCCTTCACCTTCCTTCCTATTTGGGCCACCTTTGGGGGATGCTTGGAGTTATTGTAGTCATCTTATCCCCGTGAGAGAAAAGTCGTTATATTGCTAAACCAACCCCAAAACTTCCTACCTCCAGACTTCATTTATGTAAGATAAAAGTTAGTCAAGATTTCTGTTGCTGACACCCCCATGTATCCTGGTTGATGCAGATGCAGTTCTAGAAACCAAATCAACAAAGAAGGATGGCTTGCAAGGAAAAGGGCTCAAAGTAGCAGTGGAAATAGGAAATCCCATATCATACTTTTCCCATGTATCATTTTCATAGTTCACTTTAAATGTTTAAAATGAAGAAGACTGATGTTAATATTCCATTTCTCTCCAGGGAGACTCCTCCCAGAACTGTCTCTATGTGGTAACAAAATTTTTAACCCAGCTTGGGTCCTCAGGCCTGCTTCCGAATTCCTTCCCCTGCAGGTTCCTCCCTCACCTCCTTTAGGCCTCTGCTCAACTGTCACCTCCTCAGTGACAATCCCCTATGAGATGACATTAGCTTTTATCTCATCATCTCTTCTCAAGGAGAAAATATATGGGGTAAAATGAAATTCATCCCATGAAGCAGGAAGGTTATTACTGTCATTATAATTGGTGCATTAAAGCTTATAATGTGGCCCAGAGTGACCAGGTTATTAAAAGCTAATGCTACAGATTCGTGCACCATCAAAGAGACTGGCTGGGTCGATGCAAGATGCCATTTTCAAATATGAAACACACAGAATTATTGGGCCCTTATTTTAAAGTCCTTTTAGCCACCTATTTCCAGTAATAGTAGTTAATATTAAGAAATCATCCTTTTGGTTGATCAAATTTCTTACAGAGTTTTTCTGCTTTCCTTTTATTTTGAGGAGATGGATATCTTAACTCCCATATTTTAAAATTGTCACCAAATCACGTGTTTCCCCTTAGGAGGGGAAAGGAGAATAGCTCTGGGCCAATATATCTCCTCTTTCCTTGAAATCTCCACTTGAATGACACAAAGCACCCAAACTTCATACCACATATGCAAGTCTTAAAAGTTATTCACACATCCCTCTCCTTGGCCTTTCTCTACCTGTACAGGATAGAAAGCTAAAATACTGCATTTCCAAGCCTCCATTTAGCTAAGGGAGGTCATGAAACTTAGATCAGGCCAATGTGATGTCAGAAAAGTTCCTGGGGAAGAGAATCCGACCCAAGTAAAAGGGAAAATCTTTGCTAGGATACAGCCCTCCACCTCTTGGCCCTTCTGCCAAGATTCTACTTGTAAAGCAGGTACCAGGGCAGGGTCACAGCAGCCATCTTGAACCATGAGGAGATAAGCAAAGGGGTAAAGGGCTACACGTCACAGTAGGTAGACAAGAAAGAACCTCACTATCCCTGAACTGTTGAGCTACTTTTTAAGTCCTAGAATGTGTTACTGTAGGCTCTGTTCTGCAAACCACACACACTCCTGACCATTCCAGTAGAACTTTCTGTTCTTTGCAGCTGATCACTAACATAAAGACAGGGACTGAACTCATGAAACCCCCTCTCACTTGGCCCCCTTTCCATTATCTTTTTCACAGTAAATAATATTTACATCCTCCTGAACATATAGGCCAGAAACTTAGGAGCTATTCTTGACAATATTCCCCCTTTCACATCCATATTCAAGTCATCATGGCCTAAATGTCCAACCACAATCATCATCTTAATTCCCAGTTCCAGATACCACTGTCCTTCATCAGAGTGACTGTGACAGCCTCCTTGATTGTCTCCCTCTCAATATGAGATCCTCACATTGAAGGAAACGAACCAACAGGGAAGGTGTCTTGAGCTAGAGAGTCTCAGTTTGAAGAGGTCAAGTCTTTCCTCAAAGGAAGTTATTCTTTCTTAACGGTTCTCCCAGTCATTGGGTCACAAGGATTTATCTCTTCCCACCTTCACATCTAAATAATGTGACTCAACCAAAGGAAGCAAGGAGTAGAGAGAGACTATATTTTGTGAGAGTGAGAGAATAAATATGTGTTCCTGAGGGAGGGATGTCTTTTCAGCCTAGAATCTGGAAAAGGATCTTTGTCTAGTTACCCTATAAGGATGATGAGGATGGACTGGAGAAAAACAGGGTGAGTAACATGTGACATTTTTCTCCACCTTCACCCGAAGATGCTGAACTCCATTTTATTCTATCCCTTTCAAGAGCCCAACTTGGGGGTCAGAAACCACAGATTTAAGCCTCCAATCTGCACTATGTGAACTTGGTGACATAGGTGGTCATTTTAGCCTCTCTGAATCACACATTTTACTTTGGCAACTAGAACAAGGTACTCAATTGGTAAAGACTGAACCCATGCAGAAATGTGCCAAGAATCAATGAGCTTATATATATGTACCCCATTTGTGCTTTGCAAAGTTTATATACACATTAGTTCATTTATTTGGACTTCTCATTCCCCAGACTCTACACTCTCTTCACTGTGTTTAGAAACCATAGCGTTATGTATTATTTCACTCCTAATGAAAGAAGGTAATTCTCCCAAGGGCCACACCCTGAGTACCAGCCAGCTTTCCTGAAACTCCAGACTTTCTATGTTGGCTTCCCCCTCTTTTACATGGCATTTCCTCAAGCCCCTCGTGAAACTATCTTCCTTGGACCCAATTCAATGGTGTCCTGGGGAACAATTTACCCCCAGAAGTAAATTACAAGTTATATTCACAGGCACTAGCTGCTTATCATACAACTTTCAGGATCTTTCACACAAAACTAAGTGTGACAGGGAGAGACATACTGACCTTCTTTGATCAGGAGGTCAGGGTGCCTTGTGTTTATATCTGTGTTTGAGGTCACCAATCCCAGTAGAGGTTGTGGCACCTGCAGGTGTGACATGCACCCTATGTGAGACAGCCCCCACTATTCCTGGAACCAGCCCCAAATCCTCACCATCAACAATGCAGTAACTCATGGTGGCAGTTCAGATGTTAAGTCATGTCTGACTCTTGCTACTACATGGACTGTAGCCCGCCAGGCTCCTCTGTCCATGGGATTCTCCAGGCAAGAATACTGGAGTGGGTTGAACTTAAAGAAAAGCTAATCTCATCACCTTATTTCACAGGTGAGGAAATCTGAGACCCAAATGGGGCAATGCTCAGAGGTAAACCCAGTCTCACGTTTCTAACAGGTCCTCTCCCAGACCTGCTAGTTCACTCTGTATGGTTGTTAAAGGTCATTCACAAAGAAGCACTCTTTTGCTTTCAGCCTTCAGCCTCTGAAGATCCCCTCTGGAGCTATATTTAACATGCCATCTCCTTTCTGTCTGCTTATTCAACCATAACAAAATATCATAAACCGGGTGGCTTAAGCAGTAGAAATGTATTTGCTCACAGTTATGGAAACTAGAATTCCAAGATCAAGGTGCCAACAGGGTTGCTATCCAGCAAGAGTTCTCTACCTTGGTTGCCGTCGGTTGCCTTCTCCTATGGCCTTGCCTCTGTGTGTGCATGTGGGGAGAGAGAAATAGAGAGAGAGAGAGTGGGAGAGATCTTCCCAATTTTTATAATACAAACAGTTCTATCAGGTAAGGACTCCACCTCACTTAACATTAGTTACCTGTTAAAAGCCATATTTCCAAATACAATCACATTGTATTAAGCATATGGATTAGTGCGGATGTGCATGCTAAGTCACTTCAGTCGTGTTTGACTCTGTATGACCCTATGGACTGTAGCCCCCCAGGATCCTCTGTCCATGGGGATTCTCCAGGCAAGAATACTAGAGTGGGTTGCCATGCCCTCCTCCAGGGGGGTCTTCCTAACTCAGGGACTGAACCCTCATCTTTTGTCTCCTGCATTGGTAGGTGGGTTCTTTACCACTAGCACCACCTAGGAAGCCCCATGAACTACTGGTGGGAACACAGTTGAGCCTCTAGCACTTTCACCACCCACTACTCAAGAGTCTGATTTTATAACCCTTGAGCTCCAACTAGGCATTTGAAGAACATCAAACTGTATTAAGAATATCACTTATTGTTTTTAAATATACGCAGAACATGACAATGGTTACAACATTTATTCTTCTAGACCATGCAAAGTATTCATTTCACTCAACATGTGCTAAGTCACTTCAGTCATGTCCAACTCTTTGCAACCCTAAGGGCAGAGGCTTACCAGGCTCCTCTGTCCATGGAACTCTCCGAGCAAGAACACTGGAGTGAGTTGCCATGCCCTCCTTCAGGGAATCTTCCTGATCCAGGGGTCAAACTGGGTCTTCTGCATTGCAGGTGGATTCTTTACCACTAGTGCCGGCTGGGAAGCCCTCACTCAATATGCTGCTGCTGCTAAGTCGCTTCAGTCGTGTCCGACTCTGTGCGACCCCATTGACGGCAGCCCATCAGGCTCCCCCGTCCCTGGGATTCTCCAGGCAAGAACGCTGGAGTGGGTTGCCATTGCCTTCTCTGCTCACTCATTATACCAGCCCCCAATTTACTGTGTCTGCGTAGTGAGTCCTGAACGTCTGTTTTGCCTAAAAAAGGAAAACAGACAATTCAGTGTATCACTCCCTAACTTTAATAACATCTGGAGACAATATGACAAGGTTGATGTACTATAACACTTGTTAAAGTGAAACTCAACCCACATTGCTTTTACAAACCACCAGGCAGCCAATTAAACATCCTATAGCCCATGAGCTCAGTGTCTGCTAACAGAAAGGCCAAGCAACCTCATTACTGGCAAGATTAATTTCATCACTTTTTTGTGCTAAGTGCCTATGAGTCACTCCCAAAATTTAAAACACAAATACAAAATATTAATGGAAATATTTCCCAAATGTGTGGAATTCCTCATGGCTCTCTCTGCCCACTCATTTCACCTCTCCTGGGTCACCTACCTACAAAACTCTACTGGCAACCCGCATTTTAGAAGACATGAGTTTAGGAACCTCAAAAACAAAAATAACAAGATGTGCCATCTTCTACATATTTGCAAATCCAGGATAGGGCATGCATTTGAGTCCTCTGATACAACAACTGGCATTTGTTCTCTCATTGGAAGCTTTGCAAAAGAAAGAGAAGGAAAAGACAAAATTTAATTCTAATGTAGAAAGCAATCTGTTTTACAGCTGGAGGCATTCAGAAATGCGCAGCATGGAACGATGCTGTTTGTGCTGAGAGGTGTCTGGGGCGCTGAGATCCTCCCAGCTGGGAGTGCCTTGGTTCAGGTGCTGAAGCATGAAGTCCCCAGAGGGCCTGCTACTCCCTCTTCTTCACCATCCCCCAGGAAAGCTTTACTCACAAAACATGCACTCTGACCAATGACTGAAGTATATCAACTAGAATACATGAGAATACATAGATCTTAAGGAAAACACATGATCCTAATTTTAGGTGTTTGAGAAGCAAAAAAAAAAAAAAAGAATTTGAGTTTGCCAAGAAACATTATGGTGATAACCCTCTTACTTATATGTGAAACCCAAGGTCTATCCTGACTTTCAGACAATTAAAAAGTGATGCTCACAGCAGGGCTCTGGGCCCAGGTGTGGGTAACAGTATTTAGCAGGTATAGACATACCGTATACAAGTTCAGTCGCTCAGTCTTGTCTGACTCTTTAAGACCCCATGGACTGCAGCATGCCAGGCCTCCCTGTTCATCACCAATTCCTGGAGTTTACTCAAACTCATGTCTATTGAGTCAGTGATGCAATCAAACCATCTTATCCTCTGTCATCCCCTTCTCCTGCCTTCATTCTTTCCCAGCATCAGGGTCTTTTCAAATGAGTCATTTACAACAGAAATATAACAGTGTTGGTTAGTAATCATCTTAATGGGCTATAGATACACTTAAGTTAGAACGTAATATTCTGAAGTCGTTTCCTGAAATAAGACCTTTTACCAAAATACATTGCAAATGTAAAATGAAATGATAAAGGACTAGAAGGAAATGTAAACAAGTATTGTATTATCTAAGGAGGGAGGTAGTCTTTCTAAGTATGATACCAATGACAGAAATTACAACCGTAATAGATTTGACTGCCTAAAAGCTAAAAGCAATCAAACAAATTAAAGGGGGGAAAACATAAGAGCAACAAAGATTACTAACATAGAAAAGTACATCAACAAAATTGAAAGCCTAAAAATAACAGAGAAAAAAACTTGGGCAACAAAGGAAACAGATAAAGAATGAATAAACTTAATGTGGTGGTGGTTTAGTCTCTAAGTCATGTCCAACTCTTGAGACCCCATAGAGTGTAGCCTGCTAAGCTTCTCTGCCCATAGGATTCTCCAGGCAAGAATACTGGAGTGGGTTGCCATTTCCTTCTTCAGGGGATCTTCCCAACCCTGGAACTGAACCTGAGTCTCCTGCATTGCAGGCAGACTCTTTACCGACTGAACTACAAGGGAAGCCCCAAACTTAGTGTACACAAAGCAATTAAAAATCAGGAAGAACCCCTGTGTGATTCCCTCCTTTGTGACTGTATCTCCATCCACTTTCTCTCCTACCAAGTATTAGTCAGTACCCCAAGGACAGTTTGGTTGAAATGAACATGAGTCCTTGAGGCCCAGAACTGACCAAAAGTTGTGATTTTAAAGTGGGTTATAATGGAAGAAGGCTGAGCACTGAAGAACTGAAGGCTGAGCATCAAAGAACTGGTGCTTTTAAACTGTGGTATTGGAGAAGACTCTTGAGAGTCCCTTGGACTGCAAATAAATCAAACCAGTCAATCCTAAAGGAAATCAGTCCTTAATATTCATTGGAAGGACTGATGCTGAAGCTGAAGCTGGCCACCTGATGCAAAGAGCCAACTCATTAGAAAAGACTCTAATGCTGGGAAAGATTGAGGGCAGGAGGTGAAGGGTTCGACAGAAGATCAGATGGTTGGATGGCTTCACCGACTCAATGGACATCAGTTTGTGCAAATTACAGGAGATGGTGAAAGACAGGGAAGCCTGGCATGCTGCAGTCTATGGGGTCGCAAAGAGTTGGACATGACTGAGCAACTCAACAACAATAATGGAAGATGACCTACAGTTATCTTGAAGAATAACCGATACAAAAGATAAATTGCACATTATTAAAACAGTGGCAATGAATTCTGCAAGCAGTGAAATTTGGCAACTTTAAAAATATCTATATAGCCAACAGTTTCCCTTGGAAGCTTTGAAATAGCACCACTTGTGGCTTAGAGTTAAGGGATGGTTCAGGGCCCATGCATATTAGTGGACAGTACTTGGTTGGTGTGAAGGAAGATGAAGAATCAGAAGATGAAGAGGAGAAGATACATCTCTAAGTATGTCTGGAAAGAGATCTGCTCCTGAAAGTGGCGGCAAACTTCCACCAAAGAAAAAGTCAAACTTGCTGTGAAGGTGATGATGATGAAGATAATGAGGAAGCTGAAGAAAAAGTTCCAGTAAAGGAATCCATATGAGATGTGTGTGTGTGCTAACTCACTTCAGTTCAGTTCAGTTCAGTCACTCAGTCGTGTCCCACTCTTTACGACCCCATGGACCATAGCATGCCAGGCCTCCCTGTCTATCACCAACTCCCAGAGTTTACCCAAACTCATGTCCATCGAGTCAGTGATGCCATCCAGCCATCTCATCCTCTGTTGTCCCCTTCTCCTCCTGCCCTCAATCTTTCCCAGCATCAGGATCTTTTCAAATGAGCCAGCTCTTTGCATCAAGTGGCCAAAGTATTGGAGTTTCAGCTTCAACATCAGTCCTTCTAATGAACACCCAGGACCGATCTCCTTTAGGATGGACTGGTTGGATCTCCTTGCAGTCCAAGGGACTTTCAAGAGTCTTCTCCAAGACCACAGTTCAAAAGCATCAATTTTTCGGTGCTCGGCTTTCTTTATAGTCCAACTCTCACATCCATACATGACTACTGGAAAAACCATAGCCTTGACTAGACGGACCTTTGTTAACAAAGTAATCTCTCTGCTTTTTAATATGCTGTCTAGGTTGGTCATAACTTTCCTTCCAAAGAGTATATGTCTTTTAACTTCATGGCTGCAGTCACCATCTGCAGTGATTTTGGACCCCCCAAAAAATAAAGTCAGCCACTGTTTCGTTTCCCCATCTATTTCCCAAGAAGTGATGGGACCAGATGCCATGATCTTCATTTTCTGAATGTTGAGCTTTAAGCCAACTTTTTCACTCTCCTCTTTCACTTTCATCAAGAGGTTCTTTAGTTCTTCACTTTCTGCCATAAGGGTGGTGTTATTTGCATATCTGAGGTTATTGATATATCTCCCAGAAATCTTGATTCTAGCTTGTGCTTCATCCAGCCCAGCGTTTCTCATGATGTACTGTGCATATAAGTTAAATAAGCAGAGTGACAATATACAGCCTTGACATACTCCTTTCCCGATTTGGAACCAGTCTGTTTTTCCATGTCCAGTTCTAACTGTTGCTTCCTGACCTGCATATAGGTTTCTCAAGAGGCAGGTCAGGTGGTCTGGTTTTCCCATCTCTTTCAGAATCTTCTACAGTTTATTGTGATCCACACAGTCAAAAGTTGGCATTGTCAATAAAGCAGAAATAGATGTTTTTCTGGAACTCCCTTCCTTTTCCATCATCCAGTGGATGTTGGCAATTTGATCTCTGGTTCCTCTGCCTTTTCTAAATCCAGTTTGAATATCTGGAGGTTCATGGTTCACGTATTGCTGAAGCCTGGCTTGGAGAATTTTGAGGGTTACTTTACTAGTGCATGAGATGAGTGCAATTGTGTGGTAGTTTGAGCATTCTTTGGCATTGCCTTTCTTTGGGATTGGAATGAAAACTTACCTTTTCCAGTCCTGTGGCCACTGCTGAGTTTTCCAAATTTACTGGCATATTGAGTGCAGCACTTTCACAGCATCATCTTTTAGGATTTGAAATAGCTCAGCTAGAATCCCATCACCTCCGCTAGCTTTGCTCGTAGTGATGCTTCCTAAGGCCCACATGACTTCACATTCCAGGATGTCTGGCTCTAAGTAACTGATCACACCATAGTGATTATCTGAGTCATAAAGATCTTTTTTGCACAGTTCTTCTGTATTCTTGCCACCTCTTCTTAATATCCTCTGCTTCTGTTAGGTCCATACCATTTCTGTTCTTTATTGATAGTCACTTCAGTTGTGTCCCACTCTGTGCAACCCTATGGACTGCAGTCTGCAAGGCTCCTCTGCCCATGGGATTCTCCAGGCAAGAATACTGGAGGGGGTTGCCATTCTCTCCTCTAGGTGATCTTCCTGACCCAGGGATTAAACCCACATCTAAAATGCATAAGAATCAAACCAGAATGACAAGACTCAAAACTATCGACACCAAGATGAAAAGGTCAAGAATCTCAAAAACATAGGGAAACTCCTAAAACACCAAAAGGAGCTGATTCTATAGAACACATTAAGTAGAATGCAAGCAAGCATAGAAAGAGCTGTTTCTTTTCCCAAAGTAGAACCCAAGTTCATTAATTATATGAAAAACTGCATCTAGATGACTGACCAGAAGTATGTTCAAGATCTCTGGCAGTAAGAGAAATGTCTTTTAAGAGGATAGCTTAAACAGTTTGTTAAAATTTTCCATCTTATTTTTGTAACAGTTTATAATCTGACTGTCTTTTTTTTTTTTTCAGTTGGGATAGTGGCATCTTTATTTGTACTAATCTGTTACAGGAAGGGATTGGTTTGTTTTATTTTATTTTCTAATTGAAGTTTCAATTTAATTTAAAGTTTAAAATAATTGATGAGAAAAAGATGAGTCCCCCAATGGGAGAAAATTATAGTCAAAGGACACACTCAGATAATTTACAAACACAGAACCCAAATATTTGGGTTTTTTAAGTATAATGTCCTTAGTAATCAAAGAAATGAAAAGTGTAAATATACATATATTTTTTCATTTACTAAGTTGACAATTTAAAAAGAAATAATGGAAGCAATTTTGGAAAAGAATGTGGGGAAACTTATAAACTGGGGCTGGGAATGACAACTTATCAGTTTATTTCCAAGTTTATAACTTTGCAGTAAGAATCAGAAGTCCCAAAATTTACATTTTGTTTGACACTGGAATTCCAAACTCAACCTAAGGAAACAACAGTGGATAATTGCAAAAAATGAAGCTATAACACCCATGACCATGTTGTTTACAAGAGGGAAATAATATTGGGAATATCAATACAATATATTGTATTATATTTATACAATATAAGTGTATTGTATAAATACACTCATACAATAGAATATGAGGCAGTGATTTAAAATTATATCAGAAAGGCATTTACCACTATTAAATTTTGATAAGTTCCTAAAAAATAAAAACCTTTATTAAGCAAGAGAGTTCCAGAAAAACATCTATTTCTGCTTTATTGACTAACCAAAGCCTTTGACTGTGTGGATCACAATAAACTGTGGAAAATTCTGAAAGAGATGGGAATACCAGAACACCTGACCTGCCTCTTGAGAAATCTGTATGCAGGTCAGGAAGCAGCAGTTAGAACTGGACATGGAACAACAGACTGGTTCCAAATAGGAAAAGGAGTACATCAAGGCTATATATTGTCACCCTGCTTATTTAACTTCTATGCAGAGTACATCATGAGAAACGCTGGACTGGAAGAAACACAAGCTGGAATCAAGATTGCAGGGAGAAATATCAATAAACTCAGATATGCAGGTGACACCACCCTTATGGCAGAAAGTGAAAAGGGACTAAAAAGCCTCTTGATGAAAGTGAAAGTGGAAAGTGAAAAAGTTGGCTTAAAGCTCAACATTCAGAAAACGAAGATCATGGCATCCGGTCCCATCACTTCGTGGGAAATAGATTGGGAAACAGTAGAAACAGTGGCAGACTTTATTTTTTGGGGCTTCAAAATCACTGCAGATGGTGACTGCAGCCATGAAATTAAAAGATGCTTACTCCTTGGAAGAAAAGTTATGACCAACCTAGATAGTATATTCAAAAGCAGAGATATTACTTTGCAACTAAGGTCCGTCCAGTCAAGGCTATGGTTTTTCCAGTGGTCATGTATGGATGTGAGAGTTGGACTGTGAAGAAGGCTGAGTGCCAAAGAACTGATGCTTTTGAACTGTGGTGTTGGAGAAGACTCTTGAGAGTCCCTTGGACTGCATGGAGATCCAACTAGTCCATTCTGAAGGAGATCAACCCTGGGATTTCTTTGGAAGGAATGATGCTAAAGCTGATGCTCCAGTACTTTGGCCACCTCATGTGAAGTGTTGACTCATTGGAAAAGACTCTGATGCTGGGAGGGATTGGGGGCAGGAGGAGAAGGGAACTACCAAGGATGAGATGGCTGGATGACATCACTGACTCGATGGACGTGAGTCTGAGTGAACTCTGGGAGTTGGTGATGGACAGGGAGGCCTGGCGTGCTGCGATTCATGGGGTCGCAAAGAGTAGGACATGACTGAGTGACTGAATTGAACTGAACTGAATATATGTATAAATATATAAATGATAATACCCATATAAAAGAGTAAAAACGTATAACTAAAACGCTAGCAGTTACAAAATCACAAATGATATTTATTTTGTTCTTTTTGCTGTTTTACTTTTTTTTTGCTTTTTCATAGTTTCTACATTGTCTTCAAATAGCATATAACTTTTATAACCAAAAAAAGGTGTTTTTTTTTTAAAGAAAATTTTACAAGCATAAGGGAAAAACCGGTAGTCCAACAAGCTTATGTGTTTCCCACCAAAGTAAATGGCTTTCATTTACGGCTTCCAAAGAGCATGCTGCCTCTCTTTTTCTCCCCTGATCTGCATCCAACTCTGTTATAATTTCCTTCACATCATGTAAAAAATTACCCAAAACTCCAAGCTCACTCATTCAATTAACTCCCTACCTCTTCCTTACTCAGTATTCAATTAACATTGAATCACTTTAAGTCTTGCTATTTTAAAACCTGCTCTAGCTAATCTTTTTTTTTTTTTTTTTTTTTTTAATGATCAGCTCTGGGTTTTACTTCTCAGCCTTCAAACATCTTGAGAACAACGGGATCTTTGTTAACAAGTCACTTGGTTGTTCTGCGCCTGTTCTCTGGAGTTCGATAGGTATGTAAGACAAAATGGAACAACTTGGACGCTTCCAACTCAGAGCAGTGGTGTGCCAAGGAAAGCAAAGAAAGCAGGCCTGTTAGGGCATGAGCATACCTGACATGGGTCAGGGTAAGGATCTTTCTTTAAATGAATTACCTCACACAGTTTTGTAGGAAGCACACTGCAGGCTCATGCTGTATGGGTCTCTGGCCCTTGTCTGCAGTCAGCTCCCTGTTGTGACTTTGGACAAGCAGTTTAATTGCTCTGTGTATTCTTTACATCATTTCTAAAACTATGGTATTATTTCTAGATGACATCTAAATTGATGGGCCTTCCTGTCCCTTTTGACCCAAATTGTGTTACTCTAAGGGCTTCCTTGATAGCTCACATGGTAAAGAATCCACCTGCAATGCAGGAGACCTGGGTTCAATCCCTGGATTGGGAAGATCCCCTGCAGAAGGGATAGACTACCCACTCCAGTATTCTTGCCTGGAGAACCTGATGGACAGAGGAGCCTGGCGGGCTACTGACCATGGAGTTGCAAAGAGTTGGACACAACTGAGCGACTAAGCACAGCGCAGTGTTACTCTAACAAATTCATCAAGTCTATATAATCAGCCAAGCCCCCTTAAAGTATTAATAGCTCACCGCCCAGTATCACTACAAATACATTTCTCTTTGTTGCTGTGTGTACTGAAACTATCTAGCCTACTTCACAACTATTACATATTCATTATGTCCTATAATAATAGATTCCTTTGATCCTTTTCCTCTATTCTCCCATCCTTCATTTTTTTCCCTGTTCCATCCATCTTCTTGCTTTGATTCAGGCTACAGTGAGTCACTTACCCTTACAGACTAGGGAAGAGCCCTTTATTTTTTTTAACCTGAGGGAAGTTAGTCATTGGAAATACTTTGATTTATTGCAACCTATTGCATATATTGTTGTTTCAAAGTAAAAGAGAGGCAATCAGAAAGCAGAAGAGCAAAAATGATAAGCGTTATCAGCTAGATGGCCCAAGCATGGGACTAATTTCTTGCAAAGTTCACAAACACAACACTGTTCTCAAATCAAAGTAAGACTCTCCTGACTCTCTGATCCAAGAGAAGAGATCAATACTAACTACATGCTGGAAAGGGTGTGGACCACTCATCACTGGTGGAAATGTGCAATGGCACAGCCACTCTGGGAAAGAGTGAAGCCGTTTCTCACAAAACTAAATCTGCATTTACCACATGGCCTGACAAATACACTCTTGGGCACTTGTGCCAGAGAAATGGAAACTGATATTCACACAAAAACCTGTACACAGATGGTCAGCTTTATACACAATGTCCCCAAATAGGAACCAACTGAAATGTCCTTCAGTGGGTGAATGGCTAGAGATTCTGACGCATCTAAACCATGAAATACTACTCTGCAATAAGAAGAAGCAAACTATTTTTCAATATTTATTTACTTTCATTTATTTATTCATTAATTGGCTTTGCCAGGTCTTAGCTGCAGATGGGATCTTCAATCTTCTTTGCAGCATGCAAGATCTTTAGTTGCAACATGTGAACTGTTAGTTGCAGCATGTGGGATCTAGTTCCCTAACTAGGGATCAAACCCAGGTCCTCTACACTGGAACCTGGAATCACAGTCACTGGACCACCAGGGACGTCCCAGGAACAAACTATTGACAGCTTAACAACACATGAGAACTTGCATGGATCTGAAGGGAGATACACTGATGGAGAAAAATTCTCAAAGGCTATACCTATATGATTCTTTGTCAAAAAAATTTTTGTTGGAACTATACTGCTGCTGCTGCTAAGTCGCTTCAGTCGTGTCCGACTCTGTGCGACCCCATAGACAGCAGCCCAACAGGCTCTGCTGTCCTTGGGATTCTCCAGGCAAGAACACTGGAACTATAGTTGATTTATAATGTTGTGGTAGTTTCAGGTGTCTGGCAAAGCGATTCACATTCTTTTCCATTTTAGGTCATCTGTATGATTCCTTTTACACATCATTCTCAAAATGACAAAATTATAGAGTTGAACAGCAGATTAAGGGTTGCCAGCTCTGATTAGTGGGGAGGGGGAAGAGAAGGAGGAGGTTGTGGCTACTAAGGGAACTTTAGAATGGAACTATCATGTACCTTCAGTGTGGTAGCAGCCACACACATCTGCCCAGCTGATAAAATTACAAAGGAAGGCAATGGCAACCCACTCCAGTACTCTTGTCTGGAAAATCCCATGGGCAGAGGAGCCTGGTAGGCAGTCCATGGGGTCGCTAAGAGTCGGACAGGACTGAGCGACTTCACTTTCACTTTTCACTTTCATGCATTGGAGAAGGAAATGGCAACCCACTCCAGTGTTCTTGCCTGGAGAATCCCAGGGACAGGGGAGACTGGTGGGCTGCCGTCTATGAGGTCGCACAGAGTCGGACACGACTGAAGCGACTTAGCAGCAGCAGCAGCAGCTATACACAAATGAGTGCGTGTAAAACTGGTAAAAATCCAAATAAGGTCACTGGATTGTGTCAATATCATCAATATCAATTTCCTGGATTTGATATTGTACTATAATTATGCAAGATGTCAAGAGAGGGAAATCAATGCTAACAGCACATATATGGACAATAAAGAGCCACCATCAACTTAAGAGTATTGAATTTTTCCTGTAAAGCCTTTTTATCGAATGGAAATGCAAATCTCCCCTATAGTCCACATTCCCTGAAATTTTAAATTATTCCTAACTTTAGGTGTTCTATTTTGTGGTGGTTGTCATGGTGATGTTTAAAGAAAGGGAGAACTATAAAGTGCTATACAAAGATCCTATGTTCTCCAAGTCACTGGAATAGTATTTCCTTTCTGTAGCATATGCCGTTGGTTCCCCATCCCCAGGCTTAGCCAACCCCAGTGGTCACCTGCAGGCAAAACACCCGAAAGCTGATTCCTCAGGAGCAACCCTCAAGCAAGAAAGGGCAGGAGTTGGTGGCTCTGTAGCATCTTCCTCCCTGGGGAGTGGGAGGAACCTGCAGTGAAATCTGTACTATTCCTCAAGGCATCCCCAGCAGGATTGAACCTCAGTTGGCCACAGCATTAATCTGCCCATGGTCACACCTTTTACTGGCTCTTCTTTCCTTCCTGTGTCTCTCTCCCCTCTCCTTCATTCCATCTCCCAAATAAACATCTTGGACCCAGTTCCTTATCACAGGGTCTACTTTTGGAAGGACTCAAATTCAGATGCTCACACGAAGGATACCTAGATGCAAATTACAGGGCCTGTTCTCTAATTTTACCTTCTCTGATCAATACCAAACCCCAAAAGAAACTGCCACATGCTTCACGGAGATTTAACACAATTTGTCTAAGACTGAAAACAGCATTTCTGGTAAATACAGTTTTGGACATTTTTAAAGCTCCTATCCTAGCTGTTGTTTAGTTGCTAAGTCATGCCCGACTCTTTTGTGAACCCGTGGACTGTAACCAGCCAGGCTCTTCTGTCCATGGGATTTTCCAGGCAAGAATTCAAGAGTTGGTTGCCATTTCCTTGGGGATCTTCTTAACCTAGAGATCAGACCTGCGTCTCCTACATTGGCAGGCAGATTCTTTACCACTGAGCCCCCAGGGAAGCCCTCCATCTTAGTTTCCTGGTAACAAATACAGACATTTAGCCACTAGGCTGTTTGTTTACCAACTACCTATAAAGGCTTTTTTATACAGGTTACGTTTGCTGAAGCAAATCTGCATTCAGTGTGTATGTCTTTAGAAAATGACAATACTTGTATTCTAGACTCGAGAAGCTCAGCCTGGATCTGCAAACCCAGTGGTTTCATCAAAAGGGTCAAAGTGTTGGCTAGTTTCAAGAAGCCCCCCTTAGTGACTCAGGAAAGTCTGAAAATGAAGAAAGTGAATGGATACTTTGGGATCCTGTGTGTGTGTGCTAAGTCACTTCAGTCATGTCTGACTCTTCACAGCTCTGTGGACTGTAGTCCACCAGGCTCCTCTGCCCATGGGATCTCCAGGCAAGAATGCTGGAGTGGGTTGCCATGTTTTCTAGGGGATCTTCCCAACCCAAAGATTGAACCAGAGTCTCTTATGTTGCTTGCACTGGCAGATAGGTTCTTTACCACTAGGACCACCTGGGATGCCCTTGGGATCCTGTATCTCATGCTAAATATAACCCACCTAGACTAATAGCCAGCTTGAATCCTGTTCATTAGTATCTTGAAACACTCTTCTCTGAAACTTGGCTGATATCAAGACTGCCCTCCACTGGCATCATTTTCAATTATTTTTCTGTAAATATGTTTATATCTGGGTATATCTGGTTAAGTAGGCAAATATCTTAATATACTTCTAAAGTCTTGGAATAAGATAGCTGAAAAAACAAATTGGGAGTCTGAATATTTAAAGCCCAGTTCTGTGTGTACCTGGGGAGCAGGGGTAGGGGCTGCAATTCTGACCATGTCCCTTGGACTTCCTGTGTACGTTTACTTACCAGCAAAATGGAGAATTTTAATTAGATGAGAATGAAAAGCCAAGTTTTGCTCAGTCTTGACAAGTCTTTTATTCTAGACAGTGCTTTTGTTTCAGAGAAATGGGATCCGCTGACAGTATTATTCGCTATGCGCTGATTCATTCACTGAGCATCCTCTGTGTAGCGAGACTGTGGATGGGACACTAAGATATTCCCATACATCAACAGATAGGCCTGCCCCAGCATCTTAGCTTCATTTGCCCCAGATCCAGTGTCCCAGGAGCGAGTGTCCTACAGGTCAAGTTTAGGTCATGCGCTGGTCCCCAGCCTCTCCAAAAAGACTGAGAAAAAAATCTGGCTTCTGTTGACTTCCATGGAGGCTAGCTAAGGGAGCAGCTGTCACCAGGAATTGGGGGCCACTAAGATAACACACAGTAGCGAGTTGCCCCAGTAAGAAAACAGGATATTTTTTCTTTCTTTCTTTCTTTTTGAAGTATAGTTAATTTAAGCTTGTTCTGGTATACAGCAAATTGATTCAGTTATACATATATATGCTTATTCTTTTTCACATTCTTTTCCATTTTGGTTTATTACAGGATACTGAATATAGTTCCCTGTGCTATACAGTACAACCTGTTGTTTATCCATGTTATTTGTAATACTGTGTATCTGATAATCCCAAGCTTATAATTTATCCCTGCCCCTTCCCCATTGCCCTTTGGTAGCTATAAATGTGCTTTCTCTGTCCTGAGTCTGTTTCTGTCTCATAAACAAGTTCGTTTGGGTCATATTTTAGATTCCACACATAAGTGATATCATGTGATATTTATCTTTCTCTGTTTGACTTACTCCATTTAGTATGATAATCTCTAGTTAATCTAGATCATCTCTAGCTGCAATCTCTAGCTGCAAATGGTATTATTTCATTACTTTTCATGGCTGAATAGTATTCCATTGTGTATACATACCACATCTTCTTTATCCATTCATCTATCAATGGACAAATAAGTTTTTTCCATATCTTGACCATTGTAAATAGTGCTGCAATGAACATTGGGGAGCATGTATCTTTTTGACTTAGTTTTCTCTGGGTATATGCCCAAGATTGAGATTGTAGGATCATACTGTAGTTCTATTTTTAGTTTTTAAAGGACCCTCCATGCTGGTCTCCATAGTAGCTGCACCAAATTACCTTCCCACCAACAGTATAGGAGGGTTCCCTTTTCTCCACATGTTCTCAGGCATTCATTAGGAAATCAGGATATTAAAGGAAGAGGAAGATTTGGATGTTAGTCACCCAACAGCTGGCACATTTCCTCCACAGCTGCCTCCCTGAGTTCTCCAACACAGTTCAAATATATGACTGCATATGTGCATTTGGAAGCGAGTGAGGAACCATAAACTTCATCCTGTGTACTAATGCTCTGGCTTAAGCAGAAAGAAGTTGAGTCCAGGGGGTCTCTCCCACTAGAGGATGGATTACTCTCAACATCATTTTTCATGATGTTCTCACAAGAGACAGAGCCATGAAGAAGCTGTAAGTACTTGCTGGGGTCCGCTTTTCGGGTCTGTCTGACACTCAATATATTGTTACCACCACATCCTCAAAGATGCCGGCAGAAAGGATGTCTAAGATAATATCCAGAACAAGAGTACTATTCAGGGCCTGTGGATATATAGGGAACTTCCCAGTGTTGTATGGGTGGACACCTCTGGCCATGCTGGCTCAAGAGGGCAGAGAATTTAGCTCTCCTCTGACTGATGTCATCAGGCTGCAAAGATCCTCGTGCCCATTTAGCACTGGACTCCTCTGTTTCCACCACTGCTTTTTGCACCACCTCCTCTCTCGATAACCAAACGAAAAAGTGAAAGTGTTAGTCACTCAGTCGTGTCTGACTCTTTGTGACCCCATGGACGATAGCCCACCAGATTCTTCTGTCCGTGGAATTCTCCAGGCAAGAATACAGGAGTGAGTGGCCATTCCCCTCTCCAGATGATGTTCCCAACCCAGGGATCGACCCTGGGTCTCCTGCACTGCAGGCAGATTCTTCACCATCTGAGCCCCCAGGGAAGCTATCAGTGTAATTGAAAGGACTCTAAAAAAGAAAGTTTAACATGTGCTCAGTCCTCAAGTGTTTAAAACTAAATTTGGTACAGAAATGCAAAGGACTTAGAATAGCCTAAGGAAGTTTGAAAAGTATCTCAAATATATCAAATCGTACTTTCAAATATGCATAGCTCATCTTATTTCAATTATGTTTCAATAAAATGTTTGTTTGTGTTTTTTAATGAGGAAAATCACCATGTGGATATCACGAACATTCTGTACATAGGCCTGTGCAAAGGCTTAGCCATGAGCTCATTTATGACGGTGCCCCTCTGAACCTCACCCACCCAAGAGGGAAGCATTGTCCTCTATTTTTTGGTTATCATCCCTTGATATTTTTAAAAATACACTCACTATACATGTAGCTTACTTCTGTCTATGTTCGACCTTTGTAGAAACAAAGTCATAGTCAATATATTATTCTGTGATTTGCTTTTCTTGTTCTACACTTTGTCAGTAATATTCATGCGTGTTGATATATATAGTAGTAGTCTATTCATTTCACTGCTATATAATATTCCAAAATGATTTTATTCATTCTATTCTTAATAGTCATCTGGATTGTTTCCAGTGTTTTACTGTTTCAAAAGACATTGTTGTGAGTATATGCACAGTGATTTATCCTGGGCACATGCTTAATCATAGACTTCCCCAGACATAGCATAGCATATACACATCTTCCCCTTTATTAAATAATATGAAATGATTTGCAGGTACTTGTATTGATTTACCCTCTCACCAGTAGCATATGAAAGAGGTTGCTTTACACCCTTAACAAAACTTAATATGTTCAGACTTTCTTCAGTTCAGTTCAGTCACTCAGTCATGTCCCACTCTTTGCAACCCCATGAACCACAGCACGCCAGGCCTCCCTGTCCATCACCAACTCCTGGAGTTTATCCAACTCATGTCCATTGAGTCAGTGATGCCATCCAACTATCTCATGCTCTGCCATCCCCTTCTTCTCCTGCCCTCAATCTTTCCCAGCATCAGGGTCTTTTCAAATGAGTCAGCTCTTCACATCAGGTGGTCAAAGTATTGGAGTTTCAGCTACAACATCAGTGCTTCCAATGAACACCCAGGACTGATCTCCTTTAGGATGGACTGGTCAGATCTCCTTGAAATCCAAGAGACTCTCAAGAGTCTTCTCAAACACCACAGTTTAAAAGCATCAGTTCTTCCAGTGCTCAGCTTTCTTTACAGTCCAACTCTCACATCCATACATGGCTACTGGAAAAACCATAGCCTTGACTAGACGGACCTTTGTTTGCAAAGTAATGTCTCTGCTTTTTAATATTCTGTCTAGTTAGTGTTAGTCACTCAGTTGTGCCCAACTCTTTGCGCCCCATGGATTGCAGCCCACCAGGCTCCTCTGTCCATGAGATTTTCCAGGCAAAGATACTGGAGTGGGTTGCCATTTCCTTCTCCAGGGGAATCTTCCCAACCCAGGGATCAAACCCCGGTCTCCTGCACTACAGGCAGATTCTTTACCGACTGAGCTACAAGGGAAGCCCTAAGATTAGGGTGTTAGCAGGGCCTGCACTCTCCTAATCTCATCTCAGGTGGTCCCTCTCCTAATCTTGAATGAGTGAAAGTTGCTCAGTTGTGTCCGACTCTTTGCAACCCTGTAGATTATACAGTCCATGGAATTCTCCAGGCAAGAATAGTGGAGTGGGTAGCCTTTCCCTTCTCCAGGGGATCTTCCCAACCCAGGGATCAAACCCAGGTCTCCTGCATGGCAGGCAGATTCTTTACCAGCTGAGCTATCAGGGAAGCCCTAATATTCTGTCTAGGTTGATCATAACTTTCTTTCCAAAGAGTAAGCATCTTTTAATTTCATGGCTGCAATCAACATCTGCAGTGATTTTTGGAGCCCCCCCAAATAAAATCAGCCACTGTTTCCACTGTTTCCCCTTCTATTGCCAATGAAGTGATGGGACCAGATGCCATGATCTTAGTTTTCTGAATGTTGGGAACTTTAAGCCAACTTTTTCATTCTCTTCTTTCACTTTCATTAAGAGGCTCTTTAGTTCCTCTTCACTTTCTGCCACTAGGGTAGTGTCATCTGCACATCTGAGGTTATTGATATTTCTCCCAGAAATCTTGATTCCAGCTTGTGCTTCCTCCAGCCCAGCATTTCTCATGGTGTACTCTGCATATAAGTTAAATAAGTGGGGTGACAATATATAGCCTTGAGGTACTCCTTTTCCTATTTGGAACCAGTCTGTTGTTCCATGCCCAGTTCTAACTGTTGCTTTCTGACCTGCATACAGGTTTCTCAAGAGGCAGGCCAGGTGGTCTGATATTCCCATCAGACTTTCTAAATGTTATCAATCTGGGGTGTATAAAATGACATCACAAGCTAGTCTTTAGTTTGCATTTCCTAAGAGGGCTTCTTTGCCTGTCTGTCCTCCCTGCCAGATGTTCAGATCCTGAAATACAGGATGCACACATAATGGGTGGCTCCAGCACGTAGCAGGGGGTGTCGAGTATGAATGACCACCTAACATTAGAGGAATGAATACATGATGGTAATTTATGGGCTTCCTGATCCTCAGGGCTCGGAGGGAAACAAAATATGATGTCAGAATGTGGAAGAGAGCAGGGTAGCAAATGGTTTGTTGATCCCATCTCTTGCCAAGTTAGATCTCACAGACCCTGGTGGGAGAGAGTACAAGGGAACAGAAGTGCAGAGCTGGGAGGAAGGAGTCCTGCCTCCTTTTGCTTTAAATCCTCTGTCACATACACTGGACCTCACCTTAGAACATTAACTGGGGTTAAGAATGGAGGAGGAAATGATGCTACTTTGTTGCCTCTCTCTGCTTCAGAGTGACTGGCACCCAGGACCAAGAATTGGGACTGGAGATTCCTCTGCCACCTCAACCAACCACATCTCAGGGTAATTTATTTGATGTCTACCTCCATTTCTCAGACAGAGACCAAAGGTGGGCCCCTCTAGACAGTGAGTAGTGAGCAGGGCAAATGCTGAGTATTATTAACAAGTCCACTGAGAACTTGCTGGTGTTGGTGCCAGGCAAAGCCCTTGCAAGCAGCCCCACTGGGCTGCTGCTGTTGCGATGGGCTATAACACCAGACTCCCACCACCTACCTGATTCCCCTTCTGCCTCCCCCAGCCAATGGCAGTGCACTTCTAGCAGTTGCCTCTTTGCAAGAATCTGCACCAAAATTAAACCCATCAAACTGTCAACCCCATTTCTGGGGCTGCTCCCATGTCAGCCTATGTCATGACAACCGATGATAGAAGTGCCACTATTCAGGCTTCATGGGGAGCATCTCTTTCCTTTTTTAAATCTCTTTAAAAAGAAGCTGAGCAAGGTGTCTGCTGTGCAGGGCAGTGAGGGATGCGAAGGCACGCAAGCAGGCTCTATATCTGCTGGGGGTGGCACTTCCTCTAGAATTTAGGAAGCCAATCAGGCAGGGAACTGGGTTCTGAAAAGAACAGCCTTGGGAGGGAGGGAAGGAAAGGGAAGGGACCAACAGAAGTCTTGTCTTCTTCTCCCTGGGGTCCTCTTCTTAAAAACCACCCAGCATACTTCTTCGCAAATGCAGAATGATAGCTCTGTGTAAAATTCAGCCTTGCATTGCCGGGATTGTAGGGGAGTGCCCACCAACTGGAGGGTCTTTGTCCCAAGGCCACTTTAAAGCTTCTGGAAAAATTGAAGATTCTCTCCTCCACCCCTTCCAAGTGCACTGGCATTTACAATGTGGAGAGAGGGGGTGGAGTACAGCTAAGAGCTTCTTACCCCAACACAAACAGCCGCCCCTTTGACAGGCCTGTGATTCAGGATTGCTCAGAACAGAGAACCTGGGGGAACAAACAGCATTAGCTGAGTCCCTGCTGCGACCCTGTCTTCTAGGAACGTGCATGCCCGTGCGCACACGCACACACACACACGCTGTCTGTATACTTATGATGACCAAATGGCCCAAAACATAGATTAAGCATGTTCACATTCAGCATCTGAGCACAGAAGAGGAAGTAATCTTAGCATCCATCTTAGCATCCTCTCAATTTAGGAATGAGCAAACTGAAGCCCAGAGAAGTCACTTTCCCAAAATTACAAAGCCTGATAGTGACAAATAAGGGAAGGGATCCCTGAATCCTTTGCTCCTGTCTTTGGGGGCTGAATTTGACCAAACAAGAGAAGCTAATCAGGAATGCTTTCTCTAGAGAAACACAGAGAACAATGAAACATTGCAGAGAATCACTTCCAAGGGAAAAGGTTTATCTGAAGTGCTTCTGACAATGAGAAAAGATCAGAGAGAACTTTGAGAAAGGACTTTTTTAGAATGTAAACACTGCAGCTTTACTTTATTGAAAATAGGGTTAGAGTGAATGTTGAGGGAATCTTTGCAATATGGGCAATGCCAAGGATGGATGAGACTTTAGTCTTCAGTCATGCCAAGGACATCACAGAATGTCCTGTGCAGCTTGCTGCTGGGTGGCCAATCTTCTGGGAAGAGATCCTGTCTTGGGTAAGCAGGTATTTGTCAATAGCCAGGTTCTAAGCCAGCTCCAGAGCTTTCTACAGACATAAGAAGAGACTGCAGAATAGCAGTGTGATATGAATGATAATAAAAAACACTGGTTTTCACTTATTGGGCACATATCGTATGCCAGGCACTCTTCGTAACTGCTGCTAAGTCGCTTCAGTCGTGTCTGACTCTGTGCAACCCCAGTACTGGAGTGGGTTGCCATTGCCTTCTCCGACTCTTCCTAGAACCTCATGTTAATGGTTGGATTCAGCCTTAACAGAAATGCTGAGTAAATGCTAGTCCTCTCTTCTTCGCACTTACAGATAAGCAACCTGAGAAAGTCAAACAGCCACTAAGTGTCAGAGCAGATATAAATGACTGTCCCAGATCATACTTTCGACCCTGCTGGTGTCCTAGGTGGGGATCTAGAGCCATTTCGACCCTGCTGGTGTCCTAGGTGGGGATCTGGAGACATTTCAACCCCACTGGTGTCCTAGGTGGGGATCTGGAGACATTTCAACCCCGCTGGTGTCCTAGGTGGGGATCTGGAGACATTTCAACCCCGCTGGTGTCCTAGGTGGGGATCTGGAGCCATTTCGACCCTGCTGGTGTCCTAGGTGGGGATCTGGAGACATTTCAACCCCGCTGGTGTCCTAGGTGGGGATCTGGAGACATTTCAACCCCGCTGGTGTCCTAGGTGGGGATCTGGAGCCATTTCGGCCCCGCTGGTGTCCTAGGTGGGGATCTGGAGCCATTTCGACCCTGCTGGTGTCCTAGCTGGGGATCTGGAGCCATGTACTCTAGATCCGCCTCTGCCAAGGGCAAGCCAGCTCCCTCAGCTGTCCCCCAGGAGGTGAAGATTCTGGATCTGGCTCTACCATAGATGTGTGACTCCGGGCAAGTGTGCAGTCGGAGTTATCTCAGCAGGCATGGGCTGCCCAAACCCTGCACGCTATAAAGGTCTTCAGCCCTGAGAGTGCTGAGAAATAATCTCCGAGTCATGGGAAATTCCTGCTTGATTAGAGTGTCTCTGTATACCTAGGCTCTTGGGCCACACCAAAGAGTTTATGTTAACAATGTGACTTATAATGGGGGTCTTTGCCACTTTTTGTCAGTTTGACCTGAGAAGTGGGCTGGAGACTGAAGAACTAGAGTCAGTCATGTGGGCATTGCCTGCTTTGGGGAATAATTCCCCAGAAGAAGCCCTGGATATCAGGCTCAGGTGAGCATCTCTGGCTAGCAAAATTTTGCACATGTCGTCACACTCTTGTAACCAGGCAAATTAAACCCTGTCCATTGACCACACAAGGACACGACAACTAAAGGCTCACGGGAGCCCTGGTTTTTCCTGGACTCCACCCTCAGGTTTTTTTTTTTTTTTTCTCTTGCTGATTTAATGTGTATGCTTTCATTGTAATAAACTGACTGTGAGTATAACAGCTTTTCCATTTTTCTGAGTTCTGTGAGTCCTAGCGAATTGCGGAGCTAGAGGGTGAACTTAGTGACCTCTGACATGTGTCTAACTTACCCCTCTAACCCTTTGCATCTTCATATGTTACATGAGGGAGCTGACCTGCAGCCCTCCGTGACTTCCAAGGGTTCTCCAACTCTGTCTTAAATTCTGCTTCACAATTGTCTCTTTTTTCCTAGTCCCATATGCCCTATTTGCAGTTTTATCTGCACTAGGGGTTTCTCTCCTGCTGGTCCTTGCTATTCTTCTCAAACAAATAAACCTTTGCTGGTAGAGAAAGTGGTATTGTCATGTCTTCAAAAATATGTTGCAAAGCCCCTCAGTATCCATCCATCCCCTCTTTCCATGGTAATGGAACCTATTTTACCTGTACATACAATAAAGTAAATTTCCCAGCTGATATGGACTGAATGTTTGGGTCTTCCCAAAATTTATATGTTGAAATATTACTCCTCCATGTGATGAAATTAGGAGGTATGATTACAATCTTTGGGAAGTAATTAGGATTGGTTGAGGCCATGACTCCAGTACTCTTGCCTGGAGAATCCCGTGGACAGAGGAGCCTGGCGGGCTACAGTCCATGGGGTCGCAAAGAGTTGAACATGACTGAGTGACTAAATAACATAATGATGAGGGTGAAGGCTTCATGAATAGAATTAGTGCCCTTGTAAGGGTTATGAGAGAGCTCCATGATCCTTTCTGCTCTCCTCTGTGTAAGGGCACAACAAGAAGTTGGCCACCTGGAAAAGAGTTCTTACCAGAATCTGACTATGCTGGTACCCTGGCTCAGACTTCCAGCCTCCAGAACTATGAGAAATAAATTTCTGTAGTTTATAAGCCATCAGTCTATGGTGTTTTGTTATAGCAGCTTAATCTAAGATACCAGCCTTCCTGGCAGGTAGATGTGGCCACGTGACTAAGTGCTGACCTACAGTGCATGAATAAAAGTGTAATTTATGACTCTTGGGAAATACCTTAAAAGCAGAGGGTATGCCATTTTCATCCCTCCCTCCTGCCTGTGCCTGGAATGCAGGCACAAATGGTGATGGTGGAGTCTGAAAGGCTTCTTTGTCCATCAGGAGGAAGCCACATTCTAAGAATGGCAGAATAAGGAAATGAAAAAAGTCTGGCTCCCTGGGGATTCCATTAAGACACCTCTCAGCCATGAACTGTCTCCTCCAGAACTCTTTTTCATGAGAGAAAAATAGCATCCATCTTGTTTAAGCCATTATTATTTTGGATTTTCTGCCAATGGAACTGAGCTTTTCCTAACCAACACAGACTGCCTCTCCCACCTAATGAGAGGTTTAGCAGGGCTCCCCATCTGAGCCCATCTAGTGCCTGTGCAGGAAAGCCATGATGATTCATTTAAAAGCACTCCATTCAGAATATGATCTTCTCCAATTTCCTACAAATTGAATTACTAAGAGACCAATTGGATTTTTCAAGTCCCTCAAAATGTTCTTTTTAGATGTTCTTGGTATTAAATAGTAACAGAATTTAAATGGCATCAACAAAACACGTAGACGTGACTCTGATGATAAGTTACATAAATCCGGGAGGCAAAGAACCTCAGCAGTGCTGACAGATGCAGCAGAGATGGAAACCAACAAGCAAGAACACGTAGATTTGCCTCTAGCCTCCACCATCTTGTGCTGGGTGACCATCTATTCAGATTCTGGGGCACCTTCCCTGTTCCTAGAGAGAGGGAAATCTAAACAGTTGAAAACAGTAAACGAGTAAGAACTGTGATATTCTCATTTCCTGAACCCTGTGGTCTCTAGACCCTCAGCTCCTTGAAAACAGAAGCTGAAGCTGCATCTTGCTGCTGCTGCTGCTGCTAAGTTGCTTCAGTTATGTCCGACTCTGTGTGACCCCATAGATGGCAGCCCACTAGGCTCTTCTGTCCCTGGGATTCTCCAGGCAAGAAGATTTTCCAGGCAAGAGTACTGGAGTGGCATCTTATTCATGGTCAAATACCTCAAGCTGAGTACAGTGCCAGGCACAGAGCAAGATCAGTGACAAGGGGCCGGGCTTTGAGCCCTAGCTCCACCAGCTTCGTATCCTGAGCTCCTATAAACATCCTCCTTTTTGTGACCGTGTATTAAGCCCTTACCCTGTGCCAAGCATTGTGCCAGACACTTTATCATCAACTTCACTAAGCTTCTCAGCAAGCTTATAAAGTAGGTATTGCTGTTCTCCCCATGTTGCGAATGAAGCACATGAGCCACCAAAAACTTAAGTATCTTGCCCAAAGTTATTCAGCTCCAAAGAGTGGACTAAAGATTCAAACTCAGAAGTCTGACTCAAGAATTCAAGCACTTCACTCCACTCCACTGTAAGAGGAAACCATGACACAGATGATGGTGGTGATGTTATTAATATTATTAATATTACTACTGATTCGAAAGAAGGGGGGTAGATAACACTGGTGGGGAGCCTGTGTTTGTGCCTGGATCAGGACTATGTTTGATCATTTTATCTATTTTGTTTCATTTCATCTACACAGAGACTTAGGCCCAATGCACAAATGCATCAACTCCCCCAAGACATCACCACTGTAATAGTAGCATCTGGACTTCATTTCCAGTTTCCCTGACCTCCAGGCCCACATCACTTTCATTTCTCAGTGCCACCTCCCTGCCCACAACAGGTGGAATGGCCCCTGACAATCACATCAACTCTTCCTGGAGAACTAACATTTTCAATGCCAACAGGAGGCAATCATCATTGAGGAAAGCTTTAATTTAAAAGTATTAATAATTATATTATTTAATATTAAAAGTATTAATAATTATATTATTAATTATTAATAATAATTATTAATTATGAGGAAAGCTTTAATTTCAAAGTATTAATAATTATATTAATAAAAATCATTTACACCCCAACTCATTCCCCCCAAAAATATCTAAGGCAATGTGAAAGGCTGCACAAAAGGTTAATAAGATAATTATTGTTCATGGAGAGGGAAGATGTGGCTAATTAGTCTTAACAAAATCAGCTGCGTCTTTGGCACAGGGATGGTCATGGGTCTGAGTTGGTGTTCAGACTCATGAGACACAGAGACTTTGACCTCATACCATGTTCACTCAGTTGCTGGAGAGAGACTGAACTGGGAATGCAGCAGGTATAACCCTTCCAGCTCATGAGGAGAACAAGTAGCCACCCAAGTGCAGAGGTTCCTTTGCCCCCTCACCTACACGGAACATGCCTGGCCACCAAGAACAGGAGTCTGGTGTGTGGGATCATCTTGCCACAGCAGCACAGAGCACCTTGGCTTCCCATTGACATTTTATACCACCCTTATCCTGTAGGCTCAGTGCATGTTCACCAACTCACAGGGCTCCCCCCGCCCAGAGAAAGTCTCCCAGATCAGAGACATAGCAGTCTTTATTCTTCTTGTTTCTGTAGTTTCCACCCAGAAACACTATGAGGAAGACTATCTCAGAGGTCACCCAGGACTGATGCCAACTCTGGACCTCAGGTATCAAACTCAAAGATGAAAAATTCAGAGTTATATTGTATGAGCTCTACAGCAGTGAGAACTGAGCTGAAAGTAATGACAAGGCCCAACTCATGTTGGCTTAAACACACAGAGGTTTATTTTTCACAAAGCAGGGATGTGGTCCATGGATGAAGTCCGTGGAGTCAGTCCAGGGATGCAGTCCTGAACTGGTGCAGCAGCTGAAGAATGAATCCCAAGGGTATCAATTTCCATCCATGCTGTTGCCTATGGCTACCACTCTGTTGCCTATGGTTACCATAACAGGAAGCAAAGGCTCTCTCCCACAATCTCAGAAAACACCCCCTCACACCTCACTCATAGCATCACAGCCACCAGGGGATAGCTGCAAGGGAATCAGGGAAAGTGAGTGTTTGTAGCTGGGCATAGAGCTGCTCCAAACAAAATGGGGTTCTGTTAGTAAGGAAGAAGGGAAGATTGGATAATGGGTAATTAGGCAGATAATCAGCAATTTCTCTCACACACAGCAACCTTGAAAAGAGTTCTCAAAGCCACCAGGCCCCCATTTTAGGCAGCCTGCTCTGCACACATGGGCCTCTTCCTGGAAGGAAAATCTCCCTCCCTCCTACCCAGGCCTCTTCCTCTTGCTCCCATGAGACTGCACTGAAAAACACAGGTCTCTTCCTTCACACACTCCTCATTCCCTGAGCTAGCTGTCAGCCTTTAGGGAAACCACCAAGGAATTTATATTCCAGGCCTAATTTTTAGAGCTTCGGCAAGGGCCTGATTTTACAACTGGAATTTAGAAAGAATGTTCAAGATCACAGCATTTCTCTGGCTAAGTTGGGACCACCATGCCCTCAGGCAGGTCCCTGGGTTTGCTTCATTTTATTTTGCCAACAAAATGCTGGCCTTGAAATCATGTTCCAAAGACAAAATGGCTAGCATGACCCAGATATTTCTTCAGGAATCTGGGTGCCATAAATGGAGTGTACGTTAACCTAGTCTAATGAAAGCTGGCTTTGTAGGTAGTGAGCTCCCTGATATGGAAAACAGCCAACAGGTTGGCCCGCCACTTCTTAAAGGCAGCAAAATGTGCATGTATCAGAAAAAGTTTGCAGTTTCCATCCAGCTCCAAAAGTCGATGCTTCAGCTCTTTGTGGTTTGCTTTAGTTTCCCTCTTAAAACAGCATCGGGCAAAAATTGTGGGGCTCCCAACTTAGAGATAGATGAGTCACAGAGTTTAAAAATTGGGTTAAAGAAAGTTTGGTGGTAAATTCGTCTTGGGGTTGACTGGGATGAAATTCTAGATGGTTCTCCTGGGCATCAATTTAGAAGTTTTCTTTAAAATCTTGTGAGAAGAGATGCCTCACAGCAACTTTATAAGGGTTGTTGGTATCTGGTCTCTCAAGGATTTTCCAAACCAGCTCAGATTTCAGAAAGGACAGACTGAAGGGATAGGAAATTGTGTAACTACTGTTAGCTATAAAACTAACAATATAAACTAATCTTTCCTCTCCTTCAGGTGGGGGAATCTGAGAATGGAAAGAGAAGGCATTATTGAAGGTAAAAGAGGATATCCTTAGAATAAAGTTTTAAAAATCTTAATCCTAGGGTTTTAGAACCTACAAGTCCTGTGAGCAAGGTGTACAAGTCTCTATTGTGCTCTAAATCAAATCAAACCTGCTTCTACACAAGTAAATCCTAAGATAACAAGGAATATTTGGAGAAGATAGATAAATGTAATTTTTTTGTCATTGGAAGAATATTTAGAAACTAATAACCCATATGTGGTAGATTGATTACAAAAGCAGGGTTCAATTATTCACCACTTTCTATAGCCACACCTTTTAACTTGTGAACTTACAGCTCCATCTGTCAAGATAGAGTCTGTTTCTCCAGGCTGGATCTGGTCCAGAACTTCTGACCAGTAGAATGTAGCAAGAATGACAATGTGTCAATTCTAATTCTAGGCCTCAAGAGAACTTGCTCCTTTCTGATGTTTTTCAGAACCTTACTGCTAACATGAAAGCAAGGTCAGACTAGCCTTCTAGAGGATAAGAGAGCTCATAGACAAGAATCCACTTATCCCAGCAAAGCCAGCTTAGATCAACCTACAGCCAGCCAGCCTCCAATCAAGTGAGAAAGACCAGCCAAGATCAGCCAAGTTGCCTGCCTGACCCACAGCTAACCTCAGAGACAGGAAGGAGTCTGTCAAGGAGCTCATAGATTAGTGACCAATTGTTGTTGGTTAGTCTCTAAGTCACATCTGACTCTTTCAACTTAATAGACTGTAGCCCACCAGGACCCTTCTGTCAATAAAATTTCCCAGGCGAGAATACTGGAATGGGTTGCCACTTCCTTCTCCAGGGGATCTTCTTAACTCAGGGATCGAACTCGTGTCTCCTCCATTGGCAAATGGATTCTTTACCTCTGAGCCATCAAGGATGCCTTTGTGAGCAATAATAAATGTTAATTATTTTAATCCAAAGTTGGAAAACTTTGTCCAAAAAGGACCAGATGGTAAATATTCTAGGTTTGACAGGCTTTATGTACAGTCTCTGTTGCATATTCTTTTTGCGTATTTTAAACACTTTAAAGGTAAAATATTTAAAATGATTCCTAGTTTGTGAGCCCTATGAAAACATGCCACAGGCTGTATTTGGCTCATGGGACAGTTTGCCAACCCTTGTTTTAAACCACTGAGCTTTGGGGTGTGTTGTTATACAGTAATAGTTAACATGCCATGTGGGTTTTGTGTGCTTTTATTTCTTGTTCCCTTGCAGACAGAAACTAAACCATCAGGGTAATTGCCTCTGAGATGAAGAGACTGGTTGATATTGGACACAAAAGGGCCATTGATCAACCTGGAATCTTAAAGCTGATATTCTCAGTTTCTTGAAACAACCTAGATGTCCATCAGCAGATGAATGGATAAGAAAGCTGTGGTACATATACACAATGGAGTATTACTCAGCCATTAAAAAGAATACATTTGAATCAGTTCTAATGAGATGGATGAAACTGGAGCCGATAATACAGAGTGAAGTAAGCCAGAAAGAAAAACACTAATACAGTATACTAACACATATATATGGAGTTTAGAAAGATGGTAAGGATAACCCTGTATGCGAGACAGCAAAAGAGACACAGATGTATAAAATGGACTTTGGGACTCTGAGGGACAGGGAGAGGGTGGGATGATTAGGGAGAATGGCATTGAAACAGGTATACTATCATGGAAGAAACTAATTGCCAGTCTATGTTCAATACAGGATACGGGATGCTTGGGGCTGGTGCACAGGGACGATCCAGAGAGATGATATGGGGTGGGAGGTGGGAGGGGGGTTCAGGATTGGGAACTCATGTACACCCGTGGCAAATTCATGTCAATGTATGGCAAAACCAATACAGTATTGTAAAGTAAAATATAGTAAAAATAAAAATTAAAAAATATGTAAAAAATAAAAAAATATAACATCAAAAAAATAAAAGATAATGACATCTTAGCCATTGAATGAATTCCGATTGATTAGATATGAGCAAGGGTAAAAGGACTGAAAACCAGCACTAGAATCATAAGATAAAGATGATAATAATAACACCTTCCACATATAAAGCACTTAACTTCATCAAAACACTTTCACTTGCATTATTCCCTTTGATTTTCAACAGTATATTTTTTAAAATAAAAATGCCATGTTTATGAAACTCAAAATAAATAAATAAATAAAACAATAGCCTGAAAGTTGGTCTTTAAGATGAGGAAGATTTCTGAATTTCAGGGACTAATGGCTAAGATTATGGGGTTCCAGAGGAGGGTGCCTGATCAGATCCAAAAAGTTGGATAGGACCAACCTTGCATCAGTGGGATCAATTGCTGGAGTGGAACAGAGAGGCTGTTCTGCAGCAGAGACCAGCCAGGAGCCAGGGACAGAGTGAGTCTGCCCCTTCCCCTACAAGCATGAAGTCAGGTACCCTGGTCACCTATACCTGCAGAGAGCATGCTATGGAGAAGGGTAAAGGAAGGGAGGGAAGGAAAGAAGGGGAAAAACGGAAAGAAAGAAAAAAGGAAAAGGAAGATTGAACATTTATTTAGTCATGCTTACAGAGAATGAATAGGCCATTTTAAGTCATGTGACTGGACTGAGATTATTGGATTGGACTAAATTTAGTTTTTCCTTATGACTCAGTGGGTTGGAAACTTAAATAATGATAGTCACTTGTAGGAAATAATATATGCCGAATTACGTCCCTGCAAACACAGGGGGCTTCCCTGGTGGCTCAGATGGTAAAGAGTCCGCCTGCAGTGCAGGAAACCCAGGTTCAGTTCTGGGTCAGGAAGATTCCACTGGAGAAGGGAATGGCAACCCACTCCAGTATTCTTGCCTAGAGAATTCCCTGAGTGGAGCCTGGTGGGCTATAGTCTATGGGGTCACCAAGAGTCAGAAATGACTGAGTAACTAACACTTTCACTTTCAAGCATAGATGGAAATCCCCCAGCACCTGTGAATGGGACCTTATTTGAAAACAGGGTCTTTGCATGTGTAATCGAATTAACTTAAGGTCATTAGGATGAGCCCTAATCCAATATGGCTGTGTTCCTATGAGTAGAGGACATAGACATGCAAGAGAAGATGATGATGTGATGGAGGGGCTGAGATTGAAATTATGCAGCTGCAAACCATGGAACATGTAGGATTGCTAGCAATTCAGAAGCTAAGAGAAAATCATGGATCCTGTGAGGAAAGCCCTGGGTGCCAAGCTTGGCCCTCCTGACCCCAGGATTTCAACTTCCAGCCTCCAGAATTCTGAGGGAACAAGTAAGTCTCTCTTGTTTAAACCACCCAGCTTAAGGTATTTTGGTACAACTGCCACAGGAAACTAATTAATGCAGAATCCATTTCTTTTTCAAAGAAAATAGTCACATCTCCTAATTAATACTGATAATGATTTCAACACTGTTTTCCTTAAACTCACTTCTGAAATTCAAAGTAGTCTTCAAGGGTCCCTCAAACTAGGGCAGAGATGGAAGCATTATTCTACACCACAGAGTGGACAAGATGAACATGGAGACCTAGGGCGATGGCATATTCTCTGAAGGCTTCTGTTTGGGTTTGGGTTTTGAAAGGGAAGGGCTGGGTTTTTTAAAGTGTTTTCTAAGAATACTTTTTCAGGGTCCTAACTGGTGTGCAGTTAAGGTCATCTAGACAGCCAAGACTCCTGAACCCCATCCTCAGAGATCTTGATTCACTTTGTTTAGAGAAGGAAATCCAAGAATCTACATATTTAGCAAGCACCTTCTAGTGGTTCTCAGGAAGCAGATAGAAAAACCCTACCCAGAAGCAGCCAGGGAAGACCCCAGCTTTCAAAGGTGGCAAGGAGGTCCCATGCTTCTCCTGTCCACTTGGGAAGCTGTCCCACTGTAAGGACTGGCTCTTGGGCATAAAGATGCTCCTCACCTGTAGCGTATCTTGGGGAGGAAGAGAAGCAGGGCTGAAGCAGCTTCATCCCTGGTCCTCTCTCCTTTTCCAAATTAGGACCCGGGACTAGACTCTGGGAGAAAGCCGCCCCCTGGTGGCCATGCTTGGTTTTCCAGGTACTCATGTCAGGAGCTAACCATCCCCACATAAACAGGTGACACTCTATCAATAATACAGGGCAATGGAGCAACTTACTGTGATCTTGACTCATATGGTAATAAATATGAAATAGGAACACAGAGACGGAACTTCCACAGGAAATGGTAATTGGATTTTATGGGTCTTAAATTTCATACCAGAAGAGAAAATCACTAATGGGCTCTGAAGAGCTAAAGCCAGGGTCTTATTTTTTTTTTAAAAGCTCTTGCAGAAGAAAGCAAGACAAAAGTGTAGAACACAGGGTAGAGTTAGGATGAGGTCAGTGGGAGTCAAGACATTTGGAAAGAAAATCTCTGTGTAGTTTTAAGAGGAAAGATTTTTGAGCAATATAAATCAAATGAAATTAAGATTTTTAAAGTGCATTTAATTTTTCAAAGCAGCAAACAGCTATTACAAATGAATTGTGTTTTCTCCTCCCTACCCCATTTCATGGGTTAAATTACAAAATAGAAAAATAATGAATCCCATTGTTCAGTCCTTGGGCCCAACCAATTTCTATTGTTTGCAAGCATCTGTGTATTCATGATAAGATAATTTCATAATCTGACCAAACACCTATTATATGTCAGGCCATTCACATGTTATCTCTGATCATCTGAAAACTTCTACAAGTTAGATACTACTAATCATATTTTCAGATGAGTAATTGATGTTCAAAATAGTTAAATAAACTCACAGTATATAGTGAATGAGGTAGAATTAGACTGAGTCTAAAACTCAAGGACTTCTTGAGTTCTTGCTCACTTCTCTGAAGAACTTGACATGTCTTGAAACTTCATTTTCCATACACAAAAAAGTAATTATAGGAATGGGAATCAATGTTAAATGGGTGTGAGTCATCTCACAGGGGTAGCAAAATGTTCTAAAACTGGGTTGTGGTGATAGTTGTACAATTCAGTAAACTTAATTAAAATTATTAACTTTCACACTTAAAATTGGTAAAGTTTATGACATGTAATCTATATCTCAATAAAGCAAATATAATATGAAAGAAGAATTAATATATTGAAACCAAAAGTAGAATGATAATAAGATGTGTGTGTGTTAGTCGCTCAGTGGTGTCCGACTCTTTGCAACCCCACAGACTGTAGCCCACCAGGCTCCTCTGTCCATGGGATTCTCCAGGCAAGAATACTGGAGTGGCTTGCCATTCCCTTCTCCACTCCCTTTTCTCTTATAATAAGATATAAGAGTCTAAAAGAGGGACATCTCTGATGGTCCAGTGGTAAGAATCCACCTTGGAATACAAGGGACATCAGTTCAATTTCTGGTGTCCCTTGGAAAAACCCACATACCATGGAGCAAAAAATCTTGTGCCCCACAACTGCTAAGCCTGTGTGCTTGAGCTCTCAAGCCACAACTACTGAGCCCAGGTGCAGCAACTACTGAAGCCTGTGCACCCTAGGCCTGTGCTTCACAACAAGAGGAATCACCACAGTGAGTAGCCCTCACAACACAGCTAGAGTAGCCCCCACTCACCACAGCTAGGGAAAGCCAGCACACAGCAAAGAACTAGTGCAGCCAAAAATGGAATAAATAGAGTCCAAGGGAGATACGCCTGGATAAATTCATTTCTCCATAAACTTGGAAATAAGATTAAGGGTAGCCCTGATGAAGAGAGAATTGCCCTCAGCAGAGCAGGCCCAGGACTTTATGGTAAAGATAGATTTGCCTACATCAGGCTTTCTCTGTGACTGAATTTCTCTATTCAGTGATAACCACTTTTTCAGTGGTTATCCAGTTATCTGTGGCTCTTATTTTTGCCCTCCTAACAAAACCTATTTGCAAAAATTTGTTTATACTAATGTGTAAATGACTAACTTGTACCTAAAGGATCTCCTTTCTGAAGGACATACAAGTAATTTTAAAACTCCAAATATGTAATCATCCTTTCTGTACTGAAAAACACAACAGAACATTTCACTGGGATGTCCAAGTTATTTCAAAATCAACAAACAAAATTCAAACCCGTTATTACCGCATTCCCAACTGCCCCACTGGTCTGGACTCTCCCCATTCTAACTTTCCTAATCCATGTTTCCTTGTCTCCTAACATAAGTCTCAGCCACTCGTAATGTCCTCCATCTCCAAGTACTTCTGGGAAATTCCAGAGATTATGTCTTATCAGTTCTTAGAGCATCTGAACCTGTCACATGACATCTGCCAATTTTTATCTTCTGCTGCTGCTCCAACCCCCTCCATCAGATGCATAAGCAGTCCTCAACCTTTGTTGAGGGACCAGTTTCATAGAAGAAAAATTTTCCACCGACTGGGGGTAGGGGGATGGTTTGGGGATGATTCAAGCTCAGTAGGGTTTGCACTCCTATGAGAATCTATGCCGCTCAGGTGGGAATGCAAGCGAAGGGAAGTGACTGGAAATAAAGATGGAGCTTCGCTCACTTGCCTGTCATTCACCTCTTGCTGTATGACCCAGTTCCTAATCAGTAGTGGTCCATGATCCGGGGACTGGGGATCCCAGAGATACGCCTCATCTTTGCCATAAAAGCACCATTTTGTTACAGATCACCACTTCCACTGTGTCATTCCTTTACCAACTGGCACTCTGCTCTTGATGGATACTTATGCGTCCTCTGGATGAGGCTGCCCACACAGGCATCTCTGTTGGCACATGGGGACTCAGAAAACCAGAGCTGTGTGCTGTTCTATGTTGAAGTAGGAGAGTTCTCTTTTCCTCTCTCATGTGCTACCCTGTTAGGAAAGTCTCAGATCAGTCCTGTCCTCCTCCCCTCATGCTATGGAAGGAAATCCAGAACCAAATCCAGGGATATTGTCTGAACAAGATCTTCTACTAGGAAGGACCATCAAATAACATACTTGCATTTAATAAAAGGAAATATTACCAAAGCACACATTTTTCATCTTGATGGACAAATCATCCAAGCTTCTTTGCTGTATGTCACCTAGAGCAAAATCACACTGGAGCCTACTTTTATAGCTGCACCTGCAGTGAACTGACCCATCTCCGCAATACCTCCAACTACCCCCAGCTTAGGGACCGGAGAAATTAACCCCACATTGCTGTAAATAACCTGGGCACAGGACAGAATACTGCAAAGCTCCTTACCACAATAAAGCTTCGAAGATATTCACAAATGTCAATTAACAGACAATTGTGTTTTAATTTGTTTAAATCTTCTTATTAGCCTGCTGGAAAGCTACCCTTCTTGTTGATCTGAATGGATTTGGAGGTTTTGGCTTCTGTTCCTTCTCCCCTGATTTTAATCCTGTGCAACCCTCTGAGTATTATTTTTTCAGATTATTCTCTATCAGCACTTCAAAATATCAGCCTTGGTTTTGTTTTGTTTTTTTCCTCAGTCCAAAGAAGCAACATAAATCTGTTGATTTCATTGACATCTCCTGGGGTTCTAAAGAGTCTAAAAATATTGAATGTGACCCCTACATGATCCTCCTAAGTATTATGATCTCTTAGAAGCATTTCTTTATTTTCACTGTCTCATTGTACCTATTACCCAGTACGCACGCACACTTTCACTCTGGGATTTCCAATTCCCCTTCTCTTCACTCTATTAATTGCTCCTTTCTGTGTAGACAGGGTTTGCAATGTATTTCCCTAAACAGCCTGCATGCTTTTGTTTCATTTACTATTTTCAGGAGGAAACCAGACAAGGTCTTTGGAATTGCCTGCCGTGTCTTAGGAAATAAAAAGGAAGGACAAGCCCGTGGTAGTGCTTTCCACCCATCAGGATACCAGATGAAACAGCTAAATCTGCTTCCCTGCCCTGGCACTCACACCCGAGATGCTGAGGCGGGGCCCAAGCAGCACCAGCCTACCACAGCCCCCTTGAGGAGCCCCCTCAAGCAGGAAGATGCACCTGGCACTCTATGAGTCGTGAAGAAGGGCATCCTGAAACAGTCCTGTCCTTGGCAGAGGTGAAAGTCTAGCTGGAGAAGTAAAACCCACAGACGGGAAACGGTGAGGGAAGAGGAAGTAGCTGCTACACTCCTGGAGGCTGATTCTTAGAGAATTGAAGGAGGGTGGGAGGAGGCATCTGGAGGAAGTGAGGCTTGGGCTGATCTTTGAATGAGCGGGATTAAAAACAGGCAGGAGGAACAGGAAAGCATTTGGGGTAGTGGGTGAGCAATTAGAGAAATGACGGAAAGGAGGCTGGGGCCAGTGAAGCAAAAGCCAGCACCTTCAAGGGTAGAAAACAAGGGGTCTCCTTGGACCAGAAACACTGAGGATGCATAATCCTAGAACAGGAGCCCTGATCCTAGAGGAACAAGGTGAGAGAGCCCGGACCAGGACCCAGAGAGGGCAACTCGGAAGGGACCCCCTGGCAGCACCTGTGGTCTTGAAGATGGAGGCGATCCCACCCCAAGAGACCCCACAGGAAGGGAGCCAGGGGAGGCCCAGCCTGACCAAGTGCCACCTGCTGCCACTCCCCAGTCTCATGCTGAGCACTGGCTAGGACCACAAGCTATCAGAGGACCTCTTGGTGGCTCTGAAGGTGAGCAGCAGACACCTGGATGGACGGGGACAGAGAGCAAATCTGGAAGGGTGCAGATAGGAGTCAGTAAACGAATCACCTGGAGGCAGGGCCAGCAAGTCCTACAGCAGCTCAAGCTGGACCTGATGGGTGTTTAAGCTCAACATAGAGGATGCTGCTTTCTGAACAGGTGAACTGCAAGCGGCCCTCTAGTCCCCCAGGTCTCTGCTCAGATATTGCATGAGCGCCCCAGACCCCAAACACATTCTAACACATCAACCCTGTTTTATTTCCCTGGCAGCTCTCATCTGCAACAACGCTGTTCCCTTTGTTGATTTTTATCCTGTGCTCCCAGGAGAGTCAAGTTTCTCAAGAACCTCTCCTGTTCCTCACTGAGAACAATGCCCGAGTCCTCACTCATTGAAACCTAGACAATGATCACTCTTGGACAGAACAAAACACACAAGCCCAAGATACAAATTGTGCTAAAAGCACACTCATGTCTATGAAGGAGCTAGGGAGCAGGGCGGGAACTGGGAGGGACAGTGGTAAAGACTTCTTTTCCGCTAAATGTCACAGGGTGACATGTTCTTCCCTGGTCATATCAGGTGGCCAAAAAGTATGAGAGATGGGGCTCCCTGCCACCTCCAGTGAACTGTCTCTGCCCTTACTTCATGGAGCTGGTAAGGTTCTCCAATCTGACAGCCCAGATACTACCTACATGATGTCTCTCTCTCTCTCTCATTTGCTAAAGCCCGGGAGGCAGCTCACAAAGCTCTGAGCTCCGAGGTTCTTTCCGGCTGCTGGGTCCCCAGCCATACATGGATTTCTGCTGCACCCATTTCCTGGGGGAGGAAGGTCTGTTCTGACATCAAACAGTCCGTCAGCATCCCTATTTCAGAAACTGCTGGCATGATGAGTGGGCCGCACAGAGGTAGTGGGAGACGATTAGCTCATCTCTAATTATATGGGATTTACGATTAGGCAGCAAGTTTATTTTGGAACACTGCAATAACAAGAGGCACAGTACTGGAGGACGAGGGGGCGGAGTTCTAGCTTGGCCTTTAGAATATAATGGCTTGTCATTGCCATGGAAACCAGCTCCCTGGGAGTTTGCAGGCACCTTGTTCTATAATTATAAGAGATCTGATAAGGGCTGGGGGGGTGGGGATGGTGGTGTGTGTGTATTTTTTTCTTTATAAATCGTATTCAGTGGCTGAAAATAGAAGGACCTGGAGAACAAAGCCTGTTATTAACCACCATCTGCTAAGAAGCGGCTGCACTTCAGCTGCCTGGAGAGGCTGTTACTGCAAGCTCTGCAGATGTGCCCAGAATGCCAGGAGTTGATCTGGACGAACTGTGCCTGCAGAGGAGAGGGGTGTGTCCAGTCAAATCAGGTGGGAAAGGGATTTCAGGCTGAAATGACTCTGGTCGGGCTTGTTGGGATGGATGTACCCACTATCTGAGGGGGAGCTGCCGACATTCCTCACCCCAGGAGAACGGGCAGGATCTCCTCCCTCCCTCTTCCCACGTACCCCTCACGCCCAAATTTCATGGCCAAGTGCAATCCCAGCCATCCCAGCCTTGGGACTTGGACTTTAGCACATTTCTTAAGCTTTCTGCACCTCTGTTCTTTTGCAATTAAAAATTCAATTCTTAAGAGGATTAAACAAAATAATTACGATAAAGGGAACATGTTCGGCAAACCGTAGTTTGTCACCCACAACTGGACTCTCGGGAGAACGGAGTCTTACTTTGAGAGAAAATTGCCCTTCATTAAAAATCAGACCCCCTCTCTTCCAGTTGAATGCTTTTATCAATAATTCCACAGTAGAGATGAATCTGTGCACAGAGCAGCAATGGAGATGTAGACATAGAGGACAGACTTACGGACACGGGTTGGGGAGGAGAGGAAGAGGGTGAGATCAACGCAGGGAGTGCCCCGGATGCAGATGCACTAACATAAGTAGATAGACGGCCGACGGGGATTTGCTGTGCGACTCAGGAAACTCACACGGGGGCTCTTAATGACCTAGTGTGGGAATGTTTGGGAGGTGGGAGGGAGATTCAAGAGGGAGGGGGATATATGTACACCTATGGTTAACTCATGTTGATGTATGACAGAAATCAGACCCCCCAAAAAACTGTAATTCCCACAACAAACCTGGGAGGTGGTATTATTCACATTTTAAAAGCTAAATAAAGACCTTATGGCTCAGAAAGAAAAAGTAATAATAATTCCACAGTAGATATTAAAGAGACTAGGATTGGGACTTCCCTCGTTGTCCAGTGACTAGGGCTTCATGCTCCCAATGCAAGGGGCTTGGGTCTGATCCCTGGTTAGAGAACTAGATCCCACATGCTGCAACTAAGAGTTTGCAAACTTGAAAAAAAAATTTTTTTTAAAGATCCTGTATGACAGAACTAAAGATTCTGCATGCTTCAATGAAGATCAAATAACTCATGTGCTATTTGGCACAGCCAAATAAATTAATAAATAAAAATATATAAATAAAAAATAAAGAAAACAGGGATATCTTATAACAATACCTTTGATTTGTATATTATTTTATAGCTTAAAAGTGTTTTCATCCTCTTTTATTGGGGTGTATGTTGCCTTAATGGAGAGAGCACTGTCTGCATTGATTCATTTATAAGGAAGCCCAGGCAGTTTGGAAAGTTGTTTTTCTAAAGGGCCTTCCCTTTTTAAAAATGGGTCATGGTCATTAAAAATGAAGCCTAGCAGCTCTAAGGCTGTGTATGTTAAGGGCACTGAGTCAATAAAATCTCCAGGAGCTTTTTTCTAAAGCTATTCAAACTCTAAAGAGTCCATCCAATTACCTTCTAAAAGCAGGAAATGGGTGAGAAGAATAGAGGACAATGCTTCATTTTATTCATGACCCAGCCCACCACTGTATTCAATTTGTATTCTTTAAAATCCAGAGACACATTTGGGGAGAAATGTTGTTCTTGCTCTCTCCTATTATCAATATAAATAATTCCCATGGATCGCTCATCACTTCTGGAAATAGGAGAAGAATGCTTACTGCTCAGTGTCTACTATCAGCTAGGATTATGTAATGTTTCAAGTAAGAGAATCCCAAATGAACAGTGGTTAAAGGGAGATCACGAAGCGTTTATCCCTCAAGCAGGGCTCCAGAGGTAGAGCACAGGACTGGCTGGGGCGCTCTGTTCATGGTGTTCTTAGGGACTCATTTCACCGCTTTGCTGTCTCCATGGCCTGGCCTCCTCCTCATGGTTCACTGGGGTGGCTAGGGCACTGGCTCTCACAGCCACATTCCACAGAGTTGGATGGAGAGGGGACAGAGCGTACAAGTTGCCTTGCCTTTTGAAGGAGGTTCTTAGGAGGCTCCATACAACAGTTCTGCTCACATCACCAACAGTGGAGGCTGGAAAATGATGTCTTTTGGCTAGGCCACTGGGTTCCCAGCTTAAAGCCTTGGGTTCCAGAAGCAGGGGAGGTGCCTTTTAGGGAAAACCAGCATTCCCCATCCGTGTTTTTTACACTTTGATTTTGCTTCCACATCCCTTTTTGCCAGGTGACACCCTCAGAGTCATCCTCAATTACAGATTCAACTACATGGAGCCAGGAAGTTTCTGGATGGCCTGAGCTAACCAGGGCCCTTGTGGTAAGTTTGGTTAGTTATTCAACAAACACCTCTGCTGCTCCTGGATGTGCAACCACACTGTAGGAGTGAAGGAATAGTTTAAGCGTCACTTCTAACCTCAGGAGCGTACCTTTCTATGAGAAAACACGACAACCTCAAAGCCCATGGTTGACAACAGCCAGAAACCAGCCTAACCTGGTCTAAGCAAAAGCAGGAACTTACTAGAAAGATCATAGATGACCTCATAGATGACCTCATAGATGTCTAAGACAGGAGACTATGTCTGGATCTCCAGGGGATGAGGATCAGGCCCTCTCAAGCCGTGCAGGCTCCCACTCTCCCTGCCTGTGTCTCTTTCTTGTTGATTGTCTGCTTTCTCTGTAGAGAGGATAACAAGCTTCCGACAGTTTCTGAGCATTTCATTTGGTAGCTTTAGCAGCCTAAGAGAAAGAGAGACCAGACATTCACTCTGGTTCAAAGTCAGGAAACACCAAGAAGAAATCCATTGGTTCACCTTAGTCCAGTGCTAACCCCAGGACAAGCAGGTGTATCCAGGTGGGCAAGGCCAGCTGAACCTCAGGGACAGGACAGGAGGAGGGCAGTTTCTACAAACAGGTGGCTAGAGGGATAGATTAAAAGTATCCATAGCAACAGTCATTCTCCTATGATCAATTTCCACAAGAGGTCAAAGTTCTCTGGGAAACAGCCACAGAGTCATTGTCACTGAGTGCTGCCTCACTTGGCTCTGGCCTCCAGGTTTCCAGGTTACCTTCTTATGTGTCCTGAAGAAACAGGCTCTCTGCCCACAGCTCCAAAATGGCAGACATGTGAACCTTCCAGACCTGGCCCAGGGAAGGGCTCACCTCCAAGCCAGTGGGACATCAACATCCAAGAAAGTATCAGGCTAGATTATTTTGTCCCCCACCATAAATTTGACCCTGGAAAGAGGCCTCTTGAAAAGTGAGCCCAAATGCAATTACATCCACCCAGGAGGAAGTGATGCCTGGGTACTCACACATCTCAGGATGAGTAAGTCCCTAACGGTACTCTGAAAACCCTCAGCATTTCCACCTCAATATTCAACAACTCATAATCACCAGAAGCAGGTCAAATTAAGCTCCCATGAAAATTTTTTTAAAAACTTAAATGTATCCCTTGCCAAAGAAAAATTGACTCCATAGCTACTGTCTGGATATACAGCATTAAATATCCCACCCCACCCTGAGGTCACACTGCTCAGGGTCATTTTTAGATAAGTTAACACCATCTCCTGTACACAAAGTATCTCATCTCCCATTATTTTATCTTCAGCTTTTCTCAAGAGTGAGAAAAACAAAAAGACTAAACATACCACCTGGGTCTCCAAAGCATTCATCATGAAGGATTCACAGCTGTTGCTAGAATACTCCTACTTGCCTCTCTGTGGCTGCCTTTAGATAAACTTTGCTGCTATTCCTCAGAGCACAGAACAGCAGTCTCCCAGTGGCCACCTGACTTCCTGTCAGAGCAGCAAGAGAAAAGCAGAGGTAACCAGCAGGGCACTCAGCTCTCTGTGCCCCAGGAACTGAGCACTGGGCTGCATGACTCACCCAGGCTGTGCAACATGGTCTTTGGGAGCTAACCCAGGAGCCCTCCTCCACTTGGGAGCATCATAGCAGTTAGCGTCTTGGACACACTACTGAACTGTAGACATTTAGGGTCCTAGCCACAGTCCCATGACTTTCTGTGGAAACTAAAGTCATCTAATCTTTCTCATCCTTGCTGACCTCCAAAATAGGATAATGCCTCCTTCAAGAAACACATATTGGTGTATGAAATTCCTCTGAAACTGCAGATAGTGTGACAAATTTTTTGGCATCATAAACACAGAGATTAAAGACATAGCTATTGAAATGAAGAACTACATACAAGCAGGTCTATGCATAGAGACAACAACTTACAGGGCTTTCCAGCAGCCAGTGTCAATAAAGGGCTTCCCTGGTGGCTCAGATGGTAAAGAATGTGCCTGCAATAAGGAGACCTGCGTTCGATCTCTGGTTTGGGAAGATCCCCTGGAGGAGGGAATGACTACCCATCCCAGTATTCTTGCAATGGAGAATTCTTGCCATTCTTGTCCATGGAGAACTCCATGGACAGAGGAGTCAGTAAAAACTAGAGATCAGCCATCAGAAATGGGGTCAGGGTCAGACCCCTAATTCCTATTTTCTTTATTCTCTTCCTGGAGAAGTTCCTTCACTGAGTTCTTACAGGGACCTAACCATCTTCATTTATAAATTAAATGTGTACTTTTTTTGTTTTAAAAAATGAAGGCACAATATTAAAAAATTATATCAATGCTTCTTACTCCTAAAATATAAATTCACAAAATAAAATCCATTTTACTTAAGTTTTTTAAAAACCTTTTTTATCTGTCCTGTCTCTTGCCTCTGAAATCAACCTGACACATCTTTGAGCCAAGGACACATGACACCCAGGCTAGCTGCAAACACCCATCCAGCCACAGAAAATACGCGGAACTTCTCTTTCCCCTACTTTCCCTTCTCCAAATCTCATCTCTGCCTCTCAGTGATCTCCTGGCTCTTTAATTTCAACTTCAGTCTTGCCTCTCAGCTTGGAGACATTTGTTCAGAGTTTGAGTTCCTACCTTGTGCCCAGCACTCTTTGCTCACCCATCAAAAACCTGTAGCCACCTGGGGCTCATGGTCCTGTTTACTCCTGATTCCACGAGTTAGAATATTGGTTTCTACTAACAGGTTCTGAGTTGTCTGGACGAGGCATGGTTTAACCCCTTGGGTCTCCAATGTTAACTCCATAATCAAGAAAAGGAGAGAGTGAACATAAATGCTATGTGGAACTTTCTAGAAACCAGATTCAATAAAACCCAATCATCTACAACTGACACACAGACCCCTAAAGCAGAGGCATTTCAGTTCCCACAGCTTCCTTCCATGGACTTTCGATAGAAAATGGTCAAGGTGACCTCAGTTCCTCTTGACATCCTCTTCTAGACGGAGACACTGGGCTGGATATGTCCATTATACACCATAGGGCTGTTCTCTCTGGAGCCATTTAGAAGATTTGGGAAGAGAAAACAAAATAGCTTCTTCAAAACAGAAGTTCCAAGTAATTGAAGCATCAAATTTACTTGGGTTCAATTTCTAGCAATTTTGATGCACCATGTCTGTCCCTGAACAATACTTTGAGGTGAAAAAAATAAGCAAATAGCTTCATTTCCAGTACTAGTTTGAAAATTAGCCACTAGGTGATGGGTTTCATCAACTTGCTTTTTCAGGTACTTTAAAGTGTTTTTAGTTTGGCCCAACATAGAATTTTATAAGAAGAGCAAAATTTTCAAGGTAAGTTGGAAGCCAGCAAGTGACTCTAAATTTCAGCATCTCAACAGCACATCAAATACTTGTGAAGCCAAACAGATGCAAAGGTGCTATAAAACTGGTAACAAAGGAAATTAATCATCCAGTGTTCTCTGTGCAAAATTTGTAGCAACCAAAGCATAGAAGAAGCCCTGAAACAGAAGAGCAGAGAAAGGAAGTAAAAAGAATTTGTTACCCATCCCTTTTCCTTGTAAAACTCCACCTCGGAGACATTGGCCTGTGCTTCCCAAGAAGCTGGTAGCCAGTCTCCTACTGCAAAGAAATTAGTCTCTGAAATGATCTCTGTAACATACAGTAGCAGTCACTAGTGCTGCCTACCAAGTATTTCACTCTCTTTCCTAGGTCTATGATGGGATTGTGTGTGTGTGTGAGTCGTTCAGCCATGTCCGACTCCTTTGTGATGCCATGGACTTAGCCCACCAGGCTCCTCTGTCCGTGGGATTTTCCAGGCAAGAGTCCTGGAGTGGATTGCCATTTCCTTCTCCAGGGGATCGTCCCAATCCTGGGGATCAGACCCGTGTCTCTTGCATCTCCTGCATTGGCAGGCGGGTTCCTTACCGCTAGTGCCGCCTGAGATGCCCATATGATAGGACTGTGCCTCTCCAATCCCTTGAGATTAGATATAGCCATATGACTCACCGGCCCGAGAAAAGTGATGTGTGTCACTTCTGGTCGGAAGCTTTAACACCCAGGACACAAATAGCCACACTCCTTTTGCTTTGGCTGATGTGACCGGAAGCTCTCCAGATAATGGCTTCTCCAACAGTCTGAAGCCTACAGTGAGTACTCAGAAACAGTGAGAATTGAACCTACTATGTTAAGGCTCTGAGAGTTGGGGGTTGTTTGTTACCAAGCGTGACCCCACCCATGCTCATTGCTACTCACCTGTCCTAAAAGAGGGTTGTCAGATATTCCTCAAAAATACCAGACCTTCAGTGGATACAAGGATAAAACACAGGAACTTAGTGTTTTAAGAAATCAAAAGCATTTATATTTTGTAATATTTACATTTTAGAAACTATAATATTTACATTTTAACTATGATAACTATATAGAGGGGGAGCTGTCAGATTTTTCTGTATAGGACCAGATAGCAAATATCTTAGCCTCTGTGTGGGCCATATGGTCTTTGTCGCAAGTACTCAACCCTGCCAATGGCTTACAAAAGTAGTCCTAGACAACATCTAAGTGAATTCCAATGGCTGTGTTTCAGTAATACTTCACTCTCAAAAATACATCATTGGCCACATTTGGCCCATGGGCCATGGGTCTGCCAACTCCAATAGAGAGCATTGAAGGCATCACAGAATTGACTTTATACTGGCTTTTCCCATCGTTCAGCTTCACTTGTTGACTTACACATTTTTAATTACACTGAGAAATTCTTCTACAACTGAATTCAAGACAGGAATCAAAGTAGGAGATAACAATTTGTAGAGCTTCTATTGATTAAATAACTGTGGCCCCACAAGGAAAGATATGGTATAAAGTTAAGAACTTCATCATAAAGGGAATTAGGAAAGAGGCCTTTTCTTCCTATATGAGATCATTAATTTTTTTTTTCTTCCATGGTTGGATATTTACTAGAAATGTAGCATGCACTGAAGCTAAAAAAATGCAGTATAACAACTACCCAAAGGACACATTTCCTTGGCTACCTTGCATAAGATTAAAAAACTTCTTTTTAAAATGTTCAAAAAATATACTGGAAAATAATTGCTTATACAATGCAAATGTAATCTTTTTTTCAAGAAAAACACTTTATCGAGGAATTAAATTTTCTCATAATGAAATAAAGGGCCAATGTATTTCTTATTTTGAGCAGTGACCATTCTGACTACAGATATAAGTGAACAGAATAAATGCGGTTCTGGAACTGCTACCTAATGTAAGAGGGTGAATTATTGGCTCTGAGTTCTTTCTTTCCCCCTCATCCTTGTCAGCTGACTCCACAGTGCACTTCTCCATCCCATTGATGGTAGGCCCAGGCATTTGACTTGTTTTGGCTGACAGAATGTCAACAAAATGACAGTGTGCCATTTCAGAGCAGAGGCCTTTAATGATTTCCTATAAGTTTGCTCCCTGTCTTGTACTTCTGCCATCTTCCATGAGGAAAGCATGTGCTTTACAGCTGCTCTGTGATCTCAAAAATAAGTAACAGACTTGAACCCAACTCTGAGCCTAGAGTAGAACTGTTCCCACTAATCTACAGATCTGTGGGTGGAGAAATTAATGTTTGTTGTTGTACACCACTGAGATTCTGGAGTCATTTTTATGCCATATTATCACATCAATAGTTGACTAATACAGCTATTACTGACCTTTTTATTACTTAATCAGAAACTGTTTTCACAATGACATATGAAAAAGTATAATTTGTAAATAAATGGTCATCAGTTCAGTAACACTGTTTCAACTCACTCAAGAAACTGAGCCATCAAGTGTGATTAAAGCTAAGAATTTCATGTAAGTCATTTTCAAAAACCTCTGAACTTTTCCAGTTTTTAAATAGTGCAACAGGATAGTATTATGAAGTATTAACAAATGTGTCCTCAAGTATTCCCTTTGTTTCTCTGAATTATTATCCATAGGACCTTTTCTTAGCCCACCAGCTAGGAAAGAGACACATTAACTTAGGAAAGAATGTTTCCAACAATGGATCGCAAGCTATTAATGGTTCACAAAATCAATTAAGTAGGTCTGGCTTCCTGGTGGCTCACAGGGTAAAGCGACTGCCTGCAATGCAGGGGATCTGGGTTCAATTCCTGGGTTAGGAAGATCCCCTGGAGAAGGAAAGGGAAACCCACTCCAATACTCTTGCCTGGAAAATCCCATGGATGGAGAAGCCTGGTAGGCTACAGTCCATGGGGTCGCAAAGAGTCGGACATGACTGTGCAACTTCACTTTCAACCAAAACATTTTAAATGAAAATAGAATAGAAAACACCAGACTCATACGTAAAAAGGTAAACATACATAAAAATACATAACATACTTAAAATTGTAAGCATTGCTTTCCAAATATATATGGAAAAAACTGAGGCTGAAATATGATAGGTCAAAATGATTAAAAACTTTTGAGAGACACTACCTTAAAGGAAGTTTATTTTAATGGAAACAGCTGTGCTTAGTAGCTCAATCTTGTCTGACTCTTGCGACCCCGTAGACTGTAGCCTGCCAGGCTCCTCTGTCCATGGGATTCTCCAGGCAAGAATAATGGAGTGGGTTGCCATTTCCTTCTCAATGGAAACAGAGGACTCAAATATTTGGCTCTAGTACAATACTGGACCCTTCCGCCAATTCTAATTAGCACTTTACTTTCTACATCATTCTGAGGCCATAACTACATACAATATAAAATGGAAAAGACCACAGCAAATTATATGCTAAACAGTGAGTTACTAAAGTCATTCCCATTAAAATCAGGACCAAGATAGGAATGTACATTATGACCACTACTTCTCAATAATGTTTAGAAACATTTAGCTAATGCCCAAAAGCAAAATAAACAAAACATGAAAAAGAAGATAAATATCTTTCTTCCTTTTAGATGACATTATTGAATAAAACAGAATTAATTTGATAAAGGAGCTAATTACAAAATAAATATTATAAATTAACATTTTTTATGCAGATTAACAATAACCAATTAGAAATGTAAGTGAAAAAATTCTACATTGTGATTGAAACTGTATATAGGGACAAGTATGTTTTTTAAAGGTATAGTACATAAGTGAAGAGGCAAGCCACAGCGTAGGAAAATATATCTGCAAAGCATATATCCAACAAAAAAACTAATATTCAGAATATAACAAAAAATTCTTTAAAATCAATGAGAAAAAGACAGGCAATCCAAGTTTTTTAAGGCAAAAGCTTTAAACCAGACACTCATGAAAGAGTCTACCCAAATGATCAATAAACATATGAAAGATACTAGGCATCATTAGTCCCAATGAGCTATACTACGTACTCATCATAATGGCTAACATTTTAACAACTGACAATGCTAAGTTGGCAAAAATGGAAACAAATGGAACTCTCACAGTGCTGGCAGTAGCGTCAGTTGGTTACTGGTACTTTGGAGAAGGTCTGGGATTCTCTGTTAGAGTGAATAAGCAAATGTACAATCCTGTTTCTTGCATATACTCAATGGAAATGTGTATATAGGTGCACCAATGTACATGTATAAGCTTGCTTTTAGTATTATTCATAGCAGCCCAAACTAGAAACAGCCCCCCCAAATGTCCATCAACAGTAGAATGGAGGGATAGAAATGTAAAATACTGCAGCCACTGTGGAAAATGGTATGGTAATTCCTCAAAAAATTAAACATAGAATTATTTTAATTCCACTTGTGGATACTCAAAATAATAGAAAGCAGAGATCTGAGTGGATATTGGTACACTCATGTTCATATGAACAATATTCACAATAGTCAAAGAATGGTAGCAAGCCAAGTGCCCATTAATAGATGAATGGATATCTACAAAATAGTTTTATTCAGCCTTAAAAGGAAGGTAAGTCTTATATATATCCCAACATATATGAACCTTGAAAACATGTTAATTGAAATAAGCCAGATACAAAAGGACAAATATTTTATGATTCCACTTATCTGAGGTCCCTATAGTAGTCAAACTCACAGGGGTAAAAAGTAGAATGGTAGTCGCCAGGCATTGGGAGAAAGGGGAACAGGAAATTATTGTTTAACGGGTATGGAGTTTCAGTTTGGATGATGAAAATTTCAGGAAATAGATGGTGGTGAATGGTTGTGCAACAGTTTAAACATAATGCCACTGAACTAAACACTTCAAGATGGTTAAAACAGTAAATTTAACCATATATAAATATGTTATATATACTTTACCATAATAAAAATTTCAAGAGTAAAATGGATTATGATATATTTTATATAATGTAATAATGTTTAACAATGAAAATGAACAAACTACTGCTACACAATATCATAGATTTAAAATTTTTGTTATCCAGTAGCTTAAAAATGTACATGTGCACATTTGAATATGTATATAAACTAAACAATGACAAAAATAAATGCAAAGGAACAATTTTACATCCTTAGGACTTTAGAAAATACATTTCTAGCAGTTTTAGAATTGCATTACATTCCAAGTTTAACCACAAAGCTTTCTGAAAGCTGAGGCCAAGAAAATTTCAAATGATCAAAGCAAATATTTACATAACTTTTCTTTTCATATTTTTCCAAAATTTAATAAAAAAGAAGCAAAAATATCAGACTATTTTTTTCATATTGGGCCGAGGCCTCCCTTCCCTAAACTGCATTGTCAGTTGCCTCCTACAGCATTCTGAGGTTGTAACTATGTAGAAGACCATCTGACTAGGAGATGAAATAGACAAGGCAGAAAATGGTCACTTCTAAGGTGTGAGATATGGAAGAGACAGGTGGGGAGTCAGGAATGGCCATTGGAAAAGTGTCCTGCAGAAACAGCAAATTTTTCTTTACTGTTTCTGATGCAGAAAGAATGATGGATTGTTTAGAGACGAATCACATTGCAGACAGTTATTCAACAGTTATAGGGAGAGAAGATGCCTGCACAGTTAGCCAAGTGTGATGGTGATGGGAAACGCTGAGCTGGAAGAAGCACAAGCTGGAATCAAGATTGCCGGGAGAAATATCAATAACCGCAGATACGCAGATGACACCACCCTTATGGCAGAAAGTGAAGAGGAGCTAAAAAATCCTCTTGATGAAAGTGAAAGAGGAGAGTGAAAAAGTTGGCTTAAAGCTCAACATTCAGAAAACTAAGATCATGGCATCTGGTCCCATCACTTCATGGGAAATAGATGGGGTAACAGTGGAAACAGAGTCAGACCTTATTTTTTTGGGCTCCAAAATCACCACAGATGGTGACTGCAGCCATGAAATTAAAAGACGCTTACTCCTGGAAGGAAAGTTATGACCAACCTAGATAGCATATTCAAAAGCAGAGACATTACTTTGCCAATAAAGGTCCATCTAGTCAAGGCTATGGTTTTTCCAGTAGTCATGTGTGGATGTGAGAGTTGGACTGTGAAGAAAGCTGAGCACTGAAGAACTGATGCTTTTGAACTGTGGTGTTGGAGAAGACTCTTCAGAGTCCCTTTGACTGCAAGGAGATCCAACCAGTCCATTCTGAAGGAGATCAGCCCTGGGATTTCTTTGGAAGGAATGAAGCTAAAGCTGAAACTCCAGTACTTAGGCCACCTCATGCGAAGAGTTGACTCATTGGAAAAGACTCTGATGCTGGGAGGGATTGTGGGCAGGAGGAGAAGGGGATGACAGAGGATGAGATGGCTAGATGGCATCACCGACTTGATGGACGTGAGTCTGAGTGAACTCCGGGAGTTGGTGATGGACAGGGAGGCTTGGCATGCGGCGATTCGTGGGGTCGCAAAGTGTCGGACACAAGTGAGCAACTGAACTGAACTGAACTGATGCATAAGCACTCAGCCTCATCCCTTAAGATCTGAAAGGAGGATGCTGGCAGCATTCTGGCAGACAATGGGAGGAACCAAAGGCAACTCCTGCCACTAGCCAGGGAAGCCAAGCCCAACTAGCCCTTCACTGCTTCAATGGCAAAGAAACAGAAGAAAGCAACACTGAGCCTAGGAAGCAATGCAGCATGACTAGAGAAAAAGGAAATGGTGCACTTAGGTTGCAGAGGAAGAGCATAATTTTTATAAGAGCAAAAATCATTTAGTTTTCATGTCAATGTATGGCAAAACCAATACAGTATTGTAAAGTAAAATAAAGTAAAAATAAAAATTTAAAAAAAATAAAAATAAAATGAATGAGAAACACTCAAATTAAGCTAAAGTTATTCCCAAGCTCATAGCCTTATACTACTCTGCTTTTTTTTCTTAATTAATTTTTATTGGAGAAGAGTTGCTTTACAATGTTGCATTAGTTTCCACCATACAGCAAAGTGAAATCAACTCTACATGTACATATATCCCTTCTTTGGGGGAGATTTCCTTCCCATTTAGGTCACCACAGAGCACAGAGTTCCTTGAGCTATACAGTAGGTTTTCATTAATTATACATAGTATCAATAGTGTATATACATCAATCCCAATCTCCCAATTCAATCCACCCTCCTTTCCTTGTTTTTGTTTTTAAATGTATCTCCTTAAAAAATTATATACCTGACCTGTATAATATCATATATGAAACGAATCGCCAGTCCAGGTTCGATGCATGATACTGGATGCTTGGGGCTGGTGCACTGAGATGACCCAGAGGGATGGTACGGGGAGGGATGAGGGAGGGGGGTTCAGGATGGGGAACACGTGTATACCTGTGGCATATTCATGTTGATGTACGGCAAAACCAATACAATACTGTAAAGTAATTAACCTCCAATTAAAATAAATAAATTTATATTTAAAAAACAACAACAACAACAAATTATATACCTAAATATTGGGTTAAATAATGTTCCCCCAAACCTCACATCCACCCAGAACCTCAGAACTGATCACTTTAGAAATAGAATCTTGGCAGATGTAATTAGATGTAACTAGTTAAATTAAGATGAAGTCTTAGAGGATTAGGGTGGGCCTTACAGGAAGGCCTTACAGGGTGGTGTACTTAAAGGAAGAAGAGATACATAGAAACCCACCCAGGGGAGGCCATATAAATATGGAAGCAGAGATAGGAGGTATACACATACAAACCAGAGATTGCTGGGAGCCTTTAGAAGCTAAGAAGCAAGGAAGACTTTCCCACTAGAGCCTTCAGAAGAAGTTGAGCCTTTCTGACAGTTTGATTTTGTTCCTAGAAAGATGCCTACTTTGTAACAATTGGTAACAATAGCCTTAGGAAGCTAATACAGTAAGATATACAAAAGAGCATACACATGTAAATTGACAGTTCAAAAGCAATAACAATAACATAAACATCCATTTATCCATAGTTTGACCTTGGAAAGAAAGTTGCAAGTAATTTTGAAACCCCCTAGAGCGCTCCCCCTCACCCATATCTGTGACCCTTGTCTTTACTCTCTGGATTATGTATTAAGCATTTTTTTCCCCTTTCTTTGTAATTTCTTCACGCAGACATATGAATAAATCCCCAAACAATATGCTATTTAGTATTGCTTGTTTTGAGCTTTTATGTAAATTGAGTCATATCTTATATATTCTTCCTTATGTGTTTTTTACACAGCATTTTGTTTTTGAAAGTAATTCATGGTGATGTATAATATTGCATATACAATGTATTTTTCATTTTACAATTATTTGCAATTAAATGGTTCCCAATATTTTTCCATTATAAACAATATTACCATAAACATTCTTCATATGTCTTCTAATACACATATGCATTATTATGGGGCAATAACAATCTGAACTGGAATAGACTTGGTTTAAATAGTTTCTATCCAATAGTAGAACTGATGAACTATAGGTTATGTTTATGCTCAACTTTATGAAAATTATACTTTAAAAACAATAATAGAATTAAAAAGAACTTTTTAGATATCAAATCAGACAAAATGAGGCAGAAAAGATAAAATAAAAGACAGTTAATCCAAAAATCTGACAAAGAAAGAAAACACAGACAAATCTCACTTGGGAATATAGATGTGAAAAATATAAATAATTCAAACCTTAAAGTCCATAGTAATAATATACCATTGCCAGGTTGACTTTACAAATGTAAGCATGAGGAACTATCAAAGAAAAAAGCATATAATTTATAAAATTAGTCAAAGCATAGAAGTATGAGATCACCTCAATCGGTATTGAAAAGATACTTGATAACATTTACAAGGGCTTCCCTGATAACTCAGTTGGTAAAGAATCTGTCTGCAATGCAGGAGACCCCAGTTCGATTCGTGAGTTGGGAATATCTCCTGGAAAAGAGATAGGATACCTGCTCCAGTATTCTTGGGCTTCCCTTGTGGCTCAGCTGGCAAAGAATCTGCTTGTAATGCTAGAGACCTGGCTTTGATCCCTGGGTTGGGAAGATCCCCTAGTGAAGGAAAAAGCTACCCTCTCTAGGATTCTGGCCTAGAGAATCTATTTTTCTTTAAAAAAAAAAAAAACTTTATGAATCAACACTAGAAAGATAGATTCTTAACATGATGAAAAATATCTATAGTAACTAAATTAGGAACAAGAATAGAATACTTGCTTTCACATCCATTATTCAAACCAGAATTTCCAATCTATATATTAAGAAAAAGAAAGTGAGGTACAAATATTCTAAAAGAGACATAAATTAGAAAGGAGAAAACTTCCTATTTGGAGATGATATGATTTGCAGATAATTTTTCACCTAGGTAACGAAAGACTAATTTAGTATTGTAAAATTACCATTGAAAATTTTCAACAGAAAGGAGACATATACATATTACTTGTCAGTGTGTCCAGCAAAGACATTTTATCCTATATCCCCCTTGTCATGCTCACTCTCAGATATAAATTTGTTATTATTGAAGAGGGGATGGAATTTTCTAACATTCATATCATTATCTCTTTGCTTTTCTCTCTTCCTCTATGTTTTTTCCTGTCAGATCAGACATTTGAATTCATGTACATCAAATTCATATTTAATCTAACACCATTATAAATAAAGCCTTGATATCCAATTATATCCATATGTAGATTCTGCTTTTACTTCATGCCAAGCTTGATGCAAAATTCAAACCTGCTACAAATCCCACTTCCCAATAAATAATCCTTTAGCACCAAAGTATTATTGGGGGGGAGGGGAAAACTAGAATTTGCCAGGATATTGAAAGTGGGGGAGGTCAAGGGATGGGGTATATGATAATGCTCTGTACTTTGCACTCAATTTTTCTGTGACACCAACACATTTCTAAAAATAAATTTTATTAATTAAGAAACTAAAATTTGCTAACCATGTAGCCAAATTGAAAAGCTAACAGCACATAGCACACATTATTTCCATCAAACAGTTCTTTCTTAAATGACTCTTGCCAACATACCCCTGTGGGCAATCAGGGTCCCAATTCTTGGACACTGGCTGGATTAAGAGGCCCAATTCTGGCTTCTTCCACCTGAATCCAAGCCAAGGATTGGGGGGTCAAATGGGATCAGTTGGGTGCTCTCCAAAGGCCATATTTGAGAACTTTCCTTTTATTCCTTATCTACCCTTTTTCTTCTTTTAAAAGCTTATTTTAAAGCAAAGGAGAAAAGGATGGATATAAGCATCTGAATGCAGAGTTCCAGAGAATAGCAAGAAGAGATAAGAAAGCTTTCTTCAGTGATCAATGCAAAGAAATAGAGGAAAACAATAGAATGGGAAAGACTAGAGATCTCTTCAAGAAAATTAGAGATACCAAGGGAACATGTCATGCAAAGATGGGCTCAATAAAGGACAGAAATGGTATGGACCTAACAGAAGCAGCAGATATTAAGAAGAGGTGGCAAGAATACACAGAAGAACTGTACAAAAAAGATCTTCATGACCCAGATAATCATGATGGTGTGATCACTCATCTAGAGCCAGACAACCTGGAATGTGAAGTCAAGTGGGCCTTAGAAAGCATTACTATGAACAAAGCTAGTGGAGGTGATGGAATTCCAGTTGAGCTATTCCAAATGCTGAAAAATGTTGCTGTGAAAGCGCTGCACTCAAGTTGCCAGCAAATTTGGAAAACTCAGCAGTGGCCATAGGACTGGAAAAGGTCAGTTTTCATTCCAATCCCAAAGAAAGGCAATGCCAAAGAATGCTTAAACTACCACACAATTGCACTCATCTCACACACTAGTAAAGTAATGCTCAAAATCCTCCAAACCAGGCTTCAGCAATATGTGAACCGTGAACTTCCTGATGTTCAAGCTGGTTTTAGAAAAGGTAGAGGAACCAGAGATCAAATTGCCAACATCCCCTGGATCATGGAAAAAGCAAGAGAGTTCCAGAAAAACATCTATTTCTGCTTTATTGACTATGCCAAAGCCTTTGACTGTGTGGATCACAAGAAACTGTGGAAAATTCTGAAAGAGATGGGAGTACCAGACCACCTGACCTGACTCCTGAGAAATCTGTATGCAGGTCAGGAAGCAACAGTTAGAACTGGACATGGAACAACAGACTGGTTCCAAATAGGAAAAGGAGTACGTCAAGGCTGTATACTGTCACCCTGCTTATTTAACTTCTATGCAGAGTACATCATGGGAAACACTGGACTGGAAGAAGCACAAGCTAGAATCAAGATTGCCGGGAGAAATATCAATAACATCAGATATGCAGATGACACCACCGTTATGGCAGAAAGTAAAGAGGAACTAAAAAGCCTCTTGATGAAAGTGAAAGTGGAGAGTGAAAAAGTTGGCCTAAAGCTCAACATTCAGAAAATGAAGACCATGGCATCTGGTCCCATCACTTCATGGGAAATAGATGGGGTAACAGTAGAAACAGTGGCTGACTTTATTTTGGGGGGCTCCAAAATCACTGCAGATGGTGATTGCAGCCATGAAATTAAAAGACGCTTACTCCTTGGAAGAAAAGTTATGACCAACTTAGATAGTATATTCAAAAACAGAGACACTACTTTGCCGACTAAGGTCTGTCTAGTCAAAGCTATGGTTTTTCCTGTGGTCATGTATGGATGTGAGAGTTGGACTGTAAAGAAGGCTGAGCACTGAAGAACTGATGCTTTTGAACTGTGGTGTTGGAGGAGACTCTTGAGAGTCCCTTGGACTGCAAGGAGATCCAACCAGTCCATTCTGAAGAAGATCAGCCCTGGGATTTCTTTGGAAGGAATGATGCTGAAGCTGAAGCTCCAGTACTTTGGCCACCTCATGCGAAGAGTTGACTCATTGGAAAAGACTCTAATGCTGGGAGGGATTGGGGGCAGGAGGAGAAGGGGACTACTGAGGATGAGATGGCTGGATGGCATCACTGACTCAATGGACGTGAGTCTGAGTGAAATCCGGGAGTTGGTGATGGACAGGGAGGCCTGGAGTGCTGCGGTTCATGGGATCTCAAAGAGTCAGACACGACTGAGCGACTGAACTGAACTGAAACCTCAGCCACATGATAGCTTCTATCCTTCAGGATTATTCAGTCTGTTTGCAGTAAAACCAAGCCCTTCATACAAATAAAAGTTAATATCAACTGCTGAGATGCTAGAATACTCTTCACCTCATCTAAAATTTTTCTAATACCATTATGTAATTAATATCAGCATTAATTCATTGGAAATATTAAGGGAAATATTTCCTTTCACACAACAACCAGGACAAAATAACTATGTGTAAAGTCAAAAGAAAATGTGCAGGATTTGTAAAAAGAATTACAAACCTTTACAGGGGTACCTAAAAGGTACAAAAAGTGGAGAAATATACTATAGTCCAGATTAGATAGAAGCTTTATATTGTAAATATGACAATTATCCCCAAATTAACACATAATGGGATGAAAGTCTCATCAAATTCACAATTGGATTTTTAAATTTGAATTTAAAAATAAGTAGAATAATAAAGTACTTACATTGTTACATAGAAAAGAAGTCCTCAGAAGAATATAACAAAATACAAAAATTATATAGGAGAATATCAATAGAATGAACTCAGAAAAATTTAGAATTTTTGTATGCCAAAATAAAAAAGGCTATGAAAAAAATTAAAAATTGAAAAGGTACATGACATCTTAAAATAAATTTTCAACATATAAATCAGACAAAAGATATATTGGAAGAGGTGTTTGTAACCAATTGGAGAAGGCAATGGCACCCCACTCCAGTACTCATAAGATCAATAAAATATGAACTATTATTCAAGAAAGTATTTTTGAGGATTCAGGAGTTGTACATTCTCAGATGCCATCATGGGTGTCAATCTGAATAACTTTTTTTTAATATACATAAAATCTATAAAATGAGCAAGGACATTTGGGTTTTTGGTCCTTCTTTCAGGTACAATGTAGTCCAAGGAAATAGTTACACAAAAAGTATAATTATCTGACCCAAAGAATTTTGTCTTAACTTTTATGAACAGTGAAAAATTAAAGAAGACTTGAATTTCCATCATTTTCAGGATCTGTAAATAAAGTACGGCATTCCCATGCAATGGACCGTTGTGCAACCATGAAAAACAATGATACAGTTTCCAGCAAAGCAGCAACAGGACTAGCAGCAGCCCTCACCTTCACAGGCACCACCGAGGGGCCCAAGAGCAAGAGCAATCCAGCTCAAGGGGCAGCAAAGAAAGCAGAGAAGTAAGCAAAATGATCCACCAAACTGTAGCTGCAAATGTTGAAACTAAGCTATGAAAAGACAATAGGAAAGAGCCAATCTTCAGCGTGAAACCCAAAAACAGTGAAAGAAGAGCAAGAGGAAGAGGCTAAAATGGGTCAGGAAGACATTAAAGAAGATGTAACTGCAGAAAGCAAGAGAGTCCAGCCTCTGAAGAAACAGAAGCAAAAGAAGCCACATCTGATGTGATGAACATCCTCTCCTAAATTTTTCCCAAGGTCTCCATTCTACCCTTACTATTCAACTGTCTCGTAAAGGCATGTTTTTAGATGCTCTAAAAATAATTAAGGATGTTTTTAGGAATTTAGATGAGTGTAAATGTTCTTTCTTTCTTTTTTAAATACTTACTTGTTTGGCTCCACCAGGTCTGAGCTGCAGCACATGGGATCTTCAGTTGTGACATGTGTACTCTTAGTTACAGCGTGTGGATTTAGTCCCCTGACCAGAGATCAAACATGCCCTCTGCATTGTGAATGAGGAGTCTTAGCCACTGGACCACCAGGGAAGTCCCTAAATGCTTTATCTTAAGAGGTAAAATCGGGTACAATTGTTCTTTTTCTGCACATTCTGAAATTCGAAAAATATCGAATTAAGGAAATCTTTGAATCTTGCGCTCCAACTTTCCATTCCATAGGCTGTAGATGAGGAGAGTTATATCTTTTAACATGAAGTGTAATTAAATGCAATTTGCAATTATAATCACGCTCTTAGTACATCTCAAACATTTCATTACTGATCTTCTATACCCATGCTGTTCTTTGGTAGAATAATCTAAGGAAACTGCCCCTGTTCTTGGCCCTCTTGGTCAGACTTGAGTGCCAGCTGTGACATCTTTGGTAGCAGTAACCACAGTTTATCCTACAGCTTTGATGGGAATTTTTTTTAGCATGTTGTGAGCTATTAAATCATGAATTAATGGGATTTTAACCTAAAAATTTATCAATATTTTATCATATTAGTAGTTTATATCCTCTTTCAAAGGATAATTTTCCTCCAAATTTTAACTGAAGTGATCGGGTAACTTTTTAGAAAAGGACTGCAATCACTTTTTAAAGATTTGTTAGCACTTACATAAGAACAGTGTGCTGTTTGTTTAGTCGCCAAGCTGTGTCTGACTCTTTTGCGACCCCATGGACTGTAGTCCACCAGGCTCCTTAGTCTATGGGATTTCCCAAGAAAGAATACTGGAGTGGGTTGCCACTTCCTTTTCCATTTATATAATCTGTGAAGAGATAAAACAATAAACCAATAAAATATCAGTTATATAAATGTTGATGCTGCATAGGTAGTACATTTGAAATCAACAAGAGTTGATTTCATCGACTCTTAGGCCTACAATTTTCATACAGATTCTCCTGTCCTCCTAACTGCTTGGGTATGAATGAACTCCAGCAAGGCTTTTATGTATTTGTCATTTCAAATTTGACTTATACAGTTTCTTGGTATTACATATGCTGAGCTTAATTATTATTTATTATAAAATGTCTTTCAAAAGATTTTACCATAACCAGCACTGAACCAAAATTATTCAATGTGTACAGAAAGATGTGGAAACATAAAAGAAGAGCAGAAATGTAATATTACTGAAGCAAATAATCTCATTGGAAGAATGACCTCAGTTTCATATTTTCTGGGAAGAAACAACCAGGGCTTGAAGGAACCCAAGACAGAAGATACCCAAAGTGGCGAAAAACAGGAAAATACTTTCACACACCATACGATGCAGCTTAAAGGGTGGAGAAACCGGCAAACTTCAGCACAGAAGATTTCAAAAGCATCAAGAAGCTGGTTGTATCACACAGAGAAAGATAAATATTGCATTGTCTCATTTTTAAGGGAATCTAAAATAAACAAAAGAACAGACTCATAGAGTCAGAGAACAAATTGATGGTTGCCAGGGGCAAGGGATGGGGCTGAGCAAAATGGATGAAGTGGGTGAAGGAGTCCAAAGGTATAAGCTTCCAGTCATAAGATGCATAAGTCCTGGGATGTAATGTACAACATGGTGACTATAGCTTATCATACTGTACTGTACTCTTGCAAGTTGCTGAGAGAGTAGATTTTAAAAGTTCTCATCACAAGAAAAAAAAACACGTTATGTCTGGTGCTGGAGGTTAGCTAGACTTATTGTGATGATCATTTTGCAATTTATAAATACTGAATCATCATGTTTGCACACCCAAAACTAACATAGTGTTAAATGTCAATTTTATATCAGTTTTTTTAAAAAGAAACTGCTTATGACACAGGACTGTTCCATCAACAAATGTTGTGCTATGGTTTAGTTGGCAGCTGTTGCTTGCTTGCTTGCTTTTTCTGACTCCCTCTTCTTCCTTCTTTCTCCCTTTCCTTCCTCCCTCCTTCTCTCCCTCCCTCTCTGTCTTTTTCTCTTTCTTTCTTTCTCTGCAGTACATAAAACAAAGGGATGCTAACAATCAATGATGTCTTGTAGTCAATGAAATATATTGAATCGCTTCTTTGTTAACAAGAAAATGTATTCCTGACCCATTTTAAATGTTCCTTTCAGGAGCACGTAAAGTAAAATTAGAATGATGCAGAGTTAGCATGGCACCTGACTAAGGATAACATACAACCTGGTGACGTGTTTTACATTTTTTCTTTTTCTTAATCTGAGGGTTTATTTGTGAATACTTATCCAGTTATAAACTTTATGTTTGTGCATATTTTTCTGAATGTGCCATGCTTTAATGTAAGTTTTCTGAAAATATCAGTATATAACAGAGTTTGCATAGTGTGGATCCCATTTTTGAAATGATGGAGGTCTATATGACTTCTCACATTGGTGCACATATTTCTGTATGTCAGCCCAGAATCCATATGTCAACAAGAATTATGGAAAGACAGGTAACTTCTGCTTTCTTCTTCGTGATTTTTTGTGTCTGAATATTTTTTACAGTGAGCATGTATTTCTTTCACCATGAGAAGAAAAAGACAGGAAGACCTACTCCAATTTTAAAAATACATATAGTTAAACAAAACCTGCATATTCTTTGAACAGCAAATCCACTTCACAGAATTTGTGTACAGAAATAACTAAGGATATGCACAGCAACTTAGCTGTGAGAATGCTCATCATATTTCATATCTTCTATTCAGTATTTTCATTTGAGTGTTTAGTCTAAAAACTGATTTGAGATGTAGACAGATATTTATTTACAAGGTTTTTCATCATAGTGGTTGCAAAATATCAAACAGTTCCAATAACGTGGGGATAGTTAGATAAACTACTGAACATTCATGTGAGGAGCATAGTCACAAACATGGATAAGGATTTTGGAGAAAAAAAAAAACTGTGATGATATAGGAGACACTTTTTAACACTGCCACATGAAACACTAGTACAAAACTCTCAATGCAATATAAACCATATTTTATACAAGCACAAAATATATATGACATATATATGCAAATAAAAAGGTAGAAATAATGTGCAAATGTTTATAATGGTTATTCTTAACTCAGATGATAATTTTTAATTATCTTTTTTGTACCTTTCTGTATTTTCCTAATTCTCTAAAATGAGCATTATATGTTCTGTAAATTTCAGAATCTACTCCAGTATTCTTTCCTGAAAAATCCCATGGACGGAGGAACCTAGTAGGCTATACAGTCCACGGGATTGCAACAAGTCGGACACAACTGAGCAACTAACACAAATTTTAGAAAGTAACTTTTTTAAATCACTACAGTTATAAGTACTTTTATAGAGAGCAAACAGCCACATCAAAACAAAATTTTCATTCTAGAAAGAAGCACAGAAAGTGCCTCAGGCCCTGCTTCTCAACTCCTGTACTCCCATTATTGAAGGATGGCCTGTTACTTGGTGCCTATTAGGTTCATTCAAATGCAGATTCCATTATACCTGCTCCTTTACTTACCTTGCCCAAAATAAAGCAGAAATACTAATGGAGGCAGGCAGAGGAATGTAGTTGTCAAGAGACACAAGGATTAATGTAGAAGTGAGGGAGGAGAGATAAAAGTAATCATAATAGTCATAAAATAATGTGTGTTTGCCTTTTCATACTGTTAATGGAGTTCTCCAATAATTTAGCCACCTGATGCGAAGAGCCAGCTCATTGGAAAAGACTCTGATGCTGGAAAGATTCAGGACAGGAGGAGAAGGGGATGACAGAGGATGAGATGGTTGGATAGCATCATTGACTCAATGAATATGACTTTGACAAACTCCAGGAGACAGTGAAGGACAGGGAAGCCTGGGGTGCTGCAGTCGAGGGGGTTGCAAAGTGTCAGATACAACTTAGTGACTAGACAACAACCATGAAAATAATGTGTGTTTAGTGTCCAAGCTTTGAAACATATAGACTTAAGGGCAAAAGTGTATTAAAATAATCCATATCCAAATTCAGAATGTGATTCAAGACACTAAAATTTTATATGCAACACTCTTCTATTAAAAACTTTTAAGTTATAAAATTTCATGGAAATGAACAAAGTTTAAAAAGTCAGACAAGGAGCTTTAAAATTCTTTTGGTTGCACAATAAATATTTATTTTTATAGATTAATATTATATTATCATATTTATGTGTGAAGAGAAACATACACAAAAATATAATTTGATTGAATTTTGAAATCCTTGTTTTATACCCAAAATGGATCATCTTGTACATTGATTTAGTTCAGAATTCAGCAAATTAATGTCTGTGGTTTTACTTTTCATTCACATTTTAACTCAGAACTTCCCTTACAAAAAGGGGATGAGAGAAAGCAGTAATGAAAAATGATCCTGGCCAGTAGTATATTTGTCACCTTATAATTTTCTTGACAATCTTACTAGAGAGGAGAAAGTGAAAGCGAAAGTCATTCAGTCATGTCTGACTCTTTGCAACCCCATGGACTATACAGTCCATGGAATTCTCCAGGCCAGAATACTGTGTGGGTAGCCTTTCCCTTCTCCAGGGGACCTTCCTAACCCAGGAATCGAACCAGGATCTCCTGCATTGCAGGCAAATTCTTTACCAACTGAGCTATCAGGACAGACCACATCACTAGCCTGCTACCACTGGGTGATCAAGCTAGCCAACATTTTTTTTGGGGGGGTGGGGGGCGCTGAGCTGGGCCTTCCTTGCTGCGCGAGGACTTTCTCCGGTTGCCATGTGCAGACTTCTCACTGTGGTGGCCTCTGTTGCTGCAGAGCATGGGCTCAAGGTGGGCGAGCTTCAGTAACTGCAGCACACCAGCCCCACAGCTGTGACACACAAGTTTAGCTGCCCTGTGGCGTGTGGGATCTTCCCAGACCAGGGATCAAACCCATGCCCCCTGCATTAACAGGCAGATTCTTAACCACTGGACCACCAGGGAAGTCCCAAGCTGGGCAATATTTTGATACATAACAAACCATTCCTTTACCTGACAGACTCCTGATCTCCCAAGAGCAATGCAAAGCACAATGCATCATCTTCCTAATACCTTTTGTTGTTGTTGTTGTTTAGTCACTAACTTGTGTCTGACCCTTTTGCGACCCTAAGGACTCCAGGCCACCAGGCTTTTCTGTCCATGGGATTTCCCAGGCAAGAATATTGGAGTGGGTAGCCATTTCCTTCTCCAAGGGATCTTCCCCACTCAGGAATCAAACTCTTGTTTCCTGCATTGATGGGCGGATTCTTTACCACTGAGCCACCAGTGAACCTACAACAATTTGGGGGCCTTTACTTGTGTCTGCTCATGCCTTCTATAGTCACAAATTTTTCTCAATGTAAACATCTCAGATCTGAGACAAAGGGAAGTAATTTTGTGATGAATTAAGTTTAGAAACCACTACATCCTTTTCTTAGAAATTGGCGGTGTTATTATCATATTGAAGGCTCTGAGATGGCCCATGGTAAAGATAACTCTGTCTAATCTAGAATTGCCTAATGTAGAAATTCCCAAATGTATTGACCATGAAGCCTCTTTCTTCTTTACCGTCTGCTAATATCTTGTGGGACTAGTATTTCTGGGCCTATTCTTAGGGAAACTGTAGCTCTAATCCAAGTAAGGAAACTGACCATGAGAAAAGTTGAGTGACCTACCAACTATTCACAACCATTATGAGGCGGGGCTGGAATAGGTGCCCAGTCTTCTGATCTACATCCATTCGGATCTACTTTTACATCTGACCTACATGCCAGGTCTTTACCTGGCAACTTGTCTCTCACCCACTTCACTATTAATAATAAGATAGCTGAGCAAAGAAGAAACTAACAAGTCTTCATTTAAAATATGTTCTCCTTATTTCATGACCTTGTTTTACAGCTTTTCAGCTGAAAATGGTTCTAGTCCTGTCGATTCTCCAGATTATTAATGAAAAATGAGGGACTTGTAGTAATAGTAGAAAAATAAATGCTTTATGAAAACTGAGAAAGAAATCAGGGAGACCTTTATTCTGAATACTATTAGTTTTTCTTTCCTTAAAAAGCATTGAATTTAGTTTTTCTTTCCTTGAAAAAGCATTGAATTGTGAGATTTTATTGGAATAATAAAATATATGATAAATTGTAATTGTACTTTATTCTCCAAAATTTAATTCTTGAAACTATACAATGGAAAGAACTATAAGAACAATTGCCATGCAGATCAATGGGCTTTTCCATGTATTTCTTAGCAAGTGGCTCAAGTAATATTAGTTCAGTTCAGTTCAGTCACTCAGCAGTGTCCAACTATTTGCGACCCAGTGGATTGCAGAATGCCAGGCCTTCCTGTCCATCACCAACTCCCGAGTTTACTCAAACTCATGTCCATGGATTCGGTGATGCCATCCAACCATCTCATCCTCTAACATCCCCTTCTCCTCCCACCTTCAATCTTTCCAGCATCAGGGTCTTTTCAAACGAGTCAGTTCTTCGAGTTAGGTGGTCAAAGTACTGGAGTTTCAGCTTAAGCATCAGTCCTTCCAATGAATTTTCAGGGTTGACTTCCTTTAAGATTGACTGGTTTGATCTTGCAGTCCAAGGGACTCTCAAGAGTCTTCTCCAACACCACAGTTCAAAAGCATCAGTTCTTCAGTGCTCAGCATTCTTTATACTCCAACTCTCACATCTATACATGACCCCTGGAAAAACCGTAGCTTTGACTAGACAGACATTTGTTGGGAAAGTAATGTCTCTGCTTTTTGATATGCTATCTAGGTTGGTCATAACTTTTCTTCCAAGGAGCAACCATCTTTTAATTTCATGGCTGCAGTCACCATCTGCAGTGATTTGGGAGCCCAAAACAATAAAGCCTGACACTGTTTCCTCTGTTTCCCCATCTATTTGCCATAAAGTGATGGAACCAGATGCCATGATCTCCATTTTCTAAACGTTGAGTTTTAAGCCAACTTTTTAACTCTCTCAAGAGGCTTTTTTATTTTTTTGCTGCCCTATGGGTGGTGTCATCTGCATATCTGAGATTATTGATATTACTCCAGGTAATCTTGATTCCAGCTTGTGCTTCTTTCAGCCCAGTGTTTCTAATGATGTATTCTGCATATAAGTTAAATAAGCAGGGTGGCAGTATACAGTCTTGATGACGTACTCCTTTCCCTATTTGGAACCAGTCTGTTGTTCCATGTCTAGTTCTAACTGTTGCTTCTTGACCTGCATACAAATTTATCAGGAGACAGGTAATGTGGTCTGATATTCCCACCTCTTTAAGAATCTTCCATGGTTTATTGTGATCCACAGTCAAAGGCTTTGGCATAGTCAATAAAGCAGAAATAGACGTTTTTCTGGAACTCTCTTGCTTTTTCGATGATCCAGTGGATGTTGGCAATTTGATCTCTGGTTCCTCTGCCTTTTCTAAAACCAGCTTGAACATCAGGGAGTTCTCGGTTCATGTACTGTTGAAGCCTGGCTTGGAGAACTTTGAGCATTACTTTACTAGCATGTGAGATGAGTGCAATTGTGTGGTAGTTTGAGCATTCATTGGCATTGCCTTTCTTTGGGATTGGAATAAAAATGGACCTTTTCCAGTCCTATGGCCCCTGCTGAGTTTTCCAAATTTGCTGGCATATTGAGTGCAGCACTTTCACAGCATCATCTTCTAGGATTTGAAAGAGCTCAACTGGAATTCCTCCACTAGCTTTGTTCATAGTGATGCTTCCTAAGGCCCACTTGACTTCACATTCCAGGATGTCTGGCTCTTGGTGAGTGATCACACCATCGTGATCACCTGGGTCGTGAAGATCTTTTTTGTACAGTTCTTCCATGTATTCTTGCCACCTCTTCTTAATATCTTCTGCTTCTGTTAGGTTCTTACCGTTTCTGTCCTTTATTGAGCCTATCTTTGCATGAAATGCTCCCTTGGTATCTCTAATTTTTTGAAGAGATCTCTAGTCTTTCCCATTCTATTGTTTTCCTCTATTTCTTTGCATTGATCACCGAGGAAGGCTTTCTTATCTCTCCTTGCTATTCTTTGAAACTCTGCATTCAAATGGGTAATATCTTTCCTTTTCTCCTTTGCCTTTCACTTCTCTTCTTTTCATAGCTATTTGTAAAGCCTCCTCAGACAACCATTTTGCTTTTTTGCATTTCTTTTTCTTGGGGATGGTCTTAATCCTTGCCTCCTGTACTATTATATGAACCTCCATCCCTAGCTCTTCAGGGAATCTGTCTATCAGATCTAATCCCTTGACTATCTTTCTGACTTCCATTGTATAATCATAAGGGATTTGATTTAGATCATACATGAATAGCTTTCCCTACTTTCTTCAATTTAAGTCTGAATTTGGCAATAAGGAGTTCATGACCTGAGCCAGAGTCAGTTCCTGGTCTTGTTTTTCTGACTGTATAGAGCTTCTCCATCTTTGGCTGCAAAGAATATAATCAATCTGATTTCAGTATTGACCATCTGGTGATGTCCATGTGTAGAGTGTTCTCTTGTGTTGTTGGACGAGGGTGTTTGTTATAACCAGTGTGTTCTCTTAGCAAAACGCTACTACCCTTTGCCCTGCTTCGTTCTGTACTCCAAAGTCAAATTAGCCTGTTACTCCAGGTATCTCTTTACTTCCTACTTTTGCATTCCAGTCCCCTATAATGAAAAGGACATCTTTTTTGGGTGTTAGTTCTAGAAGGTCTTGTAGGTCTTCATAGTCATTCAATTTCAGCTTCTTTAGCATTACTGGTCAGGGCATAGACTTGGACTACAGCGTTATTGAATGGTTAGCCTTGGAAACGAACAGAGATCATTCTGTCATTTTTGAGATTGCATCCAAGTACTGCATTTTGGACTCTTTTGTTGACTATGATGGCTACTCCATTTCTTCTAAGGGATTCTTGACCACAGTAGTAGATATAATGGTCATCTGAGTTAAATTCACCCATTCCAATCCATTTTAGTTCAGTGATTCCCACAATGTCAATGTTCACTCTTGCCATCTCCTGTTTGACCAATTCCAATTTGCCTTGATTCCTGGACCTAACATTCCAGGTTCCTATGCAGTATTGCTCTTTACAGCATCGGACTTTACTTCCATCACCACTCACATCCACAACTGGGTGTTGTTTTCGCTTTGACTCCATCTCTTCATTCTTTCTGGAGTTATTTCTCCACTCTTCTCCAGTAGCATATTGAGCACTTTTTGATCTTCCAGCGTCCCATCTTTTTGCCTTTTCACACTGTTCATGGGGTTCTCAAGGCAAGAATACTGAAGTGGTATGCCATTCCCTTCGCCAGTGGACCACATTTTGTCAGAACTCTCCACCATGACTCGTCCATCTTGGGTGGCCCTACATGGCATGGCTCATAGTTTCACTGAGTCAGACAAGGCTGTGATCCATGTGATCAGATTGGTTAGTTTCCTGTGATTGTGGTTTTCAGTCTGTCTGCCCTCTGATGGAGAAGAATAACATCTTTGTATTTCTTGTTTAAAAAAAAAAAAAAAGAAAAATAACTTAAAGTACAAAAAAACTTGCTGAGCTCCTATGACATAATATGTATAAAATACTTTATACATATTATCTCCTTTAATTTTCAGCATGACTGTGCAAGGTACATGCTCATATTCCCATTTGAAAGATAGGAAAATAGAGGCTCTGACAGCGCAGAGGTTAGGAGGAATGTGCGCTCCAAGGCCAAGGCTCCTTAGTTTAAAACCTGCCTCTGACAGAACTGTCTGACCTCAACAAATCACGCTTTCCTATGCCTCAGTGTCTTCATCTGTAAAATAGGGATAACAATACTCAAAGCGAAGTCATTAAGTTTAAATAAGGTTTCGTAAATGTATGTTCTTCTTGTCCGTAAGTAAATATCAAAAGCTCACAGAGTAAAAGCTTGTCCTCTCTCGTGGCAATAACCAGCTCCCTCACCCTTGAATTTGCTGTCCTATAAATGCTTTAATTCTCAATTCAAAAGCCATAAGGTGAGTGACTCTTCCAGATCATGGTATGAGTGCCCACACCTGGCACCCCATGCTGGAAGCGCATCACTTTTGTACTCTGCGGGAGGCTGACGCCTGGCTCTGACCCTCAGACAGAATGCGGCTGGACATGTCCTGAAACAACCTGCAACTAACAAGGTTCGCTTCAGACCCTCCACGTTCTGCAAAGATGGGTATCAAACAGCACACATGCCTGAAAACAGGGACAACCCAAACTCAGAAACACCCAGCAAGAAAGGGGAGAAGCTGTCATCAACACGTTATCTTTAGTTTTCTCAAGTTTGTGAAGGTGATATGGAAAGAAACATTTTTTTTAATGGAAAACCTGACTGTGACCATGAAGAAAATTCACTTCAGCTACACAAATATTTATTGAGAGTTTACTGGTTCAGATCCCTGGCAGATGCAAAGGAATAGGATTGGAATTTTAAGTAGTTTATAATTGGACTTCCTATTAAATATGGCAGGTTGAACACCTGTGTTCCCTCCCCAGCTTGCTCCAAAATGACTGAAAAAGAATTTTTCAAAAAGAAGAAATAAAGCTTAAATCCATCCTCTCAGGCTACCCCCATCCTCACTCTCAGCTAATGATCTTCCTTCATGTCTCAGGAGAAGCTCCCCCAAACGCCTGTCACTACATCTGCTTCACCTGCCCGCAGCATCTGCTCTTCCTTCCTACGAATGAAGTGAGCTGCGCGTGGGTACCGAAGGCCGCTTTCCCACAGTAAAGCTCCCGTGCTGTAAGCCAGCTCGGAGAACCACTCCAAAATTCTCCTCCATGCTCCTCCATCGTTTATCATCTCTACTGGGTCATCTCCACCAACATGTAAGACTACCTGAATTCTCCTTCCTCCTTCAGCTCCCTCCCTATTCCTCTAAACAAAAGGGCCCCAAAACCATCTTACAATGTCATTGCAACTCCTCTTCCTTTTTAGGCTCACTCCACTCACATTTCCATCCCACAGTCTTAACATGGGTACCAATGACATCTGGCTCGCTAATTCCAATAGGCAGTTCTCTCTTTCCTTACTTGACACAATTTAGCACCCCTCCAACTTGATACACTCTCTTTCCTGTCCTTCTCCAACACAGGGAAGAACACACTCCTTCCTGACTGCTCCACAGCCCTCATATTTAAGCCTTTGTTCTCTCTTCCTGTTGCAGGGGAACATGTTCAAGACAGCGGCCTCAAAAGATAAAAGGAGCCTGGGTACCTGAAGGTGTGGAGAACATCCTCTTACCTCCTTTAATGACTTGCCTAGGAAAGAAACCTGTATTGTTCTAAGATAGTAAGATGGAGAGGGTATTATAGCAGTCAGCATCACTTAGCCTGACATACATTCAACCGCTGTAATAGGAAGTGGTTTAAACAATGAAAAATCTGATTAATCAAGAAACGGACATTGAAGCAAATAATTTAGATATACAGAGGTAGAGAGTCAAAGAAACAGGAAAAGGAGGTGAAATGGTACATCCAAGGAGTAGTTCTAGTAGAACTAGAGTGGGGTGGGGTAGGTGTCTGCTGGTTTTTATTATATGATCAATAGTAATACTTAACTTTAAAATGTATATATTCATAACTTAAATACAAAAATTATTGATTTTAAAAAGGTTTACAATTGTCAAGGAGAAGCAGACACGAACATAGATAATGATAGAATACAGACTGTAAATATCCAAAGTGAGCCATGATGTATCATGGACCGTAGGAGAAGCTCTTAAAAGGATCGAATGCACTTGCATACAATAAAAGGTGTGCTTCATTTGGTCAGGTTGTTTTCCAGGTTATGGATGTGACGGCTTCATGGTAAGGTAGAAAACTTGGGAGTATTTTCCTTCTTTTTTCTTTTCTTTCTCTTTTGAGAGGATGTAAAAAGAAGATATTTAAATAGTAAGTGAAGAAGCAGAGACTCAGGGCTCTGCTAGCACATACTATTCCTTTGTGCAAATCTTTTTAAAGCACCCTTCCTCGAGACACTTTTGTCTGTTGGAAAATTGCCTTTACCGTCCTATATTGTTAGAATGAGACACTTTACTGACATCTGGTGGATAACTATGATAATATATACTCAAGCTCAAATATTCAGACCTGAAAAGTGAATTGCTCTTCTTAGAAGTGTGGTGTGTTCCGTGTACAACCTGTACTCATGCTTTGAGTGTCATCATTGCTAAAAATCTGTTGACTGCCCTACACCCTTGGACCCTGATCCTAATTTATCAGCTCTTCCTTTCCCGTCTTCCTTTCTCTCCTTCTCTTTCTCCCTGGCCCTCCTATCTAAGAGTGCCTGAGTGTTAGTTGCTCAGTCATGTCCTACTCCTTGCGACCCCACAGACTGTAGACCACCAGGCTCCTCTGTCCATGGAATTCTCCAGGCAAGAATACAGGATTTAGTTGCCATTCCTTTCTCCAGGGGATCTTCCCAACCCTGGGATCAAACCTGGGTCTCCTGCATTGCAGGCAGATTCTTTACCATCTGAGCCACCAGGGAAGCCCCCAGGGAGTCTGTCCCCTCCAAAAATTACTCCCCTCTTTTACAGTGTGAAAGCCATGGTTTCAGCAGACACCTAGACCTTTAGGCTTCTTTTATCCCAGTCTCTATCCAAACTAAGCTGTAAATCCAGAGTCTTTTGTTTATAAAACAAAATTATTTCCAACCCAATCCAGATGTAGGTCATAATTCAGTTTGTCTTTTAATTAAGGCCTGTGCATTGGGTGAATGGATCCTAAGGCCTACCAACTTCCCTGAGGCTATCTGGCTCTACCTTTAGGACCATGAACACCCACCCGGACCTGAAGGTAAGTACTTGCCACACCCACTAAGGTTGACTCCAAGGCCACCACCCAAAAGGGGGCCAGAAAATCAACATGTGCTTTCCTCATCAGTTCTCTTAGGCATCTAGGCTAGTTGTGCTGATGATTGCTCAGAGCCCCTGATTCAGTTCAGTTCATCAAAAAGGAAGACTTACTTATTTTTTTCCTGGTTTTTTTTTTTTTTTAACTAAGCCCACACCCCACAACTACTGAAGCCAGTGGCCCCTAGAGCTTGTGCTTTGCAACAAGAGAAGCCACTGCAATGAGAAATCTGAGCACTGCAACAATGAGTAGACCCCGCTCAACAGAACTAGAGAAAGCCCAAGCAAAGCATCAGAGATCCAGCACAGCCAAGAAAAAGAAATTGTTTACCTTTGACGAATCCTGTCTTGCCATCCATCTACCCTACTAAAGGAAAATTAGGTGGCTACAAGGAGGCAACCCAATTTCAAGGACTAGCTCATGAGCCATTTTGATTCTTGAACATGTTGAACTGTTGTAAAATGCAATAATTCTAAGAAACATTGTCCCTAAATAGGTGGAATATAAATTCAAATGTCTTTAGCCAATTTCATCCTACTCTACTGTATGAGTTCTGAGAAATCTTTTAAGAAATTGAGATAATTAAGTCCACAAAGAAAAGAAAGAAGCCAGAGAAGGTCTGAAAGCCTTCAGATATAAAAAGAGCTATTATAAGTGTCTTGTCATTCGTTTTTGTTTCTGTCCCATAAAATTAGCTTAAACTGCAATTATGTATCATTCATTTAGAGAAAGATTTTACATGTGTAGATAAATAAGCTCTAGAAGGCTCTCCTCACTCACACTGGAGAGCTTTTGTGCTTTGTTGTCAGCTCACAGGCGGCAGGAGGATGAAGAGATGGTTTCCTGTGGTCCCTGGAGCCCTGAGTCCACCCTGCTCATCCAATAAGCACTGACTGGGTATCTCTTGCCAGATACTTGTGAGAGTAAGAGCACAGAGTGAATCAACTAAAATCCTTGCCCTAAGGAGCCCATGATCTGCCAGTGGAATCCAGTTTGCACAACCCTGTAAGAGTTGTTTATCTACCAGTAAAGGTAAGTCACTCCCTTAAGCTAAATTCCTGCTGATCTGAGCATCTCTCAGACTTGCCTGCCAATATAAGTGCAGCTGAAATTTAGCCCGAATCACTGAACACCAGGAATCTATGCCTTCCCTGAGAAGATTCCTTGACTCTCAGTAAGCCAGGCAGCATGGGAGGAAAAGGGACTTCTTAAGTGTCCCAGAAGTACCTTTATATGCATTATACATTATATATGATTGCAGAGTAATGAAGGGAAGGAATTTCAACCCCAAATTGGAAAATTCAATGCTGATCTGTCTGTTCTGCAGCTGTAGTTGAGGTTTTGCTTGCCTGTCCAGGATCACAAGGCTTGGGGAAAAAAAAGAAAATCAAAGCAAGTACATCAATACTGCACATGCTGAAGTGTGAAAATGTGTCATATTTTCTCCTTCATCCTCTTAGAACTATGTCATTAGTATTATGCTTAATTAACAACACTTTTTCATAGATGGGAAACAGTCAAGGTTCTGATAGGAAAGAGATGACATGCTCAAATTGGGATAATTCAGAAAATATTAAATAAAAGAACTACTTAAAATTTTGCAGGGAAAACACAGGGAATAGTGCAGTCCTCCAAACCAGTGTCACTGAGGCTAGAAACTCGGAACTCAAGGAAAGAGAGGAAGGTGTAGTTACCTGCCAGAAGGCAGAAGTCCTATAGAGGATGTCATCTTAAGAGATACTATACTCTTCTGTCAAAGGGCACAGCCATCCAAGGCCAGCCCACAGGAGCAGGAATCCAAGAGAGCAAATACCCCAACCTCACTCTTCTCCCTCTCAACACATCAGCTGAAGCCAAGAGGGAGCTGGAGGACAAGAAAGCCCATTTGTTCAGTCAGGTTCATCATTACTAAGAAGAGAGCAGAACTCTCCCCTGCTCCAGACAGGTGAAGAAAATATCCAGCCCAGAACTGGAGGTCTGAAACTGACATCCAGTTCCTAGGGTCCCCCAGACAACTTTAAGATTACCTCAACCAACTCAGAGTGATTAAGAAACAGGTGTAGCGAAGTCTCAGCCCAAATTTGACCACCCTCCCAAGCCACCCTTCAGCCCTCCATGCAATGCACTTTCCAGCCCCCTGTCATCAAATGCCAAGGGACATCCTTAGTAAATCACCTGAATGTGTTAATGAACTCAGCTGGGGGAAGAAGTCTTTCACAGTGTATCTGTCAAATCATCATTTGGTGCATTTTAAATATCTTAAATTTTATTAGTCAATTATATCTCAATAAAACTGAAAAAATAATATAATAATTTTTAAGAGAGAAAGGTAATAAGTCAGCTGAAAAAATAAAGATACTAGTAACAATTTAGTAAATGTATTTAAGATGCAAGGTTGGAAGCATGATTACTAAATGGAGTATGTGCTTAGTCGCTCAGTCGTGTCTGTCTCTGCAACCCCATGGACTGTGGCTCACCAGGTTCCTTTGTCCATGGGATTTTTCTAGACAGGAATACTGGAGTGGGTTGCCATTTCCTTCTCCAGGGCATCTTCCTGACCTAGGGATCAATCCCATGTCTCCTGCATCTCCTGCCCTGGCAGGAGGATTCTTTACCACTGAGCCATCTGGGAATCCCCACTAAATTGAGGGGCACCCATAAAAATTCAAAATCTTTCACTATTTTTTAAATGACTCTTGCTTTTCTTCTCATTGTTCCATATATTCTCTATTGTTCCAGCTATATCTATAGATAGATACAGATTCTATAAAAATAGAATGAGACTTTCTATTCAAAATACCCAACAGAATACAAATTTTTACCTTTTTTCCCTGCAAAATCCTACTAAAATAACAGAATAAATATATATAATTGAATCTATAGCAATTCCTGGGCTTCCCTTGTAGCTCAGCTGGTAAAGAATCTGCCTGCAATGTACGAGACCCTTGTTCAATTCCTGGGCTGGAAAGATCCCCTGGAGAAGGGATAGGCTACCCACTCCAGTATTCATGGGCTTTCCTGGTGGCCCAGACAGTAAAGAATCTGCCCACAGTGCAGGAGACCTGGATTCGATTCCTAGGTTGGGAAGATCCCTGGAGAAGGAAATGGCAATCCATCCCAGGACTCTTGTCTGGAAAAATCCCATGAATGGAGGAGCCTGGAGGGCTATAGTCCATGGGGTTGCAAAGAGTTGGACACGACTGAGCAACTAAGCACAGCACTTAGCAGTTCCTATAAACCAGAGCAGTGCCACCAGAAGGTCAAATCATGCTCAATTTAGAAATGAAGCAATTGATGGCAAACTTAATAGGCCTGAGGAACTCATAAACTCAAAACTAACAGGTAAGGACGTCCAAAAATAGTGAGGTCCACCCTTTAGGACATCTGAATAAGCTCAAGTCAGCAACAAAGGCTTGGAGAAGGAGCCTTTAGGGGGTGAAATCTGTCCATTGGCTCTGGCTCTCTGAAAGTGCACTTCTGATGTGGCTGCAACTCTGGATGGTCGCTGGGGGGCCACCAAAGCTGATTTTTCTAAGGGGCAGGAGATTCCCTGGTAACCCAGAGCACAAGCTACTAGGTCACCTGCCTCCTACCTGGCAAAGAAGGAACTCAGTGTGCAGGCGGAGGCATTGGAACCCACTCTGGACACTGTCAAAAACAGCATAGTGAGTACATGTTTGAAGCTCTAATTGGCTTTATCGAACAATTGCTGAATTGGACAGCATTCAGTCTAGCAACTTGAAGAACATTCAGCTCCCAAGAGTGGTACAAAATGGAAGGCTTTTATAGAAAAGAGGTGGGGGAGGTGGGCAAGGAAACCATTAGTAAAAGAAAAAAAGTGTTTTTGGGAGCCAGGACACCTTCTTTCTGGAGGGTAGGGAAGAGCATGGGGTTTAACAAGCAGGTTGCCTCTTCTTCCTTAGAAGGTGGGGTCGGGGTGAAGAGGACCCACCTGACAAGTGATCTCATCGGTGCTGACCAGAAAATTCCAAACTGATTGATTAAGATTACATTTCTGGGGAAGGTCTGCAATTCAGCTTTGGTACTAGATCTAGGTTTGGTATCATGGACTTTAGTGCAAGCAACACCATCTTGGGCCTGTGATTTTTGTTTAATGGCACTTTGGAGGGGTCATGGGCTCCAGGCCCACAAACCAGCTGGTGCCAGAGCTTGTCCTTGCCCAGGAGCCTAGCTGCAGGAGCAGAGGGTGACTTTAAACTGCAACATTTCACTTTCTAGCCTGGCAGTGGTGGAGACATTGTGTCTGTTATTTATACTTCTTGCATATGTAAATATTTCATAATAATTTTTTAAGAGCTGTAACAATCTCTTGGGATAGGAAAAGTTATCTAAAACTTAGCATTTCCAACAGTCACATCCGTCTACCATTCATATGATTTCCATCAATATTATATATAATAAATTTTGTTTTTAAAAACACTATGTGCAGTGTACTCCTACGCTTCAGAAATTATTTCTGTATATGTGTGCACCTACACCCAGATGCGTAGACATGTATCCATTCTAATGTTCAGAAAATATTAACACAAGTGACTGGGATATAGTTGGATTTAGTTTGATTTGTAGCCTCCTTTTTGTACTTTTAAAAAATTTTTCAGAACATGCACCATTTGTAGAGAACAACAGTGATTAAGGGATTCCCTGGTGACTTAGTCAGTAAAGATTCTGCCTGCAATTCAGGAGACCTAGGTTCGATCCTTGGCTTGGGAAGATCCCCTGGAGAAGGGCATGGCAACCCACTCCAGTATGCTTGCCTGAAGAATCCCCATGGACAGAAAAGCCTAGCAGGCTACCGCCCACGGGGTCGCAAAGAGTCAGACATGACAGAGTGACCAAGCACAACACAGCACAGTGATTAAACCAAAGAACCAAAATCTTTTGACCTGGACCACATGCTGTTGAACATAATACAGAAAGAAGGAATGTGTCTCCCATTCTCCCGAGGCTGGTTAGGTCATCAGACTCTGCAAATTCGCTGAGAGCAGTGACTGCAGAGAGACTCAGGGACAATTGGCACTGCCAGGGGATCACCCAGCCTGCTGTTGAGCCCAGCCTTCACCCGGACAGTCACAGCCACAGAGACAAGCAGACCACTGGGAACACTGAGCATGTCTGAGAAGCCAACTCCCCGACCCCAGATTATCCAGTAGGACACCCAGTCATGGTGGCAAAGGCATGAGCCACATCCATGTTCTCAGCACCACGGGGCACAGGGCACCTGGCCTTGGAGCACACTACAGCACGTGTTAACAAATGCATGCATGTGCAAACACACACGCACACAAACACTCTGCACACACCTATGAAGACTGAATGGACCACTAAAGGCGACATAGCCTCCTTACTGCTTCAGAGGAGAACTGAGGCACAAACACAACTCCTGAATTCCTCTACATTGTGGGCCTGCAAGTCCTTGGTCACACCAGCTGCAGTAGCCAGCCTGAACAGCCACAGACCCCCAGGTCCCCAGAGGAATCCTGGGCCCCGATCCACCAGCCAATGGGATTCACAGAAAATTAGGGGACAAGAGACGTGATGGGAGGTTCCAAGAAAATCATGAGAGAAGTAGCTTTAGGAAAAGACTGAACTTCCTGCCCACCTAATGGGTTAGAACTGAGATTCTTTATAACTGGATGTCAAGACGAGAGGAGCCTAATCTGTTCTTCTATGCTCTTCTCATCCATCATTGCTCTCAAGTGTTACTCTTTCTTTTCAACTCTTCCCTCAGGAGAAAGGAGAAAGGAAGGAAGGATTGCCATTTATTTTTATATCTGTATATAAATTGCTATATATTTTTATATATTTAAGTATCTCTGATTTATTAATTCAGTCTTTTAATCAGCTCCTTTATGACACATTTTCTAGTAACATTGATTCCATATATCTGACAATTGCATTCTTCTCCATCCCACATTGGAATATAAACTATCTATGTAATTAACAAATAAATGTCCTTACAGAACAGACTTTTGGTTGCCAAGGGGAAGGGGTATTAGAGGAGGGATGGATCAGTAATTTGGGGCTAGAAGTTGCAAACTGTTACATATACTTCGCATCACATGGGTCCCAGTCTGTCCTCTGGTGCTCCTCTTTCTGCAAGGATTCCAGCTTGTCCTTGTACTTCTCCACTCTACAATCACCTCTTCCTCAGCAGCCAGGGGACTTGGCTCCAGCAAAAACAAAAATCCCACACAACCTGCTTCAACAGCAGCCCACAAATGTGCAGTCAAGTCCTGTGAAAAACATATACATGTACATATCCTAGTGGTCCAGCTGCTCTAACAACCCGGACTAGCACAAATGTTTGATACCTGTGTCTGGTTCTGGCTCTAGGTGATTGACCACACCATCATGGTTATCTAGATAATTGAGATCTTTTTTCTATAGTTCTTCTGTGTATTCTTGCCACCTCTTCTTAATATCTTCTGCTTCTGTTAGGTCCATACCATTTCTGTCCATTATTGTGCCCATCTTTGCATGAAATATTCCCTTGGTATCTCTGATTTTCTTGAAGAGATCTCTAGTCTTTCCCATTCTATTGTTTTCCTCTATTTCTTCACAATGATCAGTTAGGAAGGTTTTCTTATCTCTTTTCTTGCTATTCTTTGGAACTCTGCGTTCAGATGGTATATCTTTCCTTTTCTCCTTTGCCTTTTGCTTCTCTTCTTTTCTCATCTCTTTGTAAGGCCTCCTCAGACAACTATTTTACCTTGTTGCATTTCTTTTTCTTGGGGATGGTTTTGATCAATGTCTTCTGTACGATGTAACAAACCTCCATCCACAGTTCTTTAGCACAACGTCACAAACCTCTGTCATAGTTCTCCGTCCACCTGTCTATCAGATCTAATCCTTGGCATCTATTTGCCGCTTCCACTGTATAATCGTAAGGGATTTGATTTAGGTCATACCTGAGTGTTTTAGTGGTTTTCCTTAGTTTCTTCAATTTAAGTCTGAATTTTGCAGTAAGGAGTTCATGATCTAAGCAACAGTCAGTTCCTGGTCTTCTTTCTGCTGGCTGTATACAGCTTCTCCAATTTCAGCTGCAAATAATATAATCAATCTGATTTCAGTATTGACATCTGGTGATGTCCATGTGTAGAGTTGCCACTTGTGTTGTTGGAATCTGGTTTTAGAGGAGTAAAACCTTAAGAATCAGTTCAGTTTAGTTCAGTCACTCAGTCGTATCCAACTTTTTGAGACCCTGTGAATCACAGCACACAAGGCCTCCTTGTCTATCACCAACTCCTGGAGTTCACTCAAACTCATGTCCATCGAGTCAGTGATGCCATCCAGCCATCTTATCCTCTGTCATCCCCTTCTTCTACTGCCCCCAATCTCTCCCAGCATCAGGGTCTTTTCCAATGAGTCAACTCTTCGCATGAGGTGGCCAAAGTATTGGAGTTTCAGCTTCAGCATCAGTCCTTCCAATGAACACCCAGGACTGATCTCCTCTAGGATGGACTGGTTGGATCTCCTTTCAGTCCAAGGGACTCTCAAGAGTCTTCTCCAACACCACAGTTCAAAAGCATCAATTCATCGGTGCTCAGCTTTCTTCACAGTTCAACTCTCACATCCATATGTGACAACTAGAAAAACCATAGTCTTGACTAGACGGACCTTTGTTGGCAAAATAATGCCTCTGCTTTTCAATATACTATCTAGGTTGGTCATAACTTTCCTTCCAAGGAATAAGCGTCTTTTAATTTCATGGCTGCAGTCACCACCTGCAGTGATTTTGGAGCCCAAAAAAATAAAGTCTGCCACTGTTTCCATTGTTTCTCCATCTATTTCCCATGAAGTGATGGGACTAGATGCCATAATCTTAGTGTTCTGAATGTTGAGCTGTAAGCCAACTTTTTCACTCTCCACTTTCACTTTCATCAAGAGGCTCTTCAGTTCCTCTTCACTTTCTGCCATAAGGGTGGTGTCATCTGCATATCTGAGGTTATTGATATTTCTCCCGGCAATCTTGATTCCAGCTTGTGTTTGTTCCAGCCCAGCATTTCTCATGATGTACTCTGCATATAAGTTAAATAAGCAGGGTGACAATATACAGCCTTGACGTACTCCTTTTCCTATTTGGAACCAGTCTGTTCTTCCATGTCCTCTTCTAACTGTTGCTTCCTGACCTGCATACAGATTTCTCAAGAAGCAGGTCAAGTGGTCTGGTATTCCCATCTCTTTCAGAATTTTCCACAGTTTATTGTGATCCACACAGTCAAAGGCTTTGGCATAGTCAATAAAGCAGAGATAGATATTTTTCTGGAACTCTCTTGCTTTTTCCATGATCTAGCAGATGTTGGCAATTTGATCTTTGGTTCCTCTGCCTTTTCTGAAACCAGCTTGAACATCTGGAAGTTCATGGTTCATGTACTGCTGAAGCCTGGCTTGGAGAATTTTGAGCACTACCTTACTAGCATGTGAGATGAGTGCAATTGTGTGTTAGTTTGAGCGTTCTTTGACAGAATGTGGTCCACTGGAGAAGGGAATAGCAAACCACTTCTATATTCTTGCCTTGAGAACCCCATGAACAGTATGAAAAAGCAAAATAATAGGATACTGAAAGGGGAACTCCCCGGGTCGATAGGTGCCCAATATGCAACTGGAGATCAGTGTAGAAATAACCCCAGAAAGAATGAAGGTATACAGCCAAAGTAAAAACAATACCCAGTTGTGAATGTGACTAGTGACAGAAGCAAGGTCCGATGCTGTGAAGAGCAATAGTGCACAGGAACCTGGAATGTCAGGTCCATGAATCAAGGCAAATTGGAAGTGGTCAAACCTTAAGGATAGGTTCCCTTAATTGCTTCTGGGTTTTCTTTTGTATTAGTTTTAATTGAGAATATTAATAATTGACATCATATATTGCATTAGTTTTAGGAGCACATCGCAATAATTTGACACATGTACACACTGTGAGCGGATTATTACAAAGTCTAGTTAACTTCCATCACTGCATAGTTAAAAACTTTTTTATGAAAAGAACTTTTAAACTCCACTCGCTTAACAACTTTCAAATACACAGTACAGTATTATCGACTATAGTCGCCATCCTATACATTACACCCCCAGGACTTATACATCTTATAAGAGGAAGTTTGTACCTTTTGACTACCTTCACCTCTTTTGCCCACCTGCCACCCCCAACCTCTGGCAACCAGCAATCTGTTCTCTACACCTATGAACTTGGTTTGTTGACTGTTTGTGATTCCATATAATAAAACTGAGATCATAGGGTGTTTGTCTTTCTCTGACTCAATTCACTTACTATAATGCCCTTAAGTTTCATCTATGTTGCTCAAAATGGTAGGGTTTCCTTCTTCTTTAAAACTGAATACTATTCCATTGTGTGTGTGTGTGTGTGTGTGTGCATACACATATATCACATTTTCTTTATCCATCCTTCCATTGATTGATGCTTAGGTGTTTCTGTGTCTTGGCTATTGTGAATAATGCTACAATGAACATAACTGCAGTTATAATAGTGATTAGATTCCCTTCAGCAGTAGTGGGATTGCTGGTTCATATGGTAAGTCTATTTTTAGTTTTTTGAGAAAACTTCATACTGTTTTCCATAGTGGCTGCACCAATTTACATTCCCACCAACAGAGTGCTGCTGCTGCTGCTGCTGCTAAGTCACTTCAGTCGTGTCCGACTCTGTGCGACCCCATAGACGAGAGCCCACAAGGCTCCTCTATCCCTGGGATTCTCCAGGCAAGAACACTGGAATGGGTTGCCATTTCTTTCTTCAACGCATGAAAGTGAAAAGTGACGTCCCTCAGTCGTGTCCGACTCTTAGCGATCCCTTGGACTGCTGCCTACCAGGCTCCTCCATCCATGGGATTTTCCAGGCAAGAGTACTGGAGTGGGGTTCCATTGCCTTCTCACCAGCAGTGTAGGAGGGTTCATTTTTCTCCATAACCTCCCAACACTTTCATTTCTTGTCTTTTGGTAATAACTGTTCTAACAGGTGTGGTTTTTGATTTACATTTCCCTGATGGTTAGTGATATTGAGCACCTTTTCAAAACCTGCTGGTCATTTGTGTGTCTTCTTTGGGAAAAATTTTTGCCAGTTTTTATTTGGATTTTTTTCTGAGTTTTTATGAGTTCTTCAAATATTTTAGCTATTAATCCCTTGATATAGTCCCACTTGGGCTTCTCTGGTGGCTCAGATGGTAAAGAATCTGCCTGCAATTCAGGCAGGCAGGAAACACAGGTTCTATCCCTGAGTCAGGAAGATCCCCTGAAGAAGGGAATGGCAACCCACTACAGTATTCTTGCCTAAAGAATTCCATGGACAGAGGAATCTGGCAGGCTACAGAATATGGGGTCACAAAGAGTAGTACATGATTGAGCAACTAACACCTTATTTTGGGGTGTTTTGTTTGTTTCATTTTTGCCTTTGTTGTTTTTGCTATTAGTGTTAAATCCAATCACATCATTGTTAAAAACAATATCAAGGGTTCTGGGTTTTCTGATGTTTGAGTCTCTGGTTTAATTAGATTTAAAGTCATGAATGACTCTGCTTCTAGTGTTAAAGATGGTACTGGTATTTAGTAAAGTAAGAAAACAAACAAAGCATTGTTTACAACACAGTCCCTTTCTTAGTCCTGCCCTCTGTCAACTAAAACTATTCTGGTCCTTGAAATATTTGGTCCAGACCTAAGATGAGAAATTATATTCTTTATAACTGGAGAATTTAATTCTTCCAGTAGTGTGCCTAAAGACTAGAGTTAATGTGTGACTTTCATGTTTTCATTTAATATCTTAAACTTTAATCTAGCTTTTATTGTATAAATGTGTACATAATTTTCCAAGTTTTTTTTTTCCTTCCCTGGTTAGCCCATGCTCTTGATAAACTCCATTATGCCATGTCATTTGGTATCTGTCTACCTAGAGCCCCTTCTAAGGAAAATCACTCCACCCACAGCCCCTCCACCTAATCTTAAATGACCTGCCTCCTTTACCCCCTTGTCTTTACAGATTGGAAAAGGAAAGGCAGGGCCCTCAGAATCAGGGTGTCACTGCAGAGAAACCAAGTCAACCCTCTCTTGTCTATTCCAGTCTCCTGGTCTCTCCTGGGACAGAGCTGTTATGAAATCTTTTCCCCAGGGTCTCATGTTTGGGGTGGTCTCTGATATCTCCCCTTCACCTGCACCTTCTTGCCTCCACTCTATCTGTTCTACCTCCAACCCAGGGACATGAACCACTTTGAAAGTTGAAAGTTGAAAGTTGCTGCTATAAGATGAGTGTAACCCATCGTTAAACTATGAACCTCACCCATCAGTCATCAACTCACCTTATCCTTCTTCCTCAAACAGAAACAACCTCCTTTTCAAGTTGCTTTTGCTACAACGTTAAGGAAATAGCCCTTCATTAGAAAATCCACCGAATGTCTCAAGTGTTGTCTCAAGGCTCGGAAAGATGGGACTTCATGTATGTTCTTGTGAACAAAGTTTCCTCCCATTGGTGGAAGAAATGTCAAATTACCAAGCATGGGTGGCTCTGAATTCATAATTTCGCCAGAGAGAAAAAAAGAAGAAAAAATTACCCACAGAGACATGGCCTCTGGGAAAGATTTGCTAAATACTGAAGATTCAGGTCTCATCCTCTAATCCCATCTATGTGGGGCCTCGCAGCAAATTCATTGCCCTCCCAATCATCAAAGGGCCACTTTATTCTCATGGAAGAGCCCTTAGGAACTCCAAATGCAAAGAGAGAAGCACCTCAACAGCAAGGGTTTCAGGGATATTTTCAGAAGGAGAAGTTGATCAACTAAAGATGGGAGATGGAGCAGCTGTTCAGGAAAGTTGTGCCTTGGGAGATTATTGGGACAAGGGAACTTTGATGTGGTCCCTGAAGTTGCAGATAAGGAAACAGAGACTAAAAGGGTAAAAGGAGACTGGCTAGAAGCTCCACTATCAAGTTTCTTGGACTAGAGGTGAGCTTCTTAAAAAGTATGAAACAGGAACACACTGCATGCCAGAAGCAAGTGTCTGAGATGCCTAAGTGAATGCACCTTGTGATGGAGCTTTGTGAGAGGGAGAACTCAAAGAAATTCAGAGATGAGTCCAGGTTGATCATCCAAAGCCTCGCTCCTATCAGCTAGAGCATATCTTCACAACAGGGTATACGGAGATCTGAAGCTGGAAAGCACAATGGTTTAAAACAGCTTTATTGATGCTACCAACTTCAGCATCAAGGCAATTGTGGCTTAGCTGTGGGGAAGCAACGCTGTGAAGCACAAGTGGGAACCCTGCAGTCATCAATCCCCACGGCTATAGTCATGTGTGACATTGGATCAGAGATGCACAAGGGCATGTTATTATGTGGGAACCACACTTTACAGCAAGCTCAGAAGAGAAATTTTTGACTTAGTAAGAAAGGGATAACTAACTATGTTTTGAAGATCCACTTGGGGATTTTGTAAGTGATGTGTTAAAAGCATTTTGAAAGAACCTGTAAAAGTGGCTCTTGCAACTAGAATCACAGCTGATGAACTGCTATAGGACCAGTGGTTAGCAGGCACTATGATTCCTCTGGCAAGACCAACCATGTGCCGGAAATGATTTAAGAGTGGAAAAACGACTTAAGAGTGGATTTAAGAGTGGATAGACTAGTGGGGCTTCCCTGGTAACTCACGTGGGAAAGAATCTACCTGCATTGCAGGAAACCTGGGTTCGATCCCTGGGTTAGGAAGATCCCTTGGAGAAGAAAATGGCAACCCACTCCAGGATTCTTGCCTGGAGAATTCCATGGACAGAGGAACCTGGCAGGGTATAGTCCATGGGGTTACAAAGAGTTGGACATGACTGAGCAACTAGCAGGTAAGAGCAGAAATGATTTAAGATGGATTTAAGAGTGGAAAACAATTCAGGAACTGATGAAGGAAACAGAGCAGATGAAAAGAAGATCAATTTTCCCTTCTAGGACAGTTGAGAAGTTACCACCCACCAGAGTGGAGCTGGTGTCATAATACTTTGATTGAAAAGGAAAACCAGCCCTCTGCTTGTGAAAATGTAGTTCCTGTGACCAATAAGAAAGTAAAATGGACGATTTGGGTATGTTCTCTTCAGCTTCCACATCTTGCAAACTCTTTCTAATTGAGCTCAAGGAAGAAACAGTGAAATCCCCAATAACCTTCCTATGGTTTTTACAAAAGTGTTTTGACCATTCACATACATTCTCATGGCTTTAAGTTGCTAGAAAATGCTCAAGACAACTTATTTTAAACTTTAAAAAATATGTTTTGTCACTACCTGCTATTAACCAGCTGCTAAATTCCTGATATATTGACTGAATTAATTAAAGGTAAATGTTAAATGTCTTTCACCTACACCCTCAAAAAGTGAATTCTGCAAGGGTGTGGGGAGATTAACTGTTAGTGAGCAAGTTTTTTAAATAAGTCATGAAGTATGTAGCAAAAGCCTTCACAACATGTATATTCTTTGCACAATCATTTTTGGCCTCGGGTTTCTCAATCTGTAAAATCAGGACAATGATGCCCACAACTGAGAGTACTGTGATATCTGAAATTTTGTGTTCACATCAGATGAAATGAATAGCTGTTCAATAAATGCCACTTCCATTTCTTTCTTGGTGGTGGCGGTGGCTTATTTGCTAAGTTGTTGCCAATTCTTGCTACCCTGTGGACTGTGGCCTGCCAGGGTCATCTGTTCATGGGATTCTCCAGGCAGAAATACTGGAGTGGATTGCAAACCAAGGGGATCTTCCCTACCCAGAGATCAAACCTAGAGCTCCTGCATTGCAGGCAGGCTCGACCTGCATCACAGGCTGATTCTTTACTGACTGAGTCCCCAGGGAAGCCCCTGTTTCTCTTTCACCTCTGGTAAAAATCTCATCTCATTTGCCATCCATGTCCCTTTACTGAGGTCCTGTATGTGCACCATTACTTGGCGGATCCTGTGACTACCTGTGTTATTATTTAGACCAGGTGCCATCTGACATGCACTCTGAGATGGCTTTTATTTATTTATTTTTAATTTTTATTTTTACTTTATTTTACTTTACAATACTGTAATTGGTTTTGCCATACATTGACATGAATCCACCATGGGTGTACATGAGTTCCCAAACATGAACCCCCCTCCCACCTCCCACCCCATATCATCTCTCTGGATCATCCCCATGCACCAGCCCCAAGCATCCTGTGTCCTGCATTGGACATAGACTGACGATTCGTTTCTTACATGATAGTATACATGTTTCAATGCCATTCTCCCAAATCATCCCACCGTCTCCCTCTCCCTCAGAGTCCAAAAGTCTGCTCTATACATCCGTGTCTCTTTTGCTGTCTCGCATACAGGGTCATCATTACCATTCTTTCTAAATTCCATATATATGTGTTAGTATACTGTATTGGTGTTTTTCTTTCTGGCTTACTTCACTCTGTATAATTGGCTCCAGTTTCATCCATCTCATTAGAACTGATTCAAATGTACTCTTTTTAATGGCTGAGTAATACTCCATTGTGTATATGTACCACTGCTTTCTTAGCCATTCATCTGCTGATGGACATCTAGGTTGTTTCCATGTCCTGGCTATTATAAACAGTGCTGCAATGAACACTGGGGTACATGTGTCTCTTTCAATTCTGGTTTCCTCGGTGTGTATGCCCAGCAGTGGGATTGCTGGGTCATAAGGCAGTTCTATTTCCAGTTTTTTAAGGAATCTCCAGACTGTTCTCCATAGTAGCTGTACTAGTTTGCATTCTCACCAACAGTGTAGGAGGGTTCCCTTTTCTCCACACCTTCTCCAGCATTTATTGCTTGCAGACTTTTGGATTGCAGCCATTCTGACTGGTGTGAAGTGGTACCTCATTGTGGTCTTGATTTGCATTTCTCTAATAATGAGTGATGTTGAGCATCTTTTCATGTGTGTGTTAGCCATCCGTATGTCTTTGATATGATGAGCAAGGTAAGTCTGAGGCCAAGAAGTCAGTTGCAACCAGCTCATGAGACATTAAGTCCATGAAATTCTTACTTTGTTAGCCTTGTGTTCGGAAAGAGATAGAAAATGCACCACGACCATTTGTGGTGTGTTCAGAACCATCACATGTGTGACCTTATCTAATCCACACAGCAACCAGCTGATATCAAGCATTGTTAACTCTACTACAGTGGACATTACAGTGATGTGATGGATGAAGCCCTGCAGCCCAGGGGAAATGAATGGCTCCCACAGGACAATCAGAGGTGGACTGTGGTCTTCTGATTCTGAGACCCACCCAGGGTTACTGCTCCAGGGAGACTCCTGATTCCATTCCTGGCCCAGTTGGCACTTTCTGACCCAGGCATCATGCTAGGTTCTGGGAAGGCAGAGGGCAGTGAGCCAGAGCCCTGGTTCAGCACATGAACCTGAGTTTCTACTGGGGAGTCAGCTTGTGGGGAACAAGGAAATGCACTGAGGGAGTCCCTGGGGTTAGGTGATCAGAAGAACCAAGGAGACTGTACTGGAAATGAGACCTGAAAGTACCAGCCCTGCAAAGATCTCAGAGGGGAGAAGTCCAAGCAGATAAGCAGGATGAACAAAGGCCTTGGAATGGGTGGGGAGTGAACAGGGAGGGGATGGAGGAGCAGAAAGGCCAGTGTGACTAGAGAAGAAGGAAGAATGGAATAGAGACACAGACAAAGAAAACAAACCTATGGGTATCGGGGGGGAGAGAGATGGGATGAATTAGGAGACTGGGATTGATATTTATATGGTATTATTCATAGGTAAGTAATGAGAACCTGCTGTGTAGCACAGAGAACTCTGCTCAATGCTCTCTGGCAACCTAAATGGGAAGGAAATCCAAACAAAGAGGGGATATATGTATACAGCTGATTCACCTTGCTGTACAGTAGAAATTAACACAACATAGTAAAGCAACTGTAAAATGTGCATGCTCAGTCATTCAGTCGTGGCCGACTATCTGTGACCCCATGGACTGTAGCCCACCAAATTCCTCTGTGAGATTTACCAGGCAAGAATGCTGGAGTGGGTTGCATCTTCTTCCTCCAGGGGATCTCCCCAACCCAGGGCTTGAACCTGCTTCTCCTGTATCTCCTGCATTGGCAGGCAGATTCTTTACTACTGAGCCACCTGGGAAGCCCAAAGCAACTATAATCCAATAAAAATTATTTTTAAAAAGGAAAAGAATGGAGAGTATGATAGAGGCAGGAAGGCAACCAAGGTCTTGGTCAGCCAGGACCGCATGTGCCATGGTTGGGTTGTACTTTGAAGTGTGGCAGGAAGCCATTAAAATGTTTTTAGCAGGAAAGTTGACACCATCTGACTCAGATTTTAAAGACTTCCCTGGCTCCTGGGTGGGGAATGGAATCAGAGCCGTCCAGCTAGTTCAGGGGCTATTAATGGTATTTCCAAAGCTGATGGCGCCTGGCCAAGGGCAGAAGCAGGAAAGATGTGGCAAGGTGGACTGTTCTAGTATTTTTGAGGTATTGAGGTCCAACATGTTGGACTCTGGAGATGAACTCTATTCTAACCATGGCAAGTTTGAGGTGCTGGCTAGATAACCAGAGGAATACAGGTAGGCAGCTGAACTGACCTTTTGTGTCATGGAGTGAAAGTTGGGTTATATCAGCTAGTAAATGAGTACAGAGGGGAGTCTGGGTCCTTGTTTAGAAAGTTGGAGCAATGATGCTGCCCACTCCACATTAAAGATGGTCTTCACTAGGACTGAGTGAGGGGAGGGCAGATTTCTGTTTCAAGGAACTGTCACTAAGTTGCAAACACCGCCTCACTGATCCTTTTTCTCAGAGGTAAGATGGTTGATGCAGAAAGATGACTTTGTGAAAAAGCTCTCCTATGATGAAGGGTTGGAGGGAGTCCCAGAGTGAGTGCCACTCTCCCCTCCAGCACCAGCTGGTTTCTCTGAGAACTGGCCTCATTTCAATGAGCCTGAGACAGTTAATAATGAACCAGTCTTCCTCTCCATCCTGCCCTCATTTCTGTGGAGCCCATCCCCATTGCGGAGGAATATTGGGTTGGCCAATAAGTCCATTCCGGATTTCCTGTATAAGTTACAGAAAACCTGTGAGAAGTTTTTGGCCACCCCAATATGTAACATGATGGAGCCTGTCATGTTATTGAGATCCTCATGAAGCTTTGGGGCAGCTGACCTGAGAGGTATGAGTAATGCCAGTGCTTCCTTTTCTCAAACTTTGTAGGCCCATATTTCTCCATGGAGAATGTAACACATGGAAGGTTTCATTTTGTAATTTCCAGATGTTCTTCTGTTATCTATGAGGAAGACAAATTCCATTTGTTTTCTTTGTTTGCATATTAAACACACACACAAAACCATCCTCTCATTTAGCTACAAAGCAGAGAACATTTTCTCTTTGATTTTTATCTTTCCTCTCCCTTTGAATACAGATCAAGCATGGAAAATTTCCAGCCAAAGGAATAATGTTTCCCAAAGCTGTGATGCAAATGAGGAGAGCATGGTAACGACGTACACCTGGATGAGAGGTTGACCACCCATCATTGGCCTCCAGGAGGTCAAACACTGGTTTGGGAGGCCAGCACCCCAAGCTGTGTTCATCCCTCCACAACTTGTCTGGCCACTCAGCCGCCTTGGGCTTTATTTCCCGCACTTCCAACAAAGAGGATGAAGGCATTCCTTTCTCCCCAAGGATGCCAGGGAAAGGGTATGTGAGAATCCACTGTGCGGTGTGTGGTCTGGGCCACTGTAAGATGGAAAATGTAGAAACAGAAGTATGAAAGCGAAAGACAGACTATAAGGAGACAGTCTTCTTTGATCTCACTTGGTGATTAAATAAATCATTATTATTCACCCAATACATATGTTTCCCACTCATTCCCTCAAAGGGCTTTCCAGGTGCCTCAGTGGTGAAAGAATCTGCTTGCCAGTGAAGGAGATGGAGGAGATGTGGATTCAATCCCTGGGTCGAAAAGTCTCCCTGGAGGAGGAAAAGGCCACCCACTCCAGGATTCTTGCCTGGAGAATCCCATGGACAGAGGAGCCTGGTGGGCTGCAGTTCATAGGGTCACAAAGAGTTGGACATGACTGGGTGCACACACACACACATTCCCTTGAAAACACTATATACAAATATATTATAAATGTCTATGTATGTCTATTTGTGTATAGACACACATACTTCTCATATACAATTATATACAGGGACACTGAAGATTGCGTGTGTATTAAACATTCAGAAGTCTTTTCTGAACTCCTATCCTGTGCCAGGTTCTATGCTAAGTGCCACGACTACCGCACAACATATCTTTTCTTGTGGAATTCACTAATAGTGGATGTAGAGTTGTAAACAATCTCAACCTGCTTATCAAGTGCAACACTAGGCATTTTGTTCAGATATACAGAATATTCAGAGAAGGTTCAGAAAATAGAAACTGAATAATGACACCCAAAATATCCATGTCCTTACCCCTGAAGCCTGCAAATGTGTTACCTTACAGGTAAAGGAGATTTGCAGATGTGATTATCCACGTGGGTCCAGTGAAATCACAAGACGCCTTATATGAGGGCTGCCAGGGGATCAGATGCAGAATCAAGAGATGTGACAAAGAAGCAGAAGTTAGAGGGGTATGTTTGCAGTTGAAGGAAGAGGCCACAAGCTGAGAAATAGGGGTGACCTGTAGAGGCTGGAAAAGGCAAGGAATGGGCAGCACCCACTGAAGCCCCCTAAAGGGAACAGCCCTGCTCCCACTGAAGCCCCCTAAAGGGAACAGCCCTGCTCCCACTGAAGCCCCCTAAAGGGAACAGCCCTGCTCCCACTGAAGCCCTCTAAAAGGGACAGCCCTGCTCCTCCTGAAGCCCCCTAAGGAGAACAGCCCTGCTCCCACTGAAGCCCCCTAAAGAGGACAGCCCTGCTCCCACTGAAGCCCCCTAAAGGGAACAGCCCTGCTCCCACTGAAGCCCTAAAGGGAACAGCCCTGTTAATATCTTGAGTTGAGGCTTTTAACCACCAGAACTGAGAGAGAGTAAAAGTGTGCTGTTTTAAGCCACTAAATTTGTAGTAATTGGCTACGGTGGTGGTGACAGGCAACTATTGCTGAAGGCTAGGAAGGGACTCCTGGAGGAGATGAGGTTTATGTTGGAAAGCCAGGAGAATGTTTCAGAAAGACAATACAGGGCAACAGGCTGGGGAAGCTGGACAGGGGACCATCTCAGTAGCAGGTGAGGATGTGTAAGTGTGTGTGCTTTAGTAAGGCTTTGCTTTAGTTTTTGTTCCGTTCTGATGTTAGAGAGTGGCAGAGAGGAGGAAGTGGTGACACTAAATAGTCTGTGAAGGTCTTAGACGGGAAGTATCAATTACCTGTAACCACAAAAATGCTCCACAATAAACTATGCTAAGACTGTAGCTTCAGATACCATGCATTTATAACTTCTCACACATCACCGAGTCACGTGGCGGGCTATGCTGATGTGAGCAGACTCAGCTGATTTAGCTGGGCTTCTCACACATCTGTGCTCAGATCCCAGGTGGACGGTGGATGGTCGGTCTAGGTTGGCTTCAGCTGGGAGGTCCTGGGTATCCATGTGTCCCTCACATCCTTCCAGGGGCCTAACTTGGATATATTCTCTTAGGAGCAGCATGGGGGAGAAGAGAAGAAGCAGAAATTTGCAGGCATTTTTCAGCCTCCTGCTTGCATAAAGACTACTATTGGCAAAAGCAAGACACATGGTGTATTAGTTTGTCAAGGCTGCCATAACAGAGGACCAATGACTAAGTATCTTACACAAAAGAAATTTTATTTTTTCCTTTCTTTTTTATTTTTTTAAATTATGACAGTATGATAACACATTTACAGGGGACTTGGAAAACACAGAACAAAGTTGCATATAGTTCCACTATATATTACAATTATTTTTTAAGTAGATAAATTAAGATTTTTTGAAGTGTCACTATCAAACTCTCAAAAAAATAATAGAATGAATACACACACAACAAAGATTTATTTCCTCATGATTCTGGAGGCTAGAAGCAAAAGATCAAAGTGTCCTCAGGGTTGGTTTCCTCTGAGACATCTCTCCTTGACTTGTAGACGGCCGTCTTCTCCCTGCCTCCTCACATGGTCTTCCCTCAGTGCACGTCTGGTCCCAGCCCCCTCTTCTTACAAGGACACCAGTCATATTGAATTAGGGCCCACCTATGACCTCATTTTTGGAAAAGGCAATGGCACCTGACTCCAGTACTCTTGCCTGGAAAATCCCATGGATGGAGAAGCCTGGTAGGCTACAGTCCATGGGGTCGCTAAAAGTCAGGCATGACTGAGTGACTTCACTTTCACTTTTCACTTCCATGCATTGGAGAAGGAAACGGCAACCCACTTCAGTGTTCTTGCCTGGAGAATCCCAGGGACAGAGGAGCCTGGTGGGCTGCTGTCTATGGGGTCACACAGAGTCGGACACGACTGAAGCGACTTAGCAGCAGCAGCAGCAGCATGACCTCATTTTAACTTAGCTCTTTAAATTTCCTTTCTCCAAATATAGTCACATTTTGAGGTCCTGGGTGGGAGGAGGAGGCTAAGACTTCACCAGCTGAATTTGGCTGGGGACACAATTCAGTCTATAACACATGAACTAATCCAGAGTCACTGTGATGGGGGGTTATCAAAGGACATGGGCCCTTGAAAGCATGAAAATTTGGGGCCACTATATGATCAATCTACCACACAAGGTACTGAGAATTTTCATTTAGATTCATTACATGACTGGAAGTCTGTAGATTTTTAACTGGGGGGCAGGTATGATAACAATAAATTTCACTTAAGGAAATTATAGTTCCAAACATATTTCTTGCTAAACAGAACATTGATTTACAGAATATTAATAAAAGTGGATTTTAAATGCCATGGCTTTGATCCAACATCCCCATTTCAGTTATCTATTGTAAAGTAGCCCAAAATGTAGTGGCTTAAAACATCCACTTATTAGATTTCATAATTTTATGGATCAGGAGCTTGGGCTGGACTAAGCTAGCCAGCCGCTCTGCCCCTCAGAGCACTCAGAGGGAACTTCCAAGAAGAGGAAGTGGAAGACTGTAGTCTTTTAAAGACGGAGCCAGGAAACGGGAAGAGAACCTTCCACTATGCTCTGTTGGTCAAGGCAGTCACAAACAAGCTACCTCTATTCATTTCTAAAATCCTATTGGTTCCTCAGGGGCCTGAATATCTGTGTTTACATGTTGTCTTTTTTGCAGACGTTTGACAAGGGCTTTGCAGAAATGTGAGCAACACTTCAAACCTGCGTGGAGCAGCGTGTGGTCTAGAAGGTGGGTTTGCGGGCCCCTCTCCATTCTCCTGGGGGCTCACATTCTAGAGGACTAACCAAACACCTGTAGGTGGCGCCAGACCCCGGGCCTCCCAGCGCGGGCTCCTGTATTCTCTGCTGCTACCAGCAGCAGTGGGCTCAGTAACCCCCGAAAAGGGGCGGAAAGAATAATAGAGATGATGACCTTCTGGCCCTCTCCTCTTGGTGTTGTCTTGTTACCAGGCCCCGTCCAACAAAGGGGTGAGGGGTGTGGGAGAGCACTATGACGGTCCCTCTACACCCCAAGAGCCTTGGTGCGGGGTGGGGGGCAAGCTCCTCTGAAAAGTGCTCACTTCCTCAGAACCTCCTCACCCCACCCACCCTGCTCAAAAGACAAAGGCAGTTAATTTTCCTGATACGCTAAAATATGTCTTGGGTTTAAGCTCCCTCAAAGCACACTCTGAGACAAGGGTTCAAGTGCAAGAAGTAAGGTGATCCCAGGAGGCACAGTAGGGAAGTGGAGAAATGAAGGAAGCCAGGAGAGGACCTGCTAACCAGCAGAGCACCACGACAGGCAACCAGAACTCACCTTTGCTAGGATCTCTGAGGATGCTGTAGAAGCACCTCAGAGTTGGCCCATCCACGAGGTGGAAGCTAGGATTTTGACTTTCCAGCCTCAGATATCCTAGCTGACAACTGCTCTCAGGGTGCCAACTCCCGTGAATATTGCACCTGCCCCAGGCATGGACCTAGAAGCCAGAGAGGGCCTCAGGCAGAGCCATGGATGCTCACGCAGGAAGCTGCCAGCACGTGCAGAGAAAGAACAGGAAGTGGTGGAGGGATAAGGATGGGATACCAACAATGTCTGCCTCCAACACAAACCCAGGAACCCACATCAGACCTCACATCAAGACCATTTTTACAATTACATCACTGATACATTTTTGGCAAAAAAAAAAAAAAATCAAGTGTTGAATGCTGTGCCTTCAGCAAAACAAAATACAATGAAATAAGTTCAAACAGTACAGACAAGTATGCAATCAAAGCTACAAGATACTCTCATGTCTATCTCCGTATTCCATTCCATGAGGTATCTGCTCTCTTTACTGTTTCTGTTTTAAATGGTTGCTTATAATCATCCCGCTAAATCACATCGTTATCCAAGGACAACTGGCACCAGGAAAAAAAAAAAGCCACTTAAAGTGAACCCATTTAAAATGGAGATCAAAATTTCACAGTAAATGGTGATTAGGAGATTATCTTGGAAACTGAAACTAAAAGGATAAAAATAAATGTATTTTTATTTAATTAAACTTTTACTATAATGGCAAGTGTGCACTAGTTCTTAGAAAGAATAAAGAATAAATCAAGCATTTAAAGCGTTGGGGAGTAATTTTGCAGAGAAAATTGTACAATAACAGGATAGGACATCGTATTTGGTTTTCATGGTTCAATCAGAGAAGAAAGGTCATTTTTGCAAAGAGCATTTGAAGACTTAATAAATTCCAAGCACTTCTCTCTATTGTGTGATACTCAAATTCATTTCCTCTGAATGACTGCACCGTGTCATCCTGCTCAGCCTTTCTCCTCCCAGATCCTTGCATGCTTCACTCCACCAGTCCCTCATCTGTCGCTGGCTTTAAGTGTAATTCATGCAGCTGTTCTATGCCACTTTCAAGTTTGCATAAACTTCCATATCTTATTGAAGGTTTGCAACCAGAAGGAGATCAGCCCTGGGGTTTCTTTGGAAGGAATGGTGCTAAAGCTGAAACTCCAGTACTTTGGCCACCTCATGCGAAGAGTCAGCTCATTGGAAAAGACTCTGATGCTGGGAGGGATTGGGGGCAGGAGGAGAAGGGGACGACGGAGGATGAGATGGCTGGATGGCATCACTGACTTGATGGATGCGAGTCTGAGTGAACTCCGGGAGTTGGTGATGGACAAGGAGGCCTGGCGTGCTGTGATTCATGGGGTCACAAAGAGTCGGACACAACTGAGAGACTGAACTGAACTGAACTGAACTGAATTGACTGAATTAATTATTGTAATAGGTGAAGATAACTATAAGTGTCAAGAAGGGAAGATGTCTTAGTAGGAACTAATTTTACCAATGTTTACACAATCTGGGGGCTTCCTGGTGGCTCAGACAGTAAAGGATCTGCCTGCAATGCTGGAGACCCAGGTTCAGTCCCTGGCTTGGGAAGATCCCCTGGAGGAGGTCATGACAAGCCACTCCAGTATTCTTGCCTGGAGAATCCCATGGACAGAGGAGCCTGGTGGGCTACAGTCCATCGGGTCACAAAGAGTCCAACATGACTGAGCGGTTAACACCTCACTTCACACAATTTTTGAATAGATGCGTACTTCAACAACTTTTGATTCCCTCTACTGCCTCGTAACTACAGAGACCAGCATAATGAATATTCAGATAGCAGGGACCACCATACCCCCATTTCTTAATTTACCAACTTTGGACAATGTCCGCCCACATTTCCACTGTGAAAAATAGGAAATTATTCCCCACAAGAGTTGGGAAATCCCCTCCAAGGCAACTGAAATTAAACTTAATTCAGATCATGTCTCTAGATCTGTTCTGTGATCAGTTTCATGGGGATACTGAAGTGATCAACTGTGCCCAAAACACATATCCATGTGCAGGAGAAAAAAACATCTTTGATGTAACAATCTATTATAAAAATAGGCGCTAACGTCAATGGTAATTTTCAAACCAAAGTACCTGTCCTGTAAAGTGAAATCTAAATCTAAAATCTAAACAAGAGTAACCTCAGGGGCGGCAGTTTCCAAACCTGATAACACATCCCAAGCACCCGAGAGCCTGACTCCCCAGCCTCACTAGTGGCCTCTAGGAGCAGAGCTAGGGACCTGGGCTTTTCATCAGGAACCCCAGGTTTGTGATCCTTCTGGAGTCACTGCAGCCCAGGGCCTCACAAGGGCACTTCAGCAGAACTTCTCTAGAGGCAGCCAGTTACCCTGACTAAGCCAGAGGCACACAAGTGGGAGGAGGAGTGGGGAGGGCAGGGGAAAGCCAGTCCACGTGCACCTCACCCTGCTAGTGCCGCGGCAGGCTCCCCACACGCACTGTCCTCTTGCTTCCCCACAGCACTGCCACCAAGCATTAATATTCCCATTTCACAGATAGAAAAGCTGAAGCTCAAAGAGGCCAGGCAAATTATTCAGGCCATTTAGCTTAAAAATGGGAAAGTCAAGATTCGAACCCACGTAACTTGATTTTGTAAGACCATTTCTAGAGGCAGGGTGGAGAAGAGGGTGAGATGGCATTGAACAAGATTCCCTCAAATTTCACATAGTAAAGGCCTAACCCGCAGCACCTCAGTATCTGACTGTCCTTGGAAATAAGAAATTTCAAAAGGTACACCCAAGGTTAAATGAGGTCATATGGGTGGGCCCCCTCCCAGTAGGATCGGTGTCTTCGTAAGAAGAGAGGGACACCAGATATGCAGCAATACAGAGGGAAGAGCTGTGATGGGCACAGGGAAAAGATGGCATCTTCAGGTCAAGAAGAGAAGGCTCAGGAGAAACCAAACCTGCAGCACCTTGACCTTGGACTTCCAACTTCCAGCTAAAGGTCTGTTGTTTGAGCCAGCAGGTATGTGGGACTGTGCTATGGTAGAGAAGGAAATGACAACCCACCCCACCATTCTTGCCTGGAGAATTCCATGGACAGAAGAGCCTGCAAGGCTAACGTCCATGGGGTCACAAAAGTCAGACACGACTGAATAACTAACAACGACAACTGCGTTATGCTGGCCCTGGCAAACTAACAGGGTAAAGCGGAAAATGAAAGGAGGAAGAAGATAAGGGGAGGGAAAATAAAAGAAAGGGAAGAGAACGAGTAGGAAGAAAGCGTTCGTTTCCGGTGGCACTTGGGGTTTGAGGAAGGGGCTTGCTTATCATAAATCTGTGGAAGAGCAGCGAACAAAACCTGGAGGAATCCTCTTAACCACTGACAGCAAGGTTCCTAGAACAAGCTCTCTACATATGTCCCCGTCGCTCCTGAGCATCAGCGGGCCCCCATCAAGGGATGACCTCTGCTGCCCTGCCTCCTGCATTCCACATGACAGGAAGCCCCAAACAAAGGCATCAAGAGGAAGTGGTGCTGAATTCTGACTAAACAGTTGGATTCTGTTTTTCAAATGGGTTTTCAAATTCATCACAGAGGGATGATTCAGATCTGTGTTTTTCCTAACTTTGCAGCCCTGTGTTTTCCCCACTCTGACCGCTGCTAGTTCTGACTTCAAAGGTCCAGAGAGGTTTAAAGAAGTGAATTGAAGACAAGCAGCTTTGTCTCCATCAAAAGTGGACTCCACAAAGCAGCCGCAGCCCTCCATAGAGAGCGTGTTGATTGCTGCGTGTTCACGGTTAACAGCATGTCAGCTGGGGAGGCGTCCACCCTGGGGCTGCTGAGGCACCTGCCGAGGTGTGTTCACAGCAGATGCTTCAATCTTGCTTTAATGTCATCTAATCATTAGAGGAAATGGAGCTTGAAAGAGATTCTGTCCGAGAATGCAAAGGGCTGAGTACCTCACACTAGTAGCTGAGAAAGCAGGGTCTTCAAAGATGTGATAAATTCATGACCACAGGGAAGTGTTGTTAGTGCTAGAAGGGAGGGAGGGTTTTGGTTTGTTGTTGTTGTTTTTCTTTTTTTTTTGCTGTGTATTAGAGATTCCAAGAAAATAGTTTGTTTTGTCATTTAAAAATAGGAATTTATTTCTCACAGTTCGAAAGCTGGAAGTCCAAGATCAGGGAGCCAGTATGGCCAGAACTGGCAAGATCTACAAACCTCTTTGGATTTGTAGGTGGCCCACTTCTCACTGTGTCCTCTCATGGTGGAAGGAGCCAGGGAGCTCTCTGAGGTCTCTTATGAGAGCACTAGAAGAGGGCTCCACCCTCACAACTTAGTTCAGTTCAGTTCAGTTCAGTTCAGTCGCTCAGTCGTGTCCGACTCTTTGCAACCCCATGAACCACAGCACGCCAGGCCTCCCTGTCCATCACCAACTCCAGGAGTTCACCCAGACTCACATAACTTAATCACCTCCCAAAGGGCAACCAATTCATTGAGGGGTTAGGATTTCAATATATGAATTGCGCGTGGAGGGGACACAGTCAGATCATAGCACAAGGTGACCAGGGAAGACTCCTGGGAGATGTTTGAGCTGAGATTTTCAGTGAAGTGGGACTTCTGTGGTTGCTAGTTATAGATACCTATCTATAGGTATAGATACCTATACCTGCTGGTTATAGATACCTGACTATAGATATCTATATATACCTATCTATAGATACCTATAGATACCTATAGATAACTCAGAGTCACAGGCACACAGACTTCAAAAGAATTTATTGACTTGTCTTATTTCAGAAAGTGGCAGGTAGCTAGGTTCAGGCCACGGCTGAACTTGAGACAAAGTCCTTAGTTGTGTTAGTTTGTGTTTGGCTCTCACTATACCTTTCCCGTCTGAGAACCAGGAAAGCAGCCATGCCCTCCTCCTTCCTTGATTTCAGAGAGGGTTGTGTTGGAAGGAAAACAGCATGAGTTGCCTGTACCCCACTCACCTTTGGTTTCCCTTAACCATGGCATCTGTGGGAGGGTGCCTGCCTGCGGGAGCCTCTAAAATATACCCCAAAACAAGGACATCAGTGCACATAGCTGTTTAGGAGGCGATGCCACCTGATGCTAAGAGATGACTCATTTGAAAAGACCCTGATGCTGGGAAAGATTGGGGGCAGGAGGAGAAGGGGACGACAGAGGATGAGATGGCTGGATGGCATCACCAACTCAATGGACATGAGTTTGGGTGAACTCTGGGAATTGGTGATGGACAGGGACATTAAACTCTGGCGTGCTGCGATTCATGGGGTTGCAAAGAGTAGGATACAACTGAGCAACTGAACTGAACTGAACTGAATTGTCAGGAGGAAGTGAAGGAGGGGAGGAAATGGGCAGGTTAGCAATGTGGGTGACAGGAACTCAGGCCTGCCAAGAAGTTCTGGGAGATGGTGTGGGATGCCTCTGAGATATCCCAGTGAAGAGGGATGTTTATCCAGCAGTTGCACCCATCCCTGGTTGAGGGCTGCTCCTGGGAACATGAGTAGCCCAGGACTTCATCCTGCCCTGTGAGCTGGCCACGGGGCCCCAGAGGCCAGAGGAAGGCAGAGGCCACATGCGCTTGCAGTTGGAAAGGGGTTTCCTATGGGCTTGAGAATCATGAAGGCTGGAGGGACTGAGATGGGACACCACAGTCTCTGCCACGGGTGTTATTCTAAGTAAAGAGAGAGAGGTGTTTCTTTTAAGGACAACAGGAAAGAAGAGAATTCCTAGGAATGAAGGGGTCACAAAGACTGGCAACTTTCACACATAGGTTGGTCAAGACCTAAGGTTATGGGTCCCAGAGGCGTGAAAGGACTGGACAGGCCATCCTGGGTTTGTCTTCCACACTTGGATCCTAGGAATTGCTCCTATCACTGGGGTTTAGCCTCCTAGTGTGAACTTCACAACTGCTGATCAGAAGAAATGCCCAACAAATCTTCAAGGACACTTAACCAATCAGAATAGATATCCAACAAGTTAGAACTGACTTTCAACAGTCAGAACCAACAATGGTCATTAACAACGGGTTGATTCAGGAGGATATTTCTAGCTGTAGGGAAACACAAACCTAAACACAGGCTTGAGGTCAGTGAGGTCTGAGTGTCAATTCCCTGTCTTCTCTGTCTGCATCCTTTCTCTCCTTTCTATTCTCTCTCTTTCAGCAACCCAATAGCTTCATGTGGCCTAGTGTTCTTAGCTTCAGAATTGTCATTCAGGAAATAATCACTTATCAGTCATTTACACTATAGTCTGAATTTAAGACACTAGCACATCTGAACAGTGAGCTGCATCTTGACCCATGGAAAAAAAAGGTAGAATCTACATTAAAGACACAGCCACAACAGAGGGATTTCCCCAGAAATGGCCTCATGGTGACAGCCCACAAGGGTAGGCTAAAATCAGGCCAATCTTACTTTAGTGTTTTTAGGGAGATGGTGGCCTGCCAGTCTTTGCAGACTTGTCACAGGTATTGGGTCTTGTGTCCCTCAAATATCAAAGTCTAATGACATTCTAGGTTACCAACACAGTTCTTCCTACTGCCCTACCCACACATAGCAGTCTCATTAGAAACCAGCTCTGTGTTTTACTACTCCAATATGTGGTGAGAAGCCTCAAGTCTGTTTTAAAAAGAAAGTCTTGTGCCAAGGACAAGATGATACCAGCCAGGCTCCAAAAAACACCGTGCGTGTGCTCTCAGTTATCTAGGATTAAGGCTGGCTGAGGAAAGGTGAGGAATAGCTCCTGTCTATTCCTCCACAGACAGACATCCTGGAATGTGAAGTCAAGTGGGCCTTAGGAAGCATCACTACGAACAAAACTAGTGAAGGTGATGGAATTCCAGTTGAGTTGTTTCAAATCCTGAAAGATGATGCTGTGAAAGTGCTGCACTCAAGTTGCCAGCAAATTTGGAAAACTCAGCAGCGGCCACAGGACTGGAAAAGGTCAGTTTTCATTCCAATCCCAAAGAAAGGAAATGCCAAAGAATGCTTAAACTACCACACAATTGCATTCATCTCACATGCTAGTAAAGTAATGCTCAAAATTCTCCAAGCCAGGCTTCAGCAATATGTGAACCATGAACTTCCAGATGTTCAAGCTGGTTTTAGAAAAGGCACAGGAACCAGAGATCAAATTGCCAACATCCACTGGATCATGGAAAAAGCAAGAGAGTTCCAGAAAAACATCTACTTCTGCTTTATTGACTATGCCAAAGCCTTTGACTGTGTGGATCACAAGAAACTGTGGAAAATTCTGAAAGAGATGGCAATACCAGGCCACCTGACCTGCCTCTTGAGAAATCTGTATGCAGGTCAGGAAGCAACAGTTAGAAGAGGACATGGAAGAACAGACTGGTTCCAAATAGGAAAAGGAGTACGTCAAGGCTGTATATTGTCACCCTGCTCTTTTAACTTATATGCAGAGTACATCACAAGAAACGCTGGGCTGGAAGAAACACAAGCTGGAATCAAGATTGCCAGGAGAAATATCAATAACCTCATATATGCAGATGACACTACCCGTATGGCAGAAAGTAAAGAGGAACTAAAGAGCCTCTTGATGAAAGTGGAAAAGGAGAGTGAAAAAGTTGGCTTAAAGCTCAACATTCAGAAAACTAAATTATGACATCTGGTCCCATCACTTCATGAGAAATAGATGGGGAAACAGTGGAAACAGTGTCAGACTTCATTTTCTTGGGCTCCAAAATCACCGCAGATGGTGACCTGCAGCCATGAAATTAAAAGACGCTTACTCCTTGGAAGGAAAGTTATGACCAACCTAGATAGTATAGTCAAAAGCAGAGACATTACTTTGCCAATAAAGGTCCATCTAGTCAAGGCTATGGTTTTTCCAGTGGTCATGTATGGATGTGAGAGTTGGACTGTGAAGAAAGCTGAGCACTGAAGAATTGATGCTTTTGAACTGTGGTGTTGGAGAAGACTCTTGAGAGTCCCTTGGACTGCAAGGAGATCCAACCAGTCCATTCTAAAGGAGATCAGTCCTGGGTGTTCATTGGAAGGACTGATGCTAAAGCTGTAACTCCAGTACTTTGGCCACTTCATGTGAAGAGTTGACTCATTGGAAAAGACTTGATGCTGGGAGGGATTGGGGGCAGGAGGAGAAGGGGACGACAGAGGATGAGATGGCTGGATGGCATCACCGACTCGATGGACGTGAGTTTGAGTGAACTCCGGGAGTTGGTGATGGACAGGGAGGCCTGCCGTGCTGCAGTTCATGGGTTCACAAAGAGTTGGACACGACTGAGCAACTGAACTGAATTCTTCCACAGCAGCATCAGGCCCCACCTAACTGTCCTCAGAGCCACAACTCACCTGAGATTGGACATCTCAACCACTCCACAAAGCCTAGGCAAGCTTCTCCACCCTGTCTTCCAGCCACTTCTCAACACACTGTCCTGGATTTTGCTTTTTTTTTTTTCTGAATGCACAGCTGGAAGAGATCCATTCCCTCCAGCTGACCTGCCCGTGGGTTCCTGCTGCTTATTCAGAAGTTCAAGGTTGAGTCTGGCTTCAAGGTCATAAAACAGCCAGTGTCATGCATCTTTCCTACATTCTCCCAGGTTCAGAGTCCAGAGAACAAAGCACCCCAACCCCAGTGAGTAAAATAACAACTCTTTAACATGCCCATTGATTCTGTGGATCCAGAACCAGACAGACACAGAGGGGCATCTTTCCTCTGCTCCACCATGGCCTGCGGCCTCACCTGGGAAATGCAGAGGCCAGCGTGACCCAGCATCAGGAGGCTGGAGTCATTGGAACACCCAGGACTGAGCTGGGAGGACAGGACTGCTCACCAGTGCACCCCCATGTGGCCACTCTGTGTACAGCAGCTTTTTCCTTGCCCTGGCTGGCTGAGCTTCATACACAGGTGCTCAGACACCACTGAGTGTTCAGACAGGGCAGGCACTGCAGCTCCTTCTATGGCCTCAGAGTTCCTGTGATGTCACTTGCACTGCATTTTGGTGACCACATACAGGGCACTGGCCACGTGATTCAGAGGGAAGCGACTCAGCTATACCACTTGATGGGGAGAAAAGTATGGAGCATGAGAGATGTTATTGGGATCACCTTTGGAGAATACTATCAACCCCATAATCCAAAGGCATTTGACACACTGGCTCCTGATCAAGCATGTCCACACTCTCCTACCCCTTGTCCCTTATCTTCACCTGTCTAAATCTGACCCATCCCCCAAGGCCCACCACAAAGGCTGCCTCCTCCATGAAGCCAGCACCCCTGCCAAAAGTAAACGCTCCCTCCTCCCCACTGCCCCCATGGTAACTGTTCTTCTCTGGTGCCTGCCCTCTCCTACACTGCATCCTCAGTTCCTGGACCTGCCCTGATTCATGCCTCAACCTCCTGCTAGCCCTTTTATGTCTGGGAATTGGGCTGGCCCACTGCAGATTCAAACTCCATACATTTTCCAAGAGTACACCGTGAGGCGCAAGCATAATGGGAACATCATGTGCTGGGCGTGTGTCTGTGGACAAAATATGTCTCTGCAAAGTTTAGCAGCCTTTGAACACAGCCCAGGGCTGGCTCAGCCCCCAGCTGGCAAGCTCTGGTGAACAAGCTGGACAAGCTGGACATTGTCACTTATATTATCCAGGCCCACATTCCCACCCATGATTCCTTTAATAAGAGTCCCTGAAACGAGGTTCCCTAACACTAGACAGACATTGCCTCTGGAGCTGCATGGGGCAGGCTGGCACACAAAGCTGTTAGCTGTACAAAGTCTCAGGACCTGTTGATCCTCAGATCAATCCGAGACATCTTGTCCATCTGGTCAATGATGCTCGTGTGAAAACCTGTGGCTGCTTCATCCTCTTTCCCCCCAGCTTTATTGATGTATAATTGACAAATAAATTGTAAAATATTTAAAGGGTACATCATGATGATCTGACATGCATGGTGAAATGGTTCCTCCCATGCAGTTAATTTGCTGCATCTTCTCAATCAATTCCTGCAATTTACACCTATGGGCTAAATCCAGCCCATTGTCTGCATTAGTAAGTAGTCTTACTGGAACACGGCCATCCCATTCATTGCATTTGTCCATGGCTTCTTTCCCACCACAGCGACAGAGTGGAATGCTGTGACACGGATCACACGGCCCACAAAGCCGAAAATATTTCCTATCTGGCCCTTTACAGAAAAATTTGCCCAGCCCTGCTCTAAAGCTTCCCGGACGCCATCACCACCCCCAAGCTGGCATGTCCCACTTTCCACTCCACTCAACCTAAACTACAGCCAGGACTTCAAAGAGCAAGGGGAAGACTCCAGAAAGCCCACAAGAGACAGTCCCACATAATGGATCAAAGGCATAGCAGGAAAGAGACTCCTGGGACTATCAGCCACCCCCAGCTTCTGCTCTTTCTGCCTCCCTCATAGAGGTGGGCAAGCTCCCTTCCCCCGCTTTAGTAAGAACTGTACTAAAGGAAAACCCAGAAAAACAGCACAAAAGAAGGTTGGGGTACATCAAGAGCTCAGGGGTGAACCTGTCTACACCTGGAGGGCCGTGCTGCTGATGAAAGGAAAGTCCAGCTCCAGTCAACCAAGCGACAGCTGCCCTCACACTCAGTGCCCACAGTCCCCTTCCACTGGACAGGGGCACTGTGGCTGACTGCTGGTAAAAGCTAGAGCTTCACAAAAGATTCATGTCCAGCATAGAAGATTCTGGTTCTCTTGGGTCCTTTCTCATCTCAAATCACAATTATCACCATTGTCCCAGGACCCCTCCCCATTCTTCCTCACCACGTTGAACCACCTACCAGGTGTCTCCACAGAGGGACACTGTATTCTCGCCTACCTGCAGAAGACAGATGGAGACCCTCCCCTAAGCCCAGGGAACAGAGGCTCTCCTTCTCAGGAACCAACATAGAGCCTTTTCCTTGAGGAAGGAAGATTCCCAAATCCTAGCCCCTATGGCTTTCAAAATAATGAGTTCCAAGAGTGAATCTATCACTTTCCAGCTTTGTAACCTCAAGCAAAAGACTGAAATCTCCTGAGCCTCATTTTCCTTTACTGGACAAGGGATGGTTAAATGATATATATGAGGCTCTTGGTGCACAGGATGAATGAAGACTTTAAATAAGCAGTGGCACGTTTGTAACAGGGCAAGTTTTCTTCCCACACAGCATCTGTGGGGAATATCCTTGTTTTCTCCATTTCATCCCATTTCACCCAATGTGTCCTTATTTTTCCCCCTCATTGAAATGAGAGGAAATTTTCATTCTCTTTTTATTCCATTTTCAGTGTAATAAAGAATAGGGGATACACTTGTAAATTAAATTTCAATGTGCTTAATTATATTGCGTTAAAATTACTATACTATATTGAAATCACACTATATTAAAACTTGGTAGGACAATCCTATACCCCTGCTTCCTTTCTTTCTTACTCCAGACCAAAATTAGTTCCCATATATGGTGCCAAATTTATTTATGAATAGATGTATGTGTACTTGCTTTGTATAACTATTAAAATATTAGGCTTGAATGTCCAAGACCAGGATTCAAGTCTTTATTTTACCACAAGCATTTTGTATAACCTTCAGAGAGCCATTTGACCTCTACGTGCCTCAGTTTACCCATCTGCAATGTAAAAGACTTGGGCTAGATTCTCTTACTTTCTTGTTGTATTATAGGATACAAATGTGAGAAAGGGGTTTGAACAAAAGGATCAGAAGACCCTTCTGATTTAGAGCCAATAAGTCATTGCTGAGTCAAATCTGGCAACCTCCCAGAAATTAGAAACCAGGTTTTTTGGCCAATGATAGAATTTTTTTCATTTTTTATTGAAGTGTAGCTGATTTACAATGTTGTGTTAGTTTCAGGTATACAGCAAACTGATTTAGTTATACAGACATATATACCTACTTTTTTCAGAGTCTTTTCCCTTTCAGGTGATTACAAAATATTGAGTATAGTTTCCTGTTCTATACAATAGATCCTTGTTAGTTATTTATTTTATATATAGTAGTGTGTGTCTCGGAGAAGGTGATGGCACCCCACTCCAGTTCTCTTGCCTGGAAAATCCCATGGACGGAGGAGCCTGGTAGGCTGCAGTCCATAGGGTTGCGAAGAATTGGACACAACTGAGCGACTTCACTTTCACTTTTCACTTTCATGCATTGGAGAAGGAAATGGCAACCCACTCCAGTGTTCTTGCCTGGAGAATCCCAGGGAAGGTAGAGCCTGGTAGGCTGCCATCTATGGGGTCACACAGAGTTGGACACGACTGAAGCGACTTAGCAGCAGCAGCAGCAGCAGCAGCAGCCCTTAGTTTGCATAAGGAAGTAGCAAAATAAGGGATTATTCTAAATGCATCCTCAAAGTCATCTTCAGCCACTTCCAGACACCATTGGACAGGATAGGGTTAGTTCTCAGTCCCAGTAATAGGTCTAGGCCAAGAGCCCCAAGTCTTTGGTCTGGGACCCCAGGGGCCCTGCTCCCTCTTCAGAGAATTGTCATCTCTTGGGAGCATGTCAGGAAGCCATGGGGGAGCTTAGTGGCAGTGGTGAGTGGCCTCAGTAGCCAGGCCAGGAATTCTGCTGCTTTCCCCACTGCATCAGCTCACCCCTCGGCTGTGGGTGACAGCCCAGCACCCACTATACCCACGGCTCTACTCACTGCCCTTACCTTTACTGCAGTCTCCCAGCCAGGGAAGCCAAGCCTAACCCCAAGTAAGGCCCTCTCTTGGGCCTCTCTGGAGCCCTCCTCTCTTCCCATCTGTTTTTCACATTCCTCATCAGTGATATCTGGATTTCATAAATGATCTGGCCACCCGGTGTTTAAAAACATCTCCTGGGAGCTTGAAATTCACTCTATGGTACTATGACATTCAAAGACAGCCTACTCTTGCCAGCATTATTTTTATGTCATAGATGCCTTCCCCACATGCATGCGCACACACACACACACACACACACACACAGTCAGAAACATACACACACAAAGCCACATCCATACACACACACAAATACATTCTACACACATTCACACACACACACAAACACACATTCTTACACACACACACTCCGACTCACCAATTGCTGAATAAGTCCTCTTTGAACTCGCACAACATTGTTCTGCAAATCTGGACTTTAAGATACCATCAGTCAGTGGTGGCCCCCTCTTCTTGTTCCATCTCCTCTGTGATGCAATTGTCTTGCTGGATTGTAAATTATCTGTTTGTATGTCCTTTTTCATCCAAACAGAAAGCTCTGAAGGAGTAAGGGCTGGCAGGTCTATGATTGGAGCATTGCAGGTCTCTCGTAGCAAGTTTGCTAAGCCTATACCTCAGGTAGGGATCTGGAGAACGGATACCTGCTCAAGCATTATCTCCACTATTGACATAACTCACCCTGATCCCCTTTCATTAGCACCCACCATGTCATCTGCCCCATTTGGGGTAAATGCAGTCCTACTAACATTTTCTAGAAATCTCCATGTCCTTATTTTGCAGATCTGTGTTAAAGAGAAGCTTCTCTGCATTCACTCTCATCCATGTGGCATACAGATGAGCAAAAATCACTCTGTACACTACAGGAACTTAAGTCATCCCAGTCCAAGTGGACAACATAACCCAGTCCCCAAATGTACACAAAGAATTATTATTCCTCTCTTTTGACAGCAAAAGTCATTGTCAGCCATCCATAACATGCTTAATTAGACAAATTTCCTCAGTGAGATTTTTTTCTTACCTTTCATTCTCTCTTTCCCTCTTTTTCTCTTTTTTCAACACACTTTGTTATTTAGAGCAGTTTTGAGTTCACAACAAAATTGATAAAAAGGCACGGAGATGTCCCACATACTCCTGCCTTCCTCAAGCTCCCAGATTATCAACACCCCTAAAGAGGGTGGAGTGTTGACATAGGATTCTCACCACAGTCTGCAGTTTCACTAGGTTTCATCCTTGGTGTTGGACCTTCTGTGGGTTTGGATAAATGTATAATGGCATATATTAGTCATTGTAGTATCACACAGAATGGTTTCATTATCCCACACTCTGCTTACTCATCCCTCCCTCCCCTTAACTACCAGCATCCACTGATTTTTTTACTGTCTCCATAGTTCTGCCCTTTCCAGAATGTCATGTAGTTGGAATCATATGATGTATGCCTTTTTCAGACAGGCTTCTTTCACTTACTAATATGCATTTAAGTTTCCTTTATGTCTCTTCATGGCTTGATATCTCACTTCTTTTTAGTGCTGAATAATATTCCATTTCCTGGTTGTACCACAGATTATTTATGCCTTCATCTGCTGAAGGGCAGGTTGGTTGTTTCCAAGTTTGGGTAACTATAAATAAAGATGCTATAAATATCTACATACAGGTTTCTGTGTAGACATAGATTTTCAGCTCCATGGGATAAACGCCCAAAATCATGATCACAGGATCTTATGGAAAGAATATATTGGTCTTGTAAGAAAACACCGAACTGTATTTCAAAGCAGCAGTACCATTTTGCATTCCTACCAACAGTGAAAGAAAGCTCCTCTTGCTCCACATCTTCATCAGCATTTGGTTTTATCAGTGCGTTGCATTTTGCCCATTCTAATAGATATCTTTTTGCCAACAAAGGTCCATCTAGTCAAGGTTATGGTTTTTCTAGTAGTTGTGTATGGATGTGGGAGTTGGACTATAAAGAAAGCTGAACACTGAAGAATTGATGCTTTTGAACTGTGCTGAAGAAGACTCTTGAGAGTCCCTTGGACAGCAAGGAGATCAAAGCAATCAATCATAAAGAAAATCAATGCTGAATATTCACTTCAAGGACTGATGCTGAAGCTGAAGCTTCAACACTTTGGCGACCTGATGCAAAGAGCCAACTCATTGGCAAAGGCCCTGATGCTGGGAAAGATTGAGGGCAGGAGGGGAAGGAGGCAACAGAGGATGAGATGGCTGGATGGCATTATCGACTCACTGGACATGAGTTGGAGCAAACTCCAGGATATAGCAAAGCACAGGCAGGCCTGGTGTGCTGCAGTCCATGGAGCTGAAAAGAGTCAGACACAGCTTAGCCACTGAACAACAACTATAGGTACATCATGATATTTCACCATTGTTTTTAATTTGCATTTTCCTGATGACCTATGGGGTTTACCCTGGGGCTCACATGTTAAAGAATCCGTCTGCAGTGCAGGAAACCTGGGTTCAATCCCTGGGTCAGGAAGATCCCCTGGAGGTGAGAATGGTTGATAACATATAATGTTGAACATTCTTTCATATGTTTCTTTACCTACTATATGTATTCTTTGGTGAGGTAACTTTTAAGATATTTGGTCTATTTTTTAATTGGGCTATTTGTTTTTTTGTTGTTGAGTTTTGAATGTTTTTTATGTATATTGGATAATAGTTTTTTTAATCAGGTATCTACTTCTGCTTTATTGATTATGCCAAAGTATTTGACTGTGTCGACCACAACAAACTGTGGAAAATTCTTCAAGAGATAAGAATACCAGAGCACTTTACCTGCCTCCTGAGAAATCTGTATACAGGTCAAGAAGTAACAGCTGGAATTACAGACTGTTTCCAAATTGGGAAAGGAGTATGTCAAGGCTGTATATTGTCACCCTGCTTAATTAACTTATATGTAGAGTACATCATGTGAAATGCTGGGCTAGATTGAAGCACAAGCTGGAATCAAGATTGCCAGGAGAAATATCAATAACCTCAAATATGCAGATGACACCACCCTTATGGCAGAAAGTGAAGTGTAACTAAAGAGCGTCTTGATAAAAGTGAAAGAGGAGAATGAAAAAGCTGGCTTAAAACTCAACATTCAAAAAACTAAGATTACGGCATCCATTCCCATCACTCCATGGTGAATAGATGGAGAAACAATGGAAACAGTGACAGACATTATTTTCTTGGGCTCAAAAATCACTGCAGATAGTGACTGCAGCCATGAGATCAAAGGATGCTTGCTTCTCGAAAGAAAAGCTATGACCAACCTAGACAGCATATTAAAAAGCAGAGACATTACTTTGTCAACAAAGGTCCATCTAGTCAAAGCTATGGTTTGTCCAGTAGTCATGTATGGATGTGAGAGTTGGACCATAAAGAAGCTGAGAGCTGAAGAACTGATCCTTTTGAATTGTGGGTTGGAGAAGACTCTGGAGAGTCCTTTGGACTGCAAGGAGATCCAACCAATCAATCCTAAAGGAAATAAGTCCTGAATATTTATTGAAAGAACTAATGCTGAAGCTCCAATACTTTGGTCACCTGATGCAAAGAACTGACTCCTTAGAAAAGACCCTGATGTGGGGAAAGATCGAAGGCAGGAGGAGAAGGGGACGACAAAGGATGAGATGATTAGATGGCATCACCAACTCAATAGACACGAGTTTGAGCAAGCTCCGAGAGTTGGCAATGCACAGGGAGGCCTGTTGTGTTGCAGTCCATGGGGTCACAGAGTCAGACATGACTGAGCAATTGAACTGAACTGAACTTCCCAGCACTAGAGACTGCAGGTTGTTCAGAGGGCTCTCAGCAATGAGCACATCCAAGAACTTCTGCTGCCCGTGTCTTTGTCCCCACAGTGAACCACAGCTGCCCCCTGCCTCTGCAGGAGACCCTCCAATACCAGAATATAGATCTGGCCTAAACTCTTATAGGGTCATTGCTTTCTTCTCCTGCGTCTTGGTGCTTACGGGTCCTTGTGCGTGCCCTCCAAGGGTGAAGTTTCTGTTTCCCCCAATCCTGTGCAGTTCCTCCTATCAAACCCTTCTGGGCTTCAAAGCCAGATTACCCAGGGGCATCTCCTCCCTTTTTTGCCAGACCTTAGTCTGGGAAGTCTGATATGGGGCTCAGAACTTTCACTCCAGTGAGAAAACTTCATCTCCACTCATCCCTTGAGGTATTTCTTGGTGAGATATCCAATAGATATGCAGCTCGCAGGAATGTTGTGATGTCAAACCACTCCAAGCACTGGAGGTGCAGAGGCTGAGTCCTAGGTTCTCGAGCTGGGTTTGTATCAACTAAGTGTCCAGACTTATTCAGACACTCAGGAATCAAGTGCCTGAACATCCAGAAATGCTTGTCAGCTCAACTGCTTTTTAACACCTGGATTCTCCCCCTGGGACTGAGCAGAATGTCTTTACAGACTAAGGCCCAGTCTACTTTCTTTTGTATTCACCTGTTGGAAATTACCACTGTGCTTTACACATAATATCCTGGCCAGCACCGTAAGCCTTCTTCATGAGCTGACATAGCATTCTGAGTAACTGAAAGTTGGAGCAAAATCTTAATTTCAAATTTTTAGTATCTCTCCCATACAAAGACCTGAACAAGAAAGGTAATAGCAGTGTTATTCATAATAGACAAAAACTGGAAAAAAACTTAAAAATCCATCAACTGGTGAATGGGTTAAAAATGTGGTATGCCCATGCAATGGAATAATATTCTAAAATAAAATGAAATAGACAACAGATACATGATGAGATGAACGGACTTCAAGAACATTTTATTAAATGAATGAAGTCAGATGCAGGAGACTGGATATGGTATGGTGCCATTTGAAATGTCCAGAAAAGGCTAATATACAGAGACAAAGTAAGTTAGTGATTGTGTGGGATGCAGAACAGGGGGACATGGAGGAACAGGGATTAACAGTAAAGATGCAGAGGAGAACTTATTATGGAAATGTGATTTATGAGTAGTGTACAAATTGGTAAGATTACCCAAAAATAAAATCAATTAATTTAACACTTGAAATGGATAAACCATATGATATGTAAAATATACTTCAATAAGCTATTTTGTTTTAATTCTAAAATTCACAAGCTTGCATTTTGAAATATTTTTGTATTACTCTGCCTCTTAGCCTAAGTCAGTTGGGCAAACTATGTGGCATTTTCATCCAATTATTGCAGGAAATTTTACACTAGAAATGCAGAATCTTCAAATATGGAGCTAACACTGAATCCCACAAGGCCTATGCAGAAAGTTTTGTTTTTTTTTTTTTTAAGCTAACAGATCTCCAGCTTTAATAACCTGCAAAGGTATTCATGTTTCTGTCAGCTGGATTCTAATTGATCAGGATTTTTATCATATTTTCTTCGCTTTTCCTCCAGAATCTCCTCCCAGGGAAGGAGACACAGCTAGACAGAAGCATTTGAAGCAAGCTCAAATAGGAGCCCTATTCATCCTGCACTCCCCGTCACCCAGCACACAGTAGGAGCTCCATGTCTATAGGCTGAATAGAAGGTGGTGGCAGCAGCTAAATTGCTTCAGTCATGTCTGACTCTTTGTGACCCTATGGCCTATATCCCACCAGGCTCCTCTGTCCATGGGATTATCCAGGCAAGAATACTGGAATAGGTTGCTATGCCCTCCCTCCAGAGGATCTTCCCAACTCAGGGATCAAACCCACATCTCTTATGTCTCCTGCATTGACAGGCAGGTTCTTTACTGCTGGCGCCACCTGGGAAGCCCAAGTAGAAAGGCAGGACGATTGTATTTCGTTTGGGAAACATACATGGCCCACAGTCCAAGTACCTCCCAGAGGAGCAGCTGGCTAAATACAGCATCAGTGAGTCAAATTTGTGTTTTCAGGGGAAGCAAATAAAACAGATCAAAGACTCAATGTGATAATTAGAAAAATGCTCAACACTGTTCAGTCACTGCTGAGGATCTTCACCCGCAAAGACAGAGAAAAAGCCACAGGCACTGATTTAAAACTGCCTTCACTCCCTAACCCCATCCCTTAAGTTCAGTTTTCTTCTTCTACTGAGGAGTTGACATTCCCACTTGCCATGATTGCTGGACCAAAGAATTGGTCCCCTTCTTTTCAGGACATTGGCCTCTTATACATCCTCTAAATTAAGCTTAAATTCACGTCCTTTGGGAAGCTGTGCTGGTCCCTCAGGGTTCAGGCTCACAGCTGTTGCAGCACTTTCTGCCACTTTGTTATAAAGCCAGGGGTGAGGCTGCAGACTCATGCTCCATGAGGGCAAAGCCTGCATCTCTCACCTTCATGGGCTTTGGACTGCCCACAGCATCTGGGTGCCCATCATGTATGCAAGAAGGCTCTCAGACACATACCACCAACTCAACAATGACAGTGTCTCTTGCCCTCCTGGAAGGGCCCGTGACACACCCTGCTGCCTCAGGTACCCAGCCTCCACTCACCTCTAGATTCACAAAAACATTCATATCTAATATTCTCTCTGCCTCTAAATTGCTTAAGCCCGTTTTCACCTACTTCCTCCCTGCCCAGAGGAGGAGACACCCTTCCTCCTCCACAAAGCCATGCCTTCCCTCCCATCCACTTCAGTTTCTTTGTTTCATCAAATATGGATGATGCTTCGACGTCTCCCTCCTTCACTTCTCAACCTCTCAGCAGATTCCAGTCAACTCACCCTTGACCTCCCCCTCTCACACACACACGTGACAAGTGACAGTCAGGGATAACGGAAGGGAGGGATGAGAAGAGGAAACCAGAGAGGGAGGACCCAGGAGCAGGCATTGACATGAACACCACCTGTTGGTGGCACAGATTTCTGCCATCAGCCTTCCTTCCAGGCATTCTCATTCCTCCTCTAAGTTTCGGAGCACCACGACCCACAGGCCACTTCTGTCTGTCTTCCCTAGAAGGTTCTGCAAGCACGTAAACATTACCCTTCCCTCCTCCATCCATGCCTCCTTCCACATCCATCTCACTTAACAGCACCTCATCACCTGCTTGTGGGTCACACATGCTGCTCAGGAGGCCTCGCCTTCAGTTAGGCACCGGAGCCTGGTTGCTAAGTCTCCAAATTGATTCTTGAATCCTTCTCTCCTGACACTAACTTTCTTGGCTCTCCAAGGGCCAACAAGCAACCTTAGAGACCTGACTCCTGAGCTCAAGGACTCCAGCCTCCCCCTCAGACGACATTTGATCATGTCACCTGCTCCTACACCTTCTCTGGCTTCTCATCACTCAGAGACTACTGTCCCCAACCTCAGTGTGGCATTTGAGAACTTCTAAAGCCCCCACCCTGAGCTTTTCGGCTCCCCCAACCCTGCATTCCACTAAATGACTTGTCCCTCCTTAACCCCACCATATCTGCCCCGCTCCGTGCTCTATGGTTTTCCCCTCACATCTTTCAAGATACAGCCCCCTTTCTTTGTGCCCACATCAAAATTGAAAATCTGCACTTCCCGTTCTGCCTGAGTTGTCAACCTGTACTTGCTTGTCTGTGTTTCTATCCAAACTGTAAGGATCCAAAAGTAGGCACTCCAATTTGCTCACCTTCACATTGCAGTGCCTCATACAATGCCCAGCACGTAGTAGTCATCTTAATAAGTTTTAATATTATTCAGTCATGGTAAAGCTGACAGATCAGGAGAGGATTGCCATTGAATAAATAGTTCCTAGGAGAAGAGGGCACACCGTGCCTCAGGGGCCACATGGACAAGCATGAGAAATGGTCAGGAGAAGACTTCCCTGGTGGCCCAGCGAATTTAAGATTCCACCTGCAAATGCAGGGGATGAGGGATCCACCTTTGGTAGGGGAACTAAGATCCCGCATGCCAGAAGGCAACTAAGCCTGCAAGCCACAGAGCCCACATGGCATAGCTGGAGAAGCCCAATCTCACGTGCACAACCAGGAGCCCACAGGCAGCAACTAAGACCTGATGCAGCCAGAAAATAATTACTTAGCAGCAACAACAAAAGAAATGATCTGGAGGCAGAGGGAGTGAGGAGGAAATGTGTAAAAGAGCCTTTATTGTGGTTTTTTTGGCAAGGCAGGGTAAACAGGCTTAAAACTGGCTTGTATGAATAGTTTCAGAGCACTCTGGGATATAGGGGCTCTTCCTAATTGCCTGGCATCTGGCTTTTGGATGATAGAGCAAATGGATAGTGGCCATAAGTGTGAAAATCCAGTAAGGGAGGTAGTTGAGGGGTAGACTCTGGATTAATTGCTTTGGAATTGGAAAGGCACTCCTGGGAGGAGGACTTGGGAGTCAATGAGGGATACAGGGCAGCAACACAAGGTGATTCAGGCATATCTGTTTGTCCAGGACGAGGTGTGTCTGACCTACGCGTGCAAGGCATAAGCCAAAGCATCAGGTTTATAAGATGGTAGAAACATGGTTGAGTGAATGGATGGATGCATGCATGGGTTGATGGTGGATGGATTGGTGGATGGAGGGTTGGATGAATGGATAGATGGAGGGTTGGGTAGATGGATGGATGGATGGATGGATGCATGCATGGATAGATGGCTTACACACTACCAGGTTCAGGTGGTCTGGAGTAATCACTAGGGCTCCAAAATCACCCTTCTTGGGCTCCAAAATCACCGTAGCTGGTGACTGCAGCCATGAAATTAAAAGACATTTGCTCTTGGAAAGTAAAGTTATTACCAAACTAGACAGCATATTAAAAAGCAGAGACATTACTTTGCTGTCAAAGATCCATCTAGTCAAAGCTATGGTTTTCCCAGTAGTCATGTATGGATGTAAAAGTTGGACCATAGAGAAAGCTGATTGCTGAAGAATTGATGCTTTTGAACTGTGGTGTTGGAAAAGACTCTTGAGAGTCCCTTGGACAGCAAGGAAATCAAACCAGTCAATCCTAAAGGAAATCAGTCCTAAATACTCATTGGAAAGTCTGATGCATTGGAAAGTATTCTATGGTTCACCCTCAGAATAGTGCTGGAGACCATTTGAGATGCTCAGAGGTGAATGTGAAGCTGAGATCTCCACTGCTCCCAAAAAGAAAGGCACCGGGACTGGTGTAACATGGCTTTTAGCTGAGAGCTAAAAAAAAAAAAAACAAAAAAAACAAAAAAAAAAAACCAGGAAATAGAACACATTACTGCAGTCAGGACTATAGAGATGGTATTTGGCTAAGCGGGCCAGACAGTTTATTGCTTATTTCTTGGACTCCAGTTCATTAAGCATTGCTGTTGAAAACCATAGTGGATCCAAGTTCTAAATGAAGTGGACTCTCCTGGCGATGAGAGATGTCACTAACTGCAGACAAAACCTGTTCAGTTTTTTTTTCCCCCACAGGGTGACAGACCACAGGGAACAGATAACGGGCAATTAGCGTGCCCAGCTGCTGAATCTGAGGATGCAAAGCAACCTTGCGCAAACAATAAGTCATCGTCAGGGGCCTGGGGGGACTTGTGCTGTCAATGTCTCTCTCCAGCCTCCCACACCAGTAACGCATCCCCCCTAGCTTTGTTAGTTCACTGCTGTTTCCTCTGTGCTGGGCTAATTGCAGCAGCACCACTGGGCGAGTCACTACCGCCCACCCTCCCCTACCAAGGTGATCATGTTCCTTCTTTCTGCCCTGCCACTGCCCCTGCACCAGGACTCCTAGGTATCTCATCTCCAGATAAGTTTGTTAACCAGGAAAACTTTCAATTAAAAAAAAATCCTACCTCCTCCCTCACCCCTCAAAATTCCTTGAAGAATTTCTAATTCTAGCCCTAGCACCTACTTAAAACATAGACTCAGGTGACTATGATGCATAAGCCAGGATTGAGAGTCCTGAATATTATCTCTACATGTCATGTAGCAACTGCTATACTGGAATGATAATTTTTGTATACTGGGTTAGTTTGAATATGGACTAGGCAATATTATGAAATTATTGGTAATTTTCTTAGGTGTGATAATAGCACTGTGATTGTGAGGAAAATTTAAACACACAGTCATAGAGATAGAGAAATCATGTATAGCAAAATGTAAATCATTGACTCTAGATGGAGGATATGTGGGTGTTTATTTTACTAGTATTTCAACTTGTCTCAGCTATGAACATTTTTATAAGAAAAAGTTAAAATAAGGAAAAATTCAAATGCATATTACTATTTCAGTATTGACCATCTGGTGATGTCCATGTGTAGAGTGGTCTCTTGTGTTGTTGGAAGAGGGTGTTTGCTATGACCAGTGTGTTCTCTTGGCAAAACTGTTAGCCTTTGCCCTGCTTCATTTTGTTTCTCCAAGGCCAAACTTGCCTGTTACTCCAGGTATCACTTGACTTCCTACTAGCAAGGTAATGCTCAAAATCCTTCAAGCTAGGCTTCAACAGTACATGAATTGAGAACTTCCAGATGCACAAGCTGGGTTTAGAAAAGTCAGAGGAAACAGAATCAAATTGCCAGCATCTGTTGGATCATAGAAAATGCAAGAGAGTTCCAGAAAAACATCTATTTCTGCTTCATTGACTCTGCTAAAGCCTTTGACTGTGTGGATCATGACAAACCATGCAAAATTCTTAGAGACAGGAATACCAGACTACCATACCCACCTCCTGAGAAACCTGTATGCAGGTCAAGAAACAACAGTTGGAACCGGACATGGAACAACAGACTGGTTCAAAATTGGGAAAGAAGTACATCAAAGCTGTATACTGCCATCCAGCTTATTTAACTTATATGCAGAGTACATCATGTGAAATGCTAGGCTGGATGAATCACAAGCTGGAATGAAGATTGCTAGGAGAAATATAAATAACCTCAGATATGCAGATGATACCACTCTGATGGGCTTCCCTCATAGCTCAGTCGGTAAAGAATCTGCCTGCAATGCAGGAGACTTGGGTTCAATTCTTGGGTCGGGAAGATCCCCTGGAAAAGGAAATGGCAACCCACTCCAGTACTCTTGCCTGGAGAATTCCATGGACAGAAGAGCCTGGCAGGCTACTGTGCATGGGGTCACAAGAGTCAGACACAACTGAATGACTTTCACTTTCACCACTCTAATGGCAGAAAGCAAAAAGGAACTAAAGAGCCTCTTGATAAAAGTGAAAGAGGAGAGTGAAAAAGCTGGCTTAAAACTCAACAATCAAAAAACTAAGATCATGGCATCCAGTCCCATCACTTCGTGGCAATTAGATTGGGCAAAAGTGGAAACTGACAGAATTTATATTCTTGGGCTCTAAAATCACTGCAGATGGTGACTGCAGCCATGAAATTAAAAGATGCTTGCTCCTTGGAAAAAAAGCTAAGACAAACCTTATTAAAAAACAGAGACATCACTTTGCTGACAAAGGTCTGTGTAGTCAAAGCTGTGGCTTTTCCACTAGTCACGTATAGACATGAGAGTTGGACCATAAAGAAGGCCAAGCACCAAATAATTGATGCTTTTGAACTGTGGTACTGGAAAAGACTCTTGAAAGTCCCTTGGACAGCAAAGCGATGAAATTAATCAATCCTAAAGGAAATCAATCCTGAATATTCATTGGAAGGATTGATGCTAAAGCTGAAGCTTCAATACTGTATCCACTTGATGAGAAGAGCCGACTCATTGGAAAAGACTCTGATGCTGGGGAAAATTGAGGGCAGAAGGAGAAGGGGACAGCAGAGGATGAGATGGTTGGATGACATCACCAATCCAATGGACATGAGTTTGAGCAAACTCCGAGAGATAGTGAAGGATGGGGAAGCCTGGTGTGCTGCAGTCCATGGGGTTGGAAAGAGCTGAATATTATTTAGCAACTGAACAACAATATTATTGTTACAAAATACTATAACTACAATTTATAATAAGAAAAACTTTAAATATTTATGTAATAAACTTTAAATCTTTATTACATAAAGATTTTCTATGTCAAGATATACTAATCATTAGAAATCTAAGAAAAAGTGATCAAAAAAAGGGTGCTCTGGAGTGATGGTGGGGGTGAGGCTCTTACTCTATAGGGTCTGGCGTCTTTGCACAGACTTCAGGGAGGATAGTTCAGGAATGTTCCTGAAAAGCAATTACTCGGCTAAGAGTTTAGGCTACACAAGTAAAGAAACAGGGCTAAGAAGGATGTAGAAGGATGTTCAATGCAGCACAATTTATAAAAGCAAAAACAGCTGGTAATTAACCAACCACCTTTAGCTTTGGGGCTGACATAGGGTAAGACTCAGGCATCACAATTTAGGATAGAGAGCTGTGTTAACCTGGCAGGAGATATCCACAGCTGAAAAAGGTAGGTTAGGTACAGACAGACACACACAGACAGGGAGACATTAGTCTTTGTTTCTGATTTTAAATGTTCATTTATTACTTTTGTTATTAGTGGGGGAAAAGGCCATTTCCATTTGGGAACCAAAAGGACACATGCCTGGTGACCCACAGTAAATAAATGGGACTCAGCACATCCCACGGGGCCCTACAGTGGCCCGGTCACCCGTCCTGGGGGAACACGTGCATCAGGACCCTTTCCGGGGATGGAAGGTTGTCCCAGCATCCCAGCCCCTGGCTCCCGGGAAGGAGAAGCACAGGGTGTAGTTCTTCCCTCCTGCCAGGCTGCCAGGCTGCATTTCATAGTATGACTGAAAGTGTGCCACCCCGTCTGTCTCTCCACAAACAAATGGAAGATTCAGAGCTTGCAGCATTTGGAGGCACACAGCTTGCATATTTTTATGAAGAAAAATAAACACTGTGTATGGTAACAACCGAGTCCTGATGGAGAAAACACGCTGCTATCCAGAAGGGCTTGTGTAGCCCAAGGCCTCCGAATCCAGACAGGTGGGTGCAGGGCAGCGGGGAGTGGGGGCAGGGGGCGCTGGGAGGCTGCCTGCGCTTGTGCCATGGGGAGGACACCCTTATCTGGTCACGTCGCTGTCATTCCTGAAGAACAAAAGGCACATGTTGTTTACTCTGGTGGCGACAGTCAGTGGCGGCGTCCTGTGAGCTCCTGGTCACGATTCCACCATTCAGGTTCACCCTTCCACCCACCCCCACATCCTCCTGCTGCTCTGCAGACTGGAAGGCATCCACACGATTTTCCAGCCCAGTCCCTAGGAACACTGAGCAGTGGTTCTCAAAGTGTGGTCTCTGGACCACAGCATCCACACTTCGGGGAACTTGTCAGAACTTCAAGGGCCTGGAGAAGGCAATGGCACCTCACTCCAGTACTCTTGCCTGGAAAATCCCATGGATAGAGGAGCCTGGTAGGCTGCAGTCCACGGGGTCGCTAAGAGTCGGACATGACTGAGTGACTTCACTTTCACCTTTCACTTTCATGCACTGGAGAAGGAAATGGCAACCCACTCCAGTGTTCTTGCCTGGAGAATCCCAGGGACGGGGGAGCCTGGTGGGCTGCCGTCTATGGGGTCGCACAGAGTCAGACACAACTGAAGTGACTTAGCAGCAGCAGGACCTGCCCCAAGCGGCTGGAGGGGAAATGGACAAAGAGCGGGGCGGCGGGGGGTGGGGGGTGTCGGAGGGGGATGGGGCTGCGGGAACCTGTACCCACTTACAAACTGGGGCTGCGGGAACCTGTACCCACTTACAAACTGGCCCGAAGGCGCACCCAATGCGTTCCACTGATGTCACTTCAGCAAAATTGTTTTGTATGGACATTGCTCCCTTCCAGGAAGACTTTCTCTTTGGGCCCATTTAGTTGGGGCACAAGCGCACATGTGCACACACACATACACCCAATAAACCAGGGTTCAGCCAGAGAGGAAGAAGAGAAAGAAGGCTGCTGGGAGGTGAGGTGGTGGTGCGTGCCGCAGTTGTTTATGTCTCTTCTTCATCTTCCCTCTCCTGGACTCCTATAGCTAAAGGAGGAAGGAGAAATGTCCACCATCTACACTGGCAGACTGGAGGGTGCTGGAATTGCAGGCTTTCCTGCAGAGTTAATCTAGCTCATCCAAGGATGGGAGAAGGTAACCCCAGCTACGCACTCTCTCTTTCCGCATCTTAGGATAACACTGCCTTCCGTGCTGTTAGACAGACATCCTCCCCTTTCCTCACCAGAGTGCTTTCTACATGGGCTACACACTCACAGACCCCCTCTCTGTCCTGAGCAGGATCTCCGTGTGCCGTGCCCACAGAGGCATCTTCGTCCAGCCCACACAGCTCTGTCTGAACCGAGGGCTGCCCTGCCAGGCCACTGCTCACCTCTCAGGCCTCCTCCTCTCTCTCCACCTTCTGTGCTGACCATACTGAGCACCTGTAGGGATGTTTGAAACCTCTCTGAAACCTTGTGCCTCTGAAACGTTATGCCTGTCTCTCTTCAGGTTTCTGCATATTCTGTTCTTGCTGCTCAGAATTCTCTTCCCTGGCTTCTGAGTTCGGACTTCAGAGTTCAACCACAGGTCCCAGCTCAGCCGTAACTTCCTCCAGAAAGACTGGCCCAGGTGAGGTGCCCATCCTCTCTGTCCACACCAGTCTGCTTGGCCATTGTTCATTGGTACTTTTCCCAGAATCCCATAGACCAAATGATCCAAGACTAAAGCTGTACCAGCAGGTCTGAATACAAACAGCAATGGTAGGAAGAGCCTCGCACTTGTAAGAGGGCATCCTGCGCCTGAGGTAACTGACCTAACTGTCCCCTCACACCAGGATCACCAGATGAACTATTTTTGAGTCTCTTTTGTAAAAGGAAGTCATTGGGCTATAGTTGCTAAATCAGCAGTGAGCAGAAAAAAGAGGGAGGAAGCTGAACCAAGTCTCTAGATTTTACATGATAGTCGAGAAATTACTACTCACCCCCACCAAAGCTGCCCCATACACTCGTCCTGAGAGCAACAGGCAGCTTGACTCCCAAGCCAGTCTCTGAAACCAGGGCCTCATCCCTCCCACTGGTGCCTACTTCCTTTCCTTCTGCCTGGGGGTCTCAGGCAGAAACGCCAAGAATGATAATCAACTGCCTCCAGGCTCCTCGTTATAAACAAAGAAACTTAGCAGGAGTGAAATAGATGTTAAAAAATTTCAGTTCTCACCAGGAGGCCAGCAGACTGCGATAGTCCCCCCAGGAAGCTTGTGGACATGCGTCCTAAGTGACTTCAGTTGTGTCCGACTCTTTGTGACCCTATGGACTGTAGCCCATCAGGTTCCTCTGTCCATGGGATTCTCCAGGCAAGAATACTGGAGTGAGTTGCCATTCCCTCCTCCAGGGGATCTTCCTAATCCAGGGATCGAACACGTGTCTCTTACATCTCCTGCATTAGGAGGCAGGTTCTTTACTACTAGTGCCACCTGGGAAGCCCCAACCAGGAAGTTTGCACCTAATGCCAAAGCAGGCTGGGCTATTTTGGAAGTTCTGGCCCAGAGGGAGGTTGACCTTTCTCTGTCCTCAGTCAGTACATGGACTATGTCAGGCCCTCACACATCTGCAAATAAAACCAGCATTTCTTGCAGAGACCTGGGCAGCTACTCCCAAGGGAACAGAACTATCAGTCATGTTCCTCCTGCTTTCCCCCCGCTACTATGACTGTATTTCTTTGAGGTGCTGTTCCTCACTTAAAAGCTGTAGTCAGAGTAGCTGGGGGAGACCTTTGTAACATGTGTTCCCTAGTAAACAACAGGGGAAATAAAACATGATAATGGAAAAAACAACATCAAAGGAAAGGAGAGGAAAGAACTAATATTCATTTAACCCAGTAGGTGCCCTGCACCATAATAACTATTCTCATTCATTTTCCCAATACCCACAACAATCTTCAGAGGTTTAGGTAGTACCATGTTACAAATGAGATGATTGAAAATCAGAAAAGTTCAGTAATGTGTCCAAGATCACAGAGCAGAGGCGGAAAATCCTAAAAGGATCACTTGTTTTTCTTTTCTTTCTCTCTCACTTTGAGGTGGCTAGCCTTCTGCTCCTCTGCAATGTGAAGGCCACCTGCTCCTCAGAGACTTTCTTCCCCTGCCACCCAGTTTCCTGCTTTGCAGGAGGAGGCTTTGTGTCTGTTTGATGAACCACAAGGGAGGAAGCTATTCCAGGCATGGGTCAAGCAGCAAAGGTTTTTGGAATGAAGGGTTTAAAAATTACCTATTTTGAATGATCCTAATTCTGACAGAAACAAACACAAACCAGAATTCTTTGGCTGCAGTCTGCTGGAATATCTGGACACTTTTCCCAGCATGTGACCTCATTTTCCTTCCAGACTTCTGTGTTAAAAATAGCCTGGCAAACCCTTTGAACTATTGTCTCCTTCAAACACAATATGGATTGTACGTGTGCTTACGACTGGAAGAAGTGCTCTGTGAGATGAGACATGTTGACAACCTGTTCCAGTGGCACAGGGGATCCATAGACTTGTTGAACTTATACTCAACACACACACATGCACACACACACACACACACACACCTGCACAGCACACAGGCCACTCTTACATGGTACAGACATGCGAAACTAGCTCCCTGGACTCCTTTAAACAACCCTATGATATCATTGAATTGACCAAAACCCAGCCGGAAGCCCCATTTTCTCTCTCCCATTCAGGTAGATCAGGAAGAATTTTGAGAAGCTACCATCTTAAAGTTTCTAATTACTTTTCTGCCTGGATAGGCCCAGCAGATTTTGTTCATGGAAGAGTCACTAGGTGACCTTCCTGGCTCTTTAAAGGTGACACCATAGGCCTCCTCTTCCCTGGGCCTTAACAAAGGCCTCTCCTTTTAGGACCACTCTCCATGCGGAGCAGGTGGCTGAAGAGACATGAGGATGTTTGCTGTAGAGCTGGGACACCTCCTGGGTGCATAGGATGGGGAACTGACCTGAGTCTTTGAGGTTCATGATACTAGAGCAGCTGGGTTGGACTGAAACATTCTGGCCATGGCCAGCTAGTAGGACAGAAGCAAGAGCTTTTTAGAAAACAGGCAGTTGACTGACAAGCCCAGCTCAACACCAGGCCCAGCTGGCCGGGCAGCCCTTCTGAACTCGTTGCCCTGAACAAAACTGGCAGAACCTTCAGCAAGTATGTAAGTGGCTTCCCTCAGGAAACCATGGAGGCTGCCAGAGATCTGAGCTAAGGGCTAGGGGGCAGGTGGAGGGAGCAGAGTGGGGAGTGTGGAAACAGGGCTGATCTCTTTAAAGTGCACAAACCCCAGGTAGCAGGGAGACCTCGAGAGGGGACGGTTCTGGACCTTCTATATGGTGGGCAAGCAGGTGATTGCAGCTCACCTTGAATATCACAGGAGGGCTCCACACCCATCACACCACAGCTGGGTCTGACCCTAAGCTGGTCAAGCAGGTCATTCAGGTTACACCCCATGCCCCACACTCAGCTCATAGTAAAGACTGGGGTGTCCCCGGCTGGACTTCTTCCCACTCCAAAGACTGGGTGCTTTGCCCACTTCTGGGGAAAGGGGTGTGGACTGCAGAATTGGGCTTTGTTAAGGATTATCAGGTATCTGAGCTCCAGATAAACAGTGAATAAGTCCTTAGTGCAAGAATGTCCCCAATATCATACTCTACTATTTATCTGAAATTCAAGTTCAACTGCGCATCCTATCTCTTTGCTAAATCTGGCCCAGCAGTGAGCCCCAGCCTCACTGCAGAAGCTGCTATGGGCCTCTTTTTACTGTATTCTTCCCACAAAAGGAACACAGCCCTCTGCCTTCTTCCCGTGAGTCAGAGGAAGGGATTGAACTGAGCAAGGACAAATGTCCCCACCTTCATGGGTGTCAGGAGGGGAGGAGGATATAAGAGAACTGATGCCTTAGGGAAATAGGTTTGATGATCCAGGAGGCCCATGGAAGCTGCAGACTTGAACTCCTACCGTTCTCTGCACCCTGCTAAGCCCTGGGGTGCAACATAATGATCTGTTACGTTTTCTTTTTCTCCCAAAACACTTACATCAACAGTACTCAGGGCCCCAAGTCCCCTGACCAAGATGTTCAGTCACCTGCTAACTGTCCTTTGCGAAGGCTTCACACCATGCAAATATCCCTGTCTATTCACATCCACGGCAGAGGTGACTAGGCCGAGGAGGAGTGGCTGACCCTCCTGTCAGAGCAGAGATGGAGGGACCTGCAGGTAGCCCTCCTGGCTGTACCTCCCTTTGCATCCTTGGGCCAGACCCAGTGCAACAGCTGGTATTAATACAACTGGTTTTGAGTATCGTGCCCAGGGGCAGCAGGAAATGGTGCCCAGCAGAAGAGCCTTCCTGAGTCTGTGCAAAGGCAACTGGAGGCCCAGCCTGGAGAGGCTAGCCACAAGTGACACTGACCTCCAGGCCCAGACTGGCCCCAGGACCATCCACAGTGCAGGCCACCACCAGCCTGCTCTCCTCCTGAGCCACCCCCACCTATCCACCTCTCCCAAGGGTCCCGAAACAGGAGGAGAAGCCTCAGTTTTGAAGGAGCTTTAAAGAACATCTATCTCATCCCACACCCCTGAAGAGATGGGGAGCTCACTCTTTATCAGTCGGCATATTCCACCTTCATTCATCTCCTGAGTCCAAGCCCATCAGTCCTCATACTTTCCCCCAGCACCCACAGAGGCCATCTGGACCCCTGAAATCCTACTGTGTGACCTCTGTACCAATTTATTAAGTGGTTCTCAGCTCTATGGGGTTACAAGCATGAAACCATGTTATTTTTCACCAAAGATTTTTTTTTAATTTTTGCATTTAACTTTATTTTTTTTAGAATGTCTACTTTTGTTTTGTTTTTGTTTTTTTTTAATTTTTTAAATTTTTTTATTTTTTTAATTTTTTTTAATTTTAATTTTTACTTTACTTTACTTAACAATACTGTATTTGTTTTGCCAAAGATTTTTTACTGAAGTATAACTGATATATAACATTATATTAGTTTTAGGTGTACAACATAATGATTCAATATTTGTATGTAATGAAAGTAATCACCACAATAAGTGTAGTTAACATCTGTCACCATACATAATTTTTTTTTAAAAATCTGTTCTTGTGATGAGAACTTTAAAGAACTTTAAGCTTGTGATGAGAACTTTAAAACTTTAGCAACTTTCAAATATGAAGGTGAAAGTGTTAGTCACTCAGTCATGTCCAACACTTTGGGAACCCAAGGACTGTAGCCCACCAGGCTCCTCTGTCCATGGAAAGCTCCAGGCAAGAATACTGGAATGGGTTGCTATTCCTTTCTCCAAGGGATCTTTCTGACCCAGGGATCAAACCTGGGTCTCCCACATTGCAGGCAGATTGTTTATAATTACCTATGGGCTTCCCAGGTGACTCAGTGGCAAGGAATCCACTTGCCATTGCAGGAGACATGGTTCAACCCCTGAGTCTGGAAGATTCCCCTGGAGGAGGAAATGGCAACCCACTCCAGTATTCTTGCCTGGAAAATCCCACAAACAGAGGAGCCTGGAATCTTCAGTCCACGGGGTCACAGAGTCAGACATGACTTAGCAACTGAGCATAACAACAACAACATAATTAACCATAGTTACCATACTATAAATGATATACCCAGGACTCACTCTTCTTATAATTGGAAGTTTGTACCCTTGGACCCCTTCACTCATATTGCCTACCCCCCAACCCCATCTCTTGCAACTACCAATCTATTCTCTATATTTATTTTTTAATATAAATTTATTTATTTTAATTGGAGGTTAATTACTTTACAATATTGTATTGGTTTTGCCATACATCAACATGAATCCACCACAGGTATACACGTGTTCCCCATCCTGAAACCCCCTCCCACCTCCCTCCCCATACCATCACTCTGGGTTGTCCCAATGCACCAGCCCCAAGCATCCTGTATCATGCATTGAACCTGGACTGGCGATTCGTTTCTTATATGATATTATACATGTTTCAATGCCATTCTCCCAAATCATCCCACCCTCTCTCTCTCCCACAGAGTCCAAAAGACTGTTCTATACCTCTGTGTCTCTTTTGCTGTCTTGCATACAGGGTTATCATTACCATCTTTCTAAATTCCATAAATATGCATTAGTATACTGTATTGGAGAAGGAAATGGCAGCCCACTCCAGTGTTCTTGCCTGGAGAATCCCAGGGACAGGGGAGCCTGGTGGTCTGCCATCTATGGGGTTGCACAGAGTCAGACATGACTGAAGTGACTTAGCACTTAGCACCATACTGTATTGCTGTTTTTCTTTCTGGGTTACTTCATTCTGTATAATAGGCTCTGGTTTCATCCACCTCATTAAAACTGATTCAAATGTATTCTTTTTACTGGCTGAGTGATACTCCATTGTGTATATGTACCACTGCTTTCTTAGCCATTCATCTGCTGATGGACATCTAGGTTGCTTCCATGTCCTGGCTATTATAAACAGTGCTGCGATGAACATTGGGGTACACGTGTCTCTTTCAATTCTGGTTTCCTCGGTGTGTATGCCCAGTAGTAGGATTGCTGGGTCATATGGCAGTTCTATTTCCAGTTTTTAAAGGAATCTCCACACTGTTCTCCATAGTGGCTGTACTAGTTTCCATTCCCACCAACAGTGTAAGAGGGTTCCCTTTTCTCCACACCCTCTCCAGCATGTATTGCTTGTAGACTTTTGGATCACAGCCACTCTGACTGGTGTGAAATGGTACCTCATTGTGGTTTTGATTTGCATTTCTCTGATAATGAGTGATGTTGAGCATCTTTTCATGTGTTTGTTAGCCATCTGTATGTCTTCTTTGGAGAAATGTCTATTTAGTTCTTTGGCCCATTTTTTGATTGGGTCGTTTATTTTTCTGGAATTGAGCTGCAGGAGTTGCTTGTATATTTTTGAGATTAATTGTTTGTCAGTTGCTTCATTTGCTATTATTTTCTCCCATTCTGAAGGCTGTCTTTTCACCTTGCTTATAGTTTCCTTTGTTGTGCAGAAGCTTTTAAGTTTAATTAGGTCCCATTTGTTTATTTTTGCTTTTATTTCCAATATTCTGGGAGGTGGGTCTTAGAGGATACTGCTGTGATTTATGTCAGAGAGTGTTTTGCCTCTGTTCTCCTATTCTCTATATTTATAAGCTTGGTTGTTCTTTGTTTTGCTAGATGCCACATATAAGAGACGATACAGTTTTTGTCTTTCTCTTTCTGGCTTATTTGTAATCGGAAAGAACAAATCTGACTCCATATTAGACCTGTTTCTTTTCCTGTGTTTGCTCATGTTGGCTCTGCACCTTTTGTAAAAGACAGTCGCCTACAGCCTGAAAAATACAGGATATCCTATTCTCAGGGCTCTGATCTTCAAGAGCCCATTCATATAGAGACAAAAAGTTGCAGAACAGAGAATAACATTTGTCTTGTTGGAGGATTACAGGAACAGCATGACCTGACATACATGGACAAGTGCCAGAACAAGGGTTCCAACACCAAGAAGCTTGCAGCAACCCACCACGCTCCCCCCGCCCCACCTCACCTGGCCTTTAAAAGGGCCTTGCAGAAACCCTTTGGACAGCTTAGGGTTTTTTGGGGAATGAGCCACCCTCACCCTGCATAGCCCTGCAATAAACCTTTCTTTGCTCCAAACTAGGATATTTTAGTTTGTTTGGCCTCACTGTGCATTTGGAGAATGAACTTGTGTTCAGTAACAATTTCACTTAACAAAACGGTCAATGATTATTTTTAGTCATACTGTGTCAAATCTCCCATTTCCTTCCCTTGATGACATCTGAGTTCACATATTTAACTTCAGATGTGATCCAAGCCTCATCCTCTCCCTCCTCCAGGGCTGACTTGAGGGAAAGCCTGAGTGCAGGCAGAGGAGGTCATGGCTGAACTCCTTGTCATCCCTGGTCTCCCAGGTCGTGCTCCCCCAGTGTGTAGGGGTGAGGAGCAGGGAGAGGCAAACAAGCGTTTCTTTTAGGTCATTGGGTCCCAGTGTAGCCCTCTTCCTGTTGGTTAACTCTGCCTCTCGGGTTAATAGTAAGTGACAAGATTCGGCCCAGCTGTAAACCTCCCAGTTGGTTGGCACAGCTTTCCAGGCTCACATCCAGGGACTGCTGGCGCCCTCTGGAGACAGGTGTATCAGGAGGCCTGTGTCTACAGGGGTCTTCCTCATGACGACACAGTTCCCTGCATGCCCCTTAGCGCCCTCAGCTCGTGCCACCAGCATCCAGCCCCGGGCCCTCTCACAGAAGATGCCAGAAAAGCACCTCCATGTCTGCTCCCACAGTTCCCCTCCCTGGGGCGTCGACACCATGCATCCCTGCCTCACCTTTTCTCTCTGGTTCACTGACTCAGAGCACGCTGTTCACTGGTAATCCCATGTGTATTGAGGCACAATTATGACCACACTTAGTAAAAACAGCCAGAAAATTCCGCCTTTCTGATATTAAAAAGTTAAAATGGCCAAAGTCAAGCCAATAAAATGCAACACTGTAGTAGATTCAAAACACAAGGAAGATAAGACTATGTGGCCAAGAGCACCGTAGAGTGTGCAATTCTCTCTCTGCATCTTGAAAACGACACCACACAAGTATGGATACCAAAACTGGCTGAGCTATTTAAGTACAAAGCAGTCAGGCCACTTCTCAGAGCACTCGTCAGCTATAAAAGACAGTGCTGGGCTGCTTTGCAGTTTCATCTGCTACATTTTTATCTTTTGTTCCCCCCAAACTTAACCCAAACGATTATTCTACACTGAGAATTCATCACATGGAAAGCCTTAAAATTCAACCCATTCCTCACTATTTGACTTTTCTAAACGAGGAAAGTATATTTTCCTCATCATAATTCTAAGGGGGATTAAAATAAACTTTCCAAGCTCTCACAAACAAATAAAAAGCAGCACCTTGAAGCTGAAGCCAAACATGAAAACGTTTAGCTCAAACAACAGGAAAGGTGGTTAGTGTTGTTTACCCAAGGAGCTGAGTTGCAGTTTCGTTAGACACAGGCAGAACTCATCACGTGGGAGCTGGACGGATGTGGTTTTGTTTATGTTCACTCTTCTGGATTCGTTTTCTATTGCTACACATTTAGCAGACAAAAATTATTCCAAATAGAGCAGACTGAACAACAGAAACGTGTTATCTCAGTCAGAAGTCTGAGTCCAGTGGGGTCAGAGGGCTCTCTATCTGGACTGAATCCAGGAGCCTGCAGGCAAGGTGTCAGCAGGGCTGCGGGGCTCTGGGCACCAGCCTGCCTCCAAGGTCACTCAAGCTGTCGGCAGATTTCCTTTCCCTGGAGAACTGGAGATCGGCAACCTTGTTCTGGGCCTGGGTCACCCCCAGTTTCTGGGATTGCCCGCATTCCTTGGCTCACAGCCTCCCCACTTCCATCACCAGAATCTTCAGCAGCAGTGCTTCAATCTCGCTGATGGATTTCTGCCTCCTTTCTCTGAGTCTTCTGCCTTCCTCGTCTGCTTTTAAGGGTTCACACGAGGACACTGACACATCCAGATAATCCAGGATAATGTCCCTGTTTTGAAGCTGGTTGGTAACTTTACATACATCTGCACATCCCTTCAGCAGTACCTAGATGAGTGTTTGATTAACCATGAATGGACATCCTGGACGCATCACTAGAGTTCTGCCAACCACACTCTTCTTCCCTTCCCCTTTGCTAACTTGGCTTTTAGTTTAATTTTCTTCTTTGCATAGATGGAGATTCAAGCACTTTTAATAAGAATTTCACTTGCTTTCCACTCTTCTGATTTGAGGGGTGCTGGAGTAGCAGCATCTCTACCAAGGCAGGTAAAGCACTAGACTTGCCACCAGATGTGTGGGCAAGGGCTTGGGGCCTGGTGTTCACATCAGGGTAACCTGCACACACCATGTTCATCTGCCAAGACAGTCTCCTCAGCTGTGAAATGGGATAATGATACACTGCTTCCAGGACCATTACAACAATTTAACAAGGTAACATACTTGGAAGTGCTCTGTAATTCTACACTGCTGTATATGCATGTACAGACACCGATGCACACACAAACTCTTGATTCAGTTCAAATACCACCTCTCTTGTGACGTCTTCCCCAACCTCTGAAGGCAGAGCCCCTGGGGCTGGGCATGCTGCCACCCTGAATAAAATCAGGACCCTCTTTCAGAGGGAGAGCAGAGCGCATTGTTGCCCAGCAGTGAAGTATCATGCAGATACAGCTGGTATCTCATAATAATCAGTGACACACAAACTTGTTTCAGAGAAAATCAGCAAAATCATACCCCAAAATCTCCAACACACAAAATACACACAAGCAGAGCTTCTCTGCCTCAGCCAGAGTCGGCAGGGGTGGGGTTGGGGGGATACTTTGGACCCCAACCCGTTTAGCCTCCCCCTCACATTACCTATCAGTAAATGTGAGCATGAACCACACACACCACACACACATACCCCACGCAATTGCACATACAGATCAGACCACACACACATACACATATACCACACAATCACATGCCAAATACCGCACATTCATACAGATCACACCACACACACACACACATACACACACACACACACACATCTCTTAACAGGAGAAACTTTCAAATTAGGAAAAAGGTATATAAAAATGGTGGTGCCATTTGTTCAAATAACTTGGCTAATAAGGACATTTTTCATTAAGACAGGTATTTTTCCTCAGAGAGAAGGGGCTGAAGTCCTTCTGCAGGGGGAATACTCCTGCATGGCAAGGACGTCGTCTCTGGTGAGGAGCTGGTTGTGGTGCTCCACACTTGTGCTTGTCTTTAGGTCTTTTAGACTCGGGTATAGAGAGTCATTCCCCCAACCCCCAGAGCTGATGTCCCGACCTTGCCCCAGCCCACTACCTACTCTCAGATCCAAAACTTGCTCCTGCTCCACTGTGGATTCAGCCAGTATTCACATTGAAATAAAGAGTTCTGAAGGCAGGGGAGATCTTGAGGAGCGAGGGGTCCTCACTCCAGGTGAGGGCTAGGAGAGTGGGTGAGGCCCCGACAATGAGAGGGGTGGGGCGGGGGCGGGGCACAGGAGAGACAGCGGATGGGACCCACAGAGGAGAGAGCCTGGTGCTCCTGTACCCCAAGAAGTGGAGAGAAAAATCTGTGGCCGGACTCCTGTTTTTCTCACTTCCTTCTGATCCCCATTACAGGGCACTGGCACACTTCTGAACATTTCAGTGGAACCTCAGCCAGCTGGGTTTGTGAAGTGAAACCTCAGCAGCACTCTCATTGGGATTTGAAGAGCCAGAGACAGGACCCCAGTTGCTGACCTGTCTGCAGAGGACCAGGGTCAAGTTCCCTCCTGCTGGACAGAAAGGAGGCGGCCTGCCTCACAGATTTCCCAGAGGTGAGCAGGACCTGGATGATGGCCTGAAACAAGGCAGATGGTAAGGCATGGAGGACGGGAGCCCCTGGATCTGACCTTCCTCCTCCTTCCTTTCCTTCTCCCTCCCCTTCTCCCTGCCCCACCATTCTTCTTCCTTCCTCAGGCCTCAGTTCAGTTCAGTCGCTCAGTCCTGTCCAACTCTTTACGACCCTATGAATCGCAGCACGCCAGGCCTCCCTGTCCATCACCAACTCCCGGAGTTCACTCAGACTCATGTCCATCGAGTCGGTGATGCCATACAGCCATCTCATCCTCTGTCATCCCCTTCTCCTCCTGCTCCCAATCCCTCCAAGCATCAGAGTCTTTTCCAATCAGTTAACTCTTCACATCAGGTAGCCAAAGTACTGGAGTTTCAGGTTCAGCATCAGTCCTTCCAAAGAACACCCAGGACTGATCTCCTTTAGAATGGACTGGTTGGATCTCCTTGCAGTCCAAGGGACTCTCAAGAGTCTTCTCCAACACCACAGTTCAAAAGGATCAATTCTTCAGTGCTCAGCCTTCTTCACAGTCCAGCTCTCACATCCATACATGACCACAGGAAAAACCATAGCCTTGACTAGACAGACCTTTGTTGGCAAAGTAATGTCTCTGCTTTTGAATATGCTATCTAGGTTGGTCATAACTTTCCTTCCAATGAGTAAGTGTCTTTTAATTTCATGGCTGCAATTACCATCTGCAGTGATTTTGGAGCCCAGAAAAATAAAGCCTGGCACTGTTTCCCCATCTATTTCCCATGAAGTGATGGGACCGGATACCATGATCTTCGTTTTCTGAATGTTGAGCTTTAAGCCAACTTTTTCACTCTCCTCTTTCACTTTCATCAAGAGGCTTTTTAGTTCTTCACTTTCTGCCATAAGGGTGGTGTCATCTGCATATATGAGGTTATTGATATTTCTCCTGGCAATCTTGATTCCAGCTTGTGCTTCTTCCAGCCCAGCGTTTCTCATGATGTACTCTGCATATAAGTTAAATAAGCAGGGTGACAATATACAGCCTTGACGTATTCCTTTTTCTATTTGGAACCAGTCTGTTGTTCCATGCTTGCACTTGGACAAATGTCTCCTCTTCTTGGAAGCAACGGAGTACAAAGAAACTACAGCACTGAAACACACACATCACCATGTACAACAGATGACCAGTGCGAGTTTGATGTATAAAGCAGGGCACCCAAAGCCAGTGTTCTGTGACAACCTGGGAGGCGGTTCAAGATGGAGGGGACACATGTATACCTATGGCCAATCCATACTGATATATGGCAAAAAAAAAAATCACAATATTGTAAAGCAATTATTCCCTTGTGAAGGACAGGGAAGCCTGGCATGCTGCAGTCCTTGGGGTCTCAAAGAGTCAGACACAACTGAGCAACTAAATAATTATCCTCCAGTTAAAATAGATAAATTTTAAGAAATAAATAAAAATTAAAAATAACTGTGCATGCAGGGAAAATTACAAACAGCAAGTTATAAAAAGGCCAAAACTCAACTGCCAGTTCTGAGGTGTAGGGAGCAAAGCAGGGTCCTTCACTTGATCCCTGCACACAGCACCATCAAGGACTGGTTGGACCACCTAGGCTCCATCTCCTGATCCACCAACTCCCCCACTACCCTCACTCCATTTAAGGGACCAGCTCACTGCCCAGGAAGCAAGAACAGAAGCCTGTTACCTGTTTTTGCTCCCTCATATTCCAAGCACATCTTCATGTCTTGAACAGAAGCACAGGTAAGTCTGATGTGACTGTCCCTGTCCATTTCCCACCTTGGGCTGTGGAGCAGGCTGCAGCAGGCCCAGGCTCAGAGGGTGGGCCTGTTTCTGAGGGCTCCTTGTGAGCTTGTCTTTCAGGGGCAGCTAGTGGCCTGAGGGAGCTGGGGGTCAGCTACAAACTCAACCCCAAAGATGGGAGTTGTGAGGCAAACCTAAGAAACCCAATTGGTTGTTGAATCCAAAAGTGAAATCCGGGGTTGGTACCCTTCCAGTCATTCTTTATCTTTCTAAAATGTAACACTAATCCCATTATTTGTTTGCTTAAGATAATTCTGTAGCTCCCCATTGACTTATGGGTACACACTCTGCAGCATAGCTCCCTAGTTCCTCATGACCTGAACCCTGCTCCCCCACCTCTCTTCACCTGCCCACCACCAGCCTCTGTGCATCGTGCTCCCTCCACCTGCAATACCTCCCCAACACCCTCATCCCCATTACCAGCTCCTTTCTCCACTTTTCAAGCCCCCACATCCTTTAAGATCCAGCTGGTCTCACATCCCTGTACCTTTCTCAGAGGTCCACTTGGGGATGGGTCATTCCCATGTGCCCCCTTGGCAATCTTGTCCCTGCAAAACTGGCATCATTGTTTATTGAAGCCAGGCCTGTCTCCTCCATGGGACTCTGAGTTCCTTGTAGATAAGAACCACGTCTTACTCACTTTCACATTCCTTTCACTTGCCACAGTACCATGTACATCAGTACTTAATATTTGGCAGGTCAATGAGTGAATGAATGCTCTCAACTAAGAGCAGCAAAGCTCATAAGCAGATTTTTCTACATGTCTCAAATCAAAAGGCCGCTGGAATTACTCTTCAAAGAACAGAACCATTAAATCACTGAGGCAATAGGAAAGAACAAACAAATTTTTTTGGATAGTCCTACAGTCCTACAAACAATAGAAAGTGCAACTTCTAAACAAGGGATAAGAACATTAAACATAAAGCTTTGGGGGGAAATAATCAGTCCTGAGGTTCTTTTTTCTACGATTCTGCAAAATTATCAAAATCTTAACCAATATTTGGGCCTCTTGACATTTTATGCCTTTCAAAGTACAGAATGTACCAGCATGTACCATGGACCAATGATCAGACAAGAAGTGTCACTGAAAAGTCCATTACCGCATCCCATTTACCCAGATTTATCATTTCACATGAGCTATCATCTTGCTCCTCTCCTATCTCACCTCTTAAAAGCCTCATTATTAGGCATGGGGAGTGCATATTTGGATGGTAGAGAATTTGCAATTATCCTTAAGGTGCTTCCCAAAGCTATAAAGTCAGAGCTATAAATGGCAAGATGGGCAATGTAATTGTCAACAGAATATGAAACAATTCTGAAACTGAGTCAGTCCTGCTTAGCCTAAACTGATGGTGCCAGTAGAGTGTATGTATCAGGGGGATCTTATAAAGGGGGTTCAGGGAGCTGAATCAGAAAATGGGGTCGCCTAAGGCAAGGCTCTTACCCTCTCTTGGACTGAATTCATCTAAAAAAGGAGAGACTCGGTGACCTCTGAGGGCCTTTCCAACACTAAGGATTCTACAGGACAGGAAATTTCTGAAATACTAAGTAGAATAAACGAAATAGAGTCAAATGGGCCACCCCCCACAGGTTACACGATTTACTAAGCTGTTATTTTGTCCTGGGCTTTGTACTTCACACAGTACAAATCTGGGTTTCTATAACCTCACAAGCTGTAACAGTATTTGGTGAGTGAATTAAATACACAGTAAATCCAAGCTAATACAGTACACCTAAGCCCCACAGGTTATTTAAATCGATTCTACTTACACAACAATATGAGAGACTTCTCAAGCCCTCCCAGTAAGCCTTGTGAGGCTTATTCAAAAGGAGGCATATGACAGGGGACAGCCCATGAACAGAGATACTCCTGAGAAGTTAAATGTGACGGCCATCCTGCTACAGTTCCCGAGTTAGCAAGGGGCCTGAGACTGGACTTACTAGTGTACCACTGTACCTGTTCCTTGGGAGTATAAGCAAAATGACAGGCCCACATAAATACACCGTGCTTGAACCATACTGGTCATGAAATGTCCTCCCTGGTGAGATGCTGTGGAATCCAGGATGAAATTTTGTATAATCCCTAATATGGTAGTCCTCAGTAGTCACTTTCCTGCTCAACTTAAGAATCAATTGATGTCCCAACATTTATTAATTTTATGATCTTTAGCAAGTTAGCTTCCCCATCTATGAAATGGGAATAATAGTACCTATCGTAGGGTTGTTGTGAAGATTAAATAGGCATATACACAGTACCCAGGTCAGTGCCTATAACATAGTAGGTGCTCTGTAAATGCTAGCCTTTATTATCATCAAAGTGAAAAGCATTATTTTATTCACTCCAAGTATAGGACAGATGGACATGCTTTGGAGTGGTATTATTAAAAGGTTTTGTATATTTGATGGGCTTAAAGATGGGCCAAGGACTCAGTCATAAACTAATATAAATATAAGGTTGGAGTGTTTGGGTCATCTTATTCTTGCCTTATATTATAAAAGGCTATATTCCTCTAACTAAAATTCAATCTGGAAAGACAGGTTAAAAAACAGCTTATTTCTAAAGCCTATTGATTGGCCCTCAGTTAAAGTGATAAAAAAGAAGAAAGTGTCTTCCTGGTAAAAATATACATTGATTTTTAGATGTACTTTAGGTCGAGTCTATGAGATACAACTAACTTTAGGTAAGTATATTAGACAAAAATCTTTTCCCTCACCATTATAGTTAGAAAAGCAGCCTTAAGAGAAAGCAGAAAAGACAGAGAAAGACTTGTACAAAACCATTACCTAGTTGATTAAACATAAAATAAAAAAGACTCCAGACTCTCTTTCCTTAAAAAATATATATATGGTTAGAAACAAAAACTGGATTGACTGCCTTGCTCCTAACTATCCGTAAAAATACTGGTTGGGAAAATATAAGAATCATTCTCACCCTGGAGAGTGCTTCAGGCACACCGCTCTGCCCACCTGCCTGAAGGGCCCTGCGGTGCGCGGTGACAACACAGCTGCCTATTTCCCCAGTGTCAGCAAACTCCCCACACAAGGCTGATGGGCTAGCTTGCTCACAGAGGTGGCCCAAGCCGCTGGTTACCACCTGTGAGAGAAGTGCAGGTGGTCCGCGGAGGCGCCCAAGGCGGGTCTGAGTCTCTGCTCTGCCACACACTTAAGTTCAGGTCAATCACATGGCCTCTCCAAGCCCTATGTTCCTCACATATTAAATGGAAATGCTAATGGCTCTGTTTATTAATAGTGTTTTTGTGAAGCTCAAATGAGATAACTTAGAAAAGAACTTAAATTTTAAAGAGCTATTGAAATGCCCTTTATCTATGCATCACCTATGGATGAAAGGCAGGGATCTGCAGCTCTAAGCAGTGGCTGGATGGAAATTGCTTTGAGATTATAGCTGAGTAATATTACAACTTCATCCCGTTATATGTGCTCATTGGTTTAACTGATGTAACTCAACAAAGGGAGCTCTGTTCCCTCTCAGCTTGCTCCCTGGGTCCACCTTGTTGTATGATGCACAGAAGATGTACTCACTCTCAATATTAATAGTTCACAACATTTGTGTCCTCTACTGCTACAGAGAACTTGCAAGATACTGAAAAGTCAGCTCTTGGGATAATATTCTCTTGGAACAAGCCAGTAACAACAGGCTTCATCACTTGAGGAAATAATCTCTGAGTTTCAAGTAGGTAATGACAAAAATATGACTCCTTTCTTGCCTGATATACACAAAATAAACGTGAGTTTGTTGGCATGAGGGGCTTCCCTTGTGACTCGGCTGATAAAGAATTCACCCGCAATGTGGGAGACCTGGGTTCGATCCCTGGGTTGGAAAGATCCCCTGCTGAAGGGAAAGACTACCCACTACAGTATTCTGGCCTAAAGAAGTACATGGACTATACCCATGGGGTCGCAAAAAGTTGGACATGACTGAGCGGCTTTCACTTTCACTTTCTGTCTGACATGTATGAGTGGTTATCTGCTGTTTTGACCTTTCCGGAGTGTCTTTCTCTTGTAACTTAAGACATGTGCTTTGCACAGAGCCACCCCTTCAGGGATGGATACTGAAGATGGCTGGGTTTTCAGGTAGGTTTCAGACACACATACCTGTGTAACAGACATAGCCTTTCCTGTAACAGAAAATTCAATTTAAATAGCCTAAACTCAGAAGGCAATTTATAGGCCCATATAACTGATGCAATTGAGGTTTCCTGTACAGCTTGATGTGGGACTGAAGTGAGAAAAAGACTGTTTCTCTATGTCTTTGTCCTTTGATGCTGGCTGTCTCAGATGCACTCCCCTCTCAGGGCTGCATTGCGGCTGCCAGCAGAATATCCTTCATTACCAAGGCAGGGTCTTTGTTTCAGCACTGCCTTCTCCAAGTCCCAACACTCTGTTTGGACTAGTTTAGATCATGTGCCCACTGCAGATGCTCAGCAGAAAGAAGAGCTGACTGACTTGGCTCAGGTCATGTGCTCCACTCTGAAAGTTGGCAACCTCAGAACACAGATTTTGAAGGCTGGTTAGGGCAAAGGGGAGACTGAGTGTGCCCGCTCCATCCTGTAAGTGATCTGGGTCAGACAGTGGTTTAGTTTTTGTTATATTTTCATCTTGTGTAGCTCTTCAGGAGGGGGAAATAAAGGTTGGCAAAACAGTTATGCATTGGACTTTCTTCTATGTGAAATACAATTTATAATCCTTTAATATGACTTTTTTTAGATTCTGAAGTTTATCCCATCCAATCTATGCACTCTGTTTCAAGTGCTCACAGTTTGAAAGAAAAAGAGATGAAATGTCAAACATTTCTAAGAATTAAAAGGAGGAAAAACAATCATAGATAATATAAAATCTAGGAAAGTATAAATAATTTTTAAAAATGACACTGTAAACAGAATACATAACTTGACTTTACTATTTTACCATGAGCACTGAACATGAAAATATGGTCTTAAAAATTCCTAATTACACCTTCAGCTAGAGAAAATAAGCTTACAGATAAGTTGACCTATTTTCAAGAGTGTAGACTTCACATTTATTAAACACTAGCCAGCCTTTCTACTTTTTCAATAATGAGCATCTTTGCCTTTTATAATTTCTTCACATCTGTCATTTATCATGGATCTTCATGTGGTTTAAAAGTACATTAAGCATAATTGGAAGATCAGCATCAGAATTACTCTGAGCAGATTTTTCCTGATCCTCACTTCATCTTCACTTGGTACTCTATCAGTGATGCCTTTGAGATGGATAGTATCATGCATTTGATATTACAAAAATAAACCTTTCTAAATACTCAGAGCCAGATCTCTTTAGCTCTTTAAAGCTGTCTGGGTTTACAGCTAGAAAGGTACCACAAATCCATTTCCATTTCACGGGGGTGACCATCTTCTGCACAAATGCACACCCTCAGAGACTCTGTCCACACTCACCAGTGTCAACCGTGTCCCAGACTCCCAAATAACACTGACTGGCCTGCATGGTGCCTCCCATGCCACCAAAACAGGGCCATTCATTTGGATTTAGGCGCTGCCTGCTTAGCAAACTCAAACTGAAAAAAAAAAAAGAAGGTTTAATGACTCAATACCCTCAACAACCAGCCATTCAACCAGACTTCAACCAAGTCTGAAGGCTTGATTGGATTTGACAAAGGGTGCCAGCAGGTCCAAGCGCCTGAGTATAGAGAAGAAGGTATTTGAGGTGGGGTGGGAAGAATAAGTGGCCATGGACCAAAGTCACTATTCGGGTCTAGAAAGAGGAGGGCACCACCAAGGCAGACTTCCCACAGCCAGTGTCAGCCCAGTACAGGCAAGAGGTGCTTTATAAATACCATTAACAGTGAGAAACAACTGAAATGTAACATTTCAAGGACTCTATCTTCAAAACACTAATCATCATAAAGAAAATGAGACTTTCTTCTGAGTTTTCCTTTTTCAGTGTGGGAATATGCTTAACAATTAATGATAATATTCTGTCATGTAAAGTAGAATTGATGGATGTTAGTAGCTCAGTCGTGTTTGACTCTCTGCAATTGCATGGACTGTAACCCCCCAGGCTCTTCTGTCCATGGACTTTTCCAGGCAAGAATACTTTAATGGGTTGCCATTTCCTTCTCCAGGGGATCTTCCTGACCCAGGGATCGAACCCGGGTCTTCTAGCATTGCAGGCAGAGGAGTCTTTACTGTCTGAGCCACCAGGGAAGCGATAATTAATGATAACATTCTATCATGTAAAATAAAATTGATGGGTTAGTGTGCTTGCTCAGTCGCTCAGTCATGTCTGACTCTTTGTGATCCCATGGACTGTAGCCCACCATGCTCCTCTGTCCATGGAATACTCCAGGCAAGAATACTGGAGTGGTTGCCATTTCCTTCTCCAGGGGATGTTCCCAACCCAGGGATGTTCCCAACCCAGGGATTAAACCTGTGTCTCTTGCATTGGCAGGCAGGTTCTTTACCACTAGCACCACCTGGGAAGCCTTTCAATTAAAATATTGCTTCTACAGGTTTTTCCCTAATGGACAACTAGTGTTTAGCCTTTCAGCAAAATAAGAGAAAAAGTTCATTAATTTTCAATTAATATTTTATAATTATTAAAATAAATATAGGAAAGCAAAAAGATTTATAAAGATACATTTATCATCTCGTTACTGTAATTTATTTCTGGATCATGCACAAAAACAACTCCATTAGTACACTTATTATATTATCCATTTCAGTGCTTATATTAAATATGATTACCTTAATTTGGATAATTGAAATTTAGAAGTATCATATTCACTGTGGTTAATGTACTATCCAAAGTGGAACACCAGCTTACTTATTTGTAATTAGGATTCAGACAAATCTCCATGTTTCTAAACACCACACAAAAACTGGTAGAAGTGGCAGAGACTGATTAAGAACAATACTTAATCCAAAACAAAATCCTGTATTCAAACAACACTATGACTGCAATGAAGAAAAAGCCATTGTGAACCATAGGTTTTTGGCAGATGAATTTTATAAACTCAAGAAAGACCGACCCTTAAGCTTTTAACATTCCTCACTTTAAGGGGAAATGCAAAGGAGAGCATCTCCTTCTTTGGTAAGAACATGAGGCTAGTTGTCAAGAGACCTGGGCTAAAGCCCCAGCTCTGCCCCAGTGACTTTCTTGATCTCTGCCTATTTTCTTGATTCTACAAATTATCTTGCTCTAACTCATCTCTGTTGCTGACTTCCAATTCATAGGTCCTGTGATTCTTAGGAAATTGTGATGCTAACAGAGCATCAGATCATATCAGCGGTTCATACAGTGTGACTCCAATGACATCACCATCTGAGAATTTTTAAGAAATGCACATTTGGGGGCCCGGCCCCAGATCCACAGAATCAGTCATCTGTGTTTTGAGAAGCAAGTTCTCCAGGTGATTCTGATGCACACAGTATATACATAATTTGAGAACCAATGGGTTAGATAAAAACTAGTTATGAAATTCACAGTTCCAAATGTGAAGTAAATCAAGTAAGTCTAAATTCACTTGTTCAGTTCAGTTCAGTCGCTCAGTCGTGTCCAACTCTTTGCTTGTTAGACTTGGTTTATCAACCATGCTTCCCTGATAGCTCAGCTGGTAAAGAATCCACTTGCAATGCAGGAGACCCTGATTTGATTCCTGGGTTGGGAAGATCCACTGGAAAAGGGATAGGTTACCCACTCCAGTATTCCTGGGCTTCCCTCGTGGTTCAGCTGGTAAAGAATCCACCTACAATGCAGGAGGCTTGGGTTCGATCCCTGGGTTGGGAAGGTTCCCTGGAGAAGGGAAAGGCTACCCACTCCAGTATTCTGGCCTGGAGAATTCCATGGACTGTGTGATCCATGGGGTCACAAAGAGTCAGACACGACTGAGTGACTTTCACTTTATCAGCCACATTCATTATCAGGATTATGGCACTGAAGGCATCTCAGTCATTTTATGAAAATCTAAAAAGGTAAAATTTAGGGCATTTTTAGCTACAAATAGCCAATGATATTTAGTTTACCCCTAATTAGAAAAGTTAGGATTTAAATTATTTCTTACTTTTCCAAAGTTATTTATTGTTAGTCATCTCCTAACTATAAAGAACTTCTCTTCAATCTTATGAATAATTATTTAATAAAAAGCATGTTCAGGTGTGCAACATATACTAAAAGATATGCCTCATCAATATAAAGTATGATAGCAGCATATGGTTAGACGTTTTTATACTGCTAACATAAACACACACTCTGAATTATTCTGCATATTCTAGTAGCTGCAGTTGCCTTTCATATAAGACTTCTCTGATTTTTAATTTCTAGTTTTGTAAGAGCCAAGAAAAGTTCACATACAGACATAGTGGCTCTATAATCCACGCTCTGAAAAAATTATAGTTATATATGTAATTACTTTCTATTAATATATAAAATAATAAAATAATTAACTTTACAAATCATTATTAAATAAATAATGCTAAAGTATCCTGATATTTCCTAAATCAGGTCACCACACACTAAGAGGGCTAGTTCAACTTCACAATCTATTTTAGTCTTTACTTTCTGAGATTAGTAAGAATTAGGCTATTTAGAGATAAGACCTCAATATTATGGCCCCTTGCTATGTTTTTAAACATGGTTCCTCTGGTGCCAAAAAGAAGCCACACTGTGGGTGAAATGTCTGAAATAAGACAATGAAAATCATTGATATGGAAAGTGCAAAAATCTGGAACACTTTTATAATTTCTTTTTCATTATTACAGGTCTCTAAAGAAAGATTTTGAAAAATTCTCCAGAATATGTGAAGATAACATGCCAAAACTGAGGCACCCAAACCCTGGCAAGTCTGTTCGTACATTATCTTTTTGGATTTGTTTTGTTACAACAGAAACTTAGTTCTTAGAACATTTATCCAATGTCATTGGACTTGTTTTATTTTGCTTCATAAATAAGGACAAAGTCATTCCTGCAGCAGGACAGCTTAGACTTGGGAAGATGTCACTATAAGAAAAAGCTGAAATTCACTGCCTTTTCTAGGACTCAGTTACAGTGTCAGCATGCCCTAAATGAATTCACGTCAGTACACTTAATAACTGCACAGTTCAGGAGATGCAGCATAAGCTTCATGTACATTTAACACTGGCTCATACCCTCACTACATTTTTAAAGCTTTTTAATAGTCTGCAGCAGCAGACTTTAGGTGCATCCATGAGACACAATTTTAGAGAAAACAGCTATTCAAATATATGCTTACGATAGGTAGGCCTCTACTATATAAACAATGCTATAAGCATTTTTTTCACAAATTTTTATCGATGTATTCAGATGTCTGATTATTGTAATATTTCCCTGAAGATTCTGTAGACCAAATAATCTGAGCTGGTTAAAAAGGATGACAAAATGAATGCAACATTTAATATAGTTTTTATTTAATTTGGTAAATGTAGAATGTAATGGTTTCAAGGCAAACTCTGGATGATTTCAGTCACAACTCAACAGTTAACATGATTGTGAAGAACAGTCTTATCTTCAATATCTACCCATCCTTACACAAACACATCTACAGGAATCCATGTACATATATATTAGTTTTCAGTAACTCAGGATTTTCAACAACTCTGGAATTTAGACTTTATATTCTCACGCACTTCAAAATTATCCATTTGATGCAGGATATATAATCATAAGATTAAAAACTCATGCAGTGACACTCAGGGTTTTTTTTTAAAAAGTAAATCCAATATTTGATACTTCAATGCTATGTAAAGTGCATTGAAAATCTAAAATAAAACAAGTGCCAATTTTATCAGGAATTAATAACATTTATTGTCTTGAAACCAAACAGGTCCAAGATGCTTTCCATCTTTCTGAGTCAGCTTTCTATAAAGTCATTTCTCTCAAATTTCCTATGTAACAAAAACCAAGATATTTCATTTCTTCTTTGCAATTAATAAGTGATGGCAAAGGGTTCAAGATAGGTATGTTCTTGATTCAGAGTCAGAAAGTACTTCTTCTTGGGCAGAAGGTTCATAGTCTCCTGTGTTTTCAGCCAATTCAATATCTAAGTCATCATTACTTTCTGCACTGTAATCAACTTCTTCAAGGAATCGAGGTTCATCTTCATCCAAAACATAAGTGGTGGGGCTGTAGCCAAAGCATACAGAACACACACGACTTAGTTAGGTTGCAAGGCTTTAAAACAAGATTATTTGACTATCCTGGACTAACTTTGATTTCAGTATAATGCAAGCAGTAATTTGGGTTAATTTTTAAAATGTTATCCAAATGAACAAATTAAGACATTTGTTAATAGCTGAAAATAACTGCATTGATAATATAGGGCGAAATGCTAACTTTTAATTATCTGACAAGAGTATCACTATATATCCTACAATTAGATAGCTAAAAAAAAAAAAAATGGACTCTCTCAGTGGGTTACTTCATGGAAGGATTTCATCAATTTGTAGGCTTAGGAGTTTATTTTGATCACTATAAATCAAGTAAAAGATAATTTCAAGAAGCTTTATAAGAAACTGTGGTATCTAATTGGTTCCTCCAGTAATACCCTGAAACCACTTATTCTAAGTCTATAATCATTTGCCATAAGAACAGCCCATATACCCATCCTCTCAGACTCCACTGGTCAAGAATAAAAATAAAAACAAGGGAACATTCCATACCCAGATTAATTACTTTCCCTTGGGACACAGAAGAAGATATTTGCTTAAAAGCGCTAAGTGCTTCTAAATATTTCATTAGGCAGGCTGTTCAGGATTAAGGCAATCCTTCCACTAGGTAACATATTCTTTCCTCTTCAAAATAATCACATATTCTGATTTCTCCCCATTCGGGAGACTTTACACACACACACACACACACACACACACAATCAAAGAAACATTACAGAAATGTCTCAATATCCCCCCTTTGTGACCAAAATGATCTAAATTTCATATAGATCTATGTTTGTTTATAACCTACCTACTTCCAAAAAAGAATTTTCTATTGCTGATGCAATTAAAAGCTATAAAATCAGATAATAAAAAGGGAACAATAATATTTTCAAATGAGCAGAGAAGCTGATGTTATTAGGCACCGAAAATGAAAGAATTCCTGCAATTGAATACTAAATTCAGTTCAAATATCTGAAGTTTAAACAGAAAAGACAAGTTAATGGATTATATGGTTCTAATTTTATGAGAAGGCAAACCTCATCTGATGAGAGTATCATTTTTCCTAGAATTGCCTTAATATTGCTCATTAAAGGAAAGAGAAAAATATATTGCAAAATCAACTTGCTCTTGTATAGTAAACTTCCTCTTAAACGTTCAGAGCTTGCACCATGACACAGTAGTACTGATAAATCAGGCTGAGTGGTTTGGAGGATTGTATAAGACTTTACAACACATCTAATGTTCATAAGAACAATTTCATTGTTACACAACTAAAATATCATCACTGTTAGGATTTTAGGAAAAAAAGTTGATTAATTATTTGCCTTTAAAACGACAATTATTCTTTTACTTTCAAAAACCTATGATTCATTCTATTTTGACCATGGTGCTTCAAATTTTCAGGGTGTTTTTCTCTCTCTGCAATTTTTTTGAAGAGTTTGAGCAGATAGGTGTTAGTGCTTCTCTGGCCCTGGGCTTTTGTTTGCTGGAAGATTTTTCATCACAGTTTTTATTTCAGAGCTTGTGATTGGCCTGTTCATATTTTGTCTTCAGTGCTTGTGATTAGTCTGTTCATTTATGTCTTCCTGGTTCAGTCTTGGAAGGTTGTACTTTTCTAAGAATCTGTCCATTTCTTTCAGGCTGTCCATTTTATTGGCATATAGTTGCTTGTAGTAGTCTCTTATGATGTTTTGTATTTCTGTGGTCTCAGTTGTAACTTCTTTTTCATTTCTAATGTTATTGACTTGAGTATTCTCTTTTTTTCCTGATGAATCTGGCTAATGGTTTGTCAAGTTTGTTCATCTTCTCAAAGAACCAGCTTTTAGTTTTATTGATCTTTGCTACTGTTTTCTTCATTTCTTTTTCACTTATTTCTGCTGACCTTTATGATTTATTTCCTTCTACTAATTTTGTGTGTTTTTTGTTCTTTTTCTAGCTGCTTTAGGTGTAAGGTTAAGCTGATTATTTGAGGATTTTCTTGTTTCTTGAGGTAGGCTTATATTATTTTAAACTTCTCACTTAGTACTGCTTTTGCTGAATCCCATAGGCTTTGGGTTGTGTTTTTGTTGTCATCTGTTTCTAGATGTTTTTTCATTTCCTCTTTGACTTCCTTCAGTGACCTCGTGGTTATTTAGAAGCGTATTGTTTAGCCTCCATGCATTTTTTTTTTTACAGTTTTCTCCCTGTAATTGACATCTAATTTCATAGCATTGTGTTTTTAAAAAAATGCTTGATATGATTTAAATTTTCTTAAATTTACCAAAGCTTGATTTGTGACCCAAGATGTAATCTTTCCTTAAGAACGTTCTATGCGCACTAGAGGAAAAACATCTATTTTGCTGCTTCTGAATGGAATATCCTGATGATATCAATTAGGTCCATCTGATCTAATGTGTTATTTAAGGCTTATGTTTCCTTATTAATTTTCTGTTTGGATGATCTGTCCATTGGTGTGACTTAAGTGTTATAGTCCCCCACTATTATTTGTGTTACTGTTACTTTTATAGCTGTTAGCATTTGCCTTGTATATTGAGGTGCTCCTTTGTTGGGTGCAGATATGTTTATAACTGTTATATCTTCTTCTTGGATTGATTCCTTGATCAACAATTACTGTTCTTCCTACATAACAGTCTTTATTCTAAAGTCTATGTTATCTGGGATGAGTACTGCTACTCCAGCTTTCTTTGGATATCCATTTGCATGGAATATTTTTTTCTAGCTCCTCACCTTCAGTCTGTATTGTTTGCCTAGGTCTGAAGTGGGTCTCCTGTACATAGCATATGTATGGATCTTGCTTTTGTATCCAATCAGCCAGTCTGTGTCTTTTGTTTGGAACATTTAATTCATTTACATTTAAAGTAATTACTGATATTATGATCCTATTACCATTTACTTTATTGTTTTGGGTTTGTCTTTGCAGGTCTTTTCTTTCTCCTGTGTTTCCTGCCCAGAGAAGTTCCCTTAGTACTTGTAAAGCTGGTTTGGAGGGTGCTGAATTCTCTTAACTTTTGCTTGTCTGTAAAGCTTTTGATTTCTCTGTCAAATTTGAATGAGATCCTTGCTGGGTAGAATGATCTTGGTTGTAGGTTTAGTGATTTGCTAGGAAGATTTACAAGATTTAGCACAGAGTTATATTCAAAGCTATTACTTATTACACTGAAGATATACAAAGCAAAATCAACCAAGAAAAAAGGTGCATGGGGCAAAGTCCAGAGGAAACCAAAGCCCAGCAAGAGCCACAGCCAAGAGGTAGAGTAGTCATCAAAGCTTTCAGCAATGTCAAAAGAATGGAGGCAAAAGCTGGAGTTCCAGGCTGCCAAGTTTCCTGGAAGAAAGGAGTTACAGAGATGTGACACCCAACGGTTTTTCTTTGGTGGCATTTGACAAATTCTTAAAATACACAGAGCAAGAAGCTGAAGAGCAAAGCAGAAAGCAGCAAAACAAATACAACAGAAAATAACAGAATTTGGGGCAGTCTTGTGAGAAACCCTGGGCCTACAACTGTGACCTCTGCAAGGGGACACTTATAAAGGGGGCAGGGACAAATGAAGAATTACACGCTTCATAAGTTTTACAAACCTACATCAAATCAGTTCAGTTCCTCTCTAAACTGGGGCAAGCTGCCCTACACTATAGCCTATCAGAGGAGAGACTGAATCCTCTTCAAATGAATATGTGCTCTTCCTTATTCTAACAGCCTTATTTTGAAGTTTCAAATAGACATCTATGTAAGAAGAATAATTTTATTCTTTTCCTTAGGGGTTTTTTTTTTTTGATGTGTACTGTTTTTTTAAAAAAAGTCTTTATTAAATTTGTTACAACATTGCTTCTGTTTTATGTTTTGGTTTTTTGGCGATGAGGCATGTGGAATCTTAGCTCCTCGACCAGATATCAAACCCATACCCCACTGGAAATGCTGCTTAATGGTATGAGGATCTCCTCTGGGCAGATGATTTTAAAAAAAATGGTATTAGACAGAGGTGATTGGAAATATTGTGAACATACTAAATGCCATTAAACTGTTCATTTTAAAATGGTATATTTTATCCTATGTGAATTTCATCTCAATTATAAAAAATCCAAACACTAATTGATTATAAGATAGTAAATAGGCTTCATTTTAAACATGGCTGTATTTTTAATTACAATAAAACACTGTGTAGAGTTTAGTATTTTTCAACTTTACTTTCCCATAATGTTTTAAAACATACTTAAACTCAAAATCATACACTTATTATCCTGAAATTTAGTCACCATCACAAATCCTAATGAGAAATATTATTAACTGTTTTAAATAAGTAAGTGTTAAGTGTTAGTCACTCAGTCGTGCCCAGCTCTTTGTGACCCCATGGACTGCAGCCCTCCAGGCTCCTCTGTCCATGAGATTTTCCAGGCAAAGATAATGGAGTGGGTTGCCATTTCCTTCTGCAGGGGATCTTCCCAACCTAGGGATTGAACCCTGGTCTCTTGCACTGCAGGCAGATTCTTTACCAATGGAGCTACAAGGGAAGCCCATTAACTGTTTTACTAGTTCTCAAATCCTTTAAAAAAGCGTCACTAAAAATACTGTTTCATACTGTTAAGTTATGAGCAACCTAGATAGCATAATGAAAAGCAGAGATATTACTTTGCTGACTAAGGTCCATCTAGTCAAGGCTATGGTTTTTCCTGTGGTCATGTATGGATGTGAGAGTTGGACTGTGAAGAAGGCTGAGCGCCGAAGAATTGATGCTTTTGAACTGTGGTGTTGGAGAAGACTCTTGAGAGTTCCTTGGACTGCAAGGAGATCCAACCAGTCCATTCTGAAGGAGATCAGCCCTGGGATTTCTTTGGAAGGAATGATGCTAAAGCTGAAACTCCAGTACTTTGGCCACCTCATGTGAAGAGTTGACTCATTGGAAAAGACTCTGATGCTGGGAGGGATTGAGGGCAGGAGGAGAAGGGGACGACAGAGGATGAGATGGCTGTATGGCATTACCGACTCAATGGACATGAGTTTGAGTGAACTCCAGGAGTTGGTGATGGGACCGGGAGGCCTGGCGTGCTGCGATTCATGGGGTCACAAAGAGTCGCACACGACTGAGCGACTGAACTGAACTGAACTGAAAAATACTGTTTAACAGTTCAGCTAACAGATAAAAACACTTTTGCTGGGGACTGCCCTGGTAGTCCAAAGATTTAAGACACTACACTCCCAATGCAAGCAGCCGAGGTGCGATCCCTGGTTAGGAAGCTACAGCCTGCATGCTGTAACAGCCCACAAATGGGAATGAAGATTCCAAGTGCTGCAACTAAGACCCAGTGCAGCCAAATTAAAAACTTTTTGCTAAGTTCAAAAACACTATGTGGCCGTGTGTGGCTGGGCCACTCAAGACGGCTTTACTCCTGCTCTGTGTACATCCCTGTTCAAGGAGTCCTTACCTCACCCACAGCCTCTTCACATGATTAACCTTCCCTCTTAATCATAGAGCCTAATCAATAACTTGCCCCACTTCCCATCCCTTCACTCCTGGCTAGTGACTATTCTACTTTTTGGATCAGAATGGCTCCAGCTCAGTTCAGTTGCTCAGTCATGTCTGATTCTTTGTGACCCCATGGACTGAAGCATGCCAGGCCTCTCTTGTCCATCACCAACTCCTGGAGTTTACTCAAACTCATGTCCATTGAGACAGTGATGCCATCCAACCATCTCATCCTCTGTCATCCCCTTCTCCTCCAGCCTTCAATCTTTCCCAGCATTAGGGTCTTTTCTAATGAGTCAGCTCTTTGCATCAGGTGGCCAAAGTACTGGAGTTTCAGCTTCAGCGTCAGCCCTTCCAATGAATATTCAGGACTGATTTCCTTTAGGATGGACTGGCTGGATCTCCTTGCAGTCCAAGGGACTCTCAATTGTCTTCTCCAATACCACAGTTCAAAAGCATCAATTCTTTGGTGCTCAGCTTTCTTTATAGTCCAACTCTCACATCCATACATGACCACTGGAAAAACCATAGCTTTGCCTAGATGGACCTTTGTCAGCAAAGTAATGTCTCTGCTTTTTAATATGCTGTCTAGGTTGGTCATAACTCTTCTTCCAAGGAGTAAGCGTCTTTTAATTTCATGGCTGCAGTCACCATCTGCAGTGATTTTGGAGGCCCCCCAAAATAAAGCCTGTCACTGTTTCCCCATCTATTTGCCATGAAGTGATGGGATGAGATGCCATGATCTTAGTTTTCTGAATGTTGAGCTTTGAGAATGGCTCCATCCACTATTAATAGTTTATCAAAGTGATGATAAGGAACAGGCCCTTTCTGGTTTCCCTACCAATTCCCTGTAAAACTGGTAACACCCACCCCCACCACCATAGCAAAAACTGCTCCTTGTCCTACCCACTGTCTGCTCTCCAGGACCTTACATCAGGCATGTTAGAACTCACTATCAAAGAAAACCACTGATCTCTCTAGCTATCTCTAGGTGCTTTATTTGGTCTTACTGCTGGGCAACTATAAGAATTGCAGGCCTGTAGGGTGCAGCCCAACAAGGTTTAAGTTCTTATATGACTTTCACCAACATTCCCAGCTTTGACCTAAAAGAAACACACCCCCTAGGAAAGTTATAAGGCAGACTTAGTGTTGTATGAAATGGAATTTTTATTATACAGCAAATACAACTGGGTAAAATTAAAGTGATTTGTGTGTGGTAATTTCCAACAAATGCCCTAACGATATAAAATATAATTAAATTATAATTTCTTTTCATTTCACTGAAAAAAAGTTCTATAACTTATGATAAACACAGTGGATCTCAAAAGCCACTAGGATGACAGAAAAAAATAACTTTTTAAAAAGGATAAATACATTAAAAAAAGAAAACTGAAGAGATAATAGCAAAGATGAGATATCAACAAAATGTTGGAAGATGGAAGAAGATGGATGAAAACAAGAGGCTTGAGTTCTAACTTGCTCCACTTTGCTGAGCATCTACAGAAGGGGAGGCCAAGGAAAAAAGTGCCGATTTGTATCACAAAGCACTAGAAAAGTTCAGGAGTTGAAGATAATGGTTATCAGGGGAAACTGAAAATAGAATTGGTAAAAAGGCTTTATAAGAGCAATCAGACCTTTAGATCTCCTTGCTTAGGCCATCCCTAGTCCAAATAGAAGGAAGCTGACTTTTCAAAGATGTTTTATCAGAGACGCTATTCACTTAAGAGTCAAAAGGCAGAAAGGGGGAAAAGTGAGAAGAGTAAGTAAAAGCCTCCTCTAAATAAGTTCTACTGGGCTCCCACAATGCTAGACTTAAAAGCCTGGGCAATGTTTATCAATTTTTTAAAAATCATTCTCCTGAGTCTTTTTTTTTTTTGAGAGTTTCTTTCCCTCTAATCTCCCCTTAATTCATTGCAATTAAGAATTTTGTGTGTGTGTGTGTGTGATCTTACACTGTTGAATTTTATTTTTAATTAATTTATATTTTAACTGGAGGATAATTATAATATTGTGGTGGTGTCTGCCATACATCAACATGAATTGGCCACAGATATACATGTACCCTCCCCAAGCTAATCCCCCTTCTCCACCCTATCTCAGAGCACTGGCTTTGGGTACCCTGCTTCAGACATCAAACTTCCACCATCATCTATTTTACATATGGTAATATACATGCTTCAGTGCTACTCTCTCAAATGATCCCACCCTCACCTTCTCCCACGGAGTCCAAAAGTTTGTTTTTCACATCTGTCTCCTTTGCTGCCTGCATATAGAATCATTGGTACCATCTTTCTAAATTCCATATATATGTGTTAATATGCAGTAGTTGTTCTTCTCTTTCTGACTTGCTTCACTCTGTATAGTAGGCTCTAGGTTCATCCATCTCATTAGAACTGACTCAAATGTGTTCCTTTTTATAGCTGAGTGATATTCCATTGTGTATATGTACCACAACTTCTTTATCCATTCATCTGCTGATGAACATCTAGGTTGTTTCCATGCCCTGCTGCTGCTAGCTACTGTAAATACTGCTGCAATGAACACCGGGACATAAGTCTCTTTCAATTCTGGTTTCCTACACACTGTTCTCCATCGTGGCTGTACTAGTTTGCATTCCCACCAACAGTGTAAGAGGGTTCCCTTTTCTCCACACCCTCTCCAGCATTTATTGCCTGTAGACTTTTGGATATAGCCATTCTGACCTGTGTGAAATGATACCTCATTGTGGTTTTGATTTGCATTTCTCTAATAGTGAGTGCTGTTAAGCATCTTTTCATGTGTTTATTAGTCATCTGTATGTCTTCTTTGAAGAAATGTCTGTTTAGTTGTTCGGCCCACTTTTTGATTGGGTTGTTCATTTTTCTGGTATTGAGCTGCATGACCTGCTTATATATTTTGGAGATTAATTTGTCAGTTGTTTCATTTGTTATTATTTTCTCCCATTCTGAGGGCTGTCTTTTCATCCTGCTTATAGTTTTCTTCATTGTGCAAAGGCTTTTAAATTTAATTAGGTCCCATTTGTTTATTTTTGTTTTTATTTCCATTACTCTAGGAGGTAGGTCATAGAGGATCTTGCTGTGATTTATGTCAGAGAGTGTTCTGCTTACGTTTTCCTCTAAGAGTTTTATAGTTTCTGTTCTTACAGTTAGATCTTTAATCCATTGTGAGCTTTTATCTTTCAGGTTGTTAGTTTGGTGTATCATACGGATTGATTTGAAGATATTAAAGAATCCTTGCATCCCTGGAATAAAGCACACTTGATAACAATATATGATCTTTTTAGTATGGTGTTGGATTCTGTCTGCTAGGATTTTGTTGAGGATTTTTGTATCTGTGTTCATCACTGATATTGGCCTGTAGTTTTCTTTTTTTGTGGCATCTTTGTCTAGTTTTGGTAGAAGGGTGATGGTGGTGGCCTTGTAGAATGATTTGGGGAGTATTCCTTCCTCTGCAAATTTTTTGAAGAGTTTAAGTAGTATAGGTGGTAGCTCTTCTCTAAATTTTTGGTAGAATTCACCTGTGAAGCCCTCTGGTCCTGGGCATTTATGGGTTGGAAGATTTTTTATTACAGTTTTTATTTCTGTGCTTGTGATTGGTCTGTTCAAATTTTCTATTTCTTCCTGGTTCAGTTTTGGAAGGTTATACTTTTCTAAGAATTTGTCCATTTCCCCCAAGTTATATATATGGAATTCTACTACATATTAAGTCAGACAGACCTGACAAGATATATAGCACATGATTTCCAACAGAAAAAAAAAGCATATTCTTCTCAGGCACATATGGAACATTATGCAGGGTAAATCATATCTTAGCCCACAAACAAGTCTTAATTAAGCTAAGAAGACCAAAATCATATTAAGCCTAACCACAACAATACAAAATTCAAAATCAATTGGGAATTCCCTGGCAGTCCAGTGGTTAGGACTCTGCACTCTCAATGCTGAGGGCCTGGGTTCAATTGCTGGTTTGGGAAATAAGATCCTACAAGTCATATGGTGTTGCCAGAAAAGAAAAGTAGAAATCAATTAGGAAAACTGGAAAAGTCACAAATATGTGGAGATTACACATGTTCCTGAACAACCAATGAGTAAAAGAGAAATCAAAATATATCTTGTGAGAAGTGAAAATGGAAATACAACATACCAAAACTGACGACATGCAGCAAAATCATTTCTAAGAGGGAAGTTTATGACAATAAAGGTCTACATGAAGAAAAAAGAAATCTCAAATAAACAATGCAATTTTACATCTCAAGGAACTAGAAAAATAAGAATAAATAAGCCTGGAGTTAGCAGAAGGTAGAAAATAACAAAAAATCAGACAGACATAAATAAAATGGAGACTAAAAAGATAAAAAGATCCATGAAACCTAGAGCTAATTTTTTTTAGAAAAGAATAAACTGTTAAGACTTCCTAAAAAAATGGAGCAATTATAAATGAAAGAGACATCACAAAAGATACATAAAAAATACAGAGAATCATAAGAGATTACTATGAACAATTATATACCAACAAATTGGACAACCAAGAACATATGGAAAAAATTCCTAGAAAGATACAACCCACCAAGACTGAATCATGAAGAAATAAATAGAAAATCTGAACAGAGCAATTATGAGTGAAGAGACTGCATCAATACTCAAAAACCTCCCAAGAAAGAAAATCCCAGGAGCAGATGGTTTCAATGAATTCTACCAACCATTTAAGGAATAAATAGTAGCAATTATTTTCAAACTCTTCCCAAATTAAAAGAGGAGGGAACAATTCCAAATTCATTTTATAAGGTTAGCATTATCCTAAATATCAAAGTCAGAGAAAGAACTTAAAAAAAAAAAACCAAAAAACTATAGGTTAATATCCCTGATGAACTTAGAAGCAAAAGTCCTCAATAAAATGTATTAGGAAATCAAATTCAATAATACATTCAAAGACTCATACATAAATCTTGATCACCTTGCACCCTTGATCACCTTGCACTCTTGTTCAACATATGCAAATTAATCAATGTGATTTACCACATTAACAAAACAAAGGCTAAAAATCATATAATCATCTCAACAGATGCAGAAAAGCATTTGACAAAATTCATCATCCATTCATTCAACCCTCAGCATACCAGGTAAAGAGAAAATGCACTCTTGCATAATAAAAGCTAATACAACAAGCCCACAGCTAACCATGAAATACTAAAAGCTTTTCTTCTAAGATAAGGAACAAAGAAAGGATGCCCACTCTCACCATAGTACTGGCTTAAGCAATTAGACAAGAAAGGAAATAAAAGTCACCCAAATAAGAAAGGAAAAAGTAAATTTTCTCTATTTGCAATAGACAAGACATCATATAGCATCCGTAAAAATACCACCAGCTGCATTTCTACACACTAACAATGAAACATCAGGAACAGAAATCAAGAAAACAATTTCACTTACTATAGCATCAAAAACAAGTTAGCAATAAATTAGCCAAGAAAGTGGAAGATCTGTACACTAAAAACCATTAAGACACTGTACTCTTATGTTCAAAGCAGTATTATTCATATAGTCAAAGTATGAAAACTATCTGACCATCAACAGATGAATGGATAAGGAAAATGCAGACAGATATTATGAAAAGCTATGACAAACCTAGGCAGCATATTAAAAAGCAGAGATAATAGTTTGCCAACAAAGGTCTGTCTAATCAAAGCTATGGTTTTACCAGTAGTCATGTATGGATATGACAGTTGGACCATAAAGAAAGCTGACCACCGAAGAATTGTTGCTTTTGAACTGTGGTGTTGGAGAAGACTCTTGACAGTCCCTTGGACTCGTCCATCCTAAAGGAAATCAGTCCTGAATATTCACTGGAAGGACTGATGCTGAAGCTGAAGATCCAATACTTGGCTACCTGATGTAAAGAACTGACTCCCTGATGCTGGAAAAGACTGAAGTCAGAAGGAGAAGGGGACAACAGAGGATGAGACGGTTGGTTGGCATCACCGACTCAATGGACCTGAGTTTGAGCAAGCTCTGGGAGCTGGTCATGGACAGGGAAGCCTGGCATGCTGCAGTCCATTAGGTCTCAAAGACTTGGACATGACTGAGCAACTGAACTGAACTGATACAATGGAATATTATTCAGCCTTTAAAAAAAGGAAATCTTTTCATTTGCTACAACATGGATGAAACTGGAGGGCATTACACTAAGTGAAATAAGCCAAACAAAGAGAAATACTGCTTGGTGTCATTTACATGTGAAATGTAAAAAAAAAAAAAAAAAATTTGAAACAACTCATAGAAACAGAGTGGCAAAGTGGTTGCCAGTGGGTAGGAGGCAGGCAGAGGAGGCAATAGGGGGAGGTAAAAATAATACAAACTTTCAGTTGTTGAGATAAATAAGGTCTGAGGAAGTAATGAATAACATGGTGACTATACTAGATAATGCTGCATTGTGTAACTGAAATTTGCTATGAGAGCAGAACTGAAAAATATTTCCCAACACACATACACAAAAGTAAATGTGTGATGTGATGTATGGACATGTTAATAACTGAATGGGGAAATCCTTTCACAGTGTACACATATATATACCAAATCATCACATTGTATACTTTAAATATCTTACAATTTTACTTGTGAATTTTACCTCCATAAAGAGGTAACACCAACAATGAAACATTAGGAACAGAAATCAAAAGTACATAAAATAAATGAAAAGGAAGCTTCTAAACATCAATGAGAACAACTTTATGCATGTTTATTAAATAAATAAATATACTTATAATTATTTCCATTATTGTTCACCAAGTGTTTTGAAGTGTAGAGAATGCAGGTAATCACTATCTCAGTTATCACATTATATAAAAATAGAGTTCTAATTAATGTTTTACTACACTTAAAACTGCTAAGTTGATACATACAACAGAGCCTGGCAATAAATTAACAAATCTAATGTCAATGTCTACCAACAAAAATCATGAAGATTCTATAAAATGGGACTATTTCTAACTATATGTATCAAACTATAAAATGCTAAACTCTAGTATTATGATTAAGAAATATGACATCAAATTATGTCTGAGCCTGTATCTGATCTAAATTTACATACATTGAATTTTAGGAGCAAAAGATTACCTACTTAGAAAAATACTTGTCACATGTAGTTAAATTTTCAGAGTGATACTAAATTAGCTGTTTCTAGCCGATGTTACCAGAAGATACTGGAAAGCCATTTGATGTATATAGATTATCAACAAAATAAAATTTCTTTTGAAGTATGAATTTTGGATCCAAGCATTCTTAATTTATATATTATCTGATATATGCTTACTTTTGAGTTAAAAGTAAATCATTAAGAGTACTATAATAGCATTTCAAATATAAGGGTAATTTACTAAAATTTTATTCAAATACCAATGTTAAAAGAATTAAGAATATTATCACATTTTGGAACATACATTAGATGTGCAAACTTATTTATAGAAATTATAAAAATGCTTGACCGTCAAAATCTCTGTGCCTTTCCTCTTACTTAACTATGAAGTCTAACAGTATACTACCATATAACAAAAAAATAACACAAGTGTGTCTTACCTAGTTACTTTGCAGCTTGATTCAATCAAGTCATTCTCAAAGTCAAGCAAGCTGGAAGGTAGATTATATTCCAATGGGGATGTCAGTCTTTTCAAACGCAACAGACCAACACAAAATTTTGCTCCCATCTCTTCCAATTCTCGAGTGCCAATCTGTAAACCCTAGAAGTAAAGCAATAATAAACATGTAACTAGGACATTGCTATCCTCTGACTATATCTCTTTAAAATTACATAAAAGGAATTTGAAGCTATATTAATAAAATAAAAGCCTGTTACTTTGTATGAACCTACAACTCATAAGCACAGTGTCTTAACAATATAAGATTATTTTAAGTCAAAAAGGAAACCATCTTAAAATAAGAATTTCTGAACTGTGTATTCTCATTTACTGTGTGCAAAATATTGTCACCAACACACTGAGAAGGGGGGAAAAAGCAGATAACTATCTTGAAGGTAAGTTATTCTTGGAGCTCATATGTAAAAGTATATTTTCACAAGATCTTGCTAGTACTTGTAATCTACTACTCAGATGCTGACATCGAAATAGTGTTACAATCAAGGCTCCAATCTGTTTACTTGAATATTAGTTTATACATACTTTTTCTACATGATAAATAGAAACCAGTGAGTAAAAAACAAACAAAAGATAGGTGACTATGTTAAAAAAAAAAAAGAATCAAATCTAAGCCAATGAGGTAGAAATAAACTCTTATGTTTCATGTCAGTTAAGAATGCCCATTTCAAATTTGATCTAATAAAACAAAAATAAAATTTTACCACAACACTTTTTAAACTAATAGTTTCCCAATAAACAATATAAGGTTCAGCAAAAGTTAAACATTACCACATAAGGGATAAAAATTAACTACTGTAAATCAAGATACTATTTATCATTTACTTTTCAGATAAAAATGAAACTCTGAAGTAAATAAAATCCTTACACCAACAAAGGCTGCAGGTGTACATTAAGAGTGAACTTGACTTTCAATGACCATCTAAAACCATTACAGCAACTGAAGAGATAAATCATAAAAACTGTTATTTACTCTATGAAGCACATGCCTTTAAAATAATGATTGACTGATTGTTTAAATAGTCTGGCCACCTCCAAATACTCTAGGAAATGTAACCTAACTAACTTTATTAGAAAATGTATTTGCCTTCTTAATCTAAGAGGTTTAGAAAGGCTATGCCTATTCCTGAGTTAGCTCATCGAAAATGAAGAATATTTGAAACCTAAGATTCAGAAATATAAGAACATTCTTGAGGGTGAAAAGGTTTGTTTCTTAAAATATTATTAGACTCACACAACTTATTAGCTAACATTAACAAGTTTGAAAAGTATACATTATGTGGTGGGAGGGGAGGGTGGGGATATATAGGAATTCTGTATTTTACACTCAATTTTTCTGTGAACCTAAAGTTGCTCTTTAAAAAGTTTGCTAGCTAAAAAAGTTTAAAAGAAGTATATGTTATGATAAAAGGATTGAATTTCATACATAAAAACTTATTTTTAGTAGTAAGACATACTTCTCTCTTTAAGAGTTTTATTAAATCAATGTAACTCTACCAGTGTAAATCACATAAAGTATATCAATATAAATCATATAAAAGAGAAATGACTATTCATTGCATGCCCAGTCACTCAGTCATATCAGACTCTTTGCAACCCCATGAACTGCAGCCCACCAGGCTCCTCTGTTCATGCGATTGTTTTTCATGCAAGAATACTGGAGTGTTGCAATTTCCTTCTCTAGGGGATCTTCCCAACCTAAGAATTGAACTCATGTCTCCTGTGTCTCCTACATTGGCAGGCAGATTCTTACCACTGAGCCACCTGGGAAGTCAACTATTTATTATGTATCCATTTTATTTTTAAAAGTTAAAATTAATAATTTTTATAAAACTCATCTAACATTTTATGTTTCAAAATACACTTTGGATATTTTATGTGGTTTTTTCAATGACCAAATACATTTATCAAAGCAAAAGCGGAACATTTAAAATAACCCAATGAAAGTCTGTAAGTAGAATACAAATCTAATAAGAAAATACTGCTGTTATTATGCCATAGATGATTTCAAGGGGTATTTAAGTTTCAGCCTCCCTGACATCCTCTCTCCCTACCCCCAGAGACTAGTTTCACAGACACTGATGCTTTTAGTTTCCTTTTCCAACCTGACTACATAAAGTATCTCTTTAAGAAAAAGTAATTCACAGTCTGTTTCCCTAAATCACAAAGTACCAGATTTTTTTTTTCCTATGGTCATTTACAAAAAGTGACTGTCAAGCTTTTCCCATCCCACACACATACAGTCCACTAAAGCAATAACCATGAGGCACAATTTGCGGGCTGCAGTACTCAAGCTCCTCTCTCACCACAACCATGACTCTGGGAGTCTAGAAGTCACCACTTTACAGTATTTGGAGAGATTTGAAAGGATAGCACATTCTGAAAGAATAGTATTCTGAGGTCAACCTAAAGTCATTAGGGAAAAGTCACTCTCCACAAAGTACTAGAATTTCACCAAGTTCAACCCATCCAGAGCCCCAAAGTTTGAACATCAGTTGTAAAATTTATACCCTTTTTTTTTTCCTAGTTTGTTACAGAATGGAAAAGTCACACAGCTCTCCACTTAAAGATTCTGGCACCAACCATAATATTTAATATATACTAAATATATATTTAATACTTTATATATAACATTAAATATTTAATATATAACATGTTTAATACTAACCACCTGGAAGATTTTTAAACTCCTTCTCAACCTAAAGCTATAACTGCTTTTATGTGAGATACGTGAAAATCACCATGAGATTCACTGTCCTCTTGTACCACATCAAAAAAAAAACAAGACACAACCAAACAGAGTAACAGTTGTTTTACCTAAGGTCTATTTATTTCCTATGACGTGCTCAATCTTTAAAAAATTCAAAGTCACCTAACATTTGTTGTGTGTGTTAGTCACTCAGGCGTGACTGACTCTGTGTGACCTCATGGACTGTAGCCCGCCAGGCTCCTCATTCCATGGAAGTCTCCAGGCACAAATACTGGAGCAGGTTGCCATTCCCTTCTCCAGGGGATCTTCCTGACCCAGGGACCAAACCTGAGTCTCCTGCACTACAGGTGTATCTTTACCCTCTGAGCCACCAAGGAAGTTACTCTTAAATTTGCTCTTAAATTTCAAAAGTCAAGTCTGAACTCTCTTCCAATAAAAGCCTATGGCAGCACAGAAGAGTCTTAGTAAAGAAAAAAAAGTTAGTGAAGGGATATAATTGAAAGGGGTTCTCTGGTGGCTCAGATGATAAAGAATCTGCCTGCAATGTAGGAGACCCAGGTCCGATCCCTGGATTGGGAAGATCCCCTGGAGAAGAGAATGGCAACCCACTCCACTATTACTGCCTGGAGAATTTCATGGACAGAGGAGCCTGGCTGGCTATAGTCCATGGGGTAGCAAAGAGTCGGACACAACTGAACAACTAACAAACACTTTATGCATCCATAAGTCACACATGCACAAAATCTAAATATAAAAAAAAACTTTATAAATAAATGTGTCTATTTCTAGGCTAATGTGTCTATTTCTAAATGTATAAAAATATACTTACATTCAATAAATTTTAATGATAGAACTTTTTATCAGTAATGTACTACCTTCAGAGTTCATTATAAATCATAATCACTAATCACTATTTAAATGTGTACTACAGTGTACTTTCTTAAAAATTATGACTATAAATAGACTCAACTAAAACTTCATAAGAACCCAAAGCAACCTATTAGTTCAGAGAATTAAGAGAGAGAGACTGTTCTTAAGACTGCACATGATTCAATTCCATTATTGTGAATTATATATAACTCAGTGTAACAAACATATCATTTAATATATATTTGAAAACTACTAGCGTATATAAAGGACAGTCTTGAAATATTTCTATGGCTAGAGATCCTGAGATGTTTTACCTTATATTTTCCCTGGTCACAGCCGCACAAAGTACTCTCCATGGTATAGCTTCTTTGTACTCCTATCTCTCTCCAAACTACAACACGAGCTGTAGATTCTTTAGATTTTTCCACTACGAAGCTACAGCTGCTCATGCAAAATGCTGGGGCAATATGGCTTAGAATCTTAGGCAAAGTCTGCAAAGATAAAAATAATAAAATATTTCAAGAGCTTTCTTTTTAGTCATTAATTTTTTTTAACTTCTTTAAAAAAATTTTTATGAAAGCATAGTCATTACAGCAGTCATATGGATCTTCTTCGTATATTCCCTGCTATCCAAAACATCAAAATAATCCTTTTACTAAGTCAGATTTTTCTGCTTTCCCAAACAGTAGTCAGAAAACAGAATGAAAAAGTAATATTCATAGTAATAACCAATAAGTGAAATAAAACTATGTAAGAAAACCATGTTTTAAAATATTAAGAAAAACATTAAAAATGAATGTCATGAAGATGTTTTTTCACTTCAGTCATGAAGATGTTTTGACTAAGAGATTTAACACCGTAAATGTTAATCATCCCTAAATTAATCAATAAAGCTAAGATAATCACAATCTAAATGCCCACATTTTTGCAACTTAAAATTATTCTCAAATTTACCTGAAAATGAAACATAGAATTCCCTGGAGAATTCTGAATCAAAGGCTATGACTAGAGAACTAATCCAACAGATAAATATATATCTAACAGAAGTTAAATGGTGATACTAATGTAGGAATAGCACATCTTTAGAAAGAGAGTTCAGAATTAAAGGTATTTGTAAAAGTTAGTACTCTTAGTTAGGAAGATTGATCATTCACAAAATGCTGACACAGCTGCTCAGCCACTGAAGAAAACTAGCTAAAGTCACTTTCTATCAAATTAAACTCTAATGAGATTGAGAATTTAAATTTTAAATTAGTAAGTTAAATTTTTAAATGAAAGTAAAAGCTCTAAAGTAAATATGAAACTCTACTTTAAAAATCTTAGAATGAGAAAAATCTTTTTAAGCCTCAAAAGAAGAAACCACTTTTTAAAAAATCAACAAATATGACAGAAGTTTTAAACTACTGCACATTATAAAAAAAATGTAATATAATACATATGAAGAGTATTTTCAAAACAGTAGTTAGGTGACTTATACAAAGCAAAGAGAGAATATGAAAAAGGCCATTTTTTAAAACTAGAGATCATAATTGGATCAAACAAACGATCAAAAATAGGGATCAAACATAAGAAAAGATACTTGATGTCATATATTTATAATTACAGATACACAAACTAAAACCATCAGATATTTTTTCACCTGGCAAAGGTGACAGAAAGATGTTTATAGAAACGGCACTATCATTCGTTGGGGAGTACTGATTTGTACAATCTTTATGAGAGACAATTTGGCAATACTAATGAAGTGGCCAACAAGGGAAAGTGAATAAATACATTATGCTATATCCATATAATAATAACAAAAATACACAATGAAAATCTTGTGTAATTGTCAAAAAGAGACAGAGACAGATATAAAGATGAAAAGATGGGCATCAAACATTATGTAAAAAAAAAAAGTTGCTGTGGAGTGTGAAAAAAAAAACTAAAACATCATATACTATGTTTACACACACCTATGAATGAATGTGCTTACAGGCAAGTCTCACAATACACATTGTGAAAGTGATTAATTAGTGATTGAGAGAAGATAACTTTTGCTTACTACTTTATATTTGTGGAGTGTTCCTATTTTTAACATGACTCTACTCATTTATTTTGGAAAGGAGATGAAGAGAGAGGATACCAAAAAGAAAATTGCTTTGATGTTCTGCTAAGGGTAGTGGTATGTTACTGAAACCTGTTTTGGAAAATAATCTGGGGTGCTGATTTAGGCATAAATAGGGTAGGAGAAACACTGGGACAGAATGAAAAGCAGACAAGATGCAAAGCAAAGATCTCACTTCAATCCCAGGCATACCTCAAAACACACCCACACGTGGGAAACAAGGTATGTGACAGACGGCTTTATAGAACCGGCAGAGGAAAGAGGTACTGTGTAATAAATGGCACTGACACAACTGGTTACACGTGGGGAAACAACAATTATATCCCTCCATCTCATACAAAAATACATTCCAGACAGAATAAAAACCTAAGTGTGAAAAGCACTTGTAGAGGACAAGTGTTCAGGTTTTCACTGCTGAGTATGATGTTGGCATGGGTTTGTCATAAACAGCCTTTATTATGTTGAGATATGTTCTCTCTATGCCAGCTTTGATGAGAATCTTTAACATGAATGGATGAACTTTGTCAAACGCTTTTTTCTGCATCTATTGAGATGATCATGTGATTTTTATCCTTCCTTTTGTTAATGTGGTCTATTACAATGATTGATTTGTGGATTCTGAATCCTTCTTACAATCTTAGAATAAATCCCACCTGATCATGGTGTATGATTCTTTTCATATATTCTTGGATTCAGTTTGCTAATATTTTTTTTGAGGATTTTTGCATCTACATTAATCAGAGATACTGGCCTATAATCCTTTCTGCAGTGTCTTTGGATTTCAGTATCAGGGCAATGTTGGTTGGCCTCATAGGATGCATTTAGGTGTTCTCTCCTCTTCAGTTTTTTGAAATAGTTTGAGAAAGGTATGTATTACCTCTACTATGTATGTCTGGTAGAATTCCCTTATGAAGTCATCAAGACCTGGACTTCTGTTTGCTAGGTGTTTTTTGATTACTGATTCAATTTTACTACTGGTGATCAATCTGTTCAGCTTATTTATTTCTTCCTGATTCAGTTCTGGAAGACTGTATATTTCTAGGAATTTATCCATTTCTCTAGGTCTTCCAATTTTGTTGGCATAAAACTGTTCATAGTTTTCTCTTATGTTTTTTTGTATGTCTATGATATTGGTTGACATTTCTCCTCTTTATTTTGTTTATTGGGACCTCTTCTTAAGGAGCCTGGCTATTTTTTTTTTCAACAACAATAAAAAAATTAACTCTTGGCTTCACTGACATTTTCTATTTGAAGGAGATGTGGCAGGGTCTCAATTTTATTTCTGCTCTTTTCATTTCCTTTCTTTTGCTGACTTTGACCTTTCTTCTTCTTTTTATAATTAATGTGTATAGCAGGTTAGGATGTTTATTTGGGATTTTTCATGTAAAGGATCAAGATCAAACTATAAAAATCTGTTGCTTTGCTATACACTAAAAAACCATCATATAGTTCAGGAATCCAAAGGTAATTACATTCTATATCTTATTTTAAAAAATCTAGAAATAAACTGAGAGACCTATACTCTTGACAATCAGAACACTGATGAAGGCAACTGAAGATGATACAAAAAAATGGAAAGACATCCCTGTTCATGAATTGGAAGAAGTAATATTGCTAAACTATCCATACTACTCAAAGCAGTCTACAGATTTAATGCAATCATTATTAAAATACCCAGAATACATAAGGTATTTGTCACAGAAGTGCAACAAATAATCCTAAAATTTATATGGAACCTCAAAGTCTGTAGAAGCAATCTTGAGAGGGAAAAAAAGCTGAGGGTATCACTGACTTTCTGACTTCAGACTATACTACAAAGCTACCGTAATCAAAACAGGATAGTACTGGCACAAACAGACACACAGATCAGCAGAACAGAAGAGAGAGCCCAGAAATAAACCACTAACATATGGCCAATTAATCTATGAGAAAGGAATAAAAAATATACAATAGGGAAAAGACAGTCTTTTCAAAAACTGGTGCTGGAAAAACTGGTTAGCTACGTGTAAAAGAGTAAAATTAAAACATTTCCTCCCATCATATGTAAAAATAAACTAAAAATGAATCAAAGACCTAAATTTAAGATCACATACAATAAAACTCACAAAGATAGGCTGATTCTGACAGGCACTTTGCTCTCTATTTAGTTTACCAGGCTGATTAACCTCCTAGAAGTTAAGTGCTAATTCCGGTTTTCTAAAAACATGAAAAAAGAAAACCGTAAGAAAAATCCAGCTTCCTTATTTCTCTTATGTGAGATATTAGTAGTTTATCTGCTGACTACAAAGATAATAGAATGATCATTGTCAAGAATTTAGTGTCTTCCTTCTCTATCTCTTTTTGAACATGGCCACTGGAACTATCACATGACTCTTTTAGTTATCTTTTAAAAAAAGTTGGTCAACAAGAGGAAGAGACTGCAAATCAAAGTGCTTAAATTTTCAATATTGTTGGAAAAAATGACTCAAAGCACCTGCCCTATAATTAGTGACTTAGGAGAAGGCAATGGCAACCCACTCCAGTACTCTTGCCTGGAAAATCCCATGGATGGAGGAGCCTGGTGGGCTGCAGTCCATGGGGTCGCTAAGAGTCTGACACGACTGAGCGACTTCACTTTCACTTTTCACTTCCATGACTTGGAGAAGGAAATGGCAACCCACTCCAGTGTTCTTGCCTGGAGAATCCCAGGGACGGGGGAGCCTGGCTTGCTGCTGTCTATGGGGTTGCACAGTGTCGGACATGACTGAAGTGACTTAGCAGCAGCAGCAGCAGCAGTTGAGAGTATTAGTTCTTTGTTTTACTGTTAATAAATAACTTTAAACTTTAATTTAGTAAAGAGGAAGTGAAGTTATTTCGTAGCCTTTTAATTTTGTTTAGTGCACTATAAGCTTACTACTACTACTGTCCCCTCATGGAGGGGAGTTATCTTCCTGAAATTTGAACAATAAAAGTATAAAATAAAACAGTACAGAAGTTAAATACAGGAGATATCATGAGGCAAAAGCAGTAAAACTCTGCACACAGAAATACATGCCACAGTCTTGTGTAATTATGAAAGGCAAATTACAGATTTGGTACCATGACTATAGATTTACTCCAGCTCTTTGCCTCTAATAAATAAATAGATTCTGTTATTGATTTGTATATCAGTTTTCTGTTATTTAGACCTTTTAAGCTAGAATCCTGGAGAAGGGAAAGGCTACCCACTCCAGTATTCTGGCCTGGAGAATTCCACAGACTGTATAGTCCATAGGGTTGCAAAGAGTCGGATATGACTGAGTGACTTTCCCTTACCTTCACAATAAAACTCACAGCAGAAAACATAGGCAGAACACTTTCACATAAGTAGTAGCAATATTTTTTTTTAAATCTGTCTCTTCAGGTAAAGAAAACAAAAGCAAAGATAAATAACTAGAACCTAATTAAATTTAAAAGTTTTTACACAGTAAAGGAAATGACTGACAAAATGAAAAGACAACCTATGTAATGGGAGAAAATATCTGCAAATGACTGAGGGGGCTAATATCCAAAATATATAAATAGTTCATACAATTAAATATTAAAAAATAAGCAACCCAATTAAAAAGTGGGTAGAAAAACCGAATGGACAGAAAATGGGTATTTTTCCAGCGAAGACATACAGATGGCCAATAGACACATGAAAGGAGGCTCAACATCACTAATTGGTAGAGAAATGCAAATCAAACCCCATGAGCTATCACTTCATCTGGATTATAATGGCCATCATCAAAGATTCTACAAATAGTAAATGCTGGAGAGGGTATGGAGAAAACGGAACCCTCCTACACTGTTGATGGGAATGTAAACTGACTGAGCCTCTAAAGAGAGCAGTAAAAAAACAAAAATAAAGCTACCATACGATCCAGCAATCCTATTCCTGGGCATATACCCAGAAAACGTGAAAACTAACTCAAAAAGACACACACATCCCAATGTTTATAGCTGCACAATTTATAATAGCCAAGACATGGAAGTAATCTAAGTGTGCATCAGCAGATGAATGGATAAAGAAGATGTGGTACACATATACAATGGAAAATTGTTCAGCCACAAATAATGACATTTTGCCATTTGCAACAACATGGCTGGATCTGGAGAATACTATGTTTAGTGAAATAAGTCAGACAGAGAAAGACAAATACTGTATTTTATCAATTATATGTGGAACCCCCCCAAATAAAACAAATGGCTATATATAACAAAACAGAAACAGACTCATAGATATAAAGAAGCTAGTTGTTACCAGTAGTGAGAGGGATGGGGGTAGTGGCAAGATTAGGATAATGGATTAAGAGATACATACTACTGTGTATACAATAAATAAACAATACAAGGATATACTATACAGCACAGAGAATACAGTCAACATTTTAGAATAACTTTAAATGGAGCATAATCTATAAAAATACTAAATAACCACATAATGCATCCAAAACTAATATAATATTGTAAATCAAGTATACTTTAATTATAAAACATGAAAAGCACACTGTTAGAAGAAACATTTCAATAGAAAAATCTCAAACAGAATAGCAAAATGGCAACATTTACTGACTCTAAGTAATTTCTATGTTTTGTGTTCTGTAGTTTCATGTATGTTTGAAATTCAAAACTTCCTGCCTATTATTATAAACTATAATAAACTATAATAATTTATAATAATTACCCTGTATCCCACATCTTCCACAACATCACATGACGCTGCATTGTCATTTGTATGCCACACCGTCTCTTTGATGCTGCAGCCATACATAAATACATTCTTTTTTCGGGAGTGACCATGATAATCACAATAAACCTTGAAAAGACAACATATTTTTAAAATTAAAATCCTGCAAATTCATGCATTGCCAAGTAAAGCTAGTTAGTATGAAGCCAATAACAGGTCTGTGTTCCTCGGTCATTTTATTGTAAATAAGCCACCATTTAGTAAGTAGAATTCCTAAAAGTAATAGTACATATCTACCTTTGGAAAGGATTTATGATTAATACTAGAATGGCTAAATCCTTTGCAGGCATGTCCTACATCAAGCCATCAGTTCCACTTTCTTTTGTATCTACTATCCATCATCTAAAAAATAATAAATATAATTTTAGGTCAAATGTACAGCTGCATTCATCATTGTCCCAAGGGTTGTTAAAATACTTACCTACTATAAGAGAACATAAAAATGCTCTCATGAAAAACACTTTTTTTAAAGGGGGTAGAGGGTATGGTTTGTAAGAACATCATTTTAAAAATGGAAAACGGTCAGACTTGCATGTCAATTTTGCCACTCTGCAAAATATTCCATCTTTCCCAAAGAAAGATTAAGGCTTAACATGATGGAAACATTCAAAACAAAAGTTGCTGAAAACAGAAGAAATACACAGGCACAGGGTCTCCTACCATGCCTATACTACCTTTCCCATGTGATACTTAAGACCTGCCAGCTTTAGAACTGGCTAAAGAGTTCAAACGGAGAAGGCAATGGCAACCCACTCCAGTGTTTTTGCCTTGAGAATCCCAGGGACAGGGGAGCCTGGTGGGTTGCCGTCTATGGGGTCACACAGAGTCGGACACAACTGAAGCGACTTAGCAGCAGCAGCAGCAGCAGCAGCAGCAAAAAGTTCAAAAATAAGCTTCTAGTGCTTTGAGAACTGGGAAGATACATACTTTTACCCTCGTGTTGTTTAAACACTGCAGTCAAACACCTACAGCTTACAACCAGGAGTGACCAATGTTCATAAACAATAAAGAGAAATAAAAGGCTCATGAGAATTATAAAAATCAAACCTAATGAAATAAGAATATGGATACACTGTATTAGATGCCACAATTAATATACAAGTGACTGATCACAAAGATACTTTAAAGAAACTGCTTTTGAAACTAACATACAGCTTTTATAACCAGACAATTATTTACAAAATACTAAGCTACCGATCAAAATCACCTCTTTGATTATACAAACACACACTGCCACTTACCAGCGGTAAACGCTTCACGGCAGCCAAGTACTGTAGCAGACCCTTGGCATGATAAATTGTAGGGTGCAAGTCTGGATTTGGACTTTGCCATTGTCTATTCAAATCCTCTCCACTTAAGGAACAGCGGTGGCTGCATACATGTAAACACAACAATAGATAAACACTGGGATCAATAAATTCTTATATGCACTTGATTCATTTTATGATTCTATTCCACTAAGTATTTCAAAGAGGTGTAAGTGGTGGGCTCACCAAAATGCATGTTATAATCATTAAGTAAACATCTATTTACCATTTGCTATGTGCCAGATTGTGGGTTACATGCATTTAAACTGTAGTAAGCTTGCAGTTTTACAGGTCAAAATTTTCAAGCTATAGGAAAAATTCTTCATTCTGGGGTTTTGTTCCATGCACTATAAAATGTATTCATGGCCATATTGTCCATTCAGACTACATTTCTAATGCTAACGTTCTGTACTTTGATTGCATTAATTATTATTAAATGTGCTATCTGGACCCTCCAAGAAAGATAAGTATATAAAAAGCGCACATTCTTATAAAAATTCAAATACATTTTCATTTAACTGTAGGTTTTAAGTATTAAACTCGCTGAGCAAAAATTTAAGCAAAGAGGAGGGGCTAACAGAAATATAAACAGAATTCTAACTGGTCAATATGTTTCTGAATTAAAACTAGACATAAAAGCTCATTTTAGTTCCATAATTATACTATCTAGAAAAATTATTCTTTTTTTTTAATTCAAACATTTTCTAAAACATGATAAATATTCATGGTACACTTACTGAAATAAATATAGTACCCTCAACTTTGGAGATGCTCATGATAGCTAGACAAAATCCCACTTTTCAGAAGCAGTAAAGAGACCTTGGTCTAAATTAACACAATAAATGAACTATACTAAACTGTGAGCCACCTCCACTTAAAAAGTAACCTTCCAGTATTTCCACTTTAAAGAATTCCTCCTCATATCAGGAAGAAGTTAGCACATGGAGCTAATTCCATATTAGTGGAAAGAGATCCCAGAAAATTCTATATCTCAGAACAACCAAGATCATGCCACTGATAAATAAGAAAGGAAACTATAAGAGAATGATGTGTTAAAAAAATCTTTCTCATATCCTAATTCTGTGATTTTCCTAAAATGATTCAAGCAAAACATACATTTTATGAAATTATATTCTCATGAATAGATACAGAATTTCTCAAACATATTACCACTACTATACAGTTTAATTTTCATTTAAAAATTTATCACAGATTAATTCTTCACTAAATTTTTTTTGTCCTAGAAAAATCATGATATTTGCTTTCCAAATTAACCTGGATGCTATCATTTCAACAAGTTTACACAGGACAGCCACAAAAATCTAGAATTTCTCTATAAGTATTGCTTAACTTACTTTCCATTGATGACACCATCTGGATTTAGCATAGGGACAATTTTAAAAATATAGGATTCTCGTAAACTCTGAGCAGTAGGGTTATTACTCATGAGATACTCCAATGTTCCTTTCATTACCCAACTTGCATTAGTTTCTCCAGGATGTACTCGAGCAGATAAAAAAACATACGGACGATTTCCTAAAGTGTACATAAAATCTCAAATTAAAATGAACAGCTACTAAAGTACGTATAATGTTTGACTTTGGGGCTTTAGAAATATTTCTACTCAATTGTGAATACTGATATAAAATCAAATTAGAACTCACTATGCACCTACTATTTATAAGTACTGCACTAGGCCCTCTAGAGAAAACAGATATAAAACCCATGTAAGCCATGTCTTATATGAAAATAACATATTAAATAGTATTTGAGTCACTTATTTATTTCCTAATGATTAATCTAAATATACAATTAGTTCTTTAACATTACCTTGATTTCATAAAGAATAAGTAACTGGTGAAATATAGATAAAATATAAATTTTTCATAAAGTCATGGGGAAATTAAGGAAAATATAATCTTATTCTTGTTTTAGAGTCACTATGATAAGCACAGAACAATAGGTATATCTGCTCAGAGATTTACAAAGAAACTAAACATTTAGATATACAAGTCTATAAAATAACACTCAGTTCACCTGCTCACATTTTCATGAATAGCAAGTGCCTACTCTTTCTTAAAAACACCTTCTTATCAAAATTAGAATAGTTCTCTTATATACGTATATATCCTTTTTTTTTTTTTACCACAGCTGTACATTTGAGACAACTTAAAAAATACAAATGACAGGGAAAAACAAGTAGCTATTCATTCAATATTAGCATCAAAACACTTGGGGGGTTTCTGATAGTTTTATTTATAACTAAAATTAACTGTAAATTCTTAAATGGATGGTATAATTTGTTATATTATACTTTGAGTATGACGTCTAAGAATAAGAACTACAGTATATCAATATCAAAAGAGACCTTAGAGGTCACCTCAGGCAGCTCCCTCATATTCAAGATGAGGAAACAGGCCTAGAAGTGGGCCCAGGGCTAGGCAGTAACAAGACCCAGACTAGCACCCAAGGCTTCTGATGCCTATTCCCAGTACTACTGACCTTACAAAATATTCATGAAGCAAAGAAAAATAAGTAATAATGATTGGTACTGCGAGTGAAGAAGACAAACTTACTGAATTGACAGATATGTTCATAATAATTAGACTCTGGCATTGCTGTTATAGTCACCAAGGGACAGCTGTTTCCAGACAGGGTTTCACATAACACATCTTTTCGAAAATAGATTTGCTGAGGATTGTGTGCTGACTCCAATTTTTGAAGATGCATCTTAATAAAAATTTAAAAGCAAAGTATACAATCATTTAAAACCTCCCTATGATAAATAGGAATAAATGCATCCAGATCTCAAACAGAACTAAATGTGAATCAGATCAGGTTCCTAATCCCTTCTCCAAAACCCTCAAGGGTCCAGACACACTTGAATATCAGTATTTGGGGAACTTGAGAAAGGGGACAGATACGGGTTGGATAATTTTAACAATGCAAAGTGCAATATAACCAGTGGAGCTGGCGGCAGCAGCCTATAATCAGCGAGTTATTATTTCTGCAGCAAAACCTATGAAGAGTCACTCTAAGTGGAATCAATATTCTAAATGAGCTCACATCAGGCCAGGCTTTGCTGACAAATGGGTTATGAAAATACTTTTGGTTTCAAAGCCTTCTGAATTTTGAAATATTGTGACTGCAGATCTGTTATCAGCAACCTAAAATATGGAGAATGAAAATCATGTAGCACACATTTAAAAAAATTTTTTCCTTATTTCAAGATTAATATAGGCTCATTGTAAAATGTCTGGAAAACACAAAAAGCACAGGAAAAAATTTAGAACACCTGTGATTGTATCACCTAGAGTACTACCGACAATAGCCAATGTATATAGAAGAAACTGTAATTACATGGAAGACTTAATATAATTTGATTTTACTACTTGGTAATTTATACATAAATATAAATATATTAATAATTATAAATACTATATCATATCATTAAATATGTTCAATATATGTTTTTTGAAAACACAAGCTTTTTATACACCAAATATAAACCGTCTTCTCCCTTATATTAAAGATATTTAGCTGGTTTCCAACTTTTGCCTATGTTCATTCACATAATCATGATTTACTGTGTGATCACTATTTCTTACCTGGAAACTGTGCCAGACACTAAGGATACAACAATAAATAAATGGACTCTGCCCCCGGAAAATACAGAGTGCTATGAGGGCTTATAAAAAGGGAGAGGAACCTTGAAGAGTCTGGGCAGTGAGGAAAGGTCTTCCAAAAAAAATTACATTTAAAGTGAGATCCAAAGGATGAGTGAAATGGATATAAAGTGTGCTGTAGGCAGAAGGAAAGTATACAGGAGGAACATGAAATAATAATTTTTTAAAGAGGACATAGCTAGAACAGAAAGAAACAAATCAAGAATTTAACACAGGAGGAAGGGCTTGGTAGACCAGTCCTTCCCAAAGCACAGTATTGGCACTACTGGTAATTAAGACAACTAAATGGTATGTGGATAACCTTCAACGTTTTTAAATAGATATGTATTTTACTTTTTAAAAAAAGTTTAGCATATTAAACCAGTTATTTCACAGATATTAACTCAGAATGAAGATAATCTTTAATATCCAAAGATAAATATTAAGTAAATAACAGTTCATACAGTACAAAGAAATGGCAAAAACTGTGCAAAATAGTAGAGAAATGACTAAATGTGCCATGGTAAGAATTGTAGATTTCATACACATGGCAAGAGAAATCACTAAGGAGTTTTAAGCAGGGGATCTACATGACTAGACATACCACCAAAGACTCTTCCTCTATAGTGTGCTGAAACACTGATGAAGAAGAAAGGGGGTACAAGTGAAATTTAGGACAAAAGTTACAAAGAGGCTGACCCAAGTCCAAGCGAGAAACAATGGTAATGCCTGGAAGAGATCACCGTAGTGGGACTGGAAGAAAGCAGGGATACTTAGAATGTATTAAGAAGGTAATGTCAGTAAAGAACAGAAACAAAAGACTACATAAATAACAACACTTTATGTTTCTGATGCTATGTTATTCAGCACAATAAAATGCCTATTTATACTTTTACTGCAGATTGTAACTTCATTAAAATAAAGTGAGCTCATTTAATGCTCTCAGCCTTGATATTTCCTCGGCTCTGTGGACTATGTTTTCCTCTCATTTTTATCCTCTCTAATAACTTGGAAGCTTGTTCCTAATCTTAGTGTTCCAATTTCTTTCAATTGATCATATGAAGCTTCATGATCCTTGACTATTAGGACAGACATTCTGTTCTGAGTATAAATCTGTCACAGTAATTACTTGAATTGTTTGTTTTAAAATGCGAATAATAAAAAAGTCTTAAAAGAACCCACAAAACAACTCTTACACCCCATATTCTAAGCAACCTGGATCTACGACTCCATATGAAATCATTAGAAGAAATGAATTCATTACAGAGAAACTTAAATTGCATCCACATTGTCTACTGCTATATTTTCTATGAGATTCAATGCTTCTCATTTAAACAAGTTGAAATTTCACCTAGTTAAAATTTCCAAATTGGGATTTGTAGATTTCTACTCAAAGATAGAAAGCAAAAACCATGTCATTTCTGTAGTATTTCTATTAAATAAAGACTACATTCCCATTTTACTTTAATGGATTTCAACAAATACTGTATTATTTTCTAAAATTGTCAACCCTGGACCTTTTTATTACCTTACTGATTTATTAAAGCAATATTTCTTTTATTATCTAACACATACATACAATACAATAATGGTTGTAATACAACTTAATGAGTTCTCACCTGCAAAGTTGAATATGTATATGGATAATGATAAGCAAAATAGCACACATCATCTTTATGTGGAAAACTGACAGTAAATGTAATTGTATAGTAGGATTTTCCCTTTTGCCCACCTGCAGCAATTGAACTTCTTGAGAAGTGATTTCTGCAATAGAAAAGCATAAAATATGTTATTCATCCACACAAAAATTCTGATTTTTTCTTGTTATTTTATTAAACAGAACTTTAGGGGGGGGAAAAAGAAAACCCATGGTTTGTAAGAAGTCTAAATATTGTTAAAAATTAGACTTGGTACTAATAAAGCAGTTAATTGCTATCAGCTAACATCATGACTTTCCATTTCTGGATTTACTAATTAAACAGAGCTCCTATTTTATGCATCAACAGAAGTTTTAGACCTCCCATTTTTTGACAGGTTTACACATTACTGGATCCAGACAGTGATCAGCAATGGCTGCTACAACCACTGGATGAAAGGCTGACAGATCAGACAGCAATATCTCAGTTCACTGATCGCTTTTAAGATTACAAAAAAAAGAAATAACCAGAAATGATATGTTTCCTGGTGTGACACAACAGGAATTTCCTGCACCCTCTGTGAAGCATTCTTGTCAGAAATGAAACCTGGAGTTGACCAAGCTTCTAAATCTAACTATGAGTTTAGAAAACTGGTGAGAGAGAAGAATTTAGAAGAATTTATTAATACCACAGGGATGCAATCAGCAAAATCCAAAATACGGGAAATCCAGCATGACAAATGATTTAGTTTCTTCAATAAATAAAGGACAAATTTAGAAAGAGAGAAAACGGAAGCCTATAAAGTAAGAGACTTGAGGGACGTATGAAGAAAAATCAAATGCAGTGTGTGGTCCTTTGGTTGGTCTGATTTAAACAAACCAACTATAAAGCTACATTTATGAGACAAGTAAGTCTGAACACTGACTGGATATTTTATCACATTTAGGAGTTTTCTTTGCTGTGCTAACGGTATTGTGGATAGATTGTCTTAAATACGTATCTCTAAATGAAAAAGACTTTTGAAGTATTTATGGATAAAATATATCGGAAAATGCCTTTAAAGATTCAGGGTAGAAGAAGAGGTGAAAGCCTAGCTAAAATAAAACCATGTGCTGATAATTACTGAAACTTCGAGATTAATACATAGGGCCTCATCATCCTATTATTCACTTTTGTAAACGTTTGGAGATTTCAGTGGTAAAAAAATTCTTAACTATATTACTTTCCAGACTTTAAATATCACTGAGATATGATGACTTAATTTCTAAAATTCCAAATCACCTTGCATTATTTAACCATGAACTGAAGAAAAGCCATGGCCTAGAGGTTATTTACTCATGCACACAGACATTCAAGGCAGATCACATCCTTAGCGCTACCCTGGGATCAGGCTTTCTAATGTAATTTTAAGAGAATAAAGCTTGTAATTAATGAAAATTAAAGAACATTGGCATAAAAAATGGTATAGTTTTCATTACTTAGCCATCATATCAGAGAAGGAAATGGCAACCCACTCCGGTATTCTTGCCTGAAGAATCCAAGGGATAGAGGAGCCTGGTGGGCTGCCATCTATGGGGTCGCACAGAGTTGGACACGACAGAAGCGACTTAGCAGCAGCAGCAGCACTATATCTTGAATAGATACTCAATGACAAGGTGCTAAGAGTTGAGGAAAATGCAAAATAAGGTCCAGAAGTAAATCTTGCCAACTCTTTTCCCTCAAAAGTTTATCATCTATTTGGTGGGGGGTGGTACTCATGCCATCACATTACAGCTATGGATTTTATAGGTTATATTTTCTCATATACTCATGGAAGGTAGTTTTATTCTCATTTTACAAATGAGACAAACAAGCAGCAGAGGACAATGCAAAAATAGCAGTTTTTAATGCCCTTATGTAGATTTCAGGCTTGAGGAAAGCAACTGGAGTAGTGTGTGTTGTATAGAAAGTGGTTAATCAATATCTGTCGAATTAGCCTGAATTCCAATTCCAGATTTAGAAGTAGCCAAAAGAAAACAAAATAAAAACTAAAGAAACAAAAATCCTTGCCAGCACCTCTTACATAGAAAAGATGCTATGACCTGAGATGCTATGACCATTCACTTTACATGTAAAAAAGAAAAGTATTCATTGATTTTTTTACTGTATAGAAGACAAGCATGAAGGAAATAATACTTTTTGAAAATCACTGTTTCACCCTTTAACATTTTAAATCAATCTGCCAAAATCTATCCAAGCACTTCCCAGACAATCACTGCTCCACCTCAACTTAAAAGGAAGATATAAATGATGAGGGTGTATTTTTATATTAGCCTAACATGAAAAGAAATGTGAAACTTATTCAGGTAAAAAAGAATTGCATATAACGTTATACTTCTGTTCCTCATATATTTCCTACTTATTTTGCTTAAAAAAAGGGGAGGGGGAACTCTACTGAAATTAATTCCAAGGAACATTTCTTTCTTAGAAAGTAATAGCAGTTAAGATCTAGGTTTTTCCAAAGCCATATCTAAATCATTAAAAACAGCTTAATTTTAGAAGTCTTCATCTATCTGATAAAACTATAAGAAAAGGCATACTAGCACTATTTAAGCACAATATAAAATATTAAAAAGTCAAAATCCACTAAACAGAAATCTCAGGATTAAGATTAATAACAGCAAAGAAACAGGTATGTTAAATTAAGGGCATTCAATAGCAGATAGACGTTATCTTGAAATGCATTACATGCAGAAACAGTAAAAAGAAAAGCAAAGCATACGATAATCCTAGATTACTTAGTCATGAAGTTGAGGAATGATCCAACTTTGCCACTAAAGCAATAAATGACTTCTAGTACTTACTTCTAACTTGATAAACAGATCACCTGTTTGAAGTCAAAGTTGAACTGGCTAAGCTGAAGCAACCTAACTATAGAATACATCTCCTAATAAAACACTCGAAGTTAAAATGAGGTAAATATTTGTGTTTACCTCAAAATCACTGCAGATGGTGATTGCAGCCATGAAATTAAAAGAAGCTTACTCCCTGGAAAGAAAGTTATGACCAACCTAGATAGCATATTCAAAAGCAGAGACATTACTTTGCCAACAAAGGTCCGTCTAGTCAAGGCTATGGTTTTTCCAGTGGTCATGTATGGATGTGAGAGTTGGACTATGAAGAAGGCTGAGCACCAAAGAATTGATGCTTTTGAACTGTGGTGTTGGAGAAGACTCTTGAGAGTCCCATGGACGGCAAGGAGATCCAACCAGTCCATCCTAAAGGAGATCAGTCCTGGGTGTTCTTTGGAAGGAATGATGCTAAAGCTGAAACTCCAATACTTTGGCCATCTCATGCGAAGAGTTGACTGACTGGAAAAGACTCTGATGCTTGGAGGGATTGGGGGCAGGAGAAGGGGATGACAGAGGATGAGATGGCTGGATGGCATCACCAACTCAATGGACATGAGTTTGAGTGAACTCCGGGAGTCGGTGATGGACAGGAAGGCCTGGTGTGCTGCAATTCATGGGGTCGCAAAGAGTCGGACACGACTGAGTGACTGAACTGAAACATTTGTGTGAAGAAAAAAATTATACTTCATATCATCAGAACAATAAAAAGCCACTGTAAATTATTTCCTACAGTTTCTAATTACAGTCTTTCTCAATGAGGTTCCCAAAGTTTTACAGCTATAAAAGAGCTGAGAACATATCTAAATGGGAGAAGCAAGACTGGACATATGTCTATCTACAAAACACATTTTATTGCCACTAAATAAGCCCCCTGAAATGAATCTCAAATTATAAAAAAAAGAAAACCTTTTCTGTTAGAAGTAATACTAAAGCATATAATAATTCAGAGAACACAGTATCTCTTTTATCCCTAAACCAAAATAGGATGAACTAATATTTCATTCTATAAACTGCTGTCCTATTATTGTCAGAATACTTACTTATAGTAACAAATGTCAGTCCCCACACGAATCCACCATGGTCTAGCATTTAATGCTTCCTGAACCGAATACATGAGTGGTTGCATACCTTTGATAGAAAGAAAAAAGAGAGAAAACTCTTTTCAGAATTTCTGAGTTAAAAATTAATCCTGTCATTTTAGAAAGCACTAAACATTCATGAAAGTTAATGAATATACATTTTGGTATTTCAACATGTATTTTAAAAAAATCTGAGATGTGTGTGTGTGTGTGTGTACGTGCACGCTCAGGAATGGTTGACTCTTTGTGACCCATGGACTGTAGCTCACCGGGCTCCTCTGTCCATGGAATTTTCCAGGCAAGAATACTGGAGTGGGTTGCCATTTCCTATTCCAGGGGATCTTCCCAACCCAGGGATCGAACCTATATCTCCAGTGTCTCCTGCATTGGAAGGCAGATTCTTTACCACTGAGCCACCTGGGAAGCCTGAGATCTTTCACGAAGATCTAAGAACTGATGCTTTTGAACTGTGGTGTTGGAAAAGACTCTTGAGAGAGTCCACTGGACTGCAAGGAGATCAAATCAGTCCATCCCAAAGGAAACCAGTCCTGAATAGTCATTGGAAGGACTGACGCTGAAGCTAAAACTCCAATACTTTGGCCACCTGATGTGAAGAACCAACTTATTAGAAAAGACCCTGATGCTGAGAAAGATTGAAGACAGGAGGAGAAGCGGACGACAGAGGATGAGATAGTTGGATGGCATCATATGGACATGATGTCAATGGACATGAGTTTGAGCAAGCTCCGGGAGATAATGATGGACCGGGAAGCCTGGAGTGCTGTGGTCCATGGGGTCACAAAGAGTTGGACATGACTGAGCAACTGAACTGAACTGAAATCAATGAATGATATGTTTTATTTCCAATTAACTAAAATGAGGTTACAACTTCAATGAGTGAAAAGTCATTTAACATTCTGCTATTACCTTTCCTATATTACATCTATTATATCTAATTATTATATACATATTATACAAAAAATTACATACACATAATATATATTATACAAAAATTATACATATATTCCTTATAACAAGTGAAAAAGAATAAAGTTAAATATTATCCCCCCTCCAACTCTCCACAGATTCCCATCTACACCAAGGTAAGGAAAACGATGCCACTGAAACAGCATGATTGTTTTCTTCCTCAACAACAGGTGTTTATACCATGCAGAAGGAGGGAAGGGAGAAGGAGGAGGGACAGTTAGCAAAAGCAGGATTAAATATATAGGATATTTTCTTAGGTAGTTTTAGAAATATACTTTCACATACATTTTAAAATCATTTAAAAGGTTTCCAGGTTTCTAACTAAAATTAATGAAATTTATATGCAAATTTTGGAAAGGTTCACAATTTTTATTGAGATCTGGCTCAACTTTTCTTAAATTATAACCTAAAGATACAATCACCTTTTTCATTTTCTTGCTATAGAATCATTATCTTAAACTTACCTCTGATTATTTTTATTAGTCTTCAATAGTTTCTTGGGTTCTCTAAGCACATAAATCATATCACTTGCAATTTTAAAAATTTTATCTCCTCTTTTAGTATTTATAACACTTACTTTATTTTCTACTTGTATTTCAAGAAATGAAACAATCTCAAAAACTATTCTGAATACAGTGGTAAGAACTAAACTATCTTGCTTATAATTTAAATAAAAATATCTTGCCATAAGATGCAATATTTGCCAATTGTTTTTCTTAATAAGTCAACTTTATCTTATTTAAATAAACAGCTAATATTGAATAATTTCTATGTGCCAGATACTGCTCTTTGTATTTTTATACCTTTTAAATCATTAAATCCTCACAACAGCTCTCTGTGGTAGGTGCTTATTTCTTCCTACAACTGGAGCAGTTTCCCTTATACTTATTACACTTACATGTTTTTAATTGTTTTGTTATATGACTTTTCAGCATCCACAAATAGAATCACATGGCTTTTCTCCTTAAGTCTGTCGATGTAATAAATTGTTTAAATATGTTTACTATTGTGAATTATCCTTGTACTCCAAGAAAAAACTTTTCTCCTACTGCTATATGATGAAATTAGCAAGATTTCACTTAGAATTTTTGCATCTAAAACTTGGTCTTTTTTAAAAAAAATTACCTTTCCCAAGTATTGATATTATACTAGCTTCAGAAAAACATATTTAAAAGGTATCCATCATTTATTAGAATAAAAGAAAAATCTATTTTTAGAAGTAAATACAAATCAGTTGGAATATCATCCTAATATGGTGACTACTAAATACATTTTTAATTTCCTTTTCAACAGCTGTAGTCTGTTCAGTATCTCTACTTTTTTCAATCCGTTTCAGTATTTCTGTTTTGTCCCATTTGTTCTATTTGTTCTATTTCTATCTCATTTTCAGCATTTAAAAAGAATTCTCTTACTTTCTTTTGGTTTTATTTTTTGTTGTTCTAATATCTTGAGTGTTTTAATACTTTTAATTAATACTCAAAATATCTTGAGTATTTTTTTAGTACTTGAGTAGTAACTTATTTTCAGTCTTTTTTATTTTAAATAATGCAGTTATTAAAGGCATTCAGTTTTCCTCCAAATAGCAGTTTAGCTATGTCCCATAAGTCTATAAAGAGTTCTCCTTTGCTGGACTTTCTAGATCAGAGCCATCCAACCGAACCTTCTGCCAGAATGGAAATGTTCCATACCTGCACTGTGCAGTGTGGTGGCCACTAGCCATGTGTGGCTCCTGAGCACAGCCAATAAGCCTATTGCCTCTTAAGAAGTGAATTTTAAATTCTTACAGCAACTGTGTTTTAATCATGCGGTATTTCCTGGAGCCTTTGCTCTAGCTATGTGAGTGCCATGTGGTTATGGTTATTGTATTGTATAAAGGTTAGTGTTCTGTACGGCAAATGAAACCACCAACAAAATGAAATGGCACCCTAACAAATGGGAGAAAATATCTGCAAATCCTAAATCAGATAAAGGGTTAACACTCAAAATATATGAAGAACTCCTACAACTCGATAGTAAAAAACACACAAACAACTGAAAAGTGGACAAAGGATTTGAATGGACATTTTCCCAAAGATATACATATGGCCAACAGGTAAATGTAAAGGTACTCAACATCACTAATCATTAGGAAAATGTAAATTAAAACCACAATGAGACTTCACCTCACACCTGCTTGAATGGCTGTTATCAAAAGGACAAAGAAGTATTGATGAGAATGTAGAGAAAAGAGAACCCTTCTGCATCACTGGTGGGAATATAAATTGGTGCACTCACTGTGGAAAACAGTATGGCACTTCCTCAAAAAATGAAAAAATAGCACTAGCATTTGATCCAGCATTTCCACTCTGGGTATTTATTCTTAAAAAACTATTTCAAAAAGACATATGCCACTCCCTATCATGTTTAATGCATCATTACCTACAACAGCCAACACATGGAAGGAACTTAAATGTCCACTGATGAGTGAATGGATAAAGAAGTTCAGTTCAGTTCAGTTCAGTTCAGTCACTCAGTCGTGTCTGACTCTGCGACCCCTATGGACTGCAGCATGCCAGGCTTTCCTGTCCATCAACAACTCCCAGAGCTTGCTCAAACTCATGTCCATCGAGTTGGTGATGCCATCCAACCATCTCATTCTCTGTTGTCCCCTTCTCCTCCTGCCTTCAATATTTCCCAGCATCAGGGTCTTTTCAAATGAGCCAGTTCTTCGCATCAGGTGGCCAAAGTATTGGAGTTTCAGTTTCAGCATCAGTCCTTCCAATGACTATTCAGGACTGATTTCCTTCAGGATGGACTGGTTTGTTCTCCTTGCAGTCCAAGGGACTCTTAAGAGTCTTTTCCAACACCACAGTTCAAAAGCATCAATTCTTTGGCACCCACCTTTCTTTACAGTCCAACTCTCACATACATACATGACTAATGGAAAAACCATAGCTTTGACTAGATGGACCTATGTCAGCAAAGTAATACCTCTGCTTTTTAATATGCTGTCTAGAAGATGTGGTATGTATATAATGCATGACTCTGTGTGTACACACGTGTGAGCACAATGGAGTATTATTTAGCCATAAAAAAGGAAATTTTGCTATTGGTAACAACGTGGATAGACCCTTGAGGACATTATGTTAATAACTGAAATAGGTGAAAAAGAAAGGCAAATACTGTATAATCTTGCCTGTGTGTGGAATCTTTAAAAAAAAAAAATCATAGAGGACACAATAGAGGCTTCCATAGGCAGGGGGTTGAGGGGTTTGTAAAAGTGGTCACAAAGCATGAACTTCCAATTACAAAATAAGTCAGTCATGGTGATATAATGTTAACTAGACTCACTGCGGTGATCATTTTACAGTCTCTACACACTGAATCATTATGTTACACACCTAAAGCACATTCTACACGCCAATCATATCTCAATGGAAAATGAAGGTTTGCAGTTAAACAGCATCTTCAAGGACTGCAACTTGTAAATACACAATATCTCAGGCTTTTGACCCTGAATTATTCTTTGTCAGACATTAATAATACCACATTTCCTTTATTTACATTTACCTATTAAACCTCTGCCCAATCATTCATTTCAGCTTTATCATTACTATACAAATATTAATTAAAAGATTAGAAAAGATTGAGGGCATGAAGAGAAGGGGAAGACAGATGATGAGATGGTTGAATAGCATCACTGACTCAATGGACATGAGTCTGAGCAAACTCCAAGAGATAGTGAAGGACAGGGAAGCCTGGTGTGCTACAGTCCATGGAATCACAAAAAGCAGGACATGACTTACCAACTGAACAATAACAACAATATTCACATACACACATATTCTCATCTTGCAAATTGTATAATTTTCATTATCTGATTTTTGAGGCCATTCTGACTTATAGTTAATAATGACAGATATACATTTAATTTCATTCCTTCTCCCCTTCCATTTTATTTTCTTTCTACTATTCATTACATGTTTTTTTCCTTCTTTACACCTCCTTATTTTACTTACTTGGTTACATTTTCCACATTTTCTTTTCTTCTTCTGTCATTTGGAAGCTTTCTATTGTGCTTTTTCAACTCCATTTCTCATCCTCACAATTATGATTAACTGTGTGTAGACATTTCTCTAGCACTATGTTATATTAAATAAATAAGCAATCCAACCAAGACAAGTTAGCTTTCACTCCTCTCATATCACTCTTTTTAGAACATTTTCACTTAACACAGTTTATAAATTCTAAGTCTTCTATCTTGATATCTTTGTCATTTATTTTTCTCAGTGAGGGTTCAGGGTAGTATATTTTCTGAATTCTACATACACAAACATGCAGTTTGTTGGCAGTGACAAACAAATGACAGATTTTGCAAAAGACATTTGGCTCTCCTCTAGCTTCCACAGATGAGGGTCCAGTACTAACCTGGTTTTCACACAGAGAACAGCAAAGTGATCAAGAGCACAGTCTGTAACCAGACTATCTAGGTCTGAACTCCGAGTTCACTACGTGCCACATGCATGATCCTGGCAGGTTACTAAACCACTCATGCCTCCTTTTTTCCTTCTGTGGATAACAATCTTACTGGATTGTTTGTTGTGCGAATGAAGAGTATCACATGTGTTAACACTTAAAGAAGCCCTGGCACATGATACAGTTTTCAGTAAATGTTAGCTGTTATTACTATTATTTAAGTACTGCAGCCAGTTCTATACCTGAAACTCAAATATTTCACTGTTATGTATAAAAGATTCCTGTCTTCCTTATTTCTTTCTAGGAGTCAGTGAGTCATTTCAATCCGAAATTTCAACCTCTTCCAGGCACACAAAATTCTTAATAAATGGTTAATTACAGTAAGGCAGAACAAGGTTGAGGCTGAGGTCAAAGGGCATAACAGATTTATCTGAAGTGTTCTAATTTTATACAAGACAATGTATTCTGTTATTACTTTTAAAATGATGGTTAATTCTGGTCACAGTGAAGGGAGCTATATTTGGAAATTCTGATTATAATAAAGATCATCTGAACAAAACAGGACACCCCAGTAAGAATCAATCAAATGAGGTAACTCAAACTGAATAAACCACAATCTATTAATACTCAAGTTGATATAGAAAGGCCATATTTCACTAACTTATTTAACCATTAGCCAAAGGATAAACTTTAATGTGTATAACATAAATATGCTAAGAACTGTCAAGCTTGTCACTTGAATACAATCAAAATATTAAATTGCCAGAGTGAAACCAGCATCTAATGGCACTAGCCTCTAATAATATCCATGTAACGGCTGAAGTTTTATTAAGCACACGCTCAGTAACAAGGGCAGATACAAAGAAAGACAAGATGTTTTAGGCCCAAATCATTAAATGTATTGCGACTCACAGACAAAATTTTCAAGTTAAAGCTAACGCTGTAATTCAAAACATGAGGGGGAGCTAGGTTAATCTGAAGGTACCTACCATAAGCTGCATATGTTATTAGTAACTTTACAGAGAAAAAAATACATGCTTCTAATATGGCAAGTATTATAACAGAAAGCCATACTAAAAATAGGAAGATGAGATTCTTGATCTGGAGGGTAATGGTGGCCATATGAATCGGAATCACTCCACACATCCTCACAAAAACAAATAAAGAAAGTCAACAAGTAGTGCAAATAAAAGCACACATGCCCAGGCCTGCAGCATTACTAGAAGACAGATGTAACAGATTTCAAGTTGCTTATAGGTAGAAAGACGGGCAGATATACCAGGGAAGTGGAAACAAAGTAGACTGCAGGCCAAAACATACTAAGTAAGACAAGGAATTTTATAAAGTCCCAATTCACAGTGAAAAATAATATAGCAAGACACAGTATCTGCACACCAGAAAAGAACAACCTATTACATAAAGCAGAAACTACAGGAAACTACAGAAGAAAGAAACATATTACGGATAGACTCTAACACTCCACTCTCATTACAAGACAGAACAACTGAACAAAAGTTAAGAATATTTATATAGCTCTAAGTAACATAATTAATAAGGCAAATTTTATGTAGATATGTTGAACACTATATCCTGATAGTGGGGAATGCACCTTCTTCTTCTAAGAATATGTGGAATAGTCACAAAAATTGCTCATATATTAGGTCAAAAGGAAATGCCAGTAAGTTCCATATAAGAGAAACATTACAAACAAAAGCCTCTGATCACCATATAAAATAGAGCTACAAATTAAAATCAAAATGAAAATAAACAAAGAGGGCGGATAACCATGCAGAGACAAGGGAGACAGGTTGACTTTGGTCTCAGAGCTTAAACGGAGTGATGAGGGCATCTGCCCAAAAATGCAAAGGAGAGACTGTTAAGTACACTGGAAATGATCAAATAAGTAAATATATTAGGAACTGTATAAGCCAAAGTTCTCCATTTTGGAGAAGGAAGCTGAAAATATGGAAAGAAAACTAGAATAAAATCTGTGCAACTGAAGGTATCAGTGTGACCTCATGGAGATACTATGTGTATGCATGTGTATGTATGTGTATAACATATACACAGAAATAAACATATACGTGATGAAAATTTCTACATACACACTTGTATATACAAATATACATTCCCCAGCTCCCTCCAGGAACAGGTCCAATAATAACGTACATACTATGTACACACAAAAATAAACATATACATACTATAAATTACTACCAATGAAAATTTCTACATAAATGCTTGTATATACAAATATATGTTCCTCAGCTCTGTCCATGGACAGGTCCAGTAACAATGCATACACTATGCACACAGATCTTAGTTTTAAAATATTATTCTCCACTAAAATAAATCAGGGCTCTTTGAAGAAATGACTGCTTCGGATGAGATGGCTGGATGGCATCACCGACTCGATGGACATGAGTTTGAGTAAACTCCGGGAGTTGAAGACGGACAGGGAGGCCTGGCGTGTTGCAATTCATGGGGTCACAGAGTTGGACATGCCTGAGTGACTGAACTGAACTGACTGAGGCTGGGGCAAGGAAAGGCAAGATAAGCCCTGGGCATCTTATGCCAAAACACAAGAACATCCATAAAGAATGACAGGGACATGTCAACAGAACACACAACCCAGCATGAAGGGGTCACAATGGCCAAATCCTGGGCAGCTGAAACACCAAAATACTGATAGCAGCAAACTACAGCCCACTGATTAAACAGGAAACAACTCTATCCTGATATTAACATGTAAAATACTTACTGATTACAAAGAGAAAAAAAGGTGACTTTACAGTGGAAAAGTCTGGCAGACAACAACTTAATCAGGTGATAAAATTATTACTATCAGCAATAAAACAAAATCCTGTGCCACCAACACACAACATCACTACTGTGATGCCTCCACCACAGATGCCTGACTTAAATTAAGTCATGAGGAACATGAGACATCTCCAAACTGAGAACCACTCTACAACATAAGTGCTTTCATTTTCCAAAGTGCCAAGGTCATGAACATTAAAGACCACAAACTGTTCCTGACTAAAATAGTCTAAAGAGACTTGACAACTAAATACAATATGTGGTTTGAGCTGAATTTTTGTGCTATTAAGGTCACTGATGAGAAAACAGGTGAAAACTTAAATGAGGGTCTAAAGATTAGACGGGGTTCAAATATCAATGATAATTTCCTGATGTTGACAGCTTTCCCACAGTTATATAGAACAATACCATGCATAAAATACACCAAAAGTGTTCTAGAATGATGGGGCATCATTTTTGAAGTCCAACATGTAGATAAAGGATACAACTTTTCAGTAAGTTTGAAACTATTTCAAAATAAAATATTTAGAAAACGATCTTTGAACTAGAGTCTTCTTGACATATGTTCGTGCATGTCATTTTAAGCTCCTAATAGGATCTGCATAGCTCATTCAGCCATTACCTCATTTATTTAACAAATACTTACAGAACATCTACTAAATGCCTTACTATAAATACAAAGGCCAGCAACAGAGATACTGTCCCTGATCTTGCGAAACACACAATTGGGGGGGGGGGGGGGCAGGAGGGGTACACAGTGAGGAAAGGTATTAATCAGCCACATACAAAAACAATGTAGAATTGTGAAGAGCGCCCTAAAGGAGAAAATGACAAGCAACATTTATTAAAGGGACTGACTAATCCTGTATGGGGAGTCAGGGAACAGAAAGTCAAGAGAAAGCTCAGCTCAACTTCCAAGTATGGAATTAACTAACATGAGCAAGGTGGGAATGCTAGAGTTGACTCCAAGATTCTTTTTTGCTGCCTGGTTCCATATATGTTCAATTTATACAAGGGAGTGGTTAAAAATCTTCACATACTTTGGAGATACTGCGGAGGAAGGGCAGGGAGAGAAAGAGGGAGCCTGTGAGTATAGCTCTCTAAATTACTAAAACACAAGACTGCCATCTAGTGGTAATTTGAGCAAACCCTTTTTAAGTCAGGTCAGTGGAAGGGAGAGTGACGGATTACAATGGCTGTCGGTGTATACAGTGATATAAATTCATAAACACAAATTCACAAATAAGATCACCCATTGCAAGAAAGCTAAAACTAATAAAGCTAAATATTTAATATAATCACCTAAAAATTCTCCAAGAAAAAGTCAACTTATGAAACAAACTAATTCTGCCCTTTTTTGAGGGACACTGACAAAGAGCAAGACCTCCACTGGGCATACCTGCTAGAAGAACCCAACATTTAAATACTCCCCCAAGCAGCATGTCTCAACAAAAAAACAAAAAGAAACTTACAATTTCCTAATTAATATTACTTCCTGACTTCGATCATGCATGACAATCAACTAAATTCTTCCAGCTGAAGACGTTTCCACTGCAAATATTTTCAGCCATCACCATCCCTGAAGTGAATTCAATATGAATCTCATGACAATTAATTACATAGCTAATTACCGTTTCTTAAAGTGCTGAATTCTAATTTACTAAATGTTGGTCTCTTCCTTCTTCTAACTCTACTGGTAACCAGGCAAACCAAGATTTGCTCTATGTTGCATTAATCTAACAAATCTAGTATTAGGGTTCATTTAAAAATTACATCTACCAAACAGCTCCTTCTATAGCTTCTACCAACGTCCTAGTTAAGTACTTACAAGTAGACTGGCAACAGATAACGTCCTGTCAGAATCTGGGAAAAATCTCTACTAATCTTAAGGCAGATGGAACAGGACTGAGAGAAATCCAGTTCAGAATATGCCTCACAATCTATTTTCAAATACATATTTTGGTTTTCCACAGCTAAAAGAAGTGTTATACTACACTGCGAAGGCTCTTAAAGAATAACACATGAAGAATATAGTGAATAAAACTAGACAACATAAAAAATATCAATTATAAGAACCTTAAATAGGTCAAAATTACATATTAAAAGGCAAGGGTCAAACAACAAAAAACAACCTCTAGTCACAAAAATAATGAGCAAAGACGCATCAAATTCAAACCAATATAATTATAAATATAATTCTAGGCCAAAGATAATGAATGGAATAAATGTGACTGTTTTATATTGTTAATGTGCATGTGTGTGTTCAGTCGCATCCAATTTTTTGCAACCCCACAGATTGTAGTCCACCAGGCTCCTCTGTTCATGGAATTCTCTAGGCAAAAACACTTGAGTTGGTTGCCATTTCCTTTTTCGGGGTATCTGTCCCACCAGCATCAAACCCACGTCTCCTGAGCCTTCTGCACTGGCAGATGGATTCTTTACCCCTGGCACCACCAACGGGTACACACAAAACACAAAAAGGACATGGAAAAGTTATAAATGTCTATGTGCCAAATGGCAGAGCACTGAAATAGAAAACAAAATATTTTTAAGTTGACAGAAAAGGGGCTTCTCTGGTGGCTCTGTGGTAAAAGAATTAATCTGCAATGAAGGAGACATGGGTTCGATCCTTGGGTCAAGAGGATGCCCTGGAGAAGGAAATGGCAACCCACTCCAGTACTTTTGCCTGGGAAATTCCACAGACAGAGGAGTATAGTGGGCTTCAATCCATGGTGTCATAAGAGTCAGACATGACTTTAGCGACTACACTACCACACTGACAGCAGCATAGTAGAAGTGAAAGACTATTTAGTTTTCTTAAGCAAACAGACAATATAAAAAGTAAAAAGGATACAGAAAACTGAATAAACAGGTTCATAACAATAAATTTAACAATTTATCTTAAAATTATGTCCCCAACAGAGAATACATATTTTCCAAGAACCCGTAAACACTAACACTGATCAGATGTTAAGCCATAAAATTACTTCAAATCATAAATTTCACATCTACAAACAAAACTGATTAAAACTTGAATGCAATGACAAAAATCATAACCAAAATAATTTAACCAACTAAAAATGTGACAAACCCTTTTCTAAGCAATTATTGGGCCAGAAAGGATATAAAAATCACACCCAATTAGAAGCTACCTAGAAAATAACAAGGAGGTCTTAGTATCAAAATCTGGAGGGGAGAGGGTATGGAATTAAGTTGTAATCAAAAATAAATTGAAAACCTTGCAGGAGAGTTCCCAACATGGCAGAACTGGAAGACCCTGAGCTCACACACCTCTTCTCAGGAGCACACCAAAATCACAACTATTTGCAGAACCACTGATTAAAAAGACCAAAACGTACCAGAGAAGGTCTTCTACAACTAAAGATATAAAGAAACAGCATAACGAGATACGTAGGAGGGGAAAAGTCATGGTATATTTAAGATCCATGCCCCTCAGTGAACAATTCACAAACAGAAGACTATAACTGCAGAGGTTCTCCCCAAGGAGAAAGGGGTCTGAGCCCCATATCAGGCTCCTTAGCCCAGTGGTCCTGCACCAGGAAACAAGCTTCAAGAATGCCTGGCTTTGAAGGCTAGCAGGGCTTGAATTCAGGAGGATTGGAGGGCTGTGGAAAACAGACTGTACTCCTAACAGATGTACACAATAACTCACATGTTCCAAGATCCAGGGAAAAAGTAGTCCTCTGAAAAGACCCTGGGTCAGACCCAACTGCTGATCTTGGCAAGTCTCCCAGAGATACAAGAGGCAACTGGAGTTCATTCTAAGGACACATACATTGGGGGCAGCAATTTTGGCGTGCTCATTCTTCCAGGAAGACACTGGTGCTGGCAAGTATCATTGTGGAATTCTCCCTCTAGCTTATTAGCCCCAGGACTCAACAGTCTACAGACATCAGTTCTGGGACACCCAAGGCCAAGCAACTAACTGGGCTAAGACATACCCCCGTCCACCAATAGGCAGGCTGCCTTAAGCACTCCAGAACCAAAAAAGCTGCCCCAAACATGTCTATGCCAACCAGAGACAGCCCCACACATCAGCTCCAAGACCTGGCTTCAGCCACCATTGAGTGATTACCAGCCCCAAGATCTCCTGGACCACAGCTCTGTCCACTATTGAGCCAGCACGAGCCCTAGCACCCCTGGGGTTCCACAGCCAGCTATTTCAGGATCCAGCCCCACCAATCAGTGGCTAGCAGCCTCTGCACAAGGCAGGGCCTGGCAACCAATGAGATCAGGGGCGAGCTACACCTACCATACCACCCTCAGTGGTCAGCCCACCACAACAGAAGGACTCAAAGAGCCCACACAGGAGGCACCTCTAGAGCACACAGCTCTAGTGGCCAGAGAGAAGTTTGCTGCTGGGACACACAAAACGTCTCCTACAAACAGGTACTTTTCCAAGGTCAGGAAACACAACCAACACACCAGATACATAAAAACAGAAACTTAGGCAAATGAGGTGACAGAGGAACACGTTTCAAATGAAGGAATAGGATAAAATGCCAGAACTAAGTGACGTAAATATATTCAATCTACCCAAAAAAGAGTTCAAGGTAATGATCATAACAATGATGAAAGAACTCAGGAGGAGAAGAGATATACAGAATAAGAAATTACAAAAGTTTTTAACAAAGAGCTTGAAAATATAAATAACAACCAAACGAAAGTAAAGAATATAATAAATAAAAATTACAATATAAGGAATCAACAGCAGACTAAATGATACAGAAGAGTAGATCAGCAACCTGGAAGACAGAGTTGTGGAAATCACTGAAGCTGAACAGAAGAGAAGAATAAAAAGAAATAAGGACCATCTGAGACCTCTGAGGCAACATCAAGCACACACATTACAGGGATATAAAAAGGACAAGACAGAAAGGGGCAAATAACATATTTGAAGAAATAGTAGCTGAAAACCACCCTAATAGGGAAAGGATATAGATATTCTGGTCCAGAAGCCACAAAAAGTCCCAAAAAGAATCAACCCAAGGAGGACCACACAAGGAGCAAGGAAAAAGTTACATAAACGGGAACTCCCATAAGGTTATCTGCAGAAGCAGACTAGAAGGGAGTGGCATGAAACATTTAAAATGATGAAAGAGAAAAACCTACAATCAAGAATACTGTCTGGCAAGGTTCTCATTCAGATTTGATAGAGAGATCAAAAGTTTTACAGACAAGAAATAGCTAAAAGAGTTCAGCACCAACAAACCAGTTTTACAAGGAATGTTAAAAGGATTTCCCTAAGTGAAAAAGAAAAAGCCAAAACTAGAAATCTGAAAACTACTAGAAAAACTCATCAGTAAAGGCAAACATAAAGTAAAGGTAGTAACACAGACATGTACAGAGTAAGTAGAAAGGTTAAAAAACAAAAGCAGAAAATCAACCTATATCCACAATAAGCAGTAAAGGAATAAAACAAACAGATGCAAAATGTGATATCAAAAATAGTAATTGTGAGGAAAAAAGGTACAAATACAGGGTTGTTAAAATGCATTTGAAATTAAGATACAATCAATCTAAATAATCCTGTATATAAATATAAATTGCTACATATAAGCCTCATGGTAACAACAACAACAACAACAAAAAAAAAAAAACAACAAAATAAAATCTATAATAGATTCACACACAAAACAGAAAGGAATCCAAACATAATACTACAGATAGTCGTTAAATCACAGGAGAAGAAAATAAAAAACAAAACAAAAAAGACTGACAAAAACAACCCTCAAAGAGTTAACAAAACGGCAATAAGTATATACAATCAATAATAACGTTAACTATAAACAGAACAAATGCTCCAATCAAAAGACAGAGAGCAGCTGAATGGTGCAAAAACAAGACTCATTATATGGCAAAAATATATGTTGCCTACAAGAGATTCACTTCACATCCAAAGACACACACAGACTGAAAGTGAGGGAATGGAAAAAGGTATTCATGCAAATGGAAATCAAAATAAAGGCAGTGTAGCAATACTTGTACGAGATGAAATAGATTTTAATACAAAGACAGTGCCAAAAAAGACAAAAGAAGAACATTACATAATGATCAAGGGATCATCCTAGAAGAAAATATAACAATTACAAACACATATGCACACAACCTAGGAGCAGCTAAACACACAGGGTAAATATTAACAGATATCAATGGAAAGATCATCCAGACAGAAAATAAATAAGGAAACACTGAGCTTAAATGACCAATTAAACCAGATGAACAAAGCAGATATATATGAACACTCCATCCAAAAGCAGCAGATAACACATTCTTTTCAAGTGCAGCTGGAACATTCTCTAGGATAGATCTCATGCTAGGCCACAAAGCAGGCCTTAGTAAATTTAAGAAAACTGAAAGCACATCAACCTTTTTTCATGACCACAAATGCTATGAGACTACCAAAAAAACAACAACAACAACAACAACAACCTGCAAAAAGCACAAAGAAATGGAAACTAAACAATATACTCCATAAATAACCAATGATTTCTTAAAGATACAAACAAACAAAAACAAAGAAAAATGAAAAGAAAAACAAAATAAATCCAATGTCTAACTGATGCAGCAAAAGCAGTTCTAAGAATTTTAAATTAATATATTTACCTCAGGAACAGGAAAAATATCTCAAACAATCTAACTTTAAACTTAAAGAAAAATAACCCAACCTTACATCTAAAGGAAAAAGAACAAACAAAACCCAAAGTTAGTAGAAGAAAATAAATTACAAAATCAAAAAAGAAGAAAATAGAGGCTAAAAAAATAGAAAAGATCAATGAAACTAACAGCCAGTTCTTTGAAAAAATAAAATTGATTAACCATTATGCAGACTCATCAAGAAAAAAAAGAAGGCACAAATGAGTAAGTGAGGGGAAAAAAAGGGAGAAGTTACAACCAACTCCACAGAAATAAAAAGGACGATTACTATGAACAGTGGATGCCAATAAAATAGACAAGCTGGAAGAAATGGACAAGCTTCCACAAACAGAAAAACTCCAGAAATGTACAATTTCTCCTGACTGAACCAGGAAGAAATAGAAGACATAAGCAGAGCAAGACCCATGATGAAATAGAATCAATAATTTTAAAACTCCAAACAAGCAAGAGTCCTGGACCACATGACTTCACCAGTGAATTCTGCCAAACATGTAAAGAAGACTTAAAATCTATCCTTCTCAAACTACTCCAAAAATTGCTGAGGAAGGAATACAACTGAACTCATTTATGAGGATAACATCCCTCTGAAATGAAAAATAAGAAAAAGAGATCACACAAAAAGAAAATCACAAGCTATTATCACTGATGAACATAGATGCAAATATCTTCAACAAAATATTAGCAAACTGAATCCAACCATATGTTAAAATGATCCTACACCATAATTCACTGGGATTTAGCAAAAGGATGGTTCAATATCTACAAAACAATCAGTGTGATACATCATATCAACAAACTAAAGAATAAAAACCATATGATTCTCTCAATAGATGCAGAAGAAGCTTTTCATAAAATTCAACATCCATTTATGATAAAATATTTCCAGAAGGGGGTATAGATGGAACATACCTCAACATAATAAAAGACATATTATTAGCCTACACCTAACGCTATCCAATCTGTATGGAGGTCAGGAAGCAACAGTTAGAACTGGACATGGAACAGCAGACTGGTTTCAAATAGGAAAAGGAATACGTCAAGCCTGTATATTGTCACCCTGCTTACTTAACTTATATGCACAGTACATAAAGAGAAACACTGGACTGGAAGAAGCACAAGCTGGAATCAAAATTACCGGGAGAAATATCAATAAGCTCAGATATGCAGATGACATCACCCTTATGGCAGAAAGTGACGAGGAACTAGAAAGCCTCTTGATGAAAGTGAAAGAGGAGAGTGAAAAAGTTATCTTAAAGCTCAACATTCAGAAAACTAAGATCATGGCATCCGGTCCCATCACTTCATGGGAAATAGATAGGGAAACAGTGGAAACAGTGTCAGACTTTATTTTTTGGGGCTCCAAAATCACTACAGATGGTGACTGCAGCCATGAAGTTAAAAGATGCTTACTCCTTGAAGAAAAGTTATGACAAACCTAGACAGCATATTCAAAAGCAGAGACATTACTTAGCTGACTAAGGTTCATCTAGTCAAGGCTACGGTTTTTCCAGTAGTCATGTATGGATGTGAGAGTTGGACTGTGAAGAAGGCTGAGCACCGAAAATTGATACTTTTGAACTGTGGTGTTGGAGAAGACTCTTGAGAGTCCCTTGGACTACAAGGAGATCCAACCAATCCATTCTGAAGGAGATCAGCCCTGGGATTTCTATGGAAGTAATGATGCTAAAGCTGAAACTCCAGTACTTTGGCCACCTCGTGTGAAGAGTTTACTCATTGGAAAAGACTCTGATGCTGGGAGAAACTGGGGGCAAGAGCAGAAGAGGATGAGACGGCTGGATGGAATGACTGACTCGATGGACGTGAGTGTGAGTGAACTCCGGGAGTTGGTGATGGACAGGGCAGCCTGGCATGCTGTGATTCATGGGGTCGCAAAGAGTTGGATATGACTGAGCGACTGAACTGAACTGAATGCTGTGAAGGTGCTGCACTCAATATGCCAGCAAATTCGGAAAACTCAGCAGTGGCCACAGGACTGGAAAAGGTCAGTTTTCATTCCAATCCCAAACAAAGGCAATGCCAAGGAATGCTCAAACTGCTGCACAATTGCACTCATGTCACACGCTAGTAAAGTAATGCTCAAGGTTCTCCAAGCCAAGCTTCAGCAATACGTGAACCGTGAACTTCCAGATGTTCAATGGTTTAGAAAAGGCAGAGGAACCAGAGATCAAATTGCCAACATCTGCCGGATCATGGAAAAAGCAAGAGAGTTCCAGAAAAACATCTACTTCTCTTTATTGACTATGCCAAAGCCTTTGACTGTGTGTATCACAAGAAACTGTGGAAAATTCTGAAAGAGATGGCAATACCAGACCAACTGACCTGCCTCTTGAGAAACCTATATGCAGGTCAGGAAGCAACAGTTAGAACTGGACATGGAACAGCAGACTGGTTCCAAATAGGAAAAGGAGTACGTCAAGGCTATATATTGTCACCATGCTTATTTAACTTATATGCACAGTACATCATGAGAAACACTGGGCTGGAAGAAGCACAAGCTGGAACCAAGATTGTTGGGAGAAATATCAATAACCTCAGATATGCAGATGACACCACCCTTATGGCAGAAAGTGAAGAGGAACTAAAGAGCCTCTTGATGAAAGTGAAAGAGGAGAGTGAGAGAGTTGGCTTAAAGCTCAACATTCAGAAAACTAAGATTATGGCATCTGGTCCCATCACTTCATGGGAAATTGATGGGGAAACAGTGGAAACAGTGTCAGACTTTATTTTGGGGGGCTCCACAATCACTGCAGATGGTGACTGCAGCCATGAAATTAAAAGAAGCTTACTCCTTGGAAGGAAAGTTATGACCAACCTAGACAGCATATTCAAAAGCAGAGGCATTACTTTGCCAACAAAGGTCTGTCTAGTCAAGGCTATGGTTTTTCCAGTCATCATGCATGGATGTGAGAGTTGGACTGTGAAGAAAGCTGAGTGCCAAAGAATTGATGCTTTTGAATTGTGGTGTTGGAGAAGACTCTTGAGAGTCCCTTGGACTGCAAGGAGATCCAACCAGTCTGTTCTAAAGGAGATCGGTCCTGGGTGTTCTTTGGAAGGAATGAAGATAAAGTTGAAACCTCAGTACTTTGGCCATCTCATGCAAAGAGTTGACTGATTGGAAAAGACTCTGATGCTTGGAGGGATTGGGGGCAGGAGGAGAAGGGGATGACAGAGGATGAGATGGCTGTATGGCATCACCGACTTGATGGACATGAGTTTGAGTGATCTCTGGGAGTTGGTGATGGACAGGGAGGCCTGGTGTGCTGCAATTCATGGGGTCTCAAAGAGTCAGACATGACTGAGCGACTGAACTGAACTGAACTGAGCTGAACACCATATTCAATGACAAAAAGTTGAAACCATTTTCTCTGAGGTAAGGAACAAAGCAAGGACACCCACTCTCCTCACTTTTTATTCAACACAGTATCAGAAGTCCTGGCCACAACTGTCAGATAACAACAATAAAAGGAATTTCAAATGGAAAAGAGGAAGTAAAACTCGTTGTTTGTAGATGATATGACAGTATACATAGCAAATCTTAAAGATGCCACTAAAAATACTACTAGAATTCTTCAATGAATTCACGATAGTTGCAGGATGCAAAATTAATACAGCACATTTATAGGTTATATATTATATGGTAATTCCTATAAATGCAAATAGTGAAATAAAATAATTCTTATTTTTAAAAAATCTGTAAAAATAAAAATTCTTTAGTAAGAGAAAGAATATGTATCTCAAAACAAGAGCAAACATACATAATATAAATACTAGTAGTATTTATATTAAGGTCAAAATAAAACATGCCCAAAGTCTTCCTTTAAACAATCTCAATGATCTAGCCAAAAGCAATGAAACAATTAATTACATAACTAAGGATAAGAATAAATTCTAAAGAACTACCAAAAAAATTCAAAATATCAACTGAGAAACACTGAGAGCTAATAAGAAAGTTCAGTAAGGAGTTTGATTTTCAAGGAAACTTCCTTGACTTCCTGTCTGAGCTACCAGGGAAGCCCAAGAAAATGGGAATGGGTAGCCTATCTCTATCTCCAAGGGATCTTCCCAACCCAAGAATTGAACCAGAGTCTCCTGCATTGTAGGCAGATTCTTTACCAACTGAGCTACCAGGGAAGTCCATCAGCTTCCTTAATTCTAAATAATGACAAACTTGAAAATACTCTTTCAGAACGGGGTGGGGGGTGGGGAGGGAAATATATAAAATACTCAAGAATAAAGGTAAAAAGAAGTATACAGAACTTACAAGAAGAAAACTAAAAAATTTAGGTAAGGGAATTAAAAACTTGAGAAAACAAATATATACACCATGTTCTTAAGTGGCAAGATTTAATATAAGAAATCCAGTTTCTTCCACATTATTCTATAATGGAAATTTGGAGGTGTCTGGTAAAATTATTCAGAATAATACTGAGAAAAAATTATTCAAGAAAAATAAAGTTAGAAAAAACTGTTAAATCATTTTTGAAAAAGACTACAGAATGTTAAACTATTTTCAGTTCAGTTTAGTTCAGTCGCTCAGTCGTGTCCGACTCTTTGGACCCCATGAATCGCAGCACACCAGGCCTCCCTGTCCATCACCATAAACTATTTTATGAAGTCAAAATAATTTAAAAATCAAAGTGATATGAGAGCAACAAGGATGGTGCGTGAGACTGAAAAATCAGAACAATTAAAATCTAGTGAGGAAGTAGTCCTAAGATGGTGGAGGTATAGGACAGGGAGACCACTTTCTCCCCCACAAATTCATCTAAAGAACATTTAAACGCTGAGTAAATTCCACAAAACAACTTCTGAATGCCAGCAGAGGACATCAGGCACCCAGAAAAGCAGCCCATTGTCTTCAAAAGGAGGTAGGAAAAAATATAAAAGATAAAAAAAGAGACAAAAGAGGTAGGGATGGAACTCTGTCCCAGGAAGGGAGTCTTAAAAAGGGAGAAGTTTCCAAACACCAGGAAACACTCTCACTGCCGAGTCTGTGGTGAGCCTTGGAAGCACAGAGGGCAACATAACAGGGAGGAAGAATAAATAAATAATTAAAACCCACAGATTATGAGCCCAGTGGTAACTCCCCCAGCGAAGAAGCAGCGCAGATGCCTGCACCCACCACTAGCAAGCAGGGGCTGGGCAGGGAGGTGAGGGCTGCATTGCTTAGAGTAAGGACGGGCCTGAATGCCCTGAGTGCAATCTGACCGAACTAACTTGGGCTAGCAAACCAGACTGTGGGATAGCTACCACGCGAAAAGCCAGCCCTAACCTAAGATACCGCCAGGCCCGTGCACAGAACAAAGGACTGAACAGAGATAGCCGGCTGCAGACCATCCCCCTCCGGGGAGAGGCAGCCAGAGCCAGAAGGGGGCAATCACAGCCCTAGAGAGACATTATCTACAAAACTGTAAGCAGGCTTCTTCGCTAACTAAGACTTCTTGGGGTTCTGGACAGTCAACATCCTCCTGAGAAGGTGCGCCGGTTGTACACCCAGAAAACCGAGCAGCAGGGACGGAGGAGGCAATAGGTCACAGCAGCAACCATGCTCACAAAACACCTCATCACCTGAGCTGCTCGGACCTGGGAAGGGCACAAAACGCAGGCCCAACCGAGTCTTCGCCTCTGAGGACTACCTGAGAGCCTGAACCTGAGCGGCTTAGACCCGGGAGGTGCATGCCGCCCAGGGCCGGCCTCGGACAGTTCCCGGTGGAGCAACCTAGAGCCTGAGCAGTGTGGGCACGGAGGGTACACACTCCATGAATGGAGGCAGGCCCAGTGTGGCTGAGGCACTGCAAGCACACGCCAGTGTTATTTGTTTGCAGCGTCCCTCCCTCCCCACAGTGTGACTGAACAAGTGAGCCTAAAAAAAGTGTCCACCACCGGCCCCTTTGTGTCAGGGTAGAAATCAGACACTGAAGAGACCAGCAAACAGAAGAAGCTAAAACAGAGGGAACCGCCTTGGAAGTGACAGGTGCAATAGATTAAAACCCTGTTGTTGGTACCAACTACATAGGAAGGGGCCTATAGATCTTGAGAACTATAAGCCGGACCAAGGAACTATCGAAAATGAACTGACCCCACAATACCCACAACAACAACAGAGAAAGTCCTAGATATAATTACTATTTTTACGATCATTCATTTAATTTTTTTTAAATTTTTAAGTCCTCTATTACTCCTTTATTTTTCACTTTTATAACCTACTATTACTTTGCAAAAAAAAAAAAGGCCCTATTTTTTTAAAAGCAAACTTCATATATATATATTATAATTTTTGTGACTTTGGGTTTTTTTCTTTTTTTTTCTTCTTTTCTTTAATATTGCATTTTTGAAATTCCAAACTCTACTCTAGATTTTTATTTTGTTATCAATTTTGTACCTTTAAGAACCCAATCTTCAGTACCCATTTTCACTTGGGAGCAAGATTACTGGCTTGACTTCTCTCTCCCCCTTTGGACTCTCCTTTTTCTCCACCAGGTTGCCTGTGTCTCCTCCCTACCCCTCTCTTGTCTACCCAAGTCTGTGAATTTCTGTTTGTTCCAGACAGTGGAGAACACTTAGGGAACTGATTACTGGCTGGATCTGTCTCTCTCCTTTTGACTCCTCCCTTTTATCCTCCTGGCCACCTCTGTCGCCTTCCTCCCTCTTCTCTTCTCTGTATAACTTCGTGAACATCTCTGAGCAGTCCAGTTGTGGAGCGCACATAAGGAAGTGATTACTGGCTAGCTTGCTCTCTCCTCTTTTGATTCCACCTCATCTCATTCAGGTCACCTCTAACTCCCTCCTCCCTCTTCTCTTCTCCATATAACTCTGTGAACCTCTCTAGGTGTCCCTCACTGTGGAGAAACTTTTCATCTTTAGCCTAGATGTTTTATCACTGGTGTTGTATAGAAGAAGTCTTGAAACTACTGTAAAAATAAGACTGAAAACCAGAAGCAGGTGGCTGAAGTCCAAACTCTGAGAACACCAGAGAACTCCTGACTCCAGGGAACATTAATCGTCAGGAGCTCATCAAACGTCTCCATACTTACACTGAAACCAAGCACCACCCAAGGGCCAACAAGTTCCAGAGCAAAACATACCAAGCAAATTCTCCAGCAACACAGGAACACAGCCCTGAGCTCCAATATACAGGCTGCCCAAGGTTACTCCAAAACCACTGACATCTCATAACTCATTACTGGATACTTCATTGCACTCGAGAGAGAAGAAATCCAGCTTCACCCACCAGAACACCGACACAAGCTTCCCTAACCAGGAAACCTTGACAAGCCACCCATACAACCCCACCCACAGTGAGGAAATGCCACAATAAGGAGAACTCCACAAACTGCCAGAATACAGAAAGGCCACGCCAAACATAGCAATATAAACGAGATGAAGAGACAGAGGAATATGTAGCAGGTAAAGGAACAGGATAAATGCCCACCAAACCAAACCAAAGAGGAAGAGATAGGGAATCTACCTGATAATATCGAATAATGATAGTGAAAATGATCCAAAATCTTGAAATAAAGATGGAATCACAGATAAATAGCCTGGAGACAAGGCCTGAGAAGATGCAAGAAAGGTTTAAAAGGACCTAGAAGAAATAAAAAAGAGTCAATATATAATGAATAATGCAATAAATGAGATCAAAAACACTCTGGAGGCAACAAATAGTAGAATAACAGAGGCAGAAGATAGGATTAGTGAATTAGAAGAGAGAATGGTAGAAATAAATGAATCAGAGAGGAAAACAGAAAAACAAATGAAAAGAAATGAGGACAATCTCAGAGACCTCCAGGACAGCATTAAACACTCCAACATTCGAATCATAGGAGTTCCAGAAAAAGAAGACAAAAAGAAAAACGATGAGAAAATACTTGAGGAGATAACAGTTGAAAACTTCCCTAAAATGGGGAAGGAAATAATCACCCAATTCCAAGAAACCCAGAGAGTTCCAAATAGGATAAACCCAAGGCAAAACACCCCAAGACACATATTAATCAAATTAACAAAGATCAAACACAAAAAACAAATATTAAAAGCAGCAAGGGGAAAACAACAAATAACACAAAAGGGGATTCCCATAAGGATAACAGCTGATCTTTCAACAGAAACACTTCAAGCCAGGAGGGAATGGCAAGACATACTTAAAGTGATGAAAGAAAATAACCTACAGCCCAGATTACTGTACCCAGCAAGGAAATCATTCAAATATGAAGGAGAAATCAAAAGATTTACAGACAAGCAAAACCTGAGAGAATTCAGCACCACCAAACCAGATCTCCAACAAATGCTAAAGGATATTCTCTAGACAGGAAACACAAAAAGGCTGTATAAACTCGAATCCAAAACAATAAAGTAAATGGCAACGGGATCATACTTATCAGTAATTACCTTAAATGTAAATGGGTTGAATGCCCCAACTGAAAGACAAAGACTGGCTGAATGGATACAAAACCAAAACCCCTATATATGTTGTCTACAAGAGACCCACCTCAAAACGGGACGCAGACAGACTGAAAGTGAACGGCTGGAAAAAGATTTTCCATGCAAATAGAGACCAAAAGAAAGCAGGAGTAGTAATACTCATATCAGATAAAATAGACTTTAAAACAAAGGCTGTGAAAAGAGACAAAGAAGGACACTACATAATGATCAAAGGATCAATCCAAGAAGAAGATATAACAATTATATATATATATGCACCCAACATAGGAGCACCGTAATATGTAAGACAAATGCTAACAAGTATGAAAGGGGAAATTAACAATAACACAGTAATAGTGGGAGACTTCAATACCCCACTCACACCTATGGATAGATCAACTAAACAGAAAATTAACAAAGAAACACAAACTTTAAATGATACAATAGACCAGTTAGACCTAAATGATATCTATAGGACATTTCACCCCAAAACAATGAATTTCACCTTTTTCTCAAGCGCACACGGAACCTTCTCCAGGGTAGATCACATCCTGGGCCGTAAATCTAGCCTTGGTAAATTAAAAAAAGAAAAAAGAAATCATTCCAAGCATCTTTTCTGACCACAATGCAGTAAGATTAGATCTCAATTACAGGAGAAAAATTATTAAAAATGCCAACATATGGAGGCTGAACAACACGCTGCTGAAAAACCAACAAATCACAGAAGAAATCAAAAAAGAAATCAAAATATGCATAGAAATGAATGAAAATAAAAACACAACAACCCAAAACCTGTGGGACACAGTAAAAGCAGTGCTAAGAGGAAAGTTCATAGCAATACAGGCATACCTCAAGAAAAAGGAAAAAAGTCAAATAAATAACCTAACTCTACACCTAAAGCAACTAGAAAAGGAAGAAATGGAGAACCCCAGGGTTAGTAGAAGGAAAGAAATCTTAAAAATTAGGGCAGAAATAAATGCAAAAGAAACAAAAGAGACCATAGCAAAAAATCAACAAAGCCAAAAGCTGGTTCTTTGAAAGGATAAATAAAATTGACAAACCATTAGCTAGACTCATCAAGAAACAAAGGGAGAAAAATCAAATCAATAAAATTAGAAATGAAAAATGGAGAGATCACAACAGACAACACAGAAATACAAAGGATCATAAGAGACTACTATCATCAATTATATGCCAATAAAATGGACAACGTGGAAGAAATGGACAAATTGTTAGAAAAGTACAACTTTCCAAAACTGAACCAGGAAGAAATAGAAAATCTTAACAGACCCATCACAAGCACGGAAATTGAAACTGTAATCCGAAATCTTCCAGCAAACAAAAGCCCAGGTCCAGACGGCTTCACAGCTGAATTCTACCAAAAATTTAGAGAAGACCTAACACCTATCCTACTTAAACTCTTCCAGAAAATTGCAGAGGAAGGTAAACTTCCAAACTCATTCTATGAGGCCACCATCACCCTAACAAAAACCAGACAAAGATGCCACACACAAAAAAGAAAACTACAGGCCTATATCACTGATGAACATAGATGCAAAAATCCTGAACAAAATTCTAGCAATCAGAATCCAACAACACATTAAAAAGATCATACACCATGACCAAGTGAGCTTTATCCCAGGGATGCAAGGATTCTTCAATATCCACAAAGCAATCAATGTAATACACCACATTAACAAATTGAAAAACAAAAGCCATATGATTATCTCAATAGATCCAGAGAAAGCCTTTGACAAAATTCAACATCCATTTATGATTAAAAAAAAAAAAAAAACCTCTCCAGAAAGCAGGAACAGAAGGAACATACCTCACCATAATAAAAGCTATATATGACAAACCCACAAAACATTATCCTCAACGGTGAAAAGTTGAAAGCATTTCCCCTTAAGTCAGGAACAAGACAAGGGTTCCCACTTTCACCATTACTATTCAACATAGTTTTGGAAGTTTTGGCCACAGCAATCAGAGCAGAAAAAGAAATAAAAGGAATCCAGATTGGAAAAGAAGAAGTAAAACTCTCACTGTTTGCAGATGACATGATCCTCTACATAGAAAACCCTACAGACTCCACCAGAAAATTACTAGAGCTAATCAATGAATATAGTAAAGTTGCAGGATATAAAATCAACACACAGAAATCCCTTGCATCTCTATACACTAATAATGAGAAAATAGAAAGAGAAATTAAGGAAACAATTCCATTCACCATTGCAATGAAAACAATAAAATACTTAGGAATATATCTACCTAAAGAAACTAAAGACCTATAGAAAACTATAAAACACTGGTGAAAGAAATCAAAGAGGACACTAATAGATGGAGAAATATACCATGTTCATGGATCAGAAGAATCAATATAGTGAAAATGAGTATACTACCCAAAGCAATCTATAGATTCAATGCAATCCCTATCAAGCTACCAACAGTATTTTTCACAGAGCTAGAATAATTTCACAATTTGTATGGAAATACAAAAAACCTCGAATAGCCAAAGCAATCTTGAGAAAGAAGAATGGAATTGGAGGAATCAACCTGCCTGACTTCAGGCTCTACTACAAAGCCACAGTCATCAAGACAGTATGGTACTGGAACAAGGACAGAAATATATATCAATGGAACTAAATAGAAAGCCCAGAGATAAATCCACGCACCTATGGACACCTTATCTTTGACAAAGGAGGCAAGAATATACAATGCAGAAAAGACAATCTCTTTAACAAGTGGTACTTGGAAAGCTGGTCAACCACTTGTAAAAGAATGAAACTAGAACACTTTCTAACACCATATACAAAAATAAACTCAAAATGGATTAAAGATCTAAACATAAGACCAGAAACTATAAAACTCCTAGAGGAGAACATAGGCAAAACACTCTCTGACATAAATCACAGCAGGATCCTCTATGATCCACCTCCCAGAATTCTGGAAATAAAAGCAAAAATAAACAAATGGGACCTAATTAAACTTAAAAGCTTCTGCACAACAAAGGAAACTATAAGCAAGGTGAAAAGACAGCCTTCAGAATGGGAGAAAATAATAGCAAATGAAGCAACTGACAAACAACTAATCTCAAAAATATACAAGCAACTCCTGCAGCTCAATTCCAGAAAAACAAATGACCCAATCAAAAAATGGGCCAAAGAACTAAACAGACATTTCTCCAAAGAAGACATACAGGTGGCTAACAAACAAATGAAAAGATGCTCAACATCACTCTATCAGAGAAATGCAAATCAAAACCACAATGAGGTACCATTTCATGCCAGTCAGAATAGCTGCAATCCAAAAGTCTACAAGCAATAAATGCTGGAGAGGGTGTGGAGAAAAGGGAACCCTCTTACACTGTTGGTGGGAATGCAAACTAGTACAGCCACTATGGAGAACAGTCTGGAGATTCCTTAAAAAACTGGAAATGGAACTGCCTTATGAGCCAGCAATCCCACTGCTGGGCATACACACCGAGGAAACCAGAATTGAAAGAGACACGTGTACCTCAATGTTCATCCCAGCACTGTTTATAATAGCCAGGACGTGGAAACAACCTAGACGTCCATCAGCAGACGAATGGCTAAGAAAGCTGTGGTAGATATACACAATGGAGTATTACTCAGCCACTAAAAAGAATACATTTGAATCAGTTCTAATGAGGTGGATGAAACTGGAGCCGATTATACAGAGTGAAGTAAGCCAGAAAGAAAAACACCAATACAGTATACTAACGCATATATATGGAACTTAAAAGATGGTAATGATAACCCTGTATGTGAGACAGCAAAAGAGACACAGATGTATAGAACAGTCTTTTGGCCTCTGTGGGAGAGGGAGAGGGTGGGATGATTTGGGAGAATAACATTGAAACATGTATAATATCATATATGAAACAAATCACCAGTCCAGGTTCAATGCATCTACTGAATGCTTCGGGCTGGTGCACTGAGATGACCCAGAGGGATGGTACGGGGATGGAAGAGGGAGGGGGGTTCAGGATGGGGAACACGTGTATACCTGTGGTGGATTCATGCTGATGTATGGCAAAACCAATACAATATTGTACAGTAATTAACCTCCAATTAAAATAAATGAACTTATATTTTAAAAATTTAAAAAAATAATAAAATCTAGTGAAGCTAGAGCAACAGAATACAACAAAGCTCCCAAACAAATGCTAGACTATCGTGAGGGCCAGAAGTTGATGAGAGTTGTGTCACTGCTTCCACTTTTTCCCTTCTATTTTCCAGGAAGTGATGGGATCAACTGCCATGATCTTAGTTTTTTAATGTTGGGTTTCAAGCCAGCTTCTCACTCTGCTCTTTCATCCTCATCAAGAGGCTCTTTAGTTCCTCTTCACTTTACGCCATTAGAGTGGTATCATATTTCTTATTTTTCCCAGCAATCTTGATTGCAGCTTGTGATTCATCCAGTCTGACATTCTACAGGATATACCCTGCATGGACGTTAATGAAAATATACAGCCTTGATGTAATCCTTTCCCAATTTAGAACGAATTCATTGTTCCATGTCCAGTTCTAACTGTTGCTTCTTGACCTATATACAGGTTTCTCAGGAGACAGGTAAAGTGGTCTGGTACTCCCATCTCTGTAAGAATTTTCCAATTTGTTGTGATCCACAAAGTCAAAGGCTTTAGCATAGTCAGTAAAGCAGAAGTAGATATTTTTCTGCAACTCCCTTGTTTTCTCCACAATCTCAACAAATGTTGGCAATTTGATCTCTGGTTCCTCTGCCTCCTTGAAACCCAGCTTGTACCTTTGGTGGTTCTCGCTTCACATGCTGCTGTGGCCTAGCTTGAAGGAATTTAAGCATAACCTTGCTAGCATGTGAAATGAGTGCAATTGTGCGGTAGTTTAAACATTCTCTGGCATTGCCCTTCTTTGGGATTGGAAAGAAAACTGACCTTTTCCAGTCCTGTGGCCACTGCTGAGTTTTCTAAATTTGCTGACATATTGAGTGTAGCACTTTCACAGCATCATCTTCTGGATTTGAAATAGCTCAACTGGAATTCCATCACCTCCACTAGCTTTGTTCGTAGTAATGCTTCCCAAGGCCAACATGACTTCACACTCCCGGATGTCTGGCTCTATATGAGTGACCACACCATCGTGGTTTTCCAAGTCATTATGACCTTTCCTCTATTGTTCTCTGTATTCTTGCCACCGATTCTTAAATCACTTCTGCTTCTGTTAGGTCCTTTTAACTTTTCTGTCCCTTATCGTGCCCATCCTTGCATTAAGTGTTTCCTTGATATCTCAAATTTTCTTGAAGAGACCTCTAGCCATTCCCATTCTACTGTTTTCCTCTATTTCACTGCACTGTTCATTTAAGAAGGCTTTCTTATCTTTTCTTGATATTCTCTGAATTCTGCATTCAGTTGGGCATATCTTTCCCTTTCTCCTTTGCCTTTTGCTTCTTCTCTTTCCTCAGCTACAAAGCCTCCTCAGACAACCACTTTGCCTTTTTGCATTTGGGGTGTGGTGGGGGGGATGGTTTTGGTCTGTACAGTGTTATGAACTCCATTCCTAGTATTCAGGCACCCTGTCTATCAGATCTAATCCCTTGAATCTGTTTGCCATCTCCACAGTGTAACTATAAGGGATTCTAGTGGTTTTCCCTACTTCCTTCAATTTAAAGCTGGATTTTGCAATAAGGAGCTCATGATCTGAGCCACAGTCAGCTCCAGGTCTTGTTTTTGCTGGCCATATAGAGCTTCTCCATTTTTGGCTGCAAAGAATACAATCAATCTGATTTTGGTACTGGCATTTCATGGCATGGGGAAATGTTATTACCATATATTGTGTAATTTAAAAACACCGCGTATAATGACTTTTCATATTTTGAACCCAAATGTATAAAAGGGTAAAATTTAATTTTAAAATTATGTGAATATGAGTAAGATTAAGGATGGATAACAAAACGCTAAACAGTGGATTTTATCTTCTATTTCCTTCTTAGAGAATCTTCTCTAAAGTTTATTAACTTTACCAAATTCCCTTATTCGGAATATGATCCATATGATCCATGGTTTCATAATCCAAAAAACAAAAACAAACAAACAAACCAAAAAAACCACTTACAGCTGGAAGACAGATAAATAAATTCCACTTCTGTGAATATGTAAGTAAATTACTATACACACAGATATTTAGTATAATACAATAATGTTCATCTCAGTAGTAGTTAAAGTAGAAAATAATTAGATACAACTTAAGGTGTAATAGGGTCACTAAACTTTGTAATCATTTTATAAGTCAAATCATATGCTGTACAGCTTAAACTTATACAGTGCTGTAGGTCAATTAATCTCAATAAAACTAGAATCAAAATAAAAATGGCTTAAAAGTCTAACAAAGGAATAGTTGGATAAATGAGTTACAGAACTTCGACAAGATATCCATTAAACTATGCTTCGGAGGGATATTTGTTTAATGACCAGAAAAATAATGATGATATAATGTTTAGTTAAGATGCAGGTTATGAAACTGTGTTATGAGCATTTTTTTAAAAAACACATAACTATATATATGGAAAGATCACATAATGCATTATTTTAAAAAAAGCTGGAAAGAAACAACAAACATTAAAATAAATTTCTTTGGATGATGTATTATTGATGCTTTTAATTTTCTTCTTACCAACATTCTGTTTTCTAGATTTTATACAAAGTGAGTTTGGAAAGTATGATATATTAATAGTAATACAAACAAGAATACCCAAAGGGCCAGGGTGAAAAGGAGAGGAAACTTAAAAATTCAAGCAGCCATCTGTCTCAATGTTTTGACTTGGTTTTAGTTACAGAATTCTATTCATTTTAAATTTAAAATGACACTAAAGGAAGAAATTATCACACAGAAATACAGTTTTTTTAATAGAGAGATATCACTCCAAAATATGTGCTTTTAATTGTAAAAATTAAAGTATTTTAATAAACCTTAGTGTACTAGTTTATAAAAGCCAAAAAATATAGTTAGTAAAGATACCGTCTACCTAAAACACTAGTATTTGAATAATCTCTATCATTTCTGGAATAAATATGCCTTTATATTTTACTCATAATTGTCCTTCACTCCTATATAATATTATGTTAGCATTATATTGAATATTTATAAGTTAAATAGGGAAAACATAAGATTCTTTACACATTTTTATATTATTTTGAATGATTTTCAATTAAGGTAATTTTTAAAGTTATATGAAAGTTTAACGTCAACAAATGTTTCTAAAAAATAGGACATTCAATGATTAGCAGTCATACCCAAAAGTCAAAAAATAAAACAAGATTTTATCAAGAATATTCATATCAGTATTCATGTAAGTCAATATAACCACTGAATCCTTAGTCAAAATATATTTTTATAAGAATACATCATTTTAAATTAGATTACTTAAGGTTAAAGCGTCTGCCTCCAATGTGGGAGACCCGGGTTTGATCCCTGGGTCAGGAAGATCCCTTGGAGAAGGAAATGGCAATCCACTCCAGTATTCTTGCCTGGAGAATCCCATGGACGGAGAAGCCTAGTAGGTTACAGTCCATGGGGTCACAGAGTCAGACATGACTGAGCGACTTCACCTTCAAAACATTTTTAAAACTTTAAAAATATTTATAACTGAACCAGATATTATGAGCCTTATCTTCCCATAATTATTACATTAAATAGTGAATCTGACTAAAGCTTTATCCTATGTATGCAAAATAATTATCTGGAGTATACAATTTTCTGTTTTCCATATAAATAATGACAATTGGAAAGAATCATATCTTGAAAGCTTCAGTTTTCAGAAATGCCCCCTTATAGAGTATCATCATATTCATGCTTTTAACGTTTTAGAACATTTATCTGAAACAGATAATACAGCATGTCATGCCTTAGCTGTTTTAGCTCAATCTTTACACAACAGAAAAAAATTTTTCTTTTACACAAAATTATCATAAAATAAAAAACTTGGTATCTTAATTTTCAATTACTGATATTAAGTTTATACAATTAAATAATCTTCTACTGAAATAATACCTGACTATAAAAACCTGATGCCTTGGCAAATAACCCCAAGTTAGACATCTATTAAAGTACTAATAAGCACAAAGCCTTAAATGAGGCTATAACTATAGCTTTTTCGCTGGTACAACCCTAGAGTTTTTAAAAACTGCCTCATGAGAAAAACCGTGAAACAAAAAGCTGATTCTTTAAAATATCAACAAAACTGACAGAAAAATAAAGACAAGACACAAGTTACTATTGTCAGGAATTAAATACAGGATATCACTAGAGACCCTGAAGCTATTAAAAAGACAGTAAGAAATACTATGAACAACTTTACATACACATTTGAAAATTTCGAAGAAACTGATCAATTCCTATAAAGAACAAACTACTATAACTCACTCAAGGTGAAATAGATAATCTGAATAGTCCTAAAACTATTAAAGAAGAAATTTAATCTCTAATTTAAAAGAGTACCAAATAAGAAATCTCCTGGCCCAGATGATTTCTCTGGAGAATTCTACCAAGCATTTAAGAATTAATACCAAATATGCATAAGCTCTTCCAGAAAATAAGAGGAGGGAGTATTACTCAACTAGTTTTAGAAATAACTGTTACCATGATATGCCAAAATCAGATATGATATCAAAAAATATATATATATATATCTCAATATACCTCTTGAATAGAAATTTTAAAAATTCTTAATAAAACATTAGCAATTATATACAATGACTATAATGCACATATTTAATTCAGTTCACAGATAAAAAAGGCTGGTTCACTATTCAGAAATGAATTAATACAACATGCCATTTTGACAAGCTAAAGAAGAAAAATCACATGATCAAATCATTCAATGAAAAAAAGCATGTGTCAAAATTTAATACCCATTTATAACAAAAACTCTCAGTAAACTAGTAATAAAAGGAAACTTCTTCAGTTAGATTTTAAAATTTACAGAAAACTACAACTGAATGGTGAACTATAAAGGAGTAGCACAGGCTTGGTGGTACTGAAAGAATTCTCTATCCGAGTTGTGGTGACAATAACAAGAATCTACAAATGTAATAAAAAGGCACAGAATTATGCACCCACACTGTGCCAACATCAAACCCTGGTTTCGGCATTCTAGTACAGTTACATAGGATGTAACCATTAGAGGAAATCTGGTGAAGAGAACTTTTCTGCGACCTCTACAACTCTTTTTAACTTTTTATGACTCTATTCAAAATAAAAAAGTTTAAAAAGAGACTGCTTTATGTAATTCTCCTCTGGATGAACAGACTTCATTAAAAACTTTATTTTAAGTAGCATAGGTAATAAATCTTTAGCTGTATTCAGTTTGGATGAAATGTTGTCTTACCATAATTAAACTGACTGTTGGACTTTTCACAGTTTATGATGTTGAACCTATAAGCAATACTTGGTCGCATTCCACTGACTTCAAAGTAAAACCACTGATGATAATGATTGCTATTTATGTCTGAGTTCAGAATAAGGTCATATTCATTTCTGAAAACAGAAAATAAACAAATTTGATGAAAATTAGGAAAATATCTGTACACAAACAAAATGAGAAGAATTTTAATGACTTACTTTCTAATTTGAATTACTTTACGCAGATTCCCAGATTCAAATTTGGAGTTAAACTTCAACACATCTGCTTCTTCTGGAATGGTATAGCTAAATAAAATTTTAAAGTAAGAATAAAAAATACATAGCATTTAAACAAGTGAGCAAAAACGAAACTACACTGTAGATTAAAAACGCACCATTATTGCTCGCTCACCCTCCTCATTATTTTTAAGCCAAAGAACAAAATAAACACAAGCAAACTACAAACTCTGGCTAATATTTACAGAACAAAATATTATAATTACAAGTAGAGATTTCTTCCACAATTATATAGTGAATATTAATCACAAAAATTTTCATCTCATTAGATGCCATTTCTAAATATTAGAATCTTACGGAAAAGCATAGTTATTTTTTAAAGTGCATATGACTTGTATTGAGTACCAATAATTCTAGAAACTATGCAGTTCTCAGGTAAAACTATTTTTTTAATTTAGAGAGCTTCATTATCTATTATAATTAGTACCCAAAAGGTGGAAGTATTATTCTCACTTTACATATTCCTTACTTTAGCAAGTATTTATTGAGCTCCTACTATGTGCCAGATACTGTTTTAGTTAAAGTTATCTATTTCCCTGACTGAATACAAATTCTTGCTCTTCTAGAGCTTACGTCCTAATGGGGGAAAATGAAGACTCCCAGAAGACCAATGCTTTTGTCCAAAGTCATTTCAGTTAGAACTAGCACTGGCATGTGACACTTCCCTGGGTCTGGAAGATCTCCTGGAGGAGGAAATGGCAACCCACTCCAGTATTCTTGCCTGGATAATTCCATGGACAGAGGATCCTGGTGGGCTATATAGTCCATAGGGTCGCACAGAGTCAGACATGACTGAGCAATTAAACAAGAATATCCTACACTCAAGAGTTCTTGAGGTTCTGTGTTAGCACATTTGTCTGGTCTAACACAGAATTAGAAACACTGAAATAACTAAGAAATTATGAATAGATTTGTTTTTTTATTTTTGAGAATGTTATTTCAAATTCAGTTATTAGCTTTGACATGACTTTACCCTGATTCTCTTAACAAAAATCTTTTTAAATGTCTTATTTCCTCCAAATAAGACTAATGAAATATAAAACCTCTCCAAAATACTAGAATGTTGAAGGAGAGAGAGGGAAAACCCATTCGTGGGCTGATTAAAGTTCTCATTACTGGAGACAAATGCAATGGCACCTAATGAATTATATATAAGTAAATAAATGAAAATGAAAAATGACGAATATGATTACTATTAAATCATTTGTCTCCAGTAATGAGAAGGAGATGGTGAAGGACAGGGAAGCCTGGCAGTCCATGGGGTGGCAAAGAGTCAGACGTAACTGACTGAACAACAACAGCAAAATCATTAAACGCAATGGCACCAGTGATAACCCTAAATTAGAAATTACACTAAAACACTGTTGTGGTTTAGTCACCAGGTCATGTCTGACTCTTAAAATCCCATGAACTGTAGCCCACCAGGCTCCTCTGTCCATGGGGTTTTCCAGGCAAAAATACTGGAGTGGCTTGCCATTTTCTTCTCCAGGGGATCTTCCAGCCACAGGAATCGAAACCCAGGCTCCTGTGCTGCCGACAGTCTCCTGCACTGCAGGTAGATCCTTTACCCACTGAGCCACCAGGGATCACAAACAAATGGCTTCAAAAGTCAGACAAGCAACAAAAACGATTGAAGCAGACTGTAAGCAGTAAGAGACAAAGTGAGAAGTGGGGACTGTGGAAAACTAGGAAGCGTATTTTCCTTCTAAAGGGGATGGTAATTTGTTGTCCTAAGGAAATGAAAGCTCAGTATTAAGGACAAAACTGCAGCATTCATACAAAATCTCCATTATCTTAAGTGGAGGTAGTTTCAGTTTTTAAAAACAAAAGATCAGTTTGTGATGTTCCCTTTATTAAACCCATTAAAAGCCACATAAGAAAAACTAAATTTGTAGCATACTCATTTAACCAAATAAACATGATTTACCTTACCATTACATCTCTGCTAAAAGATAAAAACAAATGAGGCTTAATTAGGTGGAAGTTAACTACATTTCTTTGTCTTTTAAAAGAACACTGAAATTTTAAGATAATAAAACCAACAAAACTAAAACACAAAAATGAGACTTACTTTGGGTTATCTAAGTCATATACCACTCGATCTATGATATCACTCTGATGTATTAGCCTCTCGATATCTTGGGCAATTTTTGTTCTGAAATCATAAAGAAGTTTAACCAAAATTCATTATTATATGCTAAGGCACAACTTTCCTCCAAGTAAATTTTGAATAAAAAATATAAAATGATAAAAATTTCTTAAAAATTATCATCCCTCTACATATTATATGTACAAAATAAATCAGTACATAAAATATAGACAAAAATCAGTATTTTAAAAGTCTAAGTTCTAGAAAAATAACCAGCACAAGGCCAATAGCTTTACTTTAAAAACCTTGAATGACTATATGCTTTTCTATATAGAAATTCTTAATCTAGCATTATAAAATTAAGCATATTTATTTTTAGTTTTTTATTTTACAAAAACTAGCTCATCACTGACACAGCAGTCTATCAAGAAAAAAATCAAGCATCAAAGGATTATGATATAAATCCTTGATTTAGAGTCAGTGTCATAACTTTCAAATAGCAAATTCTTTCTATAAAAGCAAAACTTTTAAAAAGCTAAAATTATAATAATAAACAAATCAAAAATTTATATCACCCAGATCTTCAACAATGAAAGACATAGCACTTACATATACTCAGATGTCCCATACCAATACAAGTGTTCAAGTATGGTGAATGACTAAAAACATCCATTTGTCAAAACCATTTATTAAATATTAAATGTATGAAATACCTACCATAAATGTATAAAAGATTAATACTTATAAAAGTTTGCAGTTTTTCTTAAGAAAAATGGTATTAAAAAGGCTGATATAACATCTCAGTTCTATAGCAACATTCTGCATTGTAAAACAAGATAAGAAAGCTCGATACCCACAGGGCCAGCACGTGATGTACCTGAGGAGGCCTGCTGGGGGACGCTGTGGAAAACTGGGGAACACAGGATCTGTCTAAACACAACCAAATGCTGCCAGGTAGGAAGAGAGGTTAAAGGTTCAATACTAAATTTACGAGAAACAATGGAAACTTGGATCACTACGTGGAGTCTCTCAAATGTTAAAGGCTGGCAATCTATTAAAAAATAAAAACAGGGAGAACAAGATGGCAGAGGAGTAGGTGGACATGGAGTACATCTCTCTCCACAGATACACCAGGAATACACCTTCAGACACAGAAGGGCATACAGAATACCAACTGAGAGCAGACAGGAGTACCTGACCAGAGGAAGCAAATATACAGACCCACACAAAACTCAGGAGGACAAAGGAGGCAGGGAGAAAAACAGGAGTGTTAGCAGGACTGTAACCCCCCCTTGGCGGGTGGGGGAACTGAAGCAGGGGTCCGATCCCCACATCCGGGCAACTGAGTCAGAGGAGAAACATTTAAGTCTGAGAGTGAAACAGCTGATCTGTGGCAGCCTAAACAGAATGCAGTCCTTGTTGCAGCCATACATACCCCGGAAAGGGACACAGATCCCCTGGAAGGTACAGCGGCTGGGAGCTGGAGTTCAGGGATTGTGGAGCAATCCCAGGGCAAGGGGCTGCTACTGACTGCTGAGAGACAGATCAAGTGGATGTGAGGGAGGAGATTGTGGTGGGAAATGCCTGTGGAGGAAAGCCGGACAGCCATGGAAGCAAGGCGATACTGCTGAGTCACGCGTAAGGGGTGGAGCCATCACCAGACTCTCTCTCCACACATGCCACCATCAGCAGCTGAACAATAGAGAGGCTGGCCCATCCAACGCCTGACACACTGAACTACAGAGTAGGACCCCACCCCAGGGTGCCCCTTTAAGTGCCTGATGCACTGATCTACAGAGTAGGACCCCAGCCAAGGGGGCCCCTCTATGTGCCTGAATGGGCAGAGCTACAGAGAAAGACTAGACAAAGAAACATTCTGATCACCAGCTACAAGAGGCTGGAAAAAGACTCTGATAGGGCCATAACTTCTATGGCAGAGGCAGTCCATGTTCCTGCATACTTGGCGCCACCAGGGTCCCCACAAGCCAAGCAGCTGCGTCACCTTCACACTCAACTCTCACTGGGGCAGAGCTGCTTCAGGCAAAAAATTCTTGCATCTAAGCATGCAAGGTTGCTTCGGTAGTGTCTGACTCTTTGCAACCTTGTAGACTGTGGCCTGCCAGGCTTCTCTGTCAGGCCTCCAGGCAAGAATACTGGAATGTATTGGCCAATGCTGGTTGCCATACCCTTCTAGAGCACTGTATTTCCTGCTGCCCTAGCCGCCAACTCCCCTGAGTACCTGGTGCTGTCAGAACCCCTGTGACCCAAGCAGCTGTACCACCTCCACACCTGGCCCTCACTGAGGCAGATACAAGTCCTCCAGGGCAGCCTCAGGAGCAAACCCCAGTGAACGACCCACATGTAGAAGTGGAAATAAAACCACGATTGAAACCCAGGGGCAGTGTGACTAAGGAAGAAGACCCAAAACTTACCACCAGCTCTACAAACTACAGATTAAATCCACATGATCAACTAGGTAGACTGTGTCTATGGAATATATAAAAGGTCACTGAAAGTTCCCACAAAAGAAAATGCACTAGTTCTGATAGCTGTGGACATTTAAAGAACACAGAGGAGTAGGACCTGATTAGAATCTGAGCTGCCCCCAGAACAGGTCCAGAGATCAGCAGTGTTGGAGGGCATCCTAGGGAGGAGAGGTGGACTGTGACTCCCAGTGAGGGAAAGGACTCTGACAGCAGTGACTCAAGAAAAACAATTATCATTCTTATGTTTTGACTTGTTCTATAAATGCTTTTGGATTTTTTTCTTTTTTTTTTTCCTTTTTCCCCCCTATGTTGTTGTTGTCGATTTTATTGGCCCTATGAAATCTAATTAAGCTTTTGGGCTTTTTTTTTCCTCAGCCACATTTTTTATTGTTGCTATAAACTCCTGCCTCTACATTGGGCTTTAGCAGTTCTGGGAAGTTTTCCTGTTTTTTCTTTTCTCTTTTTTTAATGTTTCAAGCCTATTATTACTTTTTCTACATTTAATTGTTTGTTTCCTTTTTCTACTGTTCTTTTCCCCTTACAGTTAATCTTTAATGTATATAAATCTTCTTTATCTACCTCTATTTAACTCTGCATATGCATTCTTTCTTTCTTTCCTTTCCTTTCCACATGTTAGTTTTATTTTCATTGCTTTCTTCCCACTTGGCAAGTGGCTTTAGTTTTGTTTTCCAGTTTTTGCTTTAGTTAGTTTTATCCTGGTAGACATAATTTTTGGTTTCCTTTGTTCACTGGGTCAATCTATTGCTTTATTTTTGTTGGACTGTTTTGACTTTGCTCATGGGTGTATATGTGTATGTGTATAATCCATTATTTTAATTATTATTTGCCTGATTTTGTAACTGACATTTGTCTGGGGTTCATTTTGGTTTCTCGTTTTGGGATATTTGTTTTCATCTCACTTAATACCATAATAAAACACTTGTGGAATCTTCATTCCTGACCAGAGATCAAGCCCTGACCCTTTGGAGTGGGAGCACTAACTCCAAGACCTTAGACTACCAGAGCACTAACCATAGTGAGTATCAAATAGAACTCACACAAAGGAAACCGCTTGAATACAAGACCCAGCATCACCCAAGCACCAGGAGGACCCTGTCCAGGACTCCTCATCTAAACAACAAACAAAACAAAAACACAAAACCAGTCATCAGCTGACAGGATTACCACCTTACTCAGCCTTGCCCATCAGAGGAAAAACAAACAAGCAAACAAAAACTCAGCACAAATCTCACCCTATGTGAAGCCTACACAAATCACTGGACCAAACTTAGCGGGGCAGAAACCAAAAGGAAGAAAGAATTCAACTCTGAAGCCTGGGAAAAGGAGACCTCAGACACAGTAAGTTAAAAAAATAATAATGAAAAGGCAGAAAAATACTACACAAATGAAGGAACAAACTAGAAACACAGAAATCCAAATAAATGAAGAGGAAATAGGCAAACTACCTGAAAAAGAATTCAGAATGATACTAAAGATGATCAAAAACCTTGAAAACAAAGTGGAGAAAATACAAGAATCAATTAACAAAGACACAGAAGAATTGAAGAATAAACATACAGAGACAAACAACACAATTACTGAAATTAAAAATACTCTAGAAACAATTAATAGCAGACTATCTGAAGTAGAAGAACAAATCAGTGAGCTGGAAGATAAAATGGTGGAAATAACTTCCAGGAGCAAAACAAAGTAAAAAGAATGAAAAGAACTCAGGTTAGTCTCAGAGACCTCTGGAACAATAACAAACGCAACAACATTCAAATTACAAGAGTCGCAGAAGAAGAGAAAAAGAAAAGGTATGAAAAAATTTTTGAAGAGATTATAGTCAAAAATTTCCCCAACATGGAAAAGGAAACAGTCAAAGGAAAAAGTCCAAGAGGCATAAAGAGTCCCATACAAGATAAACCCAAGGAGAAACACGCCAAGACACATGCTAATCAAACTAACAAAGACTAAACACAAAGAAAGAATATTAAAAGCAGCAAGGGAGAAGAACAAGTACCATACAAAGGAAACCCCATATGCTTAACAACTGATCTTTCAGCAGAAGGGAATGGCAGGATATATTTAAACTGTTGAAAGGGAAAAATCTACAACCAAGATTACTGTACCTGGCAAAGATCTCATTCAAAATTGATGGAGAAATAAAAAGCTTTTCTGACAAGCAAAAGTTAAAAGAATTCAGTATGACCAAACCAGTTTTACAATAAATGTTAAAGGGACTTACATAGTCAAGAAATACAAGAAAAGAAAAAAAGATCGACAAAATCAACCCCAAACAATTAAGAAAATGACAAAAGGAACATATATATCGATAATTACTTTAAATATAAATGGATTAAGTGCTCCAATCAAAAGACACTGACTGGGTGAATGGATACAAAAACAAGACCAATTTATATGCTGTCTACAAGAAATCCACTTCAGACCTAAAGACACATACAGGTTGAAAGTGAGAGGATGGAAAAATATATTCCATGCAAATGGGAAGCAAAAGAAAGCTCGAATAGCAATCTTCATATTAGACAAAATAGACCTTAAAATAAAGAAGATTACAAGAGATAAGGAAGGATACTACATGATGATCAAGGGATCAATCCAAGAGAAAGACATAAAACTTGTAATTATCTATGCACCCAACATAGGAACACGCAAATACATAAGAAAAATATTAACAGACATAAAAGGAGAAACTGACAGTAACACAGTAACAGTAGGAGACTTTAACACCCCACTCACACCAATGGACAGATCATCAAAACAGAAAATAAATAAGGAAACATGTCTTAAATGATACATTAGATGAGATGGATCTCATTGATATTTACAGGACATTCCATCCAAATGCAGACAAATACACCTTCTTCTCAAGTGCACATGGAACATTCTCCAGGACAGACCACATCTTGGGTCACAAATCAAACCTCAGTAAATTTAAGAAAACTGAAATAGCATCAAGCATCTTCTCTGACCACAATGCTATGAGACTAGATATCAATTACAAGAAAAAAACTGTAAGAAACACAAACACATGGAGACTGAATAACAAGTTTCTAAAGCAACAGGTTACTGAAGAAATCAAAAGGGAAATAAAAAACTTTATAGAAACAAATAACAGTGAAATTATAACAACTCAAAACCTATGGGATGCAACAAAAGCATTTCTAAGAGGGAAGTTTACAGCAATACAATCCTACCTCAAGAAATGAGAAAAATATCGAATAAACAACCTAACTTTACACCTAAAACAACTGGAAAAGGGACAACAACAAAAAAAATTAGTAGAAGGAAAGAAATCACAAAAATCTGAGCAGAAATAAATGAAAAATAAATGAAAGAAACAAGAGTAAAGATTTAAAAACTAAAAGCTGGTTCTTTGAGAAGATAAACAAAATTGACAAACCTTTAGCCAGAAACATCAAGAACAAAAGCGAGAAGAATCAAATCAACAAAATTAGAAATGAAAAAGGAGAGGTTACAACAGAAAATGTAGAAATACAAAGGAGTATAAGAGACTATTATGAACGACTATATGGCAATAAAATGGATAATCTGGAAGAAATGGACAGATTCTTAGAAAAGTTCAATCTTCCAAGACTGAACCAGGAAGCAATAGAAATTATGAATAACCCAATTTCAAGCACTGAAATTGAAGCTGTGATCAAAAATCTCCCAAAAAACAAAAGCCCAGGACCAGATGGCTTCACAGCAGAATTCTATCAAACATTCAGAGACGAGCTAATGCCCATCCTTCCAACTCTTCCAAAAAATTGCACAGGAAGGAACACTTCCAAACTCATTCTACAAGGCCATCATCACCCTGATACCAAAGCCAGACAAAAACAACACAAAAAAAGAAAACTACAGGCCAATATCACTAGAACATAGATGCAAAAATCCTCAATAAAATTTTAACAAACAGAATTCAGCCAACACATCAAAAAGCTCACACACCATGATCAAGTTGGGTTTATTCCAGGAATGCAAAGTTTCTTCAATATATGCAAATCAATCAATATGATACACCATATTAACAAACTGAAAGATAAGAAACACATGATAATCTCAATAGATGCAGCAAAAGCTTTTGACAAAATTCAGCACCCATTTATGATTAAAACTCTTCAAACAAATGGACATAGAAGGAAGCTACCTCAACATAGTGAAGGCCATATATGATCAGCCTACAGCAAACATTATTCTCAACAGTGAAAAACTGAATGCATACCCCCTAAGATCAGGAACAAGACAAGGGTGTTCACGTTCACCACTATTATTCAACCTAGTTCTGGAAGTCCTAGCTACAGCAATCACAGAAGAAAAAGAAATAAAAGGAATATAGATTGGAAAAGAAGAAGTAAAGCCCTTACTGCTTGCAGATGACATGATACTGTACATAGAAAACCCTATAGATAGCATCAGAAAATTACTAGAGCTAATCAGTGAATTTAGCAAAGTTGCAGGATACAAAATCAATACACAGAAATCACTTGCATTTCTATATACCAATAATGAAAAAGCAGAAAAAGAAATTAAGGAATCAATCCCATTCACCATTGCAACAGAAAGAATTAAATACCTAAGAATAAACTTACCTAGGGAGACAAAAGAACTATACACAGAAAATTATAAAGCACTGATGAAAGAAATCAAAGATGACATAAACAGATGTAGAAATACTTCATGTTCCTGGGTAGGAACAATCAATATTGTGAAAATGACTATACTACCAAATGCAGTCTACAGAATCAGTGCAATCCCTATCCAATTACCAATGGCATTTTTCACAGAACAAGAACAAAAAATTTCGCAATTCATATGGAAACACAAAAGACCCCGAATAGCCAAAGCAGTCTTGAGAAAGAAGAATGGAGGTGGAGGAATCAACCTTCCTGACTTCAGATTATACTACAAAGCTATAGCCATCAAGAGAGTATGCTACTGGCAAAAGACAGAAATATAGACCAATGGAGTAAGATAGAAAGCTCAGAAATAAATCCATGCACCTATGGGTATTTTATTTTTGACAAAGGAGTCAAGATTATACAATGGGGAAGGACAGCCTCTTCAATAAATGGTGCTGGGAAAACTGAACAGCTACATGTAAAAGAATGAAATTAGAACACTTCCTAACACCATGCTGCTGCTGCTGCTGCTAAGTCGCTTCAGTCATGTCTGGCTCTGTGTGACCCCAGAGATGACAGGCCCACTAGGCTCTTCCGTCCCTGGGATTCTCCAGGCAAGAATACTGGAGTGAGTTGCCATTTCCTTCTCCAATGCATGAAAGGGAAAAGTGAAAGTGAAGTCACTCAGTCGTGCCCAATTCTTAGCAATCCCATGGACTACAGCCTACCAGGATCCTCCGTTCATGGAATTTTCCAGGCAAGAGTACTGGAGTGGGTTGCCATTGCCTTCTCCGTCCTAATATCATACACAAAAATAAACTCAAAATGGCTTAAGACCTAAATGTAAAACCAGAAACTATAAAACTCTCAGAGGAAAACATAGGCAGAACACTCAATGACATAAATCAAAGCAAGATTCTCTATGACCTACCTCCTAGAGTAACGAAAATAAAATCAAAAGTAAGACTGCAGATGGTGACTGCAGCCATGAAATTAAAAGATGCTTACTCCTTGGAAGAAAAGTTATGACCAACCTAGATAGCATATTCAAAAGTAGAGACATTACTTTGCCAACTAAGGTCCGTCTAGTCAAGGCTATGGTTTTTCCTGTGGTCATGTATGGATGTAAGAGTTGGACTGTGAAGAAGGTTGAGTGCCGAAGAATTGGTGCTTTTGAACTGTGGTGTTGGAGAAGACTCTTGAGAGTCCCTTGGACTGCAAGGAGATCCAACCAGTCCATTCTGAAGGAGATCAGCCCTGGGATTTCTTTGGAAGGAATGATGCTAAAGATGAAGCTCCAGTACTTTGGCCACCTCATGAGAAGAGCTGACTCATTGGAAAAGACTTTGATGCTTGGAGGGATTTGGGGCAAGAGGAAAAGGGTACGACAGAGGATGAGATGGCTGGATGGCATCACTGACTCGATGGACGTGAGTCTGAGTGAACTCCAGGAGTTGGTGATGGACCGGGAGGCCTGGCATGCTGCGATTCATGGGGTCGCAAAGAGTCGGACACAATTCAGCGACTGAACTGAACTGAAACAAGTGGGACCTTATTAAACTTAAAAAATTTTGCACAGCAAAGGAAATGATAAGCAAGGTGAAAAGGCAACCATCAGAATAGGAGAAAATAACAGCAAATGAAACAACTGACAAAGGATCAATTTCCAAAATATAAAAGCAGCTAATAAAACTCAATGCCAGAAAAACAAAGAACCCAATCAAAAAGTGGGAAAAATACCTAAACAGATATTTCTCAAAAGAAGACATACAGATGGGTAACAAACACATGAAAAAATGCTCAACATCACTCATTATTAGAGAAATGCAAATCAAAACCACAAAAAGACATCACCTCACAATGGTCAGAATGGCCATCATCAAAAAGTCTACGAACAATAAATGCTGCAGAGGGTGTGGAGAAAAGGGAACGCTCCTGCACTGTTGGTGGGAATGTAAATTGATACAGTCACTATGGAAGACAGTATGAAGATTCCTTAAAAAACTAGGAATAAAACCACCAAATGACCCAGAAATCCCACTCCTAGGCATATACCCCGAGGAAACCAAAACTGAAAAAGACACATGTATCCCATTGCTCATTGCAGCACTATTTACAATAGCTAGAACACAGAAGCAACCTAGATGTTCATCAACAGATGAATGGATAAAGAAGTTGTGGTACATATACACAGTGGAATATTACTCAGCCATAGAAAGGAACACATTTGAGTCAGTTCTGATGAGGTGGATGAACCTAGAACCTATTATACAGAGTGAAGTGAGTCAGTAAGAGAAAGTTAAATATCATATTCCAATGCCAACATCTGCTGGATCATGGAAAAAGCAAGAGAGTTCCAGAAAAACATCTATTTTTGCTTTACTGACTATGCCAAAGCCTTTGACTATGTGGATCACAATAAACTGTGGAAAATTCTGAAAGAGATGGCAATACCAGAACACCTGACCTGCCTCTTGAGAAACCTATATACAGGTCAGGAAGCAACAGTTAGAACTGGACATGGAACAATAGACTGGTTCCAAATAGGAAAAGGATTGTGTCATGGCTGTATATTGTCACCCTGCTTATTTAACTTCTATGCAGAGTACATCATGAGAAATGCTGGACTGGAAGAAAACACAAGCTGGAATCAAGATTGCTGGGAGAAATATCAATAACCTCAGATATGCAGATGACACCACCCTTATGGCAGAAAGTGAAGAGGAGCTAAAAAGCCTCTTGATGAAAGTGAAAGAGGAGAGCGAAAAAGGTGGCTTAAAGCTCAACATTCAGAAAATGAAGATCACGGCATCTGGTCCCATCACTTCATGGAAAATAGATGGGGAAACAGTGTCAGACTTTATTTTGGGGGGCTCCAAAATCACTGCAGATGGTGACTGCAGCCATGAAATTAAAAGACACTTACTCCTTGGAAGAAAATGATAGCATATTGAAAAGCAGAGACATTACTTTGTGCCGGGAGCCAGCGTGAGGAACTCTGCCCATGGCAAAGGTCATGAGGAAGGAGACTCGGTATTAGGCAAAGGAGAGATCAAGCCTCAGGAGACACCCTGTTTCCGAGCATCTACCCCCAAAACCAGAGTGCCTACTTTACTGTTTTATGCTCTCACTGACACCTCTGACTTTATGGGGGGCTGTCCCCCACCTCTCTGAGAGAAGGAGTTAACCTACAGCTCCAGTTAATAAAAATTCCTGGGCATGACAAGGGTGTCTCAGATCAAACCTCTCTGCTCGCAGACTAGCTTGTGTGACAGGATTATCCACACTCTTGCTGCTATGTACATGACTGTCTATAACTTCTCAACCATAAAAAGCATAGAGAGTTTGGAATATTTTGAAAGTCTTAGTTAGCATTGGGTTTTTCTAAAGATAAAAATCATGTTGGTGAAGGGTTTTCCATTTGTTGGGCCAATATTTGCTGCTAAGTCTCCATATTCCCGGAGAAGGAAGGCAATGGCACCCCACTCCAGTACTCTTGCCTGGAAAATCCCATAAACAGAGGAGCCTGGTAGGCTGCAGTCCATGGGGTCACCAAGAGTCGGACATGACTGAGCAACTTCACTTTCACTTTTCACTTTCATACATTGGAGAAGGAAATGGCAGCCCACTCCAGTGTTCTTGCTTGGAGAATCCCAGGGACAGGGGAGCCTGGTGGGCTGCCATCTATGGGGTCGCACAGAGTCGGACACGACTGAAGTGACTTAGCAGTAGCAGTAGCTCCATATTCCCTGCCCTTATAATGAATATAACTAGCATATAGAAGAAATAAGCATTAACCTTTAAAATTAATCATGTTAACCTTAGGCTAAGTAAATTCCTTTCTTAATTGTAACCCACTACACCCTCATGCTATAGGAATGCAACTTTATCTGGTACCTTTGGAGGGTGGTGCCTGGTTTAAGAAAAATCACCCCTGGAAAATAAGTTTCTGGTTGACTGACTATTATCAGAAAAGAAAGGATCATATAATGTCAGCAGGCCTCATGGCCAGAAGATGATGTAAAACCCCTAAGGCCTTTATGTATACTTTTATATGAAGCACCGGATTTTGATAAAGGTCAGGACTGCTGACCCCCGTGTGACTTTAAAATTTCCATTTGTCTCTATGTGTAACAAAAGGTATATAAGCAAACCTGAAAATAAAGAAAACGGATCAGTTTCTGGAAAGACTGATTCCCCCGTGTCATTCTTTCTTGTTCTCCGTTTTTCTGGCTGAATTCCCACCTGGAGCATGGGTGCTCGCCAAGCCTGCTAATTTTGCCCTGGCTTTTAAGTTCCACACGAGAGGGAGCCCAAGGCGGGGCACCTTCTGATATTCAAGTGGGCGCTGGTGGCATACGTAGGTGGTGCAAGCTTCTTGTCTCGAAGCTTTATTGGTATCCCACGTAAACCAAGCTATTCAGTCTCTTTTTCTCCACTAATTTTCCTACTACATTATTTCTTTCTAATCTCCCTCTATATCTTTAATTAAGCAATTAATTCCTAGGATGCTGATTCCGTCCCTGCTTCGAATTACCCTGGATCCACCAGGGCTGGATCCCGGCAACTTTGCCAACAAAGGTCCGTCTAGTCAAGGCTATGGTTTTTCCAGTGGTCATGTATGGGTGTAAGAGTTGGACGGTGAAGAAAGCTGAGTGCCGAAGAACTGATGCTTTTGAACTGTGGTGTTGGAGAAGACTGTTGAGAGTCCATTAAAATGCAAGGAGATTCAACCAGTCCATTCTGAAGGAGATCAGCCCTGGGTGTTCTTTGAGAAGGAATGATGATAAAGCTGAAACTCCAGTACTTTGGCCACCTCATGTGGAGAGCTGACTCATTTGAAAAGACCCTGATGCTGGGAGGGATTGGGGGCAGGAGGAGAAGGGGACGACAGAAGATGAGATGGCTGGATGGCATCACCGACTCAATGGACGTGAGTTTGAGTGAACTCCGGGAGATGGTGATGGACATGGTGATGCGACCATGGTTGCAAAGAGTCAGACACGACTGAGCGACTGAACTGAACTGAACTGAACACACATATAAGAAATCTAGAGAAATGTTACTGAAGAATTTATTTATAGGGCAGCAATGGAGAAATAGACATAGAGAGCAGACTTATGGATATGGGGAGAGGGGAGGAGAGGGTGAGATGTATGGAAAGAGTAACATTGAAACTTATATTACCATATGTAAAATAGATAGCCAACAGGAGTTTGCTGTATGGCTCAGGAAATTCAAACAGGGGCTCTGTATCAACCTAGAGTGGTGGGATGGGAAGGGAGATGGGAGGGAGGTTCAAAAGGGAGAGGATATATGTATACCTATGGGTGATTCATGTGGAGATTTGACAGAAAACAACAAAATTCTGTAAAGCAATTATCCTTCAATTTAAAAAATTAATTAAAAAAAGACAATCTTGGCTCAACAAGAAAAAATAAATAAAAACAAAACTCTCTGCAAGTGAAACCAAAATCATTAGCAAGCTGAATATGGCCTAGAGGCCACTGGTTTTCAACTTCTGAAACTGTATTTTAGGGGATATAACTCCCCATTTATATTAAACTTAGATTAGACATATACCTAATACTTGAGGGAAATCTTGCCCTGCCCTCAGCCCTCGCTAATAAAGAGGAAAAATAGTCTTTTATTCATATATTTGTGCTAAGTAGCACAACTTTCATAAAAGGATATCAATCCTTCCTTCCTTTACCTCAATCACCTATTAAAATATATCATTCTCCAGTCAAAACAAGTATTTTCCAGGTACCCCTGAGGACTCTAACCTCAAACTTACTAACATTCATCATCAAAGAACAGCTTAGAAGAAAATAATTTGAGCAAGGCAATCTAATAAATGTGCAGTCCACTCAGTCTAGTTAATACTCAAGAGTTCACATGATATATGGCCAAAAGCAAAATTTTAGTTTTGTTAGGTTTCACCCAATACAGAGCAATACTTATGAAAAACAATTTAACACACCTCACTGCCATATTTACTTTACCATAAGGATATCACAGGATATGTTGTTCGTTATTTAAGTGTTCTCTAAGGGTCCACAGAAGATACTCTTCCGAAGAATGGTATAATCTCATATATATGATCACTACATATGAATGAATAACAAGACAGGCTCATGACCTAGACCAGGATGACTCTTCGCTCAGTCATTTACTAGCAGTGTAACCTTGGATAGTTACTCAAGAATCCTACGCTTCAGCATACTCTTCCATTAAATAAGAGAAATAATCGCTATTTCCTCATAGAGCTGCTACACTGTTAAATGACATACTTTAATAAGCATATGCACACTGCGTAACAAAGTGTTTTTTACTTACTTCAATCTGGCCCATAAAGAAAAAAATCAATATAAAAGTTATCTGCTACTGACACTACAATTATACTTCCCTATTGTCATCTCCATTCCAGAAATACTTGAACCATTCTAAACATGGTAAGGCTAAATCCAAGGTTCTGCTTTCCTTATTCTGCTTTTGCCACAATTCCTTCACCTACTTTTAATTTAAAATTTCTGAATAGATAATATTAATACATTGACATGGAACAAAAATCAAATACTACATAAAAGTCTAAAATGAAGATTCTTCCTTTCAACACACCCCACATCCCTCATTCATTCAGTTAATTACTACTTTCCTTCCACAAGCACCTTGATTATTTTATTTCATAACACATCTTATAGCTCTTTCCATTAGTATACTGTTTTTTTGTTTGTTTGTTTTTTAATCACTGCAAAGTATTCACAGAATGGATATACCATAACTTATTTGACTGGTCTCTGATTGATGTGTTTTGGGACATTACCCACCACAAATTGCATATATTAGTTGACAAATATTTGTAGGCAGAGTATATAAAATAAAGAGGGACAAAAGTAACAATCTTCAAATGTCTGAGTATTGTTTCTTATGTAATTCATAAGCATTTTAAGTACATATTTTTATATTAGTTATGCTGCTGCTGCTGCTACTAAGTCGCATCAGTCGTGTCCGACTGTGCTGCCCAACAGGCTCCTCTGTGCCTGGGATTCTCCAGGCAAGAATACTGGAGTGGGTTGCCATTTCCTTCTCCAATGCATGAAAGTGAAAAGTGAAAGTGAAGTTGCTCAGATGTGTCCGACCCTCAGTGACCCCATGGACTGCAACCTTCCAGGCTCCTCCGTCCATGGGATTTTCCAGGCAAGAGTACTGGAGTGGGTCGCCATTGCCTTCTCCTATATTAGTTATATCTAAAGCAATTAACATTATTTGGGGAAGTCCTACACATCTAAATACACAGAATCATACTGTTTTGTATGATTGAAAGAGTTATAAAGTCATATTCCTGCCTCATATCAAACATGTGACACGGAAATTTTCACAAATGATATGAAAATGAAAATTTAGACAAATATGATAAAAGGTGTTCTCCGCAACACTCACTGTCACACAAAATATATAAGCATGCAACAAAAGAGACTAGCAGTCAAAAGTTTTAGATTACATGGTAATTTCTGATGATTCTGCTACAACAAATTAGGCAAAAGTTATTTTTATCAAGGTAAGGTCTCAAAATCAGTGGAGTAAGAAATCTTTGAAACTTGCAGGAGACATACATCACTTAATCCTCTGAGGTTAAGTTCTATTTATCTCATTGAAAATCTTTTGGATTGACTGCAGGCAAAGAGGCTGTAAATTATTGGGTTTTCTATGTTTTCATTTCCTGGAGCTCCATCGCCTTTGCACTTTAACTTGTACCAACACACCCACCTTTAAGACACATATCCCAACTCCCAGGGACCTTTTGCTCTTTTATCAGGCTGTTTAGTATCAAAATTATAATATAAAGCTTTGGTTTGAATAACATATAAATTCTGTGGTATGGCAATAAAAAAAGACAACTACTTCAGGAAATAGTCTGCAGGTGGCCTAATATAGTCAAGATGTTGAACTCTAATCTGTAGATTACATACATAGAGCAATTTGCAAGGTCTGTGTTTCAGGAACAAGGTGAAAAGTATTAATCATAAATAAGAAGAGAGAGGGGAAAGCTGAGAAGAGCAATAGTAATTCAAGTCTGTATTAACTCTTCCTCCACCAGGAAAGGCACAGTCCTGGGGAGACAGCAAATAGAGTGTGGGTCTATGGGTGGAGTAACACTCTCTGAAAGACCCAGTCAGGCAATGACAAAGTCCAACACTAGGAAGAGCTTCTCAGAAAGAATAGAGGTCACCAGGGCTGAAGGTTTAGCTCCCCATCTGCAGACATTTGAGGACCCACAGAATAGGTATAATAGCTATTTGTGGTCATCATATAGATAACCCATTTGTAATACAGTTGCACTTCATTAGAGTGAGTTTCTTCACTTGTCAATATCAAGAAATGAATCAACTGAAAAAATGATCTAATGTTAATTAGAGGCTCTGTTTGGCAGGAATTTATCTCTTTTATTAGCACAAATGCGAAAAACACCTAAATAAGAGTGTTGAGTAAAGTTTTTGAAACATAAATTCCATGAGGGAAAATAAGAAGGCTCCTTGGTAGTTAAAATTAAGGCTGAGAATCAGAGACTAACAAAATAGTTATAGCCCATTTCCACAATCTTCCCTTCCTTCTAATCTTACCTCAGACATAACAGGTTAATAAGGAAAATTAGAACTTTCAGACTGAGGCAATTTAATGAGGAAATCTGCTCTCAGGGTTTAAAGAACACAAAGTTCAGGAAGTGTCTTCTCTAGTCAAGTGGACATCTTTGACTTTGAAAGATAGATAGAGTCTAAGAGGTGATGCTGAAAAGGAGGGAAAACTTAGCTGCTGACTGATTCTGACCTTTTCCAGGCATATCGGTTCAAGTCCTTCAAAAAGCAAATGCCAGACACAAGCACAATCTCTTGCAGCCAACTGTGGAACACACCTATTAGGGGAAACACATGTGAAACACAAAGAAAGGGAAGCAGCAGCAGGTGAGAAGGGCCTTTAGGTCTGTCCAAAAAGCAGATCTACTCCCTAGGAAGAAAGAGAATATTGAGTAGGAGAGCCTCACACTGCAATGTAACTCTGCAAAAGTCTCAACCATGCCAACAGGACACCACAGAGCAAAGACTGCCAGTGAGCAGATCCCTGAACTGGTCAGGAATGGCTCCACTCTAGCAATCCCATCAATGTCAGACAGTAACTGAAGCAATGCAGAAAGGACATGGCCTCAGCAATAACGCTGCAGGAGATCCCAAAATACAGTGGCTGAAGGCTGTGGGTGACTACAAGCTCCACAGCAGGTTCTCTCAAGAAGGGAGCGATGAGAAGCTCTGTCAAGGCTGCCACAGCCCACCCTTGTGCTGCAAGGATCCACTTGTACACTCATGTTGGGAAGCAGCTGCTCTACAGTTCCTGTGGGCCTCTCCTAAGGAGACACTCAGAAGAAAAATGTGAGCAGGACAAACATGGTCCCCATTACTGCAATTATTCTCAGGGCTGCAACTCACCTCCGTCCTCCAGTGTCTATCAAAATTCCCTTCCTTTCACCTATCACTTCTGCAGGTCTTGGTAGCTGGTGTGATTAAGTGACCCAACCACTCTTTAGGTCTCTGAAAGTGTTAGTTGCTCAGTCACGTCCATCTCTTTGCAACCCCCCCATGGACTATAACCCACCAGGCTCCTCTGTCCCTGGGATTCTCCAGGCAAGAATACTGGAGTGGGTTGCCATGCCCTTCTCCAGGGGATCTTCTCAACCCAGGGCTCGAACCTGGGTCTTCTACACTGCAGGCAGATTCTTTGCCATCTGAGCCACCAGGGAAATCCTTAGGAGTCTGAGCCTCTGGCAGTCATATCTTCATCATCCCAGGGTAGTTGTGACATGCCCATTCATGTTAAAATTAGTGGCTCACTCGAGTGCCACCCATAGTCAACCTGCTGCCGCTGTGCAGAAGCAATTTTTACCTCTTTTAGCTCATCTGGGTCCTGCCTGTTGGGCCCTGACACAAGAGTCTAAAGTAAACCATTGCAACCACAGTTTGCAGTGAAACTGTAGCCTTGCTATGTCCTCTATGGAAAGACTGCACCCACTATAGGACTGGGACGACTAACCATGCAGAGCTCAGAGGTGCAGAGATACACACAGCTACATGAAGTACCCCAGTGGAACACTGGGAGCTACAGTAAGTAGAACTACCTGTTTCCACCTCCTGCTTCCCAGACCATGCAGCCTGGGGATAGAGAATCAAGTGGAAATTTCTAATTTAGTGCCTATACTGCATTCTGAAAGATGGCAGCCCATCCTTGCAGAGTATTTCCTCTGAGTTGGAGCTTCATCTGTGGCTTCTCAAGGCTGTTTCAGCATTCCAAGAGGCCAACTGCCTCTGGATGGTACAGTTTGTGATATAACCAGTGGACGCCAAGGCACAGCACCCCTTCCTCACCAATACACACACACACACAAACACACATTTCCCAACAAACTCAGTCCCTTGTTCTAATGCTGCATTGTATGTGATTCCATACCTGTGGATCAAGGACTCAACTGGTAACATTAAACATATACTAAGTTGACAAGTAAAAATGATTAATTATATGCTAAATTTAAAAATCAATAAAATAGTTATTGCCCCAGAAGCCCAGAATCAAATACCCACAGCAATGTCCTACTTCATCAATACATACCATACTTTTAACAAGAACATATAAATGCTCTTCAGGTATTGATAAGCCATCATCACAAACCCTTAATCATAATCACTGAAAATACTCAAGTGGTAACAAAAATGTATTTTTATGCCCAATATTTATTAGTTGGCAACAGTTAATACTAACCATAATTTCCATTGGGTTGGTCACAAAGTTCATTAGGGCTCTTCGAAAAACCAAAATGAAAAATCGAAATGAACTTTGTGGCCAACCCAATAAAATTAATTGGTAATATTTAACAAGTTCAGTTCTATGAATTTTAAATTATTATACTGTACATTTTTAAATCCAAATTTTACAACAAAATGGTGATATATATGTTGCTATTTTTAGATTATATATCTAATTCAAGTTCAAATAATCAAATTACTAAATTAATGTACATCACTAATACAATATTTATTCAAAGATTGCTACATAATCTTTTATATTTTCAGATTCATTCTAAATAGAAACTTTCTAAACTGTCCAATGGCCAGGTTTATTATGCTAACTTCATTTGAATAAGTAATGAACTTAGAAAATAAATCTACACAATTTCAGAACAATGCAATATGTCCAAAAGCAGGATAAAAAATGACCCTAACTTTATTTTTTTCTCTTGACAGTCAAGAAGATTTATTAATATAGGATGCTTCTGAGGGATACAAGCAGGCAGGCAAGGAGCTCTGCCAACACAAACTTTAATTCAGAGTAATTTTCTTCCTGAAAACCCAAAGCAGTTGTTTGTTTGTTTCTTTCTTTCCCATATGCCCCATATGTTGACAATGGTCTTGTTTATGAAGAAAAGGAAATCTGCAACTCACCTTTGTACACCATAAGGCCTTTCCAAAATAGGCTCTTTGAATGGAGGAGGAATGTGACCAAAATAATCAGGATAAGCCACTTCTGAATATTCCGGGACAGACTTTGTATTTTTCACAATCTCAATATAAAGATCAGAGTCATGGAGTGTTGGTACATCAGGGACTTCAACTGACGCTTGTTCCACTGATGAAGTAGACTCCGTGTCTTCATCATCTTCAGTTTCGACTCCGGTACAGCAGAGCTTGCCTAGCTGAACCGTTCTTCCCTCAAACAGAACATTTCCACAAGCAGCCACATGTGAACATGCTTTAGTGCATGTAAGGACAGTGACAGGGAGACTATAGTCCTTCATTCCTGCAGTAAAACCTGGGGCTGTTTGAGATGGAATATTCTGCAACGTAATTCGGTCCAAGGCCTTCACTATATCATTGTTTAAGCCGTGGCCTGATGAAATAGTTCTACTTTCATCACCGAGCTGCTGTTGTAATGTTCTGTCATTATCTTTAATGTCTTCTTTTGCCAGATCCACAGAGGCAGGTTTCTTATTACCTTCATCTCCTTTAGGAGACACAGTCGTCTTCATTACAATTCCTTTCCTTAAATTGCCTGAATTCCCAGATGCTTCCTCTCCCGCTGTGGGAACAACAATAGGACCACGAACTTTTCCCTCAAATACAAAAGGCTTTGGTTCTTTGGAGATTAAATCATAGCCCTTTGAAAATAAAAAAAAAAATATTTACTCTTTTATGTGTAAATATTAACACATATTAAAACACACACAAAACTAAGATCATATTTTATATGCTGATTCAGAAACCTAACAAGTGAAAATTTTAAAGATGGATACAACAGGTACATTTTAAATTTGCTAACAGAAGATAAAATGTTTAACCAGCACAAAATTCATTATACCTGTTTTACTACTATAAAAATAGTTCCTATAAATAACAAACATGGGAAGTTTTAGGAAAGCATAAAGACATTAATATCATTCAAAATCTATTAAAGGAAATACAACAGCTAAATTGTTATTCATTGATTCAACAGATATTTAGAGTGGTTGTTTTGTGCCAAGCACTGTTCCAGGCACTTAAGATTAATCAGGTTAAAAGAAAAAAAAAAAAAAACCTCTTTCCCCTTTGTAGCTTATATTCTTCCAGGGAAGAAGGGGAAAGGACTGTCAAAACCAAAATTAATAAACATTATGAAAATATATTTTATGGAATGTTAGAAAGGGGTAACAGAGGAAAGGGGTAATAGGAATCAGGAGTGCTGGGGGAGGAGAGGTAGGTGGCAGTATCAATGCCATTGGTTAGGGAGGCCTCACTGAGCAGATACAAGCAAAGACAGTGAAGGTGGCTGGTACCCAGGCCCCTGAGTGGGAGAAGGCCTGGTGTGGTCATAGAACAGCAAGGAGTTAACGTTAAGATGGCCAGAACTGAAGGACCAAGATGAATTCCAAGGGGTAAAGAGGGCCAGATACTGTAGGGCCCTGCAAGCTGTTTTAAGAATTTTGGTTTTTACCCTGAAAGAGACTGGGAGTCACTGGAAGGTTTTGAGAAGAGTGCCATGACGTGACTTATTTGGGGAGGGAGGAGCAGACAAAAACCAAAAACTGTAGTACAGTGTTTCTTAACAACAGCATTTAAACATTTGGGGCTAAATAATACTTTTGTTTAATTTGGTTCTGTCTTTCTGGGGAGGAGCAGGGCACCAGAGTGGGGTGGGTATAGAAGTAGGAAGACCAATTAAGAGTCTTCTGCAGGGACTTCCCTGATGGTCCAGTGGTTAAGAATCCCCCTTCCAATGCAGGGGACATGGGTTTTATCCTTGGTTGGGTAACTAAGATCCCACATGCCAAGGGGCAACTAAGCCTGCACACTGCAACTACTAAGCCTGCGTGCTCTAGAGCCTATGAGCCGCAACTAGAGAGAAGCCCAAGCCACAGTGAAGATCCTGTGTGCCTCAACTGAGACCCAGCACTGCCAAATAAAAATAAATAAACAAAAAAAATGTTTTTAAGAAAGAATCTTCTGCAGTTACCTACGGAAGCTGGTAAGAAGTGGTTGTATTTTAAGTGCACTGTCAGCCAGAGACAGGATATCCTAAAATTGACCAGATACAGGGTAGAAGGTACAAATAGAGGTCATAGATGATGCCAAGTGTTTGCCTGAACAACTGAAAAGCATCAGGAGCTAGCTCTGATATGTTAAGTGTGAGCTATTCATATACAGACAAGGACGTAAAGCAGGCAAATGGATGTATGCTTCAAGAACTCAGCAGAAACCTGTATACAGAAGATGTAAATTTGAGAGCCATTCACATATAGGTACTACTCTAAGCCATGAGACTGGAAATTATCAGTGAAAAGACACAGAGAAGAGGAAAAAGACTGTACCTTGGGATATTACAATCTTAAAGAGGTTGAAAAACGAAAATGAAACAACAGGATATGGGGAAGGAAAAACTGCGCTGGAAAGATAAAAAACCAGGAAAGGAAAGTGTCCTGGAAGACAAGTTTAAAAAAGTATACGGCTGACAGATCAAGTAGTCTTTTCTCTTTCTATACTTTTAGACATTATTTTGATCTATATAACACTTTATCAAAGAAAATACCTCAATTAAGCTAACCTTTATTCTATTGTTTGGCATTAAATCTTTTACAAATTAGGGAAGGATTTAAGCCATTTCCAAAATTTTGCTATTAGAAAGAACTCTGCAATGAACATCCTTTTGCATAAAATTTTTTGTTTAGGATAATTTCCTAAGCACTGAAATAAAATTACAGGGTCAGATACTAATCAATTTTAATGTTTAATACAAGTTGCCCAAATGCTTTCCAAAAAATACTTATATTAATACTATTCCCAGTAACTTTATAAGAGAGTATCTAATTCAACTTCTGTATTCTTTGACAACATTAGGTACTACAGTTTTTAAAAGCTTTTTCTAAAGTGGTAGATAAGAAGTATCATCTTACTACCACTTTAATTACTACTGGAAAAGCAAACAATTTTCCATACATCTATTAATCAGTTTAATTCTTCATAGGTAACATATCTGTTGCTAGAATATAGGGTTTTTCTTGTTTTGTAGTATAAATTCGCACATTTATTTACACACACACACACACACACACTCATATACATACACACACACATACACAAATACACATCCCTTAATCCATTTTTACAACAATTTTTCTGGATTTGCAATTCATCCTTTAATTGTATTTAACTTCTACACACACATGATGTAGTCAAAATTAAGAATCTTATCCTCTGTGATTCACTCTTTGAATGTCCACTGTATTTAAAAAAAAACAAACACTGAATCAAACATAATTCACTTTCAATCTCTGTACTCTTATCTAGTCCCAGGAGACAAGGAGGTACAAAGGAAGTAATGGGTAAGTCTCTCTGCATTAAAAGGGTTGAAGAGAAGACATCCGCATTAAAAAAAATCTGTTGTAGGAAACCTGGTGGGCTGGGTATCTACCCGACAGAAACATACACAATTGTTGGATAAAATATTAAGGTATTTTGGAAGTTTCCTAGTGGTCTAGTAGTTGGGATTCAGTACTTGCACTGCTATGTCCTGGGTTCAATCTCTGGTCAGGCAACCAAGATAACCACAAGCCATGTAGCATGGCCAAAAAAAAAAAAAAGAAGAAGAAAGAGATATACTAAAAGACAGGACCCCAAAGTTGATCCCAAACTGAAGGAGGTTTTCACTTGGAAAACAATTTGTAAAAACAGGTGACCGGGGGTTTAGGTTTTCCTATCTCAAAAAATATAAAGAACAGGACAGTAACCCAGAGTTTTCATAAGGTAGGGAGCCCAACAGAAGACCCCTCCTCCCATGAAGATGGAACCCCAGAAAACTAAATCTTCAATATAGAGGACCTAGAAATACCCCACCACAAACCAAATAACAGCAAGGAAAGACAACAGTCTCAAACCTTAGCACTAAGAGGTTGAAGAATAGCACTACTCACAAAATGATACCAAAAGCCTGCCATCAAATCACATGAATCTATAGCCTGATTCACATTACCTGGGTGGTACAGAAACCCTCAATGAAGAATTTAATCTATTACAGTGCCTGTCAAAACCGACAACAACAAAAATTTCTGGAATTTCCACAAACAAAATTATTAAGAAAATGAGCAAAAAGAATTGATGCTTTTGAACTGCGGTGTTGGAGAAGACTCTTGAGAGTCCCTTGGACTGCAAGGAGATCCAACCACTCCATCCTAAAAGAAGTCAGTCCTGAACATTCACTGGAAGAACTAATGCTGAAGCTGAAGTTCCAATACTTTGGCCACTTGATGCGAAGAGCTGACTCACTGGAAAAGACCCTGATGCTGAGAAAGATTCAAGGCAGGAGAAGGGGATAACAGAGGATGAGACAGTTGGGTGGTATTTCCAACTCAGTTGCCATGAGTTTGTGCAAACTCCAGGAGATGGTGAAGGACAGGGAAGCCTTGGTGTGCTGCAGTCAATAGGGTCACAAAGAGTCGGAGTGACTGAGTGACTGAATGGCAACAAAGTTTGCCTTTGAATTTTCCTAGTGGCTCAATAGTAAAGAATCTCCCTGTAATGCGGGAGACACAGGTTTGATCCATGGGTCGGGAAATACCCTGGAGAAGGGAATGGCTATCCACTCCAGTATTCTTGCCTGGGAAATCCCATGGACAGAGTTTGATGGGCCAAAGTCCAAGGGATCACAAAAGAGTTGGATATGATGAAGTGACTAAACAACAACAACAAAGTTTTCTTTTATAATAAAAAGAAAGAAGAAAGAAGGACCCTAATTAACTTCAGAATTTAGTAAAAACACATTTACCATTTAATCAAGATTAACTAGAATTTCTGCATATATATCAAATTTATACTTTAAATGAATACAAGTTTTATACATAAATTATACCTCAAGAAAGTTTAATAAAACAAAAATAACAAGACTTCAAAGTTTTCAAACAAAGGTGAAAAAAGGTAAATGAGGAAAACAATAATCCAAATGAAAGCAAGAGAAGATACAGAGATGAAACAAACAAAAATACAAAATAAGATCTCTTAATTCAAATATATGAATAATTATAAGTAATCTACATGCTCTAGATAAATACGAAAGACTCAGGGTTTAGTCTCAAAATCCAAGTATTAACACATGCTGTTTAACAGATAAACAACTAAGGATACCAAAAAGTTGGTGAAAAGATTTTAAAAGATACTAGGCAAGTAACTAAAATTTATGTAACTATATCAATATTAAAAAAAAAAAAACTTTTGCCTTCAAGTCTTAGAGATAAAAACTAACTTCACTAAATGGTTCAACTCAAAAGGAAAAAAATCAATTTACACTTATACACAATAAATAATAAGCTTCCAAAAATATGTAACAAAAACTGACAGACATGCAAAAAGACAGAAACAAATTCACAATCATAGTGAGAAATCTTTAATACCCTTTTCTCAGTAATTGATTACACAGGAATAAAAATTTAAAAGGACAGAAAAGAACTTCTAAATATAATTAACAATCTTGTTCTTGTATAGGCAAATATACAATTGGGCCTAATGGGAGCAGAATGTTTTTCAAAGACATGAGAAATAGTAGTAAAAGATGACCTCGTTCAAACTCATAAGATAAACCTCAAAAATTTCAAAAGATTATAATCATAAAGAGATGTCCTCTCACTGTACTACAATATGCTAGAATTCAATAAAAAGATGAAGAAACGGCAGATTAAGGAGGCAACTTAAACATTATCCAACGAAAAAAACCATAATGGACAAAAAGCTTCAAAACAAAGACAAAGAGGGCAATAAATAGCAAAATCTGTTTGATGCAACTAAAACAGTCATTAGAGGAAAATTTATAGCCTATAATGTAAATATTAGAAGAAAGGACTGAAAACTACTAGATTAAGTTGATTAAAAAGAGAGAGAGAGAGAATGAAATCAGGAAAAATAAAGACATGGCATATTAAGCATAACATTTAGAAACACGGGGATTAACTTCAAAAACATATGGAAAGTTGATTGTAGGAAACAGTAGATAGGAAGGAGGAAACATTTTTTTCCAATTAAACTATGCAAAACTATTTGCTCTTTAAACTCTGTCCATGCATAACTAATAAAAATTTAAAACCAAATTTAAAAGAAGGGAAAAAAAACAACAAAGTCCATATGGTAAATGACATTATGCTAATACAGATGTATGAAAGAAGAGCTGTGAAAATGCAGGATTCTGATACTTCTAATATTCTGCCATCAAGAAACAAAAGGAAACAAAACTATACTTATCACAACAAATAAATAATTATAGCTTTAAACACATGTGCTAAGTCCCCTTGAAAAAGTCTGTTGTTAATTATGCTGTTAATTCTGTTGACTTTAAATGCACTCATTTTACCTTCATCAGGCCATTGAATAGTACCTTTAATACATCTGGAAATAAACTGAGTGGTGTTAAAGATACAAACAAACACATCAGGTAATTTTAACTTCAGAGATTGATGTTGAAAGTGACATGCATATCCAAGTGGAAAAAGTCATCATCAGTATTAATTCATTTCTGTTCAATAACTCATGACCTGCTAGTATTTGATACAAGGATAGCTGAAAAGATTCTTCTCAACACTTCCTATTTCAGTTCAGTTCAGTTCAGTCGCTCAGTAGCGTCCGACTCTGGGACCCCATGAAGCAAGCACACCCAGCCTCCCTGTCCATTACCAACTCCTGTAGTCCACCCAAACCTATGTCCATTGTGTCGGTGATGCCATCCAACAATCTCATCCTCTGTTGTCCCCTTCTCCTACTGCCCTCAATCTTTCCCAGCATCAGGGTCTTTTCAATGAGTCAGCTCTTTGCATCAGGGGGCCAAAGTATTGGAGTTTCAGCTTCAGCATCAGTCCCTCCAATGAACACCCAGGACTGATCTCCTTTAGGATGGACTGGCTGGATCTCCTTGCAGTCCAAGGGACTACCAAGAGTCTTCTCCAACACCACAATTCAAAAGCATCAGTTCTTTGGCGCTCAGCTTTCTTCACAGTCCAACTCTAACATCCATGCATGATGACTGGAAAAACCATAGCCTTGACTAGATGGACCTTTGTTGACAAAGTAATGTCTCTGCTTTTGAATATGCTATCTAGGTTGGTCATAACTTCCTTCCAAGGAGTAAGCATCTTTTAATTTCACGGCTGCAGTCACCATCTGCAGTGATTTTAGAGGCCAAAAAAATAAAGTCTTGACAGTGTTTCCACTGTTTCCCATCTATTTGCCATGAAGTGATGGGACTGGATGCTGAATGCTTAGTTTTCTGAAGGCTGAGCTTTAAGCCAACTTTTCCACTCTCCTCTTTCACTTTCATCAAGAGGCTCTTTAGTTCCTCTTCACTTTCTGCCATAAGGATGGTGTCATTTGCATATCTGAAGTTATTGATATTTCTCCCGGCAATCTTGATTCCAGCTTGTGCTTCTTCCAGCCTAGCATTTCTCATGATGTACTCTGCATATAAGTTAAATAAGCAGGGTGACAATATACAGCCTTGATGTACTCTTTTCCCTATTTGGAACCAGTCTGTTTTTCCATGTCCAGTTTTAACTGTTGTTTCCTGACCTGTATACAGATTTTTCAAGAGGCAGGTCAGGTGATTTGGTAGTCCCATCTCTTTCAGAATTTTCCACAGTTTATTGTGATCCACACAGTCAAAGGCTTTGGTATAGTCAATAAAACAGAAACAGACATTTTTCTGGAACTCTCTTGCTTTTTTGATGATCCAGCAGATGTTGGCAATTTGATCTCTGGCTCTTCTGCCTTTTCCAAAACCAGCTTTAACATCTGGAAGTTCATGATTCATGTATTGCTGAAGCCTGGCTTGGAGAATTTTGAGCACTGCTTTACTAGCGTGTGAGAGGAGTGCAATTGTGTGATAGTTTGAGCATTCTTTGACATTCCCTTTCTTTGGGATTGGAATTAAAACTGACCTTTTCCAGTCCTGTGACCACTGCTGAGTTTTCCAAATTTGCTGGCATGTTGAGTGCAGCACCTTCACAGTATTGTCTTGTAGGATTTGAAATAGCTCAACTGCAATTCCATCACCTCCACTACCTTTGTTCATAGTGATGCTTCCTAAGGCCCACTTGACTTCACATTCCAGGATGTCTGGCTCCAGGTGAGTGTGAGTGATGATACCATCATGATTATCTGGGTAGTGAAGATCTTTTTTGTACAGTTCTTCTGTGCATTCTTGCCACCTCTTCTTAGTATCTTCTGCTTCTGTTAGGTCCATGCCATTTCTGTGCTTTATTGAGCCCATCTTTGCATGAAATGTTCCCTTGGTATCTCTAATTTTCTTGAAGAGATCTCTAATCTTCCCAACTGAGCTATCATTGGTTCCTATTTAGAACCAACCAATGATAGCTCAGTTAGTAAAGAATCCACCTGCAGTGCAGAAGACCCCAGGTTGATTCCTGGGTTAGGCAGATCCACTGGAGAAGGGAGAAGCTACCCACTCCAGTGTTCTTGGGTTTCACGTGTGGTTCAGCTGGTAAAGAATCCACCTGCAATGCAGGAGACCTGGGTTTGATCCCTGGGTTGGCAAGATCCTCTGGAGAAGGGAAAGACTATCTACCCTAGTATTCTGGCTTGGAGAATTCCACAGTCTGTATAGTCCATGGGGTCGCAAACAGTTAGACACAACTGAGTGACTTTCACTTCACTTTTCACACTTAGTAAAAAATAACCTACTTTTCTCTATTCCCACATCAACTGCCATTTTTATGCACAGTATATAATTTTTATATGTATATAAGACAGAGATGAAAATAGACCATTTCTTCACAGAATAATCAATTCCTACCCCAAATCCCTTCCACAATATTTTTTCTGCTTTGAATTGCCAGTGTTTGTTATCACTGGGTTTTTTAGTGGGCACAAAAGTGTTAAAAGAGCAGCCAGATACTTCCTGTAGGTTGCACAAAAGAAAAATACCCTACATTCTTTCTCAAATGCCTCTTCCTGCCTTATTCTTTTTCTTTTTGACAAATATCCTCTCCTTCACTCCTGTCCTCTTTCCCGACTTCCTCTGTCCTATCACTGATTTCAACATACCCTCCAAGGTCCGCCAAACCTATGGGGAGTACCAAGATAGTAGGCGAGGGAGAGAGGGAGCAACTTGCTGCCTCTTCCATCGCATCCAAAGCTCATTGTTTCCCAGAAAACCTGAACAATTAGAATTGTGAAATGCAAACATTAGCTAGCAAGTACTTCTCTATTTTTATCTCTCAATAGCTTTGCATTTAAGTCTTTTTCTTTAAGCAACTGAAAAATAAGTGTGAAACTTGAGGGAAGGGGTTTACATAAGTAAATCCAAGATTATATGATTCAAACCCTTCATTTTACAATTTAAGCTCCTGGGCAGTTTCAGGAACCCACAAATGAGCAGCAGAGTGAGTGCTAAAAATTAGATCTACTACTTGCCATCAATTCAATCAGCTTTATCATTTAATAGCTATGCAATCCAGGTTGTATATTATATTCTAGAAAATAAATGAGGATTTGTCGTTGTTCAGTCACCAAGTTGTGTCTGACTCTTTGCGACCCCATAGACTGCAACACATCAGGCTCCCCTGTTCTTCATTATCTCCCAGAGTTCACTCAAACTCATGTCCCTTGAGTTGGTGATTCGATCTAACCATCTCATCCTCTGCAGCCCCCTTCTCCTTTTGCCTTCAATCTTTCCCAGCATCAGGGTCTTTTCCAAAGAGTTGGCTCTTTGCATCAGGTGACCAAAGTACTGGAGCTTCAGCTTCAGCATCGGTTCTTCCTGATGAATATTCAGGGATGATTTCCTTTAGGATTGACTGGTTTGATCTCCTTGCTGTGCAAAGGATTCTCAAGAGTCTTCTCTAGCACCATGGTTCAAAAGCATCAATTCTTTGATGCTCAGCCTGCTTTATGGTCCAACTCTCTCATCCATGCATGACTACTAGAAAAACCATAGACGGACTTTGGTCAGCAAAGTGATATCTCTGCTTTAATACACTGACTAGGTCTGTCATAGCTTTCCTTCCAAGAAGCAAGCCTCTTCTAATTTGATGGCTGCAGTCACCATCCACAACAATTTTGGAGCCCAAGAAAAAAAAATCCGTCACTGTTTCCACATGTCCCCCTTCTTGCCATGAAGTGATAGGACCAGATGCCATGATCTTCGTTTTTTGAACACTGAGTTTTAAGCCAGCTTTTTCACTCTCATCTTTCACCCGTATTGAGAGGCTCTTTTGTTCCTCTTCACTGTCTGCCATGACAATGGTATCATCTGCATATCTGAGTTTATTGATATTTCTCCTGGTAATGAATTCTTTAAGTTGCTTCATAAGGAGAGTTGACTTCTTGTCAACATTTCAGAAACAACTTCCAGCTGTCCTCATTCCCTGACATTCCATGATTATATGGTGACTATTAGGAAAAACAATTTAACTAGCACAGACTATATTTTTAATTAAGTATTTTCTCTCATCAGAAATGCCATTCTAATGCTTTTTCAAAGTTAATAAAAACTATGTCAATTATTTTGATTAAAAGAATGATTAAAAAATTTAAAAGCTAGTCCAAAATTTAAATGACCTAGTTCTCTCATTTTACAGATAGCAGTTTCTCATTTTGCAGCTCAGAATGTTGAAACAATTCTCCAAAGTCACTCAGAAAAGCAATGCTAAGTTCAACTTTTAGAAATGAAATGCAGAAAGAAAAGAGTGATTATGGGTCTAAGAAAAAAGAACTCTTTCTTAAAATGAGTTAAGATTCTGAATTATCTATATTTATACCTGAAAATCATCAACAAGCTCAGGGAAAAGGTGTTCATACATTTTAAGTTCTTCTATTGTTCGTCCTGGTTCTTGCTGGGGTTTTAGTTTGTTAATATCCGTTTCAATATCATCATTCTGAAATAATAAAAGTGGAATGTCATTAATTAAGAAAAGTACATTTCAGACTTAAAGTTTCCAAATTATTAATTACATGCACACAGAGAATAATTACTACAGAAAGGCTGCATAAATTTCATTGTAAAATAAAACTTGCTTATATTTTTTGGTTGTTGTATTATTGTTGTCTTGGTTGTTTTGTTTTCTTTTAATCAAAGATTATTCTAACATAATACAGTATTTGGGCTCCTCAAGATAAAAAAACTAACATCAAGATCAATACAAAAGTATGCTCCCTGCCCCCAATCTCACTAACTGCCATCATTTTGCTTAGATTAAAGGGCAGTACAACTTCGGAAAACTAAACTGAAAAACCTAAGTATATGATGGTAGCGGTGATAATCAAAATAACTTTTATCAAGCAATGAAAATATGTGAGGCAATATGCTAAGGATTTTACCTTATGATCTAATTTAATCTGCGTAAGAATACTGTAAAGTAGTATCATCATCTCCATGTAACTAAAGAAGAGACTGAAGTACAAAGAGATTAAGTGGCTTGCAAACAAGAGCAGAATGTAAAATCAATCAGTGATTTCAGAGAATACACTGTTAGCCAACCTAATGCATTGCCTCAAGAGAAAGCAATGGTTATCACACACTCTTATATTCCATGGTCAATAAAGTTCCCTTAGAAAAGATTCAGTATCATCATTCACTCTATTGTTAAGGGAAAAAACACTGAGGAGTGAAACAACAGCTGGAAATGATTTCCATGTCTCCCTGGGCAAAAAAATAGAAGATAAATGTAAAGAAATATGACTTCATAGGAAAATGTATATTAATTATTGTATCAGATACATAAAATATATAATTTCATATATCCTTAAATTAGGCTTTGAAGAACCAAAAATATGTAATTTTCTTGATTAGCATCTATTAAAGTATATAATATTTTCAAAATAATAAAAAAACTTTAAAGATATTCCTTTCTCTAAACATACTAGCAGTCTAATATTCAGGATTAATTTATGATGATATAGCTTTACAGCATGTCCATTTGAAAAAAATTTTTTTTAATTTACCTGTAAAATAGGCACAATGAGGAAAGAAAACTACTTTCAGAAGTCAACAGCAAAATATTTGTGTTTTGGTTTGGGGAAAAACATAAATAAACAGCTCCTAACACATTCAGGAAAAATAAACCTCCTACTTCTTAAAATTCTTCTAAAATTATGGAGGGAAAAAAAGAATACACTGAAGTTTATAAACTGACGAGTTCTGGCAATCTGAAGACAAGTCTTCTAGAACCTCCAAATTTCTACAAATTTTCTGAACTCTGAAAAATCTAGGGCAAAGAGAACGGAATCACTACAGGTTTAACAACTGTGTTCAAGTGTGATTGCAGTCTCTACAACTGATAAACTTTCTGTGTCTTTGGTTTCCAGTTATCAGCCCTGTAAAGCAGAGGTAATAATGCCATATACCTTACAGGATTTAATGACTACTGTAGGCATACCCGGACACAGGTTCAGTTCCAGACCACCACAATAAAACAAATGTCGCAATAAAGCAAGTTAGGGGAATTTTTGGTTTTCCAATATATATAAAAGTTATGTTCACACTATAATGTGGTCCATTAAGTGTTCAATATATAATGTCTAAAAAAAACAATTAATACCTTAGTTTAAAAATATTCATTGCTAAATAATTACAATCAAAATCACTGGTCACAGATCACCATAACAAATATCAATATATTAATAATGAAAAAGTTTGAAATATTGTAAAATTACAAAAAAATGTGACACAGAGACATTAAGTGAGCAAATGCTGTTGGAAAAATGGCACCAAAGGACTTGTCCCACATAAGGTTACCACAAACCTTCTCCAATTTGTTAAAAACACAGTATCTGCAAAGCACAACAAAGCAAAGTGTAATAAAACAAGGTATGTCTATATATGTAAGGCACATGGACTAGCACAGGACTATGTGGTCAATAAATTCAATCTACTACTTTTTCTCATTAAATAATTGCTGTTACAGTAAAATGGGGTAAATGTGAGCAATCTCAAATACCCTAGTGAGTAATACTGCCAAATTTTACAGATGTGAATGCCCAAAAAGAAATCTGTGGAAACTGCCAAAAAAGAAATCTGTGGAAATGTTCTAAATTAAAGGAGACTTAAGAAACAAGATAATTAAATGCAATACCTGATGCTAGATTCTATACTGGAGAGGAAAAAAAAATCTTATAAAGGACACAATTAGATCAGCTAACAAAATGGAATATGGATGGTAAAGATAAAAATGATAGTATCACTTTAAATGTATTAAGCTGGTGACTGTATTGGGTTATATAGGAGAGAACAGCCAGTCCCCCATATCCACATGTTGCCATGCCTCAGATTCAACCAACCATGGCTTGAAAATACTGAAGAAACATGACTCCAAACAATAAAACATGAATTTGTGGCATGCCAATAAGAGTACATCAAGGCTGTATATTGTCACCCTGCTTATTTAACTTATATGCAGAGTACATCATGAGAAATGCTGGGCTGGAAGAAGCACAAGCTGGAATCAAGATTGCTGGGAGAAATAGCAATAACCTCAGATATGCAGATGACACCACCCTTATGGCAGAAAGTGAAGAGGAACTAAAGAGCCTCTTGATGAAATTGAAAGAAGAGGGTGCAAAAGTTGGATTACAGCTCAACATTGAGAAAACTAAGATTATGGCATCTGGTCCCATCACTTCATGGGAAATACACGGGGTAACAGTGGAAACAGTGGCTGACTTTACTTTTTTGGGCTCCAAAATCACTGCAGATGGTGACTACAGCCATGAAATTAAAAGACGCTTACTCCTTGGAAGAAAAGTTATGACCAACCTAGACAGCATATTGAAAAGCAGAGACATTACTTTGCCAACAAAGGTCCGTCCAGTCAAGGCTATGGTTTTTCCTGTGGTCATGTATGGATGCGAGAGTTGGACTATGAAGAAGGCTGAGCACCAAAGAATTGATGCTTTTGAACTGTAGTACTGGAGAAGACTCTTAAGAGTCCCTTGGACTGCAAGGAGATCCAACCAGTCCATTCTGAAGGAGATCAGCCCTGGGTGTTCTTTGGAAGGAATGATGCTAAAGCTGAAGCGCCAGTACTTTGGCCACCTCATGTGAAGAGTTGACTCACTGGAAAAGACTCTGATGCTGGGAGGGATTGGGGGCAGGAGGAGAAGGGGACGACAGAGGATGAGATGGCTGGATGGCATAACCGACTTGATGGACATGAGTCTGAGTGAACTCTGGGAGATGGTGATGGACAGGGAGGCCTGGCGTGCTGTGATTCACAGGGTCGCAAAGATTCAGACATGACTGAGCGACAGAACTGAACTGAATAACTATATACATAGCATTTACATTTTACTTACAACTGTTTATATAGTTCAGTTCAGTTCAGTCACTCAGTCATGTTCAACTCTGCAACCCCATGAATCGCAGCACGCCAGGCCTCCCGGTCCATCACCAACTCCCGGAGTTCACTCAGACTCATGTCCATCGAGTCTGTGATGCCATCCAGCCATCTCATCCTCAGTTGTCCCCTTCTTCTCCTGCCCCCAAACCCTCCAAGCATCAGAGTCTTTTCCAATGAGTCAACTCTTCTCATGAGGTGGCCAAAGTACTGGAGTTTCAGCTTTAGCATCATTCCTTCCAAAGAAATCCCAGGGCTGATTTCCTTCAGAATGGACAGGTTGGATCTCCTTGCAGTCCAAGGGACTCTCAAGAGTCTTCTCCAACACCACAGTTCAAAAGCATCAATTCTTTGGTGCTCAGCCTTCTTCATAGTCCAACTCTCACATCCATACATGACCACAGGAAAAACCATAGCCTTGACTAGACAGACCTTAGTCGGCAAAGTAATGTGTCTGCTTTTGAATATGCTACCTAGGTTGGTCATAACTTTTCTTCCAAGGAGTAAGCGTCTTTTAATTTCATGACTGCAATCACCATCTGCAGTGATTTTGGAGCCAAAAAAAATGAAGTCTAACACTGATTTACATATTATTAGGTATTATAGGTAATCTAGAGATGACAAAGTATACAGGAGGATGTGCATAGGTTACATGCAATTACTTCGTCACTTTATATAAGGAAATTGAGCACCTGTGAATTTTGGTATCCAAGATGGGTTCAGGGACCAATTCACCCCAGGACACTGAGAGATGACTGTATCACTGTCCTTAGGAAATACACACTAATATATTTAGGGATAAACAACCAGGATATATAAGGTATGTAACTTACCCTCAAATGATTTTAAAAAATTTTTTAAATATGGATTCATGCATATACACTGACAACCTCCAAGCAGAAAAATTAGTATCACTGTTTTAAATTCCTATTGAGTTCTACTTCCCTACCAATTTCTATTTTTACATCTGTAGATTACAACATCTGTAGATATTTTTAATAAGGACCCTGAGCCAGAAAGAATAAATTATACTCAAAATACTCTGTTTAATAGACATGGAAACATACATAAAAGAAAGGTTTCCAGCAACACACAAAACTTTAAATTATAAATTTAATGTTGATCTATGAAATTTTACTATCTCTAAATACTCATATCCCAATAAATCCAAACAGTTGATTTTAATATACCTCCTGCTATCTAAGCAACACTTTGTATACAGAATGTAAACTCTCCTGACCTGCCCTAACTCAGATTCTACCAGTTCATTCACTGTATCAAATCCAGAACCACCAACATACAGTTACCCCAGATTTTTTGCCTTGAACACCAGAGCCTGTAGCTTCCCTGGTAGCTCAGACAATAAGAGTACCTGCACTGCAGGAGAACCAGGTTTGATCCCTGGGTCTGGAAGATCCCCTGGAGAAGGAAATGGCAACCCACTCCAGTATTCTTGCCTGGAAAATCCCACAGATGGAGGAGCCTGGCAGGCTACAGTCCATGGGGTCACAAAGAGTCGGACACGACTGAGCCACTTCACTTTCTTTCCAGAGCCTGCACTGTTATTCTTCTTTGTAGCTTCTTGATGCCAGGATGCACACCATCATGTTTTCTAAACTGGCTACCTTTACAATTCTGCCAAAGCTTGCCTTGGTTATCACATAAAACTGGTTCTACATCTGCTGTTAATACAGAAATCTCCTTCCAGTATCTTAGACTCTATCTCCAAAGACAGTCAAATACTCAGTGTAAACCAATTTCAATGTAGCATTTCAAGACAAAAAGGTCCAAGAAGACAACAGTCAAACAAACGCCCTCTGCCCCCAAAGGTACTAAAAGCTCAAACAGTTGAAAAATGAAGGAGTTAAACAAATGTTTCTCTACAGATACTAAAATGGCCCCCTCTACCACTTAATAAAGCAAAATAAGCTGTGACTCAAACTTAGATTTCCTTAGCCTTTAAAATCTAAGTCAGAAAGTTTAGATAAAATCTCTCTGGTCTGAAAAGAGTGAAAATACCTTATTTTAAGGCCCTTTTCAGACAATGTATTTAAAGCAACATTATTTTCCTTTCAATTGCTTAGTGTCCACAGTTATTCACGATAAAAAAAGAAGTGGATAGAACAAATTAATCTACTGTTCCCTGATAGCTCAGTTGGGAAAGAATCCACCTGCAATGCAGGAGACCCCAGTTTGATTCCTGGGTCAGGAAGATCTGCTGGAGAAGGGATAGGCTACCCACTCCAGTATTCTTGACCTTCCTTTGTGACTCAGCTGGTAAAGAATCTGCCTGCAATGCAGGAGACCTGGGTTCGATCCCTGGGTTGGGAAATCCCCTGGAGAAGGGAAAGGCTACCCACTCCAGTATTCTGGCCCAGAGAATTTGGACAAAGAGTCAGACATGACTGAGTGACTTTCACTTTCAATAGCTATATATATCTACCCAATCTTTTTTCTACAATTGTGTATACATTCATAAAATTGATTGAAAACAGAAATTTATACCAACCTTAAAATTTTGATCTAGGTCATCTTCATTTTCAGTTTCATTTTCAGCGTCTAAATCAATATCATCGTTGTCATCACTTTCATCTACTACGTCATCCACTGTGATACAAAATGTGCTATAAGTAGGTCAGAGGTAAGCATTCTATAACATGCACATCCAAAAGTAGAATGTTATATATATATATATATATATATATATATATATATATATAGCACCAGTATCTCAATTACTAAAAGAAAAGTAAATTACATTTTCTTAATAAAAAATGTCTCTAATGTTGTCCCAGGTGTTGAAAAACCTATGAGATGAAGTGAAAATACTTCAATATTTGGAAAAGCACTCTAAAAATGTATGGGCATTTTTTACTAATGTTGGCAAGTTCTAAAAAATTAATGTCTTATATTGCAACAGCCTGAATGAAACATCTTATTTCCTATTTATGATACATTTCAATAACTACTTTCATCCACTTACAATTCACTTCCCATTTATTTCCCTCAATGACTGCCATGTACCAGGCACTGTGTTGTGTGCTGGGAATTTTTTAAAAGATGTGTAAATACAGTTTCTGCCCTCAGGGCGCTTATGAAGTTAAATACAGAAAGACTAAAAATAATTATAATATAAAAGATATATGCTAATGAAGGCATAAACTTAAAAATGCAAGGGAAAACAGGGATGAGAAATAAATACAAACTGCTTGGGACCAAGATTATTAGTAATCACTTCACAAAACAAGTAGTAAGCAGTATCATAGAGGAAAATATAGCAACTTTCTGGGTGAACTTAACAGTGTGTGAGTGTGGCTTTTAAGAAGAAGAAATGATAACCCAAAAATAATTTTAATGATATCTTTGGAAAATAATAAGTTAATCATGACTTAACTTGTATGCTTGAGAAAGTATTAGGAAAAGCAAAGAAGAATGAGAAAGTGAAGGGTATGAGAGGCCAAGTAGTTTAGATTTTCACCCAATGGAAGACAAGTACTAGGCATTTTTAAAAGGAGAGTGGTTTAAGGCTTTTGAAAAGATCACTCTGACAGGCATGAGAAACAGAACACATATGTGGAAGGGGACCAATGAACAGAGGAAAAGACGATAACTACCTGGACCAATACAGTAGTAATGAGGATGAAAAACGAACATACATTAGAGAAAGCCCAGGAAACAGAATGCAAAAATCCATGAGGGCATGGATGTGGGGAACACAAGGAAAGACACTTAGGGGAGAACTCTGAGAGGACTCATGTAAGCAATGAGTGCACTGGGACAAAGTAGAGAATATTTTTAAAGAATATGTTCCCACACTTTGCTTTTATTTTTTATTCTATTGAGGAATAACTGACAAATATAACTGTATATTAAAAGTACAAGATGTGATGATATATGGTAAATCATGGTAAAATGACTGTCAGGATGAAGATAATACCTCCATCATTTCACATGGCTAACACTGTTAATACTTTGTATGTGTGTGTACATATGGTGAGAATGCTTAAGACGTACTCTCAGAAACTTTCAAATGTACAATGCCATATTAGCTAGAATGGGAAAGACTAGAGATCTCTTCAAGAAAATTAGAGATACCAAGGGAACATTTCATGCAAAGATAGGCTCGATAAAGGACAGAAATGGTATGAACCTAACAGAAGCAGAAGATATTAAGAAGAGGTGGCAAGAACACACAGAAGAACTGTAAAAAAAGATCTTCATGACCCAGGTAATCACGATGGTGCGATCACTCACCAAGAGTCAGACATCCTGGAATGTGAAGTCAAATGGGCCTTAGGAAGCATCACTATGAACAAAGCTAGTGGAGGTGATGGAATTCCAGTTGAGTTATTTCAAATCCAAAAAAAAGATGCTTTGAAAGTGCTGCACTCAACATGCCAGCAAATTTGGAAAACTCAGCAGTGGCCACAGGACTGGAAAAGGTCAGTTTTCGTTCCAATCCCAAAGATAGGCAATGCCAAAGAATGTTCAAACTACCACACAATTGTACTCATCTAACATGCTAGTAAAGTAATGCTCAAAATTCTCCAAGCCAGGCTTCAGCAATACGTGAACCGTGAACTTCCTGATGTTGAAGTTGGTTTTAGAAAAGGCAGAAGACCCAGAGACCAAATTGCCAACATCCACTGGCTCATCGAAAAAGCTAGAGAGTTCCAGGAAAACATCTATTTGTGTTTTATTGACTATACCAAAGCCTTTGACTGTGTGGATCACAATGAACTGTGGAAAATTCTGAAAGAGATGGGAATACCAGACCACCTGACCTGCTTCCTGATAAACCTATATGCAGGTCAGGAAACAACAGTTAGAACTGGACATGAAACAACAGACTAGTTCCAAATTGGGAAAGAAGTACGTCAAGGCTGTATATTGTCATCCTGCTTATTTAACCTATATGCAGAGTACATCATGAGAAACGCTAGGCTGGAAGAAGCACAAGCTGGAATCAAGATTGCTAGGAGAAATATCAATAACCTCAGATATGCAGATGACACCACCCTTATGGCAGAAAGTGAAGAAGAACTAAAGAGCCTCTTGATGAAAGTGAAAGAGGAGAGTGAAAAAGTTGGCTTAAAGCTCAACATTCATAAAACGAAGATCATGGCATCGGTCCCATCACTTCATTGCAAACAGATGCGGAAACAGTGGAAACAGTGACAGACTTTTATTTGGGGGGGGCTCCAAAATTACTGCAGATGGTGATTGCAGCCATGAAATTAAAAGAGGCTTACTCCTTGGAAGGAAAGTTATGACCAACCTAGAAAGCATATTTAAAAGCAGAGACATTACTTTGTCAACAAAGGTCCGTCTAGTCAAGGCTATGGTTTTTCCAGTAGTCACATACAGATGTGAGAGATAGACTGTGAAGAAAGCTGAGCGCCAAAGAATTGATGCTTTTGAACTGTGGTGTTGGAGAAGACTCTGGACAGTCCCTTGGACTGCAAGGAGATCCAACCAGACCATCCTAAAGGAGATCAGTCCTGAGTGTTCATTGGAAGGACTGATGTTGAAGCTGAAACTCCAATACTTTGGCCACCTCATGCGAAGTGTTGACTCATTGGAAAAGACCCTGATGCTGGGAAAGATTGAAGGCAGGAGGAGAAGGAGATGACAGAGGATAAGATGGTTGGATGGCATCACAAATTCAACGGAGATGAGTTTGAGTAAACTCTGGGGGTTGATGATGGAAAGGGAAGCCTGGCCTACTGCAGTCCATGGCGTCGCAAAGAGTCGGACACAACTGAGTGACTGAACTGAACTGAAGTGAACCATGCTATATGTTAGATCCTCAGAACTTAATCTTTTTTTTTTTTTTTTACTTTATTTTACTTTACAATACTGTATTGGTTTTGCCATACTGAACTTAATCTTCTCAAAACTAAAAATGTATGCCCTGGGATCTTATCACCCATTTACCATTCTCACAGCTCCTGGAATCCAACATTCTATTCTGTTTTTTTGAAACTGTGTTTTTTTGTTGTTGTTTCAATTCAAAGATTCCACATATAAGTGATACCATACAGTATCTGTCTTCTCTGTCTTGCAAATTTCACTTAGCATAAATGCCCTCCAGATTCATCCATGCTGTCACAAATGATATTTATTTTTCTTATTGGCTGAATCATCTATACAAATCACTTTTCCTTTATCCATTCATCCATGGAAAGACATTAAGGTTATTTACAAATGTTGACTAGTGTAAATAACGCTGAAATGAACATGAGTATGCTGATATCTCTTTAAGATAATATACCATGTTACATTCCTACCAACAGAGTGTAAGGGTTCTGTTTTCTCCAAATCCTTGCTATTTGCTATCTCTTGTCTCTTTGACAATAGCCATTCTAAGAGGTGTGAGGGGATTTTTCTTCGAGGTTTTGGTTTGCGCTTCCCTGATGATTACTGATATACAGCACCTTTTCATTATCTTCTGGCCATTGGTACATCTTTCTTTGGGGAAAATGTCTATTCAAGTTTTTTGCCCATTTTTAATTGCACTGTCTCCCTTTGTACTATTCAGCTATATGAGTTCTGTGTATTTTTTATATTAATCTTTCATCAGATATATAATTTCTAAATATCTTCTCCTATTCTATAGGTTGCCTTTTCAATAAATTCTCCTTTGCTGTGCAGAATCTTTTTAGTTTGATACAGTCCCACTTGTTTATTTTAGCTTTTGTTGCCTACACTTTTGTTACCTTATCCAAGAAATCACTGCTAAGACCAACTACATCAAGGATCTTTTCCCCTAAGTTTTCTTCTAGGAGTTTTATAGTTTCGGGTCTTATGTGTAGTTTATCCATTTCGAGTCAATTTTTGGGACTGGTGGAAAGTAGGGGTCCAGCTTCATTCTTTTGCATTTGGATACCTAGTTTTCCCAGCATAATTCATTAAAGAGACTGTCCTTTCCCCACTTTGTGTTGCTGGCACCCTCATCAACACTTAGCTGACCACATTATGCTTGGGCTTATGACTAGGCTCTCTATTCTGTTCCAGCTCTTATGCCTGCTTTACTTGAGTACTGTACTATTTTGATTACCATAGCTTACAATCAATCCTAAAAAAAAATCAACCCTGAATATTCACTGGAAGGACCGACGCTGAAGTTGAAGCTTCAGTTGGACACAACTGAGGGACTGAACAACAAAGCTCATAATAGCTTGAAATCAGGAAGTGTGATGCCTCCAACTTTGTCCTTCTTTCTCAAGATTGCTTTGGCTATTTGGGTCTTTTATGGTTTCATATAAATTTTAGAATAGTATTCATATTTCCGTGAAAAATGCCACTGAAATTGTGATAGGGATTATATTGATTATGAAGATAACTTTGGTCAGCATGAGCATTTTTATATTAATTCTTCCAATTCAAGAACACAGAATATTTTTCAATTTGTGTGTGTGTCTACTTCAACGACTTACAACTACATTTTATTAATCAGCACACAGGTCTTCAATTCCTTGGTAAAACTTATTTTTAAGTGCTTTACTGTCTTGATGCTACTGTAAATGGGGTTGCTTTCTTAATTTCTCTTTCAGATAGTTCATTATTAGTGCATAGGACTACAACGATGATTTGTATATTGATTTTGTATCGTATACCTTTACTGAATTCATCTATTATTCCTAACAGTTTTTTGGTAGAGATGTTACAGTTTTCTAAATATAAGATCATGTCACTGCAAACAGAGATGATTTCATTTCTTCCTTTCTGAATTAAATGTCTTTTCTTTCTTTTTTCCTAACCTAATGGCTATAGCTAGAATATCTGGTACTTTGCTAAATAAAATGGTCAGAGTGGGCATTCAGCTTTCGTTATTTTCCTGAAGTCTTTATATCTCTTTCATTTCTGAAGGAAATTTGATGGGTGAAGTATTTTTTATTGACAGTTATTTTCTTCAAGCAATTTGAATACATCATCCTACTCTCTCCTGGCATGCAAAGCTTCTGCTTGAAAAATTTGCTAATGGGCCTACCAGGATTATCTTGTAGCTAGGTACCTTGTTACCTGGCAGTGCTAGCAGTAAAGAACCCACCTGCCAATGCAGGAGACATAAGAGTGGGTTCAAGACCTATGCCAGAAAGACCCTGTGGAGGAGGGCACAGCAACTTACTCTAGTATTCTTGCCTGGAAAATCCCTTAGAGAAGCCTGGAAGCCTACGGGCCATGTCGCAAAGAGTCTAAAGCAACTTGGCACACATGTACCTTGTTACCTAGAAGGTATCTCTAATTTTTTCTCTAACTGCTTTGAAAATCCTCCCTCTGTCTTCAGTCTTTAAGAACTTGATGATAATGTCTTGGTGAAGATCTCTTAGGGGTGAATCTATTTGGGAATGTTTGAGCTTATGCACCTAGATAGCCATACCTTCACCAGATTTGGTTAAGTTTGCAGCTATTATTTTTTAGAGTAAGTTTTCTCTCCCTTTCTCTCTCTTCTTCTTCTTCTCCCATTATGTAGATGTTGTTTCATTTAATGGTGTTCCATTATTCACGTAGGCCTTCTTCACTCTTTTTCTTTCTAATGTCTTTTTTCTCCTTTGCCTGTATAATATCCTGAGATTTGTCTACAAGTTCACAGATTCTTTCCTCTGCTTGACTAAGCCTGATACTGAAGTTCTCTACTGCATTATTCAGTGTATTCTTCAGGTCCAGAATTTGTTTTGTTCTTTTTATGATTTCTTTCTCTTCAATGAAATTCTCATTTTGTTCACGTATACTTTTCCTAAGTTCACTGAACTGTTTATCTGTCTTCTCTTGAATTATCTGAGCTTCCTTAATCATTTTGAATTCTTTTTCAGATAACTCCCAGATCTCCATTTCTTTAAGTTCAGTTACTGATGGTGCTAGTGGTAAAGAAGTCACCTGCCAATGTAAGAGATGCACAGTGGTAAGGCTCACTGAGGTTCTTCTGCTCTCCATGGGAAAAACTCTACTGAGGAGAACCTTCCTGATGCCAAACTGCCCTGGACTGGGAGATAAGTGATAGAGATAAAATGCTCCCTGTACTTTTCTGTGTGGCCATTCTTGGGTTTTGAGCTCTACAGTGTTTCTGATGCTTGTTCATTCAAATCTAGAGCTACCTGTGACATATTTTCATCACATTTTCATTTGCTATTTATTGTTTTTGCTGTATTTGCATGGAAGATGAGCACTGGAACCTTTTGCCCCTCTATCTTGCTGATGTAACCTTCTTTAGACTCTTTTTTACTTCTATTTCCAATGTGACTTATTACAGTGAAGATTATAAACTCCTTTCCACTCTTCAAGTATCTGTTCTCTCTTTCAATTCAGTATCTGAACCTCTGAGTTTTAGCTAGAGGTTATAGGTTCCAGCCCCCTTCACAGTAGTTACAGTCATATGATTAAGTTTTGGCCAACAGTATGTGAGGCAAAGTTGTCAATACAAACGCCAGGTCATATTCTTTAAAAAGGAAACTGCCCTCCATTTTCTTTCATTGCCGTTTTCCACACGCACATAAGGAAAACACCATAAGAGATGAAGAAAACAGAATCCTTTTCCTTTGATGACATGGTGGATAGATATCTACTGTCCAGGGTCACCTGACCTGCCCATCTTCTGAATGGATATGTGAGAGGACAAAAAGATCTATTTCATGGCAATATAGCAAATGGGCTCTGGAGACAGAATACATAATTAAAATCCTGAATCCTCCATTTACTAACTATATGACCTTGAACAAGTTACATAAGTTATTTTTGTCTAAGACTAACACTTTCTCTATCCTCATCTATAAAATGGAGATACCCACGCATAGTGTTGTTGGGAGAGTTAAAGGAGTTAATACATGTAATGTGCCAGGTGAAGAGTACATGCTATAAAAATGTCTGTTATTACTACTGTTGCTCAAGTGACAAGGGTACTATATACTGGGTCACTGTGTAACGGCAGTTCAGTCTATCCCAACTAATACAGTTACCAAATTGCTCTAAATTCTTTTGGAAATAAGACTGAAAAAAGTAACTATTTATATTGCATATAGTAACTGGGTCTATTTATGTCAATGTATTAACAGCAGTTAGTCCTAGATAAACAGAGGAAATGACATTTGGAAAAAGAATTGTTAAGAAAAAAGAAGGAACTGAATCAGAAGAGGCTACTGCAAATAAGAAAGAGAAAATATGTTTTTAATCTCTAGTCAAACCTGTCAAATATCTTCCTTTATAGGTATTTTCCTTTGGTTTCATACTCCAGATGGGAAATGCCATATAGCTTAGAGTATCTAAGACCTTCCTTTCTATTCCAATGATCTATTTTTATACCATCAGCACTAAAAATCAATTATTACATCAATAACAATCTCACAACTAAAAGCAGGGAATATAAATCATCCTTGTTAATTTTCAAAATGTTCTCGGCTCATTTATAGTAAAGACAAAGATACAGGGGGAAAAATACTAAAATGGCTATCAACAGGAAACCAGTTAGATAAATTATACAAAATCTGTATGATATAATAATTAAAAGGTATGAGTCAGCACTTTCCATAAGGTTTTGAAATGTATATTCCAATAGGATTTATTTTGTTGGTCCTATTGCTCTTAAAAATGTGATCTTCCCCTTTGTGTTTTCTAATGGTTATTGTGTACGTACGTATATCAAATTCATACACAAATAAACATACACATGCACCCAAAGGAAAGCTAGTGAATTTTATTTATTCACTTATCTTGTAAATAGTACTTCACTGAACTTTCATTTGGTCTAAGATACATTTTATAATTGATTTGCTTCGATTTTCTACATAAATAGCAAAATCCTCCACACACACTGACATAACTTTATCTCACTCTCTTAATGATTAGTATCTTTCCTTTCCCTGTCTTACTGATCTCGGTAGAGTTTTCAAAACAATGTTAACTAATAATGGTTGAGAGAGTCTTCCTCTAACACTTCCTAACTATTTGTGATGTTGGTTACTGATCTGAGTTAGATAATACTCAGCCAGCTTGGAAAATACTCCTTGATTCATTAAGAAATTTAATGTGGAACTAATAATAATTTTTATCAACTCCTTTCATGGCATTTATTAAGATAATCACTGCTTTTCTTTCTTTGATATATTGATAAATTTTCATTAAAGTCTTAATATTACAATAAACATTTTCTAAAATAATCCTTACGTTGTCAAAGTGTCTTATATCTGAAAATGCTGCTCAATTCAATTTGCTAATATTTTTTATTTTTCTATTTATCTTCATTAGTGACAATGATCTATAAATTGTTTCAGGTTTTGATTTCAGCATCATACTAGTTTCTAAACTTCTCTTTATTTCCCATGCTCTGGAAAATCAAGTATAGGAAAATTTCTTGAAGGTTGAGAAAAATAACCTACTGTATGACATCTTCACTGAAGACAACTTGACTGCATACTCAATTGCAGGTTTTCTACTATGTAAGTCAATTTTGAGTGAAAGTCGTTCAGTCGTGTCCAACTCTTTGCAACCCCATGGACTACACAGTCAGTGGAATTCCCCAGGCCAGAATACTGGAGTAGGTAGCCTTTCCCTTCTCTAGGAGATCTTCCCGACCCAGGAATCAAACCGGGGTCTCCTGCATTGCAGGCAGATTCTTTACCAACTGAGCCATCAGAGGAGCCCAAGTCAATTTTAGTTATTTATATTTCCATAAAATATTGTCCATTTCAAATATATTTTCAAATGTATTAACAGGAGGTATCTTTAGCATCCACTTAGATTGACTGGCTCTCCTCTATATAACTTACCAAGAACTTAAGGCATATTAAAATCACTCACTAATGCTGTGTTTCTATCAATTTATCCTTATTATTTAAATAATTATAGCTTTATCTATCTTTGTTTTAGTATTTGGCACACATTATTATCTACTTGCATAAAATCGTCTTTGCTATCTTGTTTTAAACATTTTGTTCTGTATGTATATATTGTAGGGTAGTAATGTCTTCCTCACCTGTTTTGAGCTGGGAATAACAGATATACAGTCACCAATCTGTTTAAGAGTTCACTCTTACTATTTCAAGAGTTTCCAGGATCTATCGGCTACTTAGATTTTGTTTTTAACCCAATCGGAGAGTCTCTTTTTTTACTGGGAGTATTTTATTCATTTAGATATATTATTACTGAAACTGATTTGTTTGTTCTTGCTTTGCATTCAGCATTCTCAGGATTTTGTACGCCTTTGAAGTTTTCCTGCTTGTCTATAGCAGCACTTCAAGAATTTTTTCCAAGAAAAACATACACATAACTTTATATAGAATTTCAAAGGGTTCTTAGTCTCTCAACTAGGAACTTAGTCCAGAACTGGACTTAGTCTAGAGACTAAGAACCATGGATTCCTATGGTTCAGTAGATCCTAGTCTATAGATCTCCGTTCTAGATGTTACTTTTACATTTTAAAACATATGTTTGGGCCATATGTTTTTCTATGTTTTTCCATAGAATTATAGTATTTCTATAATTACTATCTTACAAATATAGCAATATTATAATATTGATAAATATATGAATATAAATTATTAAAAGACCCAGTTTGTGACAGCCGTATATTATCTTTCATCAAAAATTAGTTGATATATTTCAAAATAACAGTAGAACAACTATTTAGTATTATAAAATTTAACAATTTGTAATGTTAAATACAATTACTCTACTACCATGTCTTCTGCATGCCTGATTTCTTAATTCATCACTAGCCTGGCTGGAGTAATATTTCATGTAATTACTTCAGGAAGGGGACCTGGGCAATATGCTTCTGTACTCTTGCCTATCTAAGAATATTTCACCTTTACATATGAGTGGCAACTAATAGGGTTCAGAAATCTTGAGTAAGAACTCTTTTCCTTCAAATCTCCAAGGAGGCTGTTTCACTATCTTTTGGCATTAAATGTTCCAGAGAATAAGTCTTATGGCCAGTTCAATTCATTCACTAACAAATGTTAAATTCACATTCATTATGTCTCATGCAATCTAATGGATGCTGAAGATAAAATGAAGGAAAAAACAACAGTTTTATCTTCATGGAATTTACAGTCTAACTGAGGAACATAAAAAATAATGAAAACTGATAAATATAGTGAAGTCTGATATGTGAGAAAGTGATGAAGAGGAGAAAAACTGTGTTTTCCATATGGCTATGCAAGTGTCATTAGAACCCTTCTCTCACATCTTCTTCCTGAAGGCTTGTTAGCTGATATAAGTAATCATCTCTAGTTCAGTGATACATCAGTCTGACCCTCAATCCAAAGCCAGAGAAACTGCATTTCATAGAAGGGTGAGTTAGAGCTGACACTCTTCTTTAATCTATTCTTTTCTCCACCACATTTGTTGTACATCCTATGTTTATTCCATGAGAATGCTCCTTTTATCTAGTTTTCAGATTCAGTACAGTTTTTGTCCCTCTATTTATTAAGTCTGTTGGTAATTTTAAGTGGAATAAGAATGGAATGGAATTAGATCACTACTTTCACTTAGCTATCTTTAATCAAGTCCCAGACTTAGTCTTAGACTTATACTTTTTAAAGGAAGTTTGTAAATAATCCATTTTGATATTCTGTGTAGACTATTTTAATAACTACTTTAGAAATGAAATCATAAGACTATACTCTGTGATATATCAATGATAAAAAAACTAATTACATTTACTTAAAAACTCTCAAATCACTTATTTCAAAGAATTGCTCTTAATTATAAATAAAAGATTTTTTTAAGTGATCAACTAATGAGGAAATACTTTAGAAATCTTAATAGCCTAGATTACTTTCTCTTTTTAATTTGCTGGCTCTTATCAAAAAAATTCTGTTTTTTTGCCCTCACATTAAGATGTGTAAACTCTTACTTCCTTTGCTATGCACACAGTATTGTACCAAAACGGCAAAGATTCAATTTACAATAATTTGTATTTTCTATCAGGTAAAGAAAGCTGAGCGCAGAAGCATTGATGCTTTTGAACCGTGGTGTTGGAGCAGACTCTTGGGAGTCCTATGGACTGGCAGGAGGGCCAACCAGTCCATCCTAAAGGAAATCAGTCCTGGGTATTCATTGGAAGGACTGATGTTGAAGCTGAAACTCCAATATTTTGGCCACCTGATGTGAAGAGCTGACTCATTTGAAAAGACGCTGATGTTGGGAAAGATTGAAGGCAGGAGGAGAAAGGGTGACAGAGGATGAGATGGTTAGATGGCATCACCAACTCAATGGACATGAGTTTGGGTAAACTCCAGGAGTTGGTGATGGACAGGGAGGCCTGGCGTGCTGTGGTTCATGGGGTCGCAAAGAGTCTGATACGACTGAGCAACTGAACTGAACTGAACTGAAGTAATGGTGCAAGTTTTGTTGAACATAAACTGTAACTTGTTCAGTGATTAGGCATTTTAACTTTTAAAAATGAAGTTCATTAAAAAGCTACAAATGTAAGCTCAAATATAATTACCTAAACATTTCTAAGAATGTTTATACATTCTTATATTTTGAAAATTTATGTAAGCTATCAAATACTGTTTCTACATGGTGCTGAGTTTTTCACAATTCACATTTACACATATGTAGCATATCCCACATTCCTTCCCTTAATCACTCAACCTTAATTTCTTATATTTGAAGAAATATTTATTAACTAAAAAGTAATCTGAAAGCATATCATGTTCATTAAAGCCTTCTTTTGCTAGGGAGATGAACAAAAGCAAAAATAGATAAACTCACACAATTCCAACAACCACTGGAAGCCAGCAAGAAGCATGTGGTCCTACCTTCAGGAGGTAAACTGTAGAGCTGGGCCACAGGTCCAGTCACAGGAATAACAGGTAACTGGAAATGGAAAGAACTTTTAATCGTTGGGAGTGGCAGGCGATTTTTAGGAAAGCATTTCCTCATTATCAGACTGGAGGTGTTGACAAGAGGATCAAGGGTCCTTACTGCCAAACATTCCTGTTTTATAAGAAAAGAAAAAAAAAGGTAATGTGCCTTTGGTGAATAAGTGAAACAATTTTATATTACTTCAGAAAATAATGTGTTAATAATTTTCAAAAGGCACATATCACAAAACTGAATATTTTTATATAATGATAAAGTAGCTTTGAATAATCTGAAATATCTCTTTGTAAGAACCTCATATGGCAAATTTGGCAGCAATTTTCCTCACACATCCTAACTTAGCAGAAATCAGTACCATGTTTGGTTCCAGAACTCACCAAAGCACTAATACCTATGAGTGACTTAGGGAGCATTTTAGCAAGCCTAGGGCATAAAATAAAAATTTAATGGAAAAGATAAAAAGAAGAAAAATTCATAAAGAAAGATATAAGAAATAAAAAGGAACGTGCATTTAGCTGAGCCTTTCTCAGAATTCTATCAGTTATCATGCAATAGCATCTCTAATAAATTAGCTGTTCGACTTAGAAAAGAATAGCCTGAATATCACAATTTTAAGTTTTAAGAATTTAATTTACTATCCTGGTAGCTAATCTTAAGAAGGGCTCTTTAATAGGACATTTGAAACTATTTCATTTAACACTGTTACTATTGACAATTGACACTTAGATGGCTTTAAATGGCACTTTGATAACCTGTACAATTTTCAACAGAAATCTTCACATCTGACCTGTCAAAACAGCTGAGAAACTAAGACTTAGAAATGTGAAGTGGCATAAACCGATCACCCAATCTCTCCCCATATACTGTCTATTTTAGGAATAGTAAAAATAAGTGCATATGATTGATCTACAATAAAAAAAGCTGAGTTAACATAAAATGTGTATTCACATATCTTAACTACTCCCACAAAAAGATTAGTTGTCATGTGTAAGACCAAGAGGGCACAATCAAGATGTTGGCTGGAATTTTCAAGAAGACAGATTTCATTCTAATAACTAGAGTCTTGTAAAAACAAAAGGGTTGCTTTGCAACATCCCCACTCCCCGTCATCAAGAGCCTTCTACAGATGCTAGAATACTATTGAGAAGGTTTATGCGTATGATGGCTGGCAGAACCAGAATCCCTAACTCCAAGTTTCACTTTTGTACCTTCATCATTTAAAAATATTCTCTCCAGAAAAAAGACACAGAGAACACTCACAAATAACATACCTCCCTTACCAGTCATAAAGGATTAATGAATATTTATGAAAGGAACATACAAAACTGAGTATAGATAACAGCAAACCTTAGAAAACATGGCTATATGGAATCCATTCCTGCCCGGGGCAGAGATTTATACATGTTCCTTCTACCTACGGGGGGGAAAAAATCTCATCTTGCAGAGATATACACTAAGTACTTTCTCGAACTTAGTCTAAGGTCACACGTGAGAAACGATTGTGCCTTTTGGTTTTCAAATTTTTTAAATATATTTATCATATTGTACTTTTAGAAATAGTAAGTTTTCTTAAGAATCAAATCCTATCATTAACAATAACAGGAAGAAAATTAAAAACTTACTTGCGAAGTGTTATAAAGAATTTTCATCCCATTGGCATCAATAAATGCTTTTCTTCCCAACTTGATGTTTGTAACACTTTTTAAACTCTGTAAAATTCCTTTTCGAATGAGCATGTTTCTATGCCGATTATCATGGCGGTGCCAATCTACATAAATTGTTAAAAGGACTTGGACATATCCTCTGTCTACAGCTCTCCTGGCATTAGTTTCTTTAACAAAAAAAATTGAAAAAGAATATTTTTAAAATAATAAGAGACACTGGTAAAGTCAAATTGAAAACATAACCATAATATTGTAATAAATTCTTATAATTCCTTTTTTCCAAGAAAAACTATGGCAACCACATATTTAAATATTTTTTAGGTAACAAAATAAATACGATAAGTTCCAGATAACTAAGTATAATTTTCCAGAAATCTGCCTATCTATTGTTTTGAGGTAAATAAATAACAAAATATCTTTAACACAATTAAGGTTGTATCTTTCCAAATGTTAATACTAATGAAACTTTCACAATTTTAAAACCTATTAATATATTAACTTTGATTATACCAAAAGGAATATATAAGCCTTTAACTTACTAGTTGTGACTATGATTTTCTTAAAAGCCACTATCATTATTGCAACTTCCATTACAACCTTTGTGTGAAATTAACTTTGTATGTAAGCACACTTTATTTTGTGTCTAGAAGAGTTAGTTTGCTAAGGTGTGGCTATCAGGCAAAGCAAACTAGCTCTTCCAAACATACAATAGAGGTATTAAGGACTTTTCACGTAAGAAAGCACCCCTCCTACCCCGTGAGTTTCTCCCAGCTCTCTAATATCAGAACATAATGTCTAAGAGGGCATTAAGAAGTTTGTTGATCTCAGTGTCTTTACCTATGTTTTAGGTGTGTATTAGCACATTTAAAACTAGTACTGCAGGCAACTAAAAGCAGCACAGCCTTACTGCTGCATTATCTTAATGTTCATGCCATGAGCCTGTTATTTTAGAGATAAACATAGATGAGGAAGAGACTGGTATTTCTAACTAAACAACCTCAGGTGAGTTGGTATTGCACATTCTCTTGCACTCTTATCATTGGCGCACCCATGTGGTGGTGGGTGGCGATCTATAAAAAGTTCAAATAGTTCTAACTAATAATAGTTTCATGTCTTTTAGACAAATATATATATTTTTGTTTGTTTGTTTGTTTGGAATATATAAACCTTTAGCTTACTAGCTTTTCAGTATCACCAACAATACTTAAAAGATATTACTTATCATAATGTCTTAAAAGACATTACAATTACTGAAACTCCTATCACAAACTGTGTTTCCAGTGGAATTCCCAAAAGCCTAAATGGTATTTACGAGAAATATTTAAATTCTTCATCGAAGATCAAATAAGAAACCTGTCCATAACACAAACACAGAGAGTGACCCTTAGTACAAAGCTATCTGCAATCCAGAGTCATTCTACTTGTCAGTTACTTTTTTACCATTGTGCTTGCCTACCATCCTCCTCTGAAGGAGAAAAAGGGAGGGAGTAAAAGAAAGATTATTATTTAAAACTGAAGAAATCAGCATTTCAATCATTTTAGGTTACTGATTTCTATAAACCCCTGAAACTTATGTTTTAGTTTTTCCTGACTTAGAATTAGTGACTTTGTCATTAGTGATTCTGCAAATTAGTAATAAGCTTTAATAAACATTTAGCTTAATGGGTATTTTAATCTACTCTAAATAAAAAATATATACCTATATTAATTTAAAAATTAATGTTTAAACGCCTTGAACAACAAAGGCAGGGTGGACACATCAAAGCAAGGCTACAGATATCTCTGAAATTAATCCAAGTATTCTAATCTTGGTCTACAGTTTATCACATCAAATATGAAAACAAAGCTATACAGCTAATCTACATGAAAACAAAGGTATACAGCTAATCTAATTGAATACTATGCATTTAAAGGACAAAACTGTCAACTGAACATAGCAGCTATAACATTAATACCTAAGGCTATTTTTTAATTTAATAAATCATTATCAAATATCAGATTTTCAATCAATTAATCATTTGTTACTATTCTTCTCATAATTCAAACTTAAGGGCAAGTTGGTCTCACCCTTGATAGACAGTTTTGGGGAAAAATGACATCAAAAGCCATCAACATAGATCTTTAGGATTGAATGTTATTATGGTTAAATACAATGTTAATTTAATCAACCAGTGAGAATGGGAGTGCTAAAATGTAGATATTGAGTATCATGGAGAGACAGATCCACACAATGTATAGATGGTTACTCTCCAAAAGCAACGTATGGCACATTTCCTCCAACACTTCAATGTCAAAGATTAAAAAAACAATGCTTTAGTTTCTAAATGCATTCAATAAACTCTAAATTTACATTAAGCCACTTTAATGTTACAAATCTGAATTTATGGTAGTAATAAAATTTCTAATAAGGAGGTTCTAATTAAAAATCATACATTTTATAGAGACAGTAGTTGTCAAAGATACTCTTCATAGTAAATGTTCTCAAGGCAAAGTTAGGGTCACTTTTTCAAAATGATACTATATTGTATTTACATGTTACTTTCCCATACTAACAAGGCTTTATATAAGTAATTTAGAGAAAGGAACTAAATATACTTGAAGAAATTACATAAATACACTGATAAACAAGTTAGAGCTCAATAAACATAAATGACATTAGTTATACATCAATCAACTGCACTAAAAGATAAAATCAACTTTGATGTTAAATTATTATGAACAAGCTTTATAGCCATTAACTAAATCTACATTTCCAGTTTCTTTAAAATAGTAGTTAGAATACTCAGAAAAACAGTATCTAGTATTTCTAGTATTTAAAAACTTACTTGATTTTAGCAATGCAGCAAGAGTGTCTAAAGCAACCCTGTCAACATGAGAAAACACAAACAACAACAAAACTAGTAAAATTAATCTACAATAGTAAAGTCATACAATCTTTTCAGATAAGTAATCAGTATCTACTCCAAATGTCATTCCTGGGCTACTCGGTTACATATGGTGCCTCTCTGTAGGCCTCACTTCCTTCAGGTTAAAATTGGTTATGAGGAAGTATCAACAAAGAAGCACCAGAAAATGTTTAAGAAAAGAAAAAGAAGAAAATGAACAATGTTTAAGTCTTCATATCAGAGGTTAGATGAATGGAATCATTGTACCTGTATCTGACTAGGCCAGAGTTCACAAAGGAATACTATTCTGACTGGGCCAGAGTTCACGATGGAATACTATTAACAATCATACTCAGAGTCACAAAAAACTTAAAACAAAAACAAGTTTTAACAGAGTTTGTAACTACAAAATTCTATAGGTATTCATAGCTGTCTCACTTCAAAGTATGTTAGTTCTATCAAGCAATAATCCTAACATTTAATGTGGTAACAAATATGAAATATTTTGGGACAAGGAGATCAGGGAGAGGATGTATGAGCCCTTAACATTTTTCAGCCATATAGCACCAAAGAGAACAATGACTTAATTCATATCTCAAAAATTCTTACTGCCTATTAGAGCACTCAGATTTTCTCTGAACATAAATATGCAGTTACACACAGTGAAATCAATGCCATTCAGCACCTTTAAAAATATATATATCATCACTGTGGAAAACCTGTAATTCAAATGCTTTTTTTAGAAATGAGTTACCAAAGAAATGGTACTTACTTTCAGGAACTTTAAAAATATAAGACTACATAGCACAGTACCTCTTAAGATTTCAATAAGGATAATTAATTTGCATATAAATATGTATATTGTCAAATTTAAGCATTTCACTCATCATTAAGGATTTGTTGAATGCCTACTAGATACCCACAGTAGCAGGTTCTTCATGGTTATAAAATTAGAAAATAAAATTAACTCTTACATAGATTATTTTATAATCTTGACAATGTAATAAAATGTACACATCTATGGAAAAGTAAAAAATTAAAACCAAAAATATCTACTCAAGAAAACAAAACTGAAAACAAGGGAATAAAATTAATAAAGCTGCACACCCATTAGTAGGACACATAGCATGATCAGATGATAACTTTTAAAATGACTTAGAAGATTTCGGATGGATACAGTTTTAAGATGGATGCTGGTTCACAGTAAAACCTGAAACAATAATCTAGGACTAGGCACAAAAGTGCTCATTTATGATAAATGCTCATTATTGTTACCCTCTAGAGCAAGCCGTTAACAATTATACTTCAGTAAAGCAATCATATAAAACTTTATTTATGATAACATTTGGAAGATAAAAGCAAAAGTGTATGCTCTAAAAAATATAAATTCATGCAACTAAATTTCTCAAACAATGTGCAGTTTTGGTAATGGCATGTTGAAAGTAAATGAAAAGTATAAAATTAAAACAATTTTCAGAGCACTGATTCATCAGTAAGAAACTTTGCATAAGCCTTGTAATTAATTACACAGTAATATGCTCTTAAGACTGTAAACTATCAGAACAAGGATGACTTTTAAATTGGTCAAAATTAAATACAGAACTAACTGGGCCTTCTAAGTAAAATGGCAATTGAGGGGAAAAAAATGAAAAGGAAGACTTCATTCAGTAAGACCTGACAAATGCCAAAAATTGTTCTACATGCTTTGTACGTGTTTTTTAGTTGTACGTGCTTTATAGTTTAACTTTTTTTTAATCCTAGTCTCTAGAATTGGCACATTTTATGAATAAAGACACTAAAGATTTCAGAATATAATATGCCTAAGGTCACATAAAAACTAAGTGTGATGAAAAATGACTAAAACGGTTGCTAAGAAAGAAAATTATGAAATCAGAAATGTCAGTCTCCTCCACAAAGATAGGTTGAAGTCCTAACCCCTAGCACCTCAGAATGTGGCCTCATCTGGAAACAAGATCTTTGCAGATATAATTAAGATGAAGTCATGCTGGAATAGACTGCTGATGCATCAAGGCTGATGCTCTAGTAAAAAGAGGGAAGACTATTTGAAGACAGAACCACAAGCTCACCATATAAAGACAGAGTCCGAGACTGAAATGTCGCAGCTACCAGCCAAGGAAACACTGAAGACTGCCAGCAAACATCGAAAGCTAGGGACAGAGAGGGGTTCTCCCCTACAGGCAACAAAGGGAACACCGGTCCTGTTGACAGGTTGATTCTGAACTTCAGCCTCCAGAGACAATTAATTTCTAACATTAGAAAAAATACTAAAGAAAAATCTCATAATAGTTGTGTAGGATACATTTTCCTAAACAAGACAAAATCCAGAAGCCAACACTCTTCCTCTACAGCCACCCTCTCCTCCCTGCATCCTACACTCTAGGTCATCACAGAGCATCAGGCTGGGCTCTTGCATTATATAATAACTTCCCACTTGCTATCTTCTATTTTACACATAATGGTGTAGATATGTCAGTGCAATGCTCCTTGTTCAATTCATCCCACACTCTCCTTCCCTGCTGTGTCCACAAGTTCTCTACATCTCCATTCCTTCCCAACAAATATGTCCATCAGTACCATTTTTCTAGATTCCATATACATGAATTCATATACAATATTCATTTTTCTCTGACTTATTTCTCTTTTTACTTAATAGGCTCTAGGTTCATCCAGCTCACTACCACTGACTCAAATTTGTTCCTTTTTATGGCTGAGTAATATTGCTCTGTATGTATGTACTCGATCTTCTTTATGCATTCATCTCTTAATGTATACCTAGGTTGCTTCCATGTCCTGCTACTGTAAATAGTGCTGCAATGAATATTCGGGCACATGCGTCTCTTAGAATCTGGCTTTCTCAGGGTATATGCCCAGTAGTAGGGTTTCTGGGTCATATGGTATTAATAGGTTTATTCCTAGTTTTTTAAAGAATCTCCATACTGTCCTCCATTATGGCTGTTATCAGTTTACATTCCCACCAACAGTTCAGGAGCATTCCCTTTTCCCAACACCCCCTCCGGCAATTGCTATTTGTAGATTCTTTGATGATGGTCATTCTGACTGGTGTGAGGTGATATGTCATTATAGTTTTGATTTGCATTTCTCTAATTTAAAATTTTAAAAATCTTAAGAGCACTTTGAGAAACATCTTTCTCCCTGCTGCTGCTGCTGCTAAGTCGCTTCAGTCGTGTCCGACTCTGTGCGACCCCATAGACGGCAGCCCACCAGGCTCCTCTGTCCCTGGGATTCTCCAGGCAAGAATACTGGAGTGGGTTGCCATTTCCTTCTCCAAAGCATGAAAATGAAAAGTGAAAGTGAAGTCACTCAGTCGTGTCCGACTCTTAGCGATCCCATGGACTGCAGCCTACCAGGCTCCTCCGTCCATGGGATTTTCCAGGCAAGAGTATTGGAGTGGGGTGCCATTGCCTTCTCTTTCTCCCTATTAGCAGTTCTTTACAACACATGTGAACCAAACAAAAATGCTCCGACATTTTCTAAGCCTTACACTCTATGATTTTTTCTTGATGCTTATTCTTCACACTGGCAAAACTGGGATATACACCCAGTTCCTTCTTCCCATCATGCCTGTTCCATAGCTCCACTAGATTAAAAGAAATTATGAAGTTTGGTGTAAAGTCATCTAGATAGTCTCACCAAGATGTTATTTTAAAGATATTTTTAAAAACTTCAGCACAGAGGAATTTCTGAAATTCTATGTCACTTATAAGTCTGTATGAATTTATAATATAGTCATCAAACAGTTACAGAAAAATATTTATTGAAATGCACATTTTACTGTTAATTAGAATTTCTCAGCATTAATATTTTATACTTCCTCATATATTTTTCCAATCTTCATAAGTCCTACACAGAATAACACAGCTAACAATGGCTTTAAATACAGTTTATGGCTTATTCATTTAAGAGCAGTGAAGAAGGAAAAGCTTAAGCCCCAGGTACTCATAAAGTTATTTCAGTTGGGAGGTCAATCCTTGCAATTACCTCCAAACCTATGTATGCTAAGTTGCTCAGTCATGTGCGACTCTTTGCAACCCTATGGACTGTAGCCTGACAGGCTCCTCTGTCCATGGGGATTCTCCAGGCAAGAATACTGGAGTGGGTTGCCGTGCCCTCTTCCAGGGGATCTTCCCAACGCAGAGATCAAATCTACGTCTCCTGCACTGGCAGGCAGGCTCCTTACCATTAGCACAACAAGGGAGGCCCCTCCAAACCTATAGAGAAACTCAAAATGATAGTGTTACAATAAATTCAGAGTTGCTTCCTTGTAAATTAACAATGTTTAAATCCAAAACCTAAAACTGGAAAGGAAAGGAAATCTAAAAGGGAAGCATCGCTCTTCAAACATAAATAATAATCCTCAATCTTCTTCAACTAAATGCAGGGTACTATTTAAGGACAGGAAGAACTGTGACACAAATGCTCTAGATGTTGAGATTGTTTAATTATGGGGGGAGACCCTATGATTATTCAAAATAATAAAGGAATCATGATACAGATGTCTGATCAATGAATGTTTATCCTTTTCAAAGCAAAGTTTAAAAAAAGGTGTTCTTTTTAAAACACAGAGAAAAGAATGAAGGGATAATTTAGATAATGACATTCCTTTCTCAGAAGTTTAGACCCACTGATTTCTACATGGTTTTAGAAATATATCATGTTGTATATTATAAAGATACTTGTAAAATGTTCTTATCTCCTAGGAACATTGTATATTAGATTTAGTAATGGGTTATAATAGGTTAATTTAGATCTTAAGTAGTGGATCATAGTCATTAGATAAAAATTAATTATGAAGTACTGTAAACATCAAAAAGAGGAAAGGCATAAAAATTTTAAAGATAAAGAATATATTTTTAATATTAACTAGGATTCATTCATCCACATTACTATACTGCTTACCTAAACTAATTACACTGCATTAATATAGGCACTGTGCTAATTACAGGAATTATCTAAACCCTCAAAACAATCTTATGATGTAGGCACCAATACTACTATTTTACAAACAGGAAACTGGGACATAAAAAGTTAGGTAACTGGGGCTTCCCTGGTGGCTCAGTGGTGAAGAATCTGCCTGCCACTGCAGGAGACATGGGTTCAGTCCCTGGTCTGGGAAGATCTTACATGCTGCAGAACTAACTCCATGTGCCACAACAATTAAGCCTGTGCTCTAGAGCCCTGGAGCTGCAACTCCTGTGCCCACATGTCACTACTACTGAAACCCATGTGCACTAGAGCCCATGTTCTGCAACAGGAGAAGCCACCGCAATGAGAAGCCCACGCACCACAACTAGAGAGTAGTTTGTGCAGCAACAAAGATACAGCACAGCTATAAATACTTTACTTCATATCATGAAGCCAGTAAGTGACAGAGCTAACAGGTAGATCCAGTTTCTGCCTGCTTCCAGAGTCCATTCACTGCACCTATTCTGGAAGCTGGTCTTACTAATTGTGATACAATCATTTTCTTTTATCTTGTCACATTTCATCAGATGCTCTAAGACTGTATAATCTTTATATAGGTAAATATGCCACCATCCCACCAAATACTTAATAAATAATTGTATGTGCAAGTAAGCACCTATTTTCAAGAAGGGAACAAGCTAAATATTTGACCTTTATTAAGAAAGGGTGAAAAGACTGGGTATGTTCTGAACCTAATTCACCGCAAAATTTAGCCTATGAATAGTTGATGTGGACAAGTTTTTCCTTATAAAAGATTCACAACTAATAGAAGTAAAAGAATGAGAAAATTAGAAAAGTCATTATTTTGCACATTTTTAAGAAATAATGGATCTAAGCAATGTCATGAAATATTGCTAAGTGATTAGGTGATAGGAGATGGACCACTTCAACTCGACAATTTTAAGTAATGCAAAACAGAGACCCAGCACCACCTATGAAATATTTTGATAATTAAAAAAAAAATCTAATCAAGCCTCAAGCTCCATCAGTCTACAAAAAATTTGAAAGTATACCTACAAGTTAAAAGACCCCAGGATATAGTTATCTTAATCTATGTTGTGACATTCTATTAAATGTCACCCAGATCCTTCACCAAATAAATCAGAAACAAAAAAACAGAGGGACAGGGAATAGTTACTGACTGCAAAAGATTACAAGACTTATCAATCAAACAGAATGTAGAAGAGCTCTTATTTCAATCCTGATTTGAGCAAGACAACTGTAAAAAAAAAAAAGAAAGAAAGAAAGACATTTCTTAGACATTCAGAAGATATTACATGATCTTAAAGAATTATTAATATTGTTGAACAAAAATATGATACTTCGGTAACACTAAAAGAAAAAACTGTCTGATAGTGATAATACTAAAGAATTAACAGAATAAATGTCATGACTGATATTTGCTTTAAAATACTGGTAGGAGGGAGACAAAAAAGGGAAAGATGAAATTTAAATTGCAGAATGTTGACAATTGTTGAAATTGACTGATGGGTATATCAGGGTTCATTATTCTATCTGTGTGTAGATTTGGAAATTTCCTAAATATAATGAGGAATAATGTGTGTACTTTGTTTTAAACAAACCAACTGCAAAAGGGCATTTTGAGATAACTAGAGAAAAGTAGACATACAGAATTTTAGATTGTATTAAGCAATCAATAAATTTGTTGAGTATGATTATAGTATTATGGTTAATTTTAGGTCCTTATTTAGCAGAGTTACATAATGAAGTATTTAGGGGGAAAATGAGAAAATACCTGGTACTTGCTTACAGAAATTCATATATAAGTAAATAATATCTGGGATTTGCTTAAAAAAATACTTTAGGAAACATAAACAAAAGTGTGGAGGGGGAACAAATGAAACAAAAATGGCAGAATGTTCATAATTGTGGAATATAATAAGTAATTAATATAAATAATTCAAGATAGTTAGTTTAATATAATATAAATGCTATATTTGTTTGGAAAATTCCAAAATAATTTTTTTTAAAGAATGACCATTAAAATGGCTTAAGAAAGCGCTAATATAATGAAATAACTGAAAACGCTTTCAAGTTCTGAGGTTGAAAGACACACAAATGAATGTGTGTGTGTATATATATATATTTGTGGGTGTATGTGTATATATATACATATATACACACAAACATAAATATACATATATGTAGTATATATTTTGAGACATACATATATATATACATATCTCAAATAAGCAAAAGAATGACATTATTTAACAAAAAAGAAACATATAAATTTAAAATATACCCAGATAATTGTGAGAATGAAGGAAATAGTCAATGAAAGATTATAAAATTGGGTAGGGAATATAGTAGGCACTCAATAAATGTTTCTGAATGAGTGATACTCTGTAAATATCTTTTTTCCTAGTATCTAGGAATATTCAAAGTCTAAATTTCTATAACAGTATAAATTCAGTTTTCTAATTCTGATATATTTTTGAAGATTAAACTTTATACTAAAGAAAATCTTTGTCATAATTAAATCACTATATAAGAACTAAGAAAGGACCCTAGACATAATTGAACTCAATCATCTCACTATACAGATTAAGATGATAAGGCCCCAAATATCAAAGGGTATATTTGTATTTACACTTAAAACATTTACTCACTTCATAAGACTGGAATTCTTCTTACTAAACGGTCCGATGATTTTAAACATCAGTTCCACAACTCCATTTTTCCCTAAAGATACAGAATTCACAGCTGGGAAGGGGAAAAAAAAGATGAAAAGTGATTTAAAAACCTCAGTGGATAGAAATGTTTATACATGTGGCACATGGCCGAAAAACATATACAAACTGTTTAGTAAATGTGAACTCTAAGTCTCTCATAAAGTCCACCTTAATTGATACTTCAAAGGCATGCCAATGGGAAGATGAAGTGGGAAAAGAAGTAAATAAATTATGAAAGTTCCTAGAAGTTGTTAATTCTTTCAAATATGGTGAATTGCCCAAACGCAACAACAAATCAGATCTGCAGGTCAGATTTTAGAAGCAGGTCAGATCTAACAGCACTATAGGAAAGATGGCTGTGGTCTAGGCGAGAAGTAATGAGGACCTTAATTAAAGCGACTGCAGTAGCCAAAAACAGGTCACAACTTTAGACAGAACATGCAAACAATTACCTAACCAGAAAACTGGGCCTAACATTTTCAATCCTGGAAGAAATATTATTTAAAAATTATAGATATACCATTTACTAGCCTCCTGGTGCTTAATGAAATAAAATGCCCTAAAAATGCAGTTCCTAAAGTTTTATATGACAATTTTAATTTCCTCTTTATCTGCTTATCGCTCCATTATCACTTCTAATTTTAGTCTATTTTGTCTTTCTTTTTCCTAAATTAGGGAATTCAGTGGTTCATCTATTTTTAAACCAATTGTTTTGTTTTTTAATGAATTTTTTTAAATTTTATAATGTATTTCTTCTATTTCATTCTCTACTTTCCTTATGTTTATTGCTCTGTTCCTAATTTCTTTATAAATAGCCAATTCATTAATTTCCTTATGCTCTTTTTAATTACATAAGTGTTAATTATTTAAGTGTTCAAAACTATTTTTCTGTGAGCACACCTTTAGATATACTTTCAAAGTATAGATAGTGATAATAGATAAATACATACACATACACACAAACCTACCACTGAGATTATCATTACTTTGCAATGATGTTCTTATAATAAAACGTACTCTAAAATCTCAATGTCAAGCATCTTGTTAACATTCCAATCTCATATCCATAGTCAGGAAATGGAAAATCCATACCTCGGGTGTTGGGACCTAATATTATATTAGCGAGAGAGAGAGAAAGAAAGAGTATGTATGGGGTGTGTGTGTGGGGTGTGTGTGTGTGTGTGTGTTGTGAGACACTTCATCTGGAAGGGTAGGTGTGGGGGGTGTGTGTGTGTGTATTTGTGTTGGGGGACACTTTATCTGAGGCTATCTCTCCGTGTGTGTGTGTGTGTGTGTGTGTTGTGAGATACTGCATCTGAGAGGGTGGGTGTGGGCGTGGGTGTGTGTGTGTGTTTATGTTGGGAGACACTTCATCTGAGGCTCTCTCTCTGATCACTGCTCTCTACAGCTTCCTCAGAGGCTCCTGTCCTATTAATTTTGGTTCTTCTACTTCCCTATTGATTGCTAAAGATAATTAGCTTCAGGTGTCTATGCCACCACATTCCTTCCTTCTCAATTTTCCTCTCATCTGTAAAAATCCAAATAGACACAGCAGTTTTTCCAGTTGTCAATACTCGGATATTCTTCAACATCTCTTCCACAGGCTGCCTACTTATCAGCCTAACTACACACCTTTACAAATGGGGGGAATTAATGAGAATTCTTAAGACTTTGTCAACTCACCTTCTTACATGCATCACCTTTGAGGGAGTGGTTAGAATTACAAAGAGCCATATTAAATATTCTCGTTCCTTGTCCACAACTTTCAGAGATTTATGGAGTTAAAGTACTTTAAAATTTTCATTTTGTGTTAATGTGACAACATCGAGCTAACTAAAAGCTGCTCTGAAATACTTACAGTTGGCAGAATATACTCGTAAAAGCTGAAGACAAGGCAAAACCAAGCGATGATTCTGCAAATTCTGTTTGACCAAATTCAGGGTTATATTTAGAGCTCCATTAATTCTAGCTTTCACTCCAAATTTTTTGTCTGTTTAAAAATAAATGAAAAAAACATAATTTATTCCTATGTAACTTTTGGTTAAAATTAAAATGTCATAAAACAATGGAATTCCTAAAATTAATGCTATGAATGCTTATTATCAACTATTAATATAAAGTTGACCTGAAATAACTAAAGCTGTAATCATTTTCTTATATATTTTAATACTTCTTACACTTCTAAAACATGGCTTGAAAGAAAGAGTAGGAGGCAGGCAGAAATATAGGGCAGGGCAACAGAGGCTGGAGTGGCCCAACACTTAAACCATTATTGAAAGGAATAACTTAACTGATTTACCCCACACAGGAAAGTCTCTCCAGCTTAACACAGTCAAAGGAATGCCATCACACGGTTAAAGAGAATTGGGAAGAATCTTAATGTACATTACCAACATTATTTACTTAATATTTACTGTACTGTTTTCAGACTTAGAATATGCATGCATGCATACTAAGTCACTTTAAGAGTGACTCTTTGCAACCCTATGGACTGTAACCCAGCAGACTCCCTGCCAATGGGATTCTCTAGGCATTAGAATACTGGAGTGGGTTGCCATGCCCTCCTCCAGGGGATCTTCCAGATCCAGGGATTGAATTTGAGTATCCTATGGCTCCTGCATTGCAGGCAGATTTGTTATTGCTGAGCCACTGGGGAAGCCCAAAAGAATATAATGAACAGCTTATTAGAAAATAATCTAAAAAATATTATCAAATAAATTTCTAGAGGGAGCTAATTCTTAACAAAGAAAAGGAAGAAAAGAAAGTTCTTGATTTTTATTATTAGGAAGAGATTAAAATAGTTAAAAAAAAAACAATCTGGACAACAAGAATTTAAGAATGTTAAGATTTTTAACTAAGGAAGTAAGCACGACTAGCAAGCAGTTATTTCATCAACAGACAATGTAAGTCAAAAAACCTAATATTCCTAAGGGAAAATTATTCTCAGCCCATAAGGGAAAAGTAAAAAAGTTAGAAAACCACCCAAGAAATTCAAATATAATTCAATAATATAAAAATGTAAAACTAGGACAAATAATTAAGGAAACAGCAAAAATTTAGAAGTATAGAGGAAAATATTAAAAGAGCTACAACTTACAAGGGACCTTAAAGAAATAAAAATATAAAGTAAACAATATCTTAATTTAAGCACAAGAAAGATAATGAAAGCTTTATGCTTTAATGAAAAGCATAAGAAAGATAACCTGGTTTTAAATAGAGGAGGAGGCATGATATAACAATATTCACCAATACAAAAAGGTTTTCTCATTTTATTTTTCATTTTCAACAAAAATTTCAGAAAGCAGCCCTTAAATCTCAAATATAAGAGTTTAAAATTATAAGAAAGAGCTAACATGTTTCTTAAATAAACTGAATATATGTTTAAGTCTTAAGGTCCCTAAGATACCTGAAAAATTAAAGTCATCTCAGGGATACCTTAAGACAATGATTACTAACAGTGTTACTTAAATATTCATACAATACTAAAAGATACGCATGAAATACACGTAAGTATACAAACTGCATACACATTTTCAGACACTTTTTAGAAAAAGCACTGTAGCCAAATACTTTAAAGTTTAAAGCCACAAGGCAATGGCAGAACCGTTAAAAAAATCACTGCTCAAAGAGTTTAGAGAGTCATTTCAATTTCTGTGCAGACAGACAACTCTACACTGAGCTTAGGTTCTAGTCAAAGAATGCTTTTCTCTTTTAACCTAATCTAAATCAGCTTCCTCTCTTGTATTATAGCCTATGTTTTTTCAATTTGTAGTTTTCAATATTTTGTGTGTCTTACTATTGTAATAAATCAGTCTTACAATTTTTTATATCTTTTTTGACCTTAACTAGCTTGTAAGCTTTTTAAGCATTGAGACATGACTACCACTTTGTGACAGTCCATCACTGACTCAATGGACATGAGTTTGAGCAAATTCAAGGAGGTAGTGAAGGACAGGGAAGCCTGGCACGCTGCAGTTCAGGGGGTTGCAAAGAGTCGGACATGACTTAACAACTGAACAACAATGAAAAGAAAACACGTTTTATATCTATGCTCCTCAAAGCATCTCCACGCACACTCCCTCCTTCTAGCCTCAACAATATCCATGTTATGTGTATCCTTTATAACATATACATGCCAGAAACACACACACACACACCAAGACACATTTCTGATTCTGACACATTTGTGTCTTCCTTTTTCCATCACATGCAATAGAAATATGTGGGAATTTAGGATCCTCAATTCATGTAGGTCACTAGTTGACTATAAAAAGCATTCCTAACTAAGGCTAAGAATAAGCAGTAAAATTTTAGATTTTAAAGTTTACCAGTTTCAAGGCACACAGAACCAACGTAACAAAAGTAGTTCCACTTGATAGTCATGCAAGTGAAACCCTTACCTTTCGGTCCAATCTTTGCAAGAATGGAATGAATCTGCACCATTAACTCCTCATTCAGGGGTGATTCTTTGCTGGCATTCATAAGTAACTGTAATAATATTTGTGAACCACCTTTGGAGACCAAGAAACTCGCTCTTCGACCTCCACCTAAAAAGTTTTTTGAAAGAAATCTATTCAAACCACAAGTTCTTCCATAATATATTAGATATTGCACCTTGTTAGCATTCAAGTAAAAGTGATGACTTCAGAAGGCAAACAAATAACATAAAAATAAAATTTTACTTTATATTAATTAAAAAATAGCATGGACAGTAAATAAACACTGATGCAAAACTCATGTTCAAGGCTCTAAACCACATGGGTTTGAGGGACACTGGAAGATATCAAAAACAAAGCAACAACAAAGAGTATGACATTTTGGCTTCCAAATTCCAATACTCAGAATAGCCTCTGTATGAGAATCAGAAAATTCCAAAGTATACATGATACATTTTTGATCATTGTTTACAAATAGAAATAGACCAAAGGAAACAAAAACTTACCTGCTGACACCAGCTCAACAAGAATGCTCAAGATATTAAGTGTAGTTTGAAGATCTTTTGTGTTCTGAAATAAACAGTTTATTTGCTTTATTAAAACATTATAAATCTGTGATTCCCAAACTTCTCTCTGTTGGGAACTACCTACATTTACAGATGACCTATTTGGTTTCTCTAAGAATAAATGTATTTAGGTTTTCACTATTCTCATACATCACTTCAGTCTCTTCTTAATGCTCTTAAAAATTCTTGCAAATCACTTGAGCTACTAATATCAACAGGAATTAATTTGTCATTTGGACATATCAACTTCTACCAAATAGATAATACAAATAAATGTATCAAAATATAAAAGGCATGACTAACAGTCACTGAGTTCCCCTCTCAAAGAGTAACTGTATTATCAATTTTTTGTGTATCCAACAAGATAATGTACACACATAAAAGAAATCCAAGGAAATAAACATTTATATATAGATTTCTCCAAAAGATATAATTCTACCTGATATATTCCATTAGATGGCAATGCCATTGGTTAGGTAACCACCTATTAATGTGACATTTAAATATTTAAAATCTTTTGCTATTAAAAAATTGTAACCAAAACCAAGTATATACATTTCCAGGGAAGCAAGTACAACTATACATGGGAAATTCCTGGAATTTCTGGGTCAATGATATGGACATTTATTCTGACAGGTATTATTAACTTGCTCTTAGTGGAGCAATTTACACACCTACCAGTAAAATTGAAGAGTAATTATTAATATTTTCCAAAGTTTGGACAATTTAATAAGAAAAAATGTTTAAATACTGTACTATGGTTATATTTCTCTTACTAAAAGCAATGTTCAGAAAAATAGACAACAGAACTGTGGCCTATTCAAGAAACTGCCTGATCTCAGAATAGAAGGGTTTTACAGTGTTTATTTAGACAAATTTCAGAATTGCAGTGTATCAGTGACTAGAATGGGACTCGTGTTCTAACTCCTTCCAAAAAGGAATAAATATTGTCTCTGCTTCACCATTTAAGGGCAGAAACTAATGGGTCCAAAAATTCAAATCCAGAACAGAAAGAGGACCACACATTAAGCAGAGACCCTTGTCTTAGCACTGAGGGTATTATTAACTGGACCACTGACTCACTGGGGATGAAGTTGGAAGAATAAGAAACAAACATTTGTTAAAGAAAAGAATGGATTGTTACAGGAACAATATTACTATGTGTTTATCTTCTTCCTGGGTACACAGCCAAACCACATTTTCCACATTTTGTAATTAGGTTTGGGACAAATAATTGCGTTCAAGCCACTAAAACCTGAATGGAAGTTACACTGTTATCTCTAGGCCTTATCCAGATAGGTCTCCCTTTTCTAATTCACCACCTCCCATCTCTGCTGACTTCAATAGAGACAGGAGCATACAGAAAAAGTATGGGTAGCAATATACATATCAGACAAAAAACTTGTAAAACAAAAGATAAAGAAGGGAATTATGTAATAATAAAAGGACCAATACAAAAAGAGGATATTAAACTCATTAACATATATGCACTCAATATACAGCACCTAAAAATATAAAGCAAATAGTAACAGACACAAAAGAAGAAATTGACAATAATACTTAAGAGTAGGGGACTTTAACACCCACTTTAACACAATAAGGTATTGAGAGAGTTGACTCCAATAAGAGAGTCAATTCCTAGGCAGGTTGATAAGAATTTGGGAGGGGGTGGTCCCCGAGGAGAAAGAGGTCTGGAACTCAAGGAGGAAAGGACTTTTTTTCTCTACAGTCCTTAGTCTTTGTCACATAAAACTCTTTTTTTTTCTTTCTTTAAGCCCAGGACTGAGGATTACACAACAAACAACTCAATTCAAACTCTGTACTAAGGATTATATAACAACAATATATCCTGCATGAGGACAATTTCTCCTTGAAAGTGAAAGTGAAGTCCTGTCCAACTCTGCGACCCCGTGGAGTCTAGCCTGCCAGGTGCCTCCATCCATGGGATTTTCCAGGCAAGAATACTGGAGTGGGTTGCCATTTCCTTCGCCAGGGGATCTTCCTGACCCAGGGATCAAACCCAGGTCTCCCACATTATTATAGGCAGATGTTTTACCATCTGAGCCACCAGGGAAGTTTTCCTTCTTGAAAACCTGTCTAATCCTGTTCTTAGAATGTATATTATGGGAGTGGGTCTGGTAGGATCTTTCTATTGTTAAATTCTAATCCTGTTATTCTAAAATGCAAATTGTGGGAGTGGATCTGGTAAAATTTTTACAACCTTGAGACATTCTTTGATTTATTGTAATAGCTAAATAAAAAAGTATATAATTCCCTCACTAGAGCTAGCCAGGGGGGCACTCTCCATCCCCCTTCTGATATCTATGTCAGAAGCTTTCTCTGTCTCTTTTCATACTTTAATAAAACACTGCTACACAAAAGCTCTTGAGTAATCAAGCCTGGTCCCGGGTCCCGAAGCCAAATCTTCTTCAGAGATCACAAATCTGACACTGTTCACCATAAACTATCAGTATCATTGTACATATGTTCATGTGCCTTTTAATTTTTTGAGACTTGCTGTGTGGCCTAAAATGTGGTCTGTTCTGGAGAAGTTTCCATGTGCACTTGAAAAGATTATATACTCTGCTATTTTGGGATGTAATGTCCTGCTCACTTCAGTTCAGTTGCTCAGTCGTGTCCGAATCTTTGGACCCCGTGGACTGCAGCACGCCAGGCCTCCCTGTCCATCACCAAATCCCAGAGTTTACTCAAACTCATGCATTGAGCCAGTGATGCCATTCAACCATCTCTTCCTCTGTCATCCCCTTCTCCTCCCACCTTCAAACTTTCCCATCATCAGAGTCTTTTCAAATGAGTCAGCTCTTCACATCAGGTGGCCAAAATACTGGAATTTCAATTTTAACATCAGCCCTCCCAATGAATATTCAGGACTGTTAGGACTGACTAGTTGGATCTCCTTGAATCCAAGGGACTCTCAAAAGTCTCCTCTAACACCACTGTTCAAAAGCATCAATTCTTCTGTGCTCAGCTTTCTTTATAGTCCAATTTTCATGTCCATACATGACTACTGGAAAAATCATAGCCTTGATTAGATGACCCTTTGTTGGCTAAGTAAGAGTGAAGTCGCTCAGTTGTGTCCGACTCTTTGCAACCCCATGGACTGTAGTCTATCAGGCTCCTCCATCCACGGGATTTTCCAGGCAATAGTACTGGAGTGGGTTGCCATTTCCTTCTCCAGGGTATCTTCCTGACCCAGGGACTGAACCTGGATCTCCCTCATTGTACACAGACGCTTTACCATCTAAGCCACCAGGGAAGTTTGAGTAAAGTCTCTGCTTTTTATTGACTAGGCCAAAGCCTTTGACTGTGTAGATCACAATAAACCGTGGAAAATTCTGAAAGAGATGGGAATACTAGACCACCTGACCTGCCTCGTGAGAAACCTGTATGTAGGTCACGACACAACAGTTAGAACTGGACAAGGAATAACAGACTGGTTCCAAATAGGAAAAGGAGTATGTCAAGGCTGTATATTGTCACCCTGCTTATTTAACTTATATGTAGAGTACATCATGAGAAATGCTGGGCTGGATGAAGCACAAGCTGGAATCAAGATTGCTGGGAGAAATATCGACAACCTCAGATATGCAGATGACATCTTCTTATGGCAGAAAGTGAAGAAATAAAGAGCCTCTTGATGAAAGTGAAAGTGGAGAGTAACAAAGTTGGCTTAAAGCTCAACATTCAGGAAACTAAGATCATGTCATCCAGTCTCATCACTTCATGGGAAATAGATGGGGAAACAGTGGCTGATTTTACTTTTGGGGTCTCCAAAATCACTGCAGATGGTGACTGCAGCCATGAAATTAAGAAACGCTTACTCCTTAGAAGGAAAGTTATTACCAACCTAGACAGCATATTAAAAAGCAGAGACATTACTTTATCAACAAAGGTCTGTCTAGTCAATGCTATGGTTTCTCCAATGGTCATGTATGGATGTGAGAGTTGGACTATACAGAAAGCTGAGCACAGAAGAATTGATGCTTTTGAACTGTGGTGTTGGAGAAGACTCTTGAGAGTCCCTTGGACTGCAAGGAGATCCAACCAGTCCATCCTAAATGAAATCAGTCCTGGATGTTCATTGGAAGGACTGATGTTGAAGCTGAAACTCCAATACTTTGGCCACCTCATGCAAAGAGCTGACTCATTGGAAAAGACCCTGATGTCGGGAAAGATTGAAGGCGAGAGGAGAAGGGGACAACAGAGGATGAGATGGTTGGATGGCATCACTGACTCAATGGACATGAGTGTGGGTGAACTCTGAGAGTTGGTGATGGACAGGGAGGCCTGGCATGCTGCAGTTCATGGGGTCTCAAAGGTTTGGACATGACTGAGTGACTGTACTGAACTGATTAGACAGCCCTTTGTTGGCTAAGTAAAGTCTCTGCTTTTTAATATGCTGTCTAAGTTGGTCATAACTTTCTTTCCAAAGAGTAAGCATCTTTTAATTTCATGATTGCAGTCACCATCTGCAGTGATTTTGGAGCCCCAAAAAATAAGGTCTGTCACTGTTTCCACTGTTTCCCCATCTATTTGCAATGAAGTGATGGGACTGGATGCCATGATCTTAGTTTTCTGAATGTTGAGTTTTAGGCCAACTTTCTCTTTACTTTCATCAAGAGGCTCTTTAGTTCTTCTTCACTTTCTGCCATAAGGGTGGTGTCATCTGCATATCTGAGGTTACTGATATTTCTCCAGGCAATCTTGATTCCAGCTTGTGCTTCATTCAGCCCAGCGTTTCTCATGATATACTCTGCATGTAAGTTAAATAAGTAGGGTGACAGTATACAACCTTGACTTACTCCTTTCCCTATTTGGAATCAGTGTGTTGTTCCGTGTCTAGTTCTAACTGTTGCTTCCTGACCTGCATACCGATTTCTCAAGAGGCAGGTCAAGTGGTCTGGTATTCCCATCTCCTTCAGAATTTTCCACAGTTTGTGGTGATCCACACAGTCAAAGGCTTTGGTATAGTCAATAAAGCAGAAGTAGATGTTTTTCTGGAACTCTCTTGCTTTTTCCATGATCCAGCGGATGTTGGCAATTCGATCTCTGGTTCCTCTGCCTTTTCTAAATCCAGCTTGAACATCTGGAAGTTCACGGTTCACGTATTGCTGAAGCCTGGCTTGGAGACTTTTGAGCATTACTTTACTAGCATGTGAGATGAGTGCAATTGTGCGGTAGTTTGAACATTCTTTGGCATTGCCTTTCTTTAGGATTTGAATGAAAATTGTCCTGTAGCCACTGCTAAGTTTTCCAAATTTGCTGGCATATTGAGCGCAGCACTTCCACAGCATCATCTTTTAGGATTTGAAATAGCTCAACTGAAATTCCATGACCTCCACTAGCTTTGTTCATAATGATGCTTCCTAAGGCCCACTTGACTTTGCATTCTGAAGTGAGTGACCATACCATCGTGATTATATGGGTCACGAAGATCTTTTTCGTACAGTTCTTCTGTGTATTCTTACCACCTCTTCTTAATATCTTCTGCTTCTGTTAGGTCCATACCATTTCTGTCCATTATTGAGTCCATCTTTGCATGAAATGTTCTCTTGGTATCTCTAATTTTCTTAAAGAGATCTCTAGTCTTTCCCATTCTATTGTTTTCCTCTATTTCTTTGCATTTATCACTGAGGAAAGCTTTCTTATCTCTCCTTGCTATTCTTTGGAACTCTGCATTCAAGTGGGTATATCTTTCCTTTTCTCCTTTGCTCTTCGCTTCTCTTCTTTTCACAGCTATTTGTAAGGCCTCCTCAGACAGCCATTTTGCTTTTTTGCATTTCTTTTTCTTGGGAATGGTCTTGATCCCTGTCTCCTGTACAATGTCATGAACCTCCATCTATAGTTCATCAGGCACTCTGTGTATCAGATCTAATCCCTTGAATCTATTTCTCACTTCCACTGTATAATTGTAAGGGATTCAAATTAGGGCATACCTGAAGGGTCTAGTCAGTGGGTGTTAAAGTGCCCTACTGTTAAGCATTATTGTCTACTTCTCCTTTTGTGTCCGTCAGTATTTGCTTTATATTTTTAGGTGCTTATACTGAATGCATATATGTTAATGAATTTAATATCCTCTTTTTGTATTCATCCTATCATTATTATATAATGTCCTTCTTTGTCTTTTGTTTTACCCTTTTTTAAAAAAGGGTTTTTTGGTCTGGTATATGTATTGTTACCTATGCTTTTTTCTGTTTGTTCATGTCTCAATTTATTGAGGTCAACAGAGATGGGAGGTGGTGAATTACAAATGGGAGATATAAGGATAATTATTATGGTTTTCCAGGTGGCACCAGTGGCAAAGAACCCACTGCCAATGCAGCAGACATAAGACACAGAGCTTCGATCCCTGGGTTGGGAAGATCCCCTAGAGGAGAAAACGGCAACCTACTCCAGTATTCTTGTGTGGAGAATCCCATGGACAAAGTAACCTGGCGGGGTACAGTTGCAAAGAGTCAGACACAACTGAAGTGACTTCGCACACACACACATGCAAGGACAATTATTATAGAAATGCGAATCAAAACAATGAGGTTTCACCTCACACCTGTCAGAACGGCTATCATCAAACGAACACAAAAAACAAATGTGGCAAAGGATGTGGAAGAAAAAAACCTTTGTACACTGCTGGCAGGAATGTATATTGGTGCAGCCACTGTGGAAAATAGTATGAATGTTTCTCGAAACTAAAAATAGAACAACTGTATGATCCAGCAATTGACTTCTGAGTATATATCCAAAAAAATAAAAGCAACAAAAACATTTATTTTAAGAGATTTATGAACCCCAATGTTCATAGCAGTACTATTTATAATAGCCAAGCTATGGAAGCAACCCAAGTGTCCACCAACAGCCAAACAATATTACTCAGCCATAGAAAAAATGATGAAATCCTACAATTTGCAGTAATGCAGATGAACCCAGAGAATTTTATGCTTAGTGAAATAAATCAGAGAGAAAGACAAATATTATATGCTATCACTTATATGTGGACTCTAAAAAATAATACAAACAAATGGATAAAGCAAAACTGAAACAGTCTCACAGGTACAGAAAACCAACTAGTGGTTACTGATGGGGAAAATGGCATGTTAGGGGTATGGAATTAAGACTTACAAACTATTATGTAAAAAATACAGGCAACAAGAATGTATTGTACAGCACAGGGAATTTACAGTCATTATCTTATAATAATTTTAATGGATATAAACTGCAAAAATACTGAATCACTATGCTGTACGTCTGAAACTATAAAAAATATAATATTGTAAATTAATTAAACTAAAAAAAAAAAAAACAAAAACAGGAATTCCCTGGTGGTCCAGTGGTTAGGACTCTGTGCTTTCACTGCCAAGGGCACGGGTTCAATCCCTAGTTAGGGAAATAAGACCCTGTAGGCCATATGGTGTGGTGCATTCAAAACACAGACACAACACACACACACACTTTGGCCACCTGACGTGAAGAGGCAACTCACTGGAAAAGACACTGATGCTGGTAAAGACAGGTCAGGAGGAGAAGGGGTGACAGAGGATGAGATGGTTGGATGGCATCACTGACTCGATGGACATGAATTTGATAAAACTCTGGGAGACAGTGAAAGACAGGGAAGCCTGGTGCACTGCAGTCCATGGGGTCTCAAAGAGTCAGACATGACTGAGCAACTGAACAACAACACATGAACTCACTCCCTGATCTTTCCCCCCCAGTTCTAATGAGATATAATTTGACATATAACATTGTTTAAGTCTAAGGTATACAATGTACTTAATTCTTATTCTTAACATTGCACTGAATAAAATATAAAATTGTGATTCTGAGCATGTCCTGCTGATCCACCACAAACTTTTATACTAGCACAGAAATGCAATTAATATCAACAGTTATGCAACCAATGTATGAAGTACACTTAATCATGAATATATAGCAACTAACACAGTCAGAATTTCCAATTTCAATCTTTTAAGCTAAAGGTTTATTTCCAACTAGTGTTTTATTTTAACGTTAAGATTTAAAATAGGGTTATCATTATAACCATAGGGAAATAAAGTTAGAGGTTTACCTAATATATATCAGAATGCTTATATCCCCATTGTGAGTAATCTAAAAACTAAACTCCCATTCACTGGCTCTTCCACTAGGATAAAAATTCTGTACTTCAATTTTTTTTCCCCTCAGTACTAGTTGGTATTAACAGCTACATAATTAAAGCATATCAGTGACCAACCTCTAATGTTGACAGCAGAACCTCCATTCCTGTAGAACCTTTGGCTGTCATTTCTCTCCTTGTTTTTTCTGAAAAGTAGGGGGGAAAAAAAGCTTTCTTCTAAAACATGAAAGAAAAAAAAAACTGCATAAAGATTTATCATATAGTTAACATATAATAAGATTTAGTTCAGTTCAGTTCAGTCGCTCAGTCGTGTCCGACTCTTTGCGACCCATGAATTGCAGCACGCCAGGCCTCCCTGTCCAACACCAACTCCTGGAGTTCACTCAAATTCACGTCCATCGAATCAGTGATGCCATCCAGCCATCTCATCCTCTGTCATCCCCTTCTCCTCCTGCCCCCACGCCCTCCCAGCATCAGAGTCTTTTCCAGTGAGTCAACTCTTCGCATGGAGGTGGCCAAAGTACTGGAGTTTCAGCTTTAGCATCATTCCTTCCAAAGAACACCCAGGACTGATCTCCTTTAGAATGGACTGGTTAGATAATGTATAAAACATATAATCAATGTCTCCACTGGCCCAGTAAATACTCTAAATTGGTTCTTAAATGTTCCTTCCACTGATGTTGCTAGCTCTACTCTGTGTGTACTTTTGGATTTCAGTTTACAAGACCTTCCCTGCATTTCATCACAGCTTCTATCATGGACTAAGTGAATCCCTGTCAATACATCTAAAATCTTAAGATCAATATAATAAGACAGGTACCAGAACCAGAGGTGAAGTAGGAACAATAAAGGCAAGCCTCCTTATTATCTTTATGACAAAAACCAGAAATTCATGAAAACAGAAGCCTACCACCATTTTGAAGTGGTTTCATTAAATTAATACTATTTTTTAATTCTGACTTCAATTTTTAAAAAAATACAACACTGTAAATCAATTGTACCTCAATAAAAAAGTTTTTTTTTAATTTGAAGCACATAGAAATAAGACTGATGAAGAACAATTCATGACTCAGATGATCCCCTTCATCACAATAAATAGAAAAAAATCAATATAAATTATTTCTATTGTTTAAAGATTTCTAAATTTCTCCACAATTCTTTTCCTTTAATTAAAAAAGGGGGAAAGGGAGCTTAGAGGCCAATATTTAGGAAAAGAGATACACTTCAAATGTATTTCTATATATTTTACACAAATTTTAAAGGTCACACTCTATGTAGAGTTAAAATAACACTGATTATACTCCTCATGTGTACAATATATCCTTGTAGCCTAGCTTACATCAAATACTTTCTACCTCTCATTCCCCACCACTTAACTGCACCTCCCTCCCCACTAATAATCACTAGTTTGTTCTCTATATCTGTGTAATTGCTTCTTTGTTATATCCCCATTTGTTATACTTTTTAGATTCCACATTTAAGTGATATCATACAGTACTTGTCTTTCTCTGTCGGACTTCTTTCTCTTAGAGTAATGCCACCAAGTCCACCCATGTTGCTGTGCAAATGGCAAATATTGTTCTTTTTATGGCTGAGTAGTATTCCATTTTGCACCTGTGTGTGTGTGTGTGTATCATATCTTCTCATCCATTCATCTGTTGATAGTTAAGTTACTTCCATATATTGGCGACTGTAAATAATGCTGATATGAATACTGGGGTGTAAATATATATCTTCTAAAATTAGTATTTGGGGGTTTTTTGGAATATACTCAGGGGTGGAATTTCTGGATCAAATGGTAGTTTTATCATTAGTTTTTTGAGAAACCTCCATACTGTTTTCCACAGTGGTTGTACCAATTTACATTCCTACCAACAGTGTACAAGGGTTTTTTCCTCCACTTCCTCACCAACATTTGTTATTTGTATTCCTTTTATTGACAGCCATTCTGACAGGTGTGAGGTGAAATCCCATCGGGGTTTTTATTTGCATTTCCCTGAGGATTGGTGACACTGTACATTTCTAAAAATGTGCCTATATTCCCTAGATTGTCCATTTTATTGCTATATAGTTGTTCACAGTAGTCTCTTGTGATCATATCTATTTCTGTGGTATCAGCTATAATGTCCTTTTCATTTCTGATTTTATCATTTTGAGCACCCTCTTTTTTTAATGTATCTGGCTATAGGCTTATCAATTTTATCTTTTCAAAAAACCAGCTCTTAGTTTCACTGACTTTTCTATTTTTTCGGTCTTATATCATTTATTTCTGCTCTGATCTTTATGATTTCTTTCCTTCTAGTAACTCTGGGGGTTTTTTGTTCTTTTTTTCCCCCCACTTCCCTTTGGTGTAAGGCTGGATTGCTTATTTGAGACTCTTGTCTCCTGAGGTCAGCTTGTATCACTATAGACGTGCCTGCGAGAACTGCTTTTACTGCATCCTATGAATCTCAGACTATTATTTTCATTTTACTTGTTTCCAGGTATTTTATGATTTTCTTTGATTTCTTCAATGGTCCATTTCTTGTTTAGTAACATCTGTTTGCTGCTGCTAAGTTGCTTCAGTCATGTCCGACTTTGTGCAACCCCAAAGACGGCAGCTCACCAGGCTCCCCCATCCCTGGGATTCTCCAGGCAAGAACACTGGAGTAGGTTGCCATTTCCTTCTCCAGTGCATGAAAGTGAAAAGTGAAAGTGAAGTCACTCAATCGTGTCCAACTCTTAGCGACCCCATGGACTGCAGCCCACCAGGCTCCTCCGTCCACGGGATTTTCCAGGCAAGAGTGCTGGAGTGGGGTGCCATTGCCTTCTCCATTTAGCTTCCACAAATTTGCGCTTTGCAGTTTTTTCCTTATAGTTGCTTTCCAGGCTCACAGTTTTGGGGTTAGAAAAGTACTTGATATGACTTCAATTTTCTTAAATTTCCCCAAGCTTATTTTGTGGCCTAGCATACAGTCTATCCTGGAGAATGTTTCATATGCACTTGAAAAGAATGTGTACTTTGCTGCTTTCAGAGAGAATGTATACATATAGTTTATTTGGTTTAATGTGTCATTTAAGGCCAGTGTTTCCTTGCTGATTTTCTGTCTGGATGATATGTCCATTGATGTAAGTGGGGTGGGGTGTTAAAGGCCCCTACTACTATTGTATTACTGTCTAGTTCTCCCTTTGCGCCTATTCTCCCTTTATACCTTTAATATTTGCTGCACGCATATAGGTGCTCCTACATTAGGTGCATATTTATTTACAATTGAGTTGACCCCTTGATCATCATGTTAAGTCCTTTTCTGTCTTTAAAGTCTACTTTTTCTGATTTATTTTTTATTTATTTGATTTATTTTATTTTGTCTGATACAAATATTGCTACCCCAGTTTTCTTTTGATTTATATTTGCATGTAATACTTTTTACTGCAGAAGAAATGTTTAAAGCTAACAGAGGCTTAATTCATGAGGCTTAATGAAAGAAGTTGCCTCTATAACATAAAAGTGTGAAGTAAAGCAGCAAGTGCTGATGTAGCAGCTGCAGTGAGTTGGCTACATGAAACAATTGACTTTCAACATAAACAAAATATACTTATATAGGAGAAAGAAGCTATCCAGGGCTTTCATACCTAGGAAGGAAAAGTCAATGCCTGACTTTAAAGCTTCTCTTATTAGAAACTAATGCCATCTTGTGACTTGAAGATGAAACCAATGTTCATTTACAATTCCAAAAACCCTAGGGCCCTTAAGAATTAAGCTCAATCTTCTCTGCCTGTACTGTATCAATGGAACAATGATGCCTGAATGAGAGTACATGGTCTCCAACAAAGTTTACTGACTATTTTAAAACCCACTGTTGAGACTTACTACTCAAAAAAACGAAAAGATTTTTTTCAAAATGGGACTGCTCATTGACAATGCACCTTCTCACTCCACAAGATTAGTGTTGTTTTCATGCCTGCTAACACAACATCCACTCTACAATCCATGGATCAAGGAATAATTTTGCCTTTCAAGTCTTCCTATTTAAGAAATATATTTCATAAGACTGTAGCTGTCATAGGTAGTGATTCCTGTGATGGATCTAGGCAAAGTCAGTTAAAAACCTTCTAGAAAGAATTCATTCTAGATGCCATTAAGAACATTTGTGATTCATTAGAAGAGGTCAAAACATCAACATACACAGAAGTTTGGAAGAAGTTGATTTCAACCTTCATGGATGACTTTGAGGGGTTCAAGGCTTCAGAGGAGGAAGTAACTGCAGATGTGGTAGAAACAGCAAGAGAACTAGAATTAAAAGTGGAGCCTGAAGATATGATCTGCAGAATTGCTGCATTCTCATGATAAAATGTTAACAGATGACGAGCGTTCTTACAGATAAGCAAAGAAAGTGGTTTCTTGAGATGGAATCAATTCCTGGTGAAGACTGAAGTGGCAACAAAGGATTTAGAATACTAGGAAAACTTAGTTGATAAAGGAGCGGCATATTGAGATAAAATCCAATTTTAAAAGAAGTTCTGCTGCAGGTAAAATGCTATCAAACAGCACTGCATGCAGCAGTGAAAAAGTGTGAAAGAGTGTGTGTAGCTCATTTCACTGTCTTATTTTAAGAAACTGCTACAGCCATACCAGCCTTCAACAACTACTACCTTGATCAATCAGCAGCCTATTATGAATATAGAGGGAAGACACTCTAAGAGCAAAAAGGTTATGACTCACTGAGGGCTTACATTTTTCAGCAATAAAGTATTTCTAATTAAAGTATGTACATTTTTTACACATATGTTATTGCACACTTCATAGACTAAAGCACAGTGTAAACACAACTTTTATATGCACTAGGAACCAAAAACTTCGCTTGACTCACCCTATTGCGATGTTTGTTTTATTGCAGTAGTATGAAATCAAACATGCAGCATCTCTGAGGACTCTCTGTACTTACACATATGAGCCATATAATATATCATAAATAATTAATTACTGATAATAGTTGTATAATGTAGTTATACAGTCCCACAGTTTGGCTATATCAAAATTAATTCAACCATTTTCTCACTGTTGGATATTTCAGGTGATTTCTTGAACTCTGATTTTATATACACACTGAAACATCTCCAAATAGTCTTTTTATAATATGATTTTTATTTCACTCAGGTTTCTGAGAGTGAAGTGTTAAATAAAACAGCAAGTGCACTTTAAATCTTAATAACATTGCCAGATTATTTTCTCCAAAGCTTATAATAATCATTACACCACCTACAGTGTATGAGAATACCCTATTTTCCATGCCTTCAACAGTACTGGATATTGTCATTCTCTAATTCCTGCCAAAGTAATTAACGAGAAATAACTTCATTGTTTTCATTAGTAATTCCTGACTTCTAATATATGTTTATTGGCTATTTGTATTTCTTCTTCTTTGAGCCATAAACTCCTAATCATTCTCTCTAAAATGGATAGATGACAGGACAATCTTTCACTACTAATTTATACTTTGTCAACTCTAAACAGAGTCATTGGATTACATAACCTCAGGGGACAGTATTCAAGGGCTGGCTCTCCCACTGGTGGGTGGCAGGGTGAGGAAAAGGACAATGTATGGTAGTCGTATGACTAGGTGAATTTTTAGTGATGGTGTTGGGGTAGGGGCTTCTAGAATGTGATGGGAAGAATCTACAGTCATGAGAGCAGTTAAACATAAGTATCTATAGGTTTAAAAAAATTGTCTTCTCTTGGTTTTTGTTGAGGTGCTTTGTTTTGTTGTAAGGAGTTATTTCATATGAGAGACAGTGAATATACTGGGTATATCTATCTTTGCACTAATACAGTGACTATCCTTACACATTTAACTTAGTTGATAAGCACAATATTTACAAAGGCTAGAATCCAGTATAGCAACTTTCTAAATTAAAAGATTTTGCTAGAAACAAATGCAAAGATCTCTCCTAGGTTTGGGGATGCTGTCAAATATTCCTTAAATGGGCTACATAGGAATAAGTTACCAAAATAAAATAAGGGCCTATGATCATGAAGGTAGGTTAATAAATACCAGCTTCCTGAACATAGTAAATGCTTGCTGAACATCTTACTTCAATTATCTATACCTCTAGAATAATGCAGTAATAAAAAACCAATAAACTAAAATAATTGTGAATTGTCTGGATCTTAATTTTAACAGAATGCTTTCAATGTGCCACTGTCAAATATTAAGGCAGCTGTTGATTTATCCTTATTTAGAAAAAGAAAATTCAAGGTGTTTTTTTCCTTTTTAAATCAAGCACAGATTTTGGAATCCTAAATTTCTTAAATTTAAAACAATTTAAGAAAATCTTAAAAAATCTTAAATTTTTTTTAGCTCCTATTGAGATAATTACATGGGTTTTTATAGGACCTGTACAAATAATGTTATATTGAAATATTTACTCATAATTAGACTTGATTTACTAATGTTTTATTTGGGATTTTTCAAATTAATGTTTCTTAGTGCAAAGTTAATACTTTTCTTCTCTTATACTCTGTCAAGGTTTGATGCCCTATGGTTCAGTGGTGAAAAATCCACCTGCCAAGCAGGAGATGTAGGTTCAATCCCTGGAGAAGGAAATAGCAACCCACTGCAATATTCTTGCCTGGGAAATCCCATGGACAGAGAAGCCTGGCAGACTACAGTCCACGGGGTTGCAAAGAGTCAGACACGACTTAACAACAACAACAGTAGTACTAGCTTTATAAATTGGATAAATTATGCTTAATTACAGATATCATTTATTGAACACTTTTAACATCATTTTTACATACTTCTCATATAAATTTTATGCTAATTACATGATATTTCTTATCTCTATTTCAGAGTCAGTGCAAGTAAGTCCCACAGGTTCAAAACTTCCCTAAGGTCACCCAATCACTGAATGACAGCACTTGCATTTCAAAGCAGGGACAATACTAATAACTAGTATAATACCTGACATCTTTTTGTCAACATTCTACAAGCAGTATTGGAATTAGGTGCTGCCTGAAAAATGGGGAAAGGAGGACAATCATATATGAGTAAAATCATAATCATTTTTAGAAACAATGCTTTGAAAAACAATGTCTTCCATAGTTATTCAATTTTCAATTTCTTGAATCTATATAGAAAGTTCAAATTTTATATATATAAAATCATATCTTTCTCATTTTTAGCATCTACTTTTAAGCAATTAAGAAAGCATTTCAGAAACAAGAGATGAAAGCTTACCCTGACTCTGAGCCAGATGGAGAATTTTTGCTGTGACATATCTGGCAGTATCTGATTCTGCAGATTCAGTATTGATCTTCTCCAGCTGAGCCAGGAGCCCCACGATTCTAGAGTTATTGGCGAGGCTAAAAAGAATATTACTTTAAATTAGGGCACATTCTACATCAATTGTGAATTCCATACTATGAAGATCAGTTGTTAGAAACAAGCCAAAATCCTACCCTGCTAAAAGCGCAGAGCATGCACACATGCCACATATCCTTACTCTGTTTTAGAGCGTATGACAAACATTCAGCTGATTTAAGTGAGAAACGTTCTATTTCAAAAAACCACAAAGGTACATTCGACCCTGCCAAGCAATCTTCCGTCACATCTTGAAAGTTCACCTTTCCAGTTCACCCCCCACCCCGCCCCGACCCCAACCAAGCAGGCTTTTTACATATTCTATGCTCTCCTCAGACTCTAACCATCCCTTCTACCTGACTCCATTTTTCAGTTAGCACCCAACTTCACAACTATTATAAAGTCAAAGAAGAAAACACTTATCTTCACACAACCAGCACCTTAAACCTCTCTGACTCTCTTCCCACATTCTTTCCTTATTCTCATTCATTATACATTTGTACCATTTGACAGTACCATTCTAGATATTGTCAACAGTAAACGAAACAAACAAATTTTACTGCCCCTCAGAGTGAACATTCTAATGAGACAAAGTAAATACACAAATAACTATATAAATAGTATTAAGGTGATGGGAAGCACTATGGAGAAAAGCAGGTTGTGGGGATAGAAGGGGCAAGGAGGCAGATGGCTGCAATCTTGGAAAGCATAGTCAGGAAAAACCTCAAGAGGGCACTATTTAGGGAAAGGCCTGAAAGGAGTAAGATAATGAGCGGTGCAGATACCCACAGAAAGAGCTGTCACAATCATCAAATCACCAAGGCAGGACCATGCCTGCTGTGTTCAATTAAGAACAGCAGCAGACTTAGAGTTGGGGGTGATGCAGAAGACAGCACCATCATTCAGAGCCTTGTAGCCCCTGCAGATGTTGACTTTTTTCAACTAAATGAGATGGGAAGTTTTTGAGAAGAGTAATGTGCTCTGACTTGCTTTTCAAAGGCTTTCTTTCACTGGTATGTTGAGATACAAAGAACCATTCCTCCACTGCATTTCTAGTGTATTTGCTCCTTCCACTTCCTCTGATTCATCATTTAGCTCTCCCATGGAACCGCAACATACCCATCGGCACACAACACGATCTAGGAGCTCCCACCAATTAGCACCCCACTTCTCAGCTACTCCTTGAAGATGTCTGCATTTGCCCTCCCACATACTGCTCACTTGTTCAAAGTTTAGTTTCTAACACTGTGAGGTCTCCCCAAAACCTCCTGCAGTCACAGCTTTTCTTTTCATACTCACTGCTGTCCAAGTCAGCTCCTCTGTCTACACTTTCCTCTTTGGGCTTTAATGGCTCCACACACACCTGATTTTCATCCTATGGCCACTTCTTCTAGATCTCCTCTCCTGGCTCCTCCTCCCACAAAACCCTAGATGCTGAAGACCCCCCAGAGCTCTATACTCAGCCCTCTTCTCCTCACTCTCCCTACTCTACTGCCCCAAGCAACCTCATGCAACCCCACAGCTGCAAAATCAATACACTGCCCAGCTCCTACATTTAATTCCAGCCTCAACCTACTCCTCTTCAATTGTAACTTTCCCAAACTCATATAAACCATCAGTTGCTCAAGACAAAAATCCAGATTCCCTTTCCCACACTCAACTCATTATCAGCTCTATCTCTAAACATCTCAAATCCATCCACTTCTCCCCATATATAATCATTTATCTGGAAAACAAAGGTCTACTATCATGACTGCTACTTAAAAAATTTCATGATAAAATTAGTGGTGATATTAATAAAAATAATTTTTAGAAACTGTGTAATAAAGTGTATCAATATTCAGATATCTGCATAATTTATATGCAGAGTACATCATGAAAAATGCCAGGCTAGATGAATCACAAGTTTCAATGAAGACTACTGGGAGAAATATCAACAACCTCAGATGTGCAGATGATACCATTCTAACGGCAAAAAGTGAAGAGGAACTGAAGAGTATCCTGATGAGGGTGAAAGAGGAGAGTGAAAAAGCTAGCTTGAAACTCAACATTCAAAAACCTAAGATCATAGCATCCAGTTCCATTCAATTCAATTCAGTTCAGTTCAGTCACTCAGTCATGTCCGACTCTTTGTGACCCCATGAATCACAGCACGCCAGGCCTCCCTGTCCATCACCATCTCCCGGAGTTCACTCAGACTTAAGTCCATCGAGTCAGTGATGCCATCCAGCCATCTCATCCTCTGTCGTCCCCTTCTCCTCCTGCCCCCAATCCCTCTCAGCATAAGAGTCTTTTCCTTCAGACTGATCTCCTTCAGAAAGAACTGGTTGGATCTCCTTGTAGTCCAAGGGACTCTTACTTCATGGCAAATAGAAGGGGAAAAAGTAGAAGTGGTGACAGATTTTACTGGGTTCCAAAAATCACTGTAGATGGTGATTGCAGCCATGAAATTAAAAGATGCTTGCTCGCACAAGGAAAGCTATGACAAAACTAAATAGCGTATTAAATAGCAAAGACATCACTTTGCCAACAAAGGTCAAAGCTTCTCATGTACTGATGTGAAATTTGGACCATTAAGAAGGCTGCGCACTGAAGAACTGATGCCTTCAAGTTATGGTGCTGGAGAAGGCTCTTGAGAGTCCCTTACTGCAAGGAGATCAAATCAATTAATCCTAAAGGAAATCAACCCTGAATAGTCATTGGAAAGACTGATACTAAAGCTGAAGCTCCAACACTTTGGCCACCTGATATGAAGAGCCAACTCACTGGAAAAGACCCTGATCCTGGGAAAGACAAAGGCAAAAGGAGAAGAGAGCAGCAGAGGATGTCCACTGACCACTGACTCAATGTACACGAGTTTGAGCAAACTCCGGAAGACAGTGAAGGACAGGAAAGCCTGGCATGCTGCAGTCCATGGGGTCGCAGAGTCGGACATGACTGAGCACAACAACATATATAATACGTATACTGACATATATGACACACTGAACTCAGAAGCAGACAAGAGAATCCAGCTGTCTTCTGATCAGCCAGACATTAAAGAAATGTGCAAAAATTGAATAGAACATTCCACTTTCTGGATTTCCCTGGCAATTCAGTAGTTAAAGACACCAGGATTTCAAGCCTGGGACAAGAATTCAATCCCTAGCAGGGAAACTAAGATCCCACAGGCTGTGTAGCATGACCAAAAAATTAAAATTAAAAAAACTGAAAAAAAATAGTATTTTAAATGCCATCTTATAACTATTTTGACAACTTATTTTAGTAAAAATATTATTACATACAATAATAATGTTGTTATAATGTAACTGGATTATTTCAATGAAATAATTTCTCAATTTTAATTTATCATATGGTAGTATTACTATATTACATATAATTATATTGATATATCATAATATAAATGGCAATATCGATATTATATATACAATATGGTAAATATCAATACATCAAGTAACCTACATCAACAAAAGCTTTTTGGAGTCTCCATTAATTTAAGAGCACAAGGGGGTTCTTAGCCAAAGTTTGAGAACTCTTGTTCCAAACTTCTCTTGTACATTTTGTGCTCAGATCTAGTCTGAACACTAGAGAGGAAATACATCTTTAAAAACAATTCTGTCAACGTATGGCAAAACCAATGCAGTAGTGTAAAGTAAAATAAAGTAAAAATAAAAATTTAAAAAAAAAACAATTCTGTAACTTAGATGTAAGGGAAATTTGCATTATGGAAATCAGAATTCTGAAATTTAATAATTAGGGGATTTTTTTGTTTGTTTTCTCCAATAATATTTCTCTTGAAGGTCATCTGTTAGCATTTTTCAGTAGATAAAACATCTATTAAAAATATCCAAAAACATACGAAACACACTGATCATATCTTCTGTTCCATTTCAAAGTGAGAGGTTTTTTTTTTCAGTAACTCTTAAATTTTTAAATTAAATTACACTGCTACCAAAACAAAACAGCTTGCAATTAAGTGATTCTAAGAATCATTACAAATTACAGATGTATGCATGAATTTTTTGAAGGAAGGCAAACAAACAGAAATTAAGAACAACGTAATAAGCAAGCTGATTTTCCTATTTTTTACTTTTCTCACTGAGAACATAAAAACTGAACAAAATATTCCAAGCCACCTCCAACTCAGCTCTAAAAATGTTAAGACTGTTGACACTAATGTTGAGAGAACTGTAGGGTGAACACTAGAGGGCAGTTCTACCTATTGAATGATTTTTTGTTTTGGTTTAATAGGACTCTGTGACCCCACGGACTGTAGCCCACCAGGCTCTTCTGTCCACAGGATTTTCCAGGCAAGAGTACTGGATTGAGTTGCCATTTCCTTCTCCAGGGAATCTTCCTGACCCAGGGATTGAATCTGCATCTCCTTCTTGGCAGGCAGATTCTTTACCACTGAGTCAATGATTTTTAGACTTTGCCAAATCCAAGCGTAAAGGAGAAAAAACAAATTAAAAAGCTATACAGCTATTCAATGAACAATTTAAGCTACAATTTTTCAGCAAAGCAGAAAATCGTTAAATAAAAAGACTCAGATAAGAATTTATCTTCTCTCCCTTGGCCTATTTTTAGGTGAATCAAAATGAGACCAAAACCAACCTTGGGAAGTTACATTTATAACTGATAACGTTAATTACTTGAATAGTTAGAACATTAGGGAATTGAAAATACGACTGATGTGGAGTATATCAAGTCAAGTTAACTTTCCAATGTATATTTTAAAGACACTATCACAAATATTTGTTTCACTGTAGTGGTCTCCTACTGCTTTTTGATACTCTTGAGTTTACACACAGTCTTACAGCTATTTTCTTAAAAATATAAATTTTTTATATGTTACAAAAGTCTCAATGGTATATACATATTGTCCTGCAATAAATAATTTCCCAAGCAAGTGCAAGGGCTAAAGAAACTATCTTCACATTGCAAATAAATTTTATTACGTTCTCATAATAAAATGTAAATTGCATACAGGTAACACACATGTCTTCATAAATAAGCTATAAACATCTGACAGCAAAAAATTCATTAAAATATACCAAAGTTTTAAACTTAATCAGTAGTCTTAGTAAATAAGACTTAATTCAAACAATATGGTATTATTTCCAAAATATGCACATTATCTTTCAGAAATGGTTGTTCCTCATTTCTAACTCTTTAATTTTTATTTATTTTTACTACTTTTGCTTTAATCACGTTTTTATTGTTTCCAAATACTGAACACAAAACTTTATTTTTCTTTTTTGTTGAGCAAAGGACAATGAAAAATGGAAATTTCACTATCATTCCTTTGTAGAAATAGTTAAATAGTTAAGTATGTAAGATTAGAAAACGATATTCTTCTAACTGGAAGAGAACAATAACTATTTCTCTAACTACTTCTTCTATAATAATTAAATGCAGTAAGGCACAGGCATTAAGCTAGACATCCTGACCAACAGAACGACACTGAGTATAACAGATCTACACTTGTACAAACAACTGACTTTTGATACAGGTACAAAGGAACTCAGTGGAGAAAGGATATTCTTTCTAAAAATGGTGCTGAACAATCAGATATCCAAATGCCAAAAAAAAATGTGCTATCCACACCTCATACCATATAAAAATTAACCCAAATAGGAACACAGACCTAAATGTAAAATCTAAAACAATAAAAAACTGGAAGAAACATAAGAGAAAATATTGATAATATGGGTTATGCAAATATTTCTTAGATATAACTCTAACAGCATAACCCATAAAAGAACAAATAAACAAATGAAAATCACCTAAATTTAAAACTTCTGATCTTAGAAGACACTACATAGGAACGTCCCTGGTGGTCCAGCAGTTAACAACCCACCTTGCAATGCAGGAGACTCAGGATTGAACCCTGGACCAGGAACTAAGAACCCACATGCCTTGGAGCACTGAGCCCCACGTCACAACTAGAGAGTCATGGGACACAACGTGACACAAGAAAGATCCTGCATATGATGCAACCAAGACCTGATGCAGCCAAACAAATAAACAAGTATTAGAGAGAGAAAGATTGAGAAAGAGAGACGACCACCCACAGAATGGGAGAAAATATGAAGGAAAAAAAGTGCAACTGAAAGAAAATGCTTGCAATTCAAGTATCTGATAAACAACTTGAATCCATAATATTAAAAAAAAAAACCTAAAACTCAATTACTAAAACACTAAAATTTCAAAAATTGGAAGATTTGGAAAGAGACTTCACCAAATAAGATATGCTAAAAGATAACGCACCAAATAACTCATCAATTGATTTTCAATATCATCAGCCATTAGGGAAATGCAAATTAAAATCACAATGACATATCAATATACGCCTACGAGAATGGCTACAATTTTAAAAGAATGATCGTAAGAATTTAAAAAGAATGACCAAATTAAAAGATGCTTACTCCTTGGAAGAAAAGTTATGACCAACATAGATAGCATATTGAGAAGCAGAGATATTACTTTGCCAACAAAGGTCCATCTAGTCAAGGCTATGGTTTTTCCAGTAGTCATGTATGGATGTGAGAGTTGGACTGTGAAGAAAGCTGAGCACAGAAGAATTGATGCTTTTGAACTGTGGTGTTGGAGAAGACTCTTGAGAATCCCTTGGACTGCAAGGAGATCCAACCTGTCCATTCTGAAGGAGATCAGCCCTGGGATTTCTTTGGAAGGAATGATGCTAAAGATGAAGCTCCAGTACTTTGGCCACCTCATGCTAAGAGTTGACTCATTGGAAAAGACTCTGATGCTGGGAGGGATTGGGGGCAGGAGGAGAAGGGGACGACTGAGGATGAGATGGCATCACCGACTCAATGGATGTGATTCTGAGTGAACTCCGGGAGTTGGTGATGGACAGGGAGGCCTGGCGTGCTGCGATTTATGGGGTTGCAAATAGTCGGACACGACTGAGCGACTGAACTGAACTGAACTGAACAAGTGTTGGTGAGAATACAGAAGAACTAGACTTTTCATACACTGTTGGAGAGACTATAGGATGGTATTAATGTCTTTGTAAAACAGATCATTGTTAAGTTTCCTAAAAAGAAACACAGACCTACCATATGCTTCAGCCATTCCATTTCTAGGTAGTTAATGAACATGATAAATACATTCATTATTTTCACTGAGATAATGATTTAACCATTATACATAAACCAAAGTTATTAAACTATGTTTAGCTTCTTATAAGATGATTATATGTCAACGCTAAGTCGCTTCAGTCATGTCCGACTCTCTACAACCCCACAGACGGCAGCCCACCAGGCTCCCATGTCCCTGGGATTCTCCAGGCAAGAACACTGGAGTAGGTTGCCATTTCCTTCTCCAATGCATGAAAGTGAAAAGTGAAAGAGAAGTCGCTCAATAAAGCTGTTTAAAAATTCATAGGTGACCTTAATACGTACCGTTGGTGTAGTAGATAAGGCAGGAACTAAACAAGAGTGACTGGAGAGTGTGAAATGAGATGCAGATTGCATTTACAGGCTATTTAAAACTTTTGGCTTTTGAGGAAATCAGATAAATTGAGTAGTAACAGAACTGTACTGTACGGTGCTTGAGCTACCAGGGAAGCCCAGTAACAGAACAGTACAGTCTAAATATGGGAAAGCCCAGATTGGTTTAAATGATATGGAATGGAGGAATTAAAGATTCAACAGAGAAAAATACTAATGATTAAAAGACCAAGAAAAAAGACACATCCTTTGTAGCAAAAAGTAACAGGAGGGTAAGCAAAGGATAGAATCAAATAAAGGGGAGCAAGCAAATTTTGTACAAGAAATATGAGGACAATAAATTGTATTATCTCTAAGATTAGGTCAACTGCTGAGAATATGTACATATACACCTGACAATTTCAAATGCTTGAAAAGTATAAAACAGTCATTCCAAAATTTAGAATCAGAGTAGTTAAGATTGCTGGGCTCAGTTCAGGCTGATTATCAATAATCATTTTAGTAATATCTTCTAAGTTAATTCATCCTCCAGCATCATTCAGCCACTCAGTAAAGGTCTATTCAGGAAAAAGACTTTGTCAGGTATGTGTGATGAAAACATACAAAGTAAGGTAAAAGCATTTCAGGTATTTGCAAGACTGGAATGATAAACAATGGATCCTACACTGGTAAGAGAGGGGCTTCCCTGATAGCTCAGTTGGCAAAGAATCCACCTGCAATGCAGGAGATCCTGGTTTGATTCCTGGGTTGGGAAGATCCCCTGGAGAAGGGAACGGCTACTAACTTGAGTATTCTGGCCTGGAAAATTCCATGGACTGTATAGTCCATGGAGTTGCAAAGAATTGGACACAACTGAGCGACTTTCACTTGATAAGAGAGGAAGTGATGATGACTCAATAGATCAGAGCTAAGGATAAGGCAGAACTCTTGCAGTACAGACACTTGAACAAGAAAGCTGGAAAGATAAAAGTCTATGGATCTCAAAATTTAAGACTTCACTATATACTGGTTAAACCACTACACTGCATTTGTTCAGGTGTTCTCATCAGATTATAAGCCTCATGTAGAAAGAGAATAGGGCTCATTTTACTTCTTTAGAACGTGCTCAACACTCATTTTCTGCAAAGCACTGCATTAAGTGTTATGTTTCTTCCTACTCTCCCAGATTCAGCACTGAGTTAGGTACATAAACCTGTTTAATAGATACTTCATAGTTGAGAAAAAAATCTAAAGGGGGCAAAAAAATAAACAAAAAAGAGCATCCACAGAAGCATTTAAAGATAGAAAATATATAATAAATTTTCTATGGAAACGGATGTGCTTTGATCAAGTCTTACGTAAGGAAAAAAATTCAGTAGCCATACAATATACAAAATGTTATGTTCTAGTAAAATTCTATTTATGTACACTGAAATTTGAATTTCATATGTTCACATTTTTATTTTTATTCCCAACCATTTAGAGATGTAAAAACCACTCAGGCCACACAAAAACAAGCAATAGGTGAGATTCGGCCCATGTGTCAAGTTTAAATGAAAAGTTAAACAGTAATAAACATTAACAAAATAACATAAATATATGATGCTGCATTTAAACAAATGTATTTTAAGGTAATAAGTTTCATACAATCACTTCATGTATTATGTCTATAATTTATACATACTGGTATTTAAAATTACAATACCTTTTCTCTGGTATCACTTTTAACTTGCTCATCTTGAATTACTTCATTTCACCATTGCAGATAATCTAAAAAGAAAAAAATACTGATATTAAACACACAATTTTGTTTTCTATATATTAGATGTCATAAAAGTCATACAACTGATAGTTTTTATTATGGGCAACACAAGATAAGACTAGAAACCACAGGAGAATGTTTGAGTTTTACATGCTTCTGGCAGGTCACTTCAAAGTACAAGGTGTGCCTATTAAACCACTTAAAATCAGTCAGTATAAGGTTATCAAAAATCCAAGTGCTATAAAAGTGTAAAAACATAATTTATACTATAGAGCCAAGATTTCTTTTGAGACCATTCAAATTAGCCTTCCTGTTCTAATACTACACCTTAAAATATTCAAACCAATCCTATGATTAGTGTATTGTCCACCATTCACACAGCAGTCAAACACTGGTAAATATGTATTATTTCTGTATGAAAACATTTTAATTAACAACAAATTGTTTAGATAGAGCAAAATCTTCTCAAAAATCTCTCTCATTTAATATATTTACACATATTTTCCTTCAACCAACAGAGGTTTCATCTTTGGAATGTACATATTATATATTTTAAAACCTTACATCTTTTTTAATTACGGGATCTAAAATAGGAGTTGGTTACACAGATGTTGCAAGGCTGGCAAGCTATAGAGGAAGCCTAGGGAGGCTCAAGATAAACAACTGCAGAAGTAGTTACCACCCTGGGTTTGGAGGGCAAGAGGGAAAAGAGATTTAAAACCCTAAATCTCTATTCACAATTTTTATAATTTTTCAGATTTATTTTACAACTATTCACCCAAAAAAAGACCCGGATATATTTTAATTTTACGTACTGATGCTTATTACTGAAGCAGGAATTTCGTGGCATTTTTAAATAAGAAGTTTAAAAATTATTGTCAATTCAACAAGTTACATCCCTATACAATGTTTAGTAATGCTATATTTAAAGGAAAACAAACATGCCCAAAAAAGAAGAGACTTCAAACTGTATAATATAATAGATTTAGAAGACACAGATATTCTGGGTGTTTTACTACAGTAACAAAGAACTTCTCCTTTAACTAAACATGACTTTTTTTCCCTTTTTTTAAACTCAGTTATAATAGAGGAAACATATTTAGGATTATCTACAAAAATTACATAGGCTGTTTTTAAAGAAGATAAATTTTTAAATGCTAACTACTCCTTTTAACTGACTTTTTTAATGCCCACAAAGTCAAAAGTAACTTTTTCTGATTTCCAAATTAATTAAGAGTCATTATACGTCCAAAGGTGGGGGGAATCTTACATGTTTTCAAAAGCACCGTTGTTGCCATAAACAGAATTAAGCTACTTGGTTAAGTAGTATGATTTTCTCTAAAACTACATTAACAGCAAGCCCATCTCACAAGCTGAAGGGCCTTGTCTCGCCTGTCTGGGATGCCCAGGGTAAAGGGAGCAATAATGCTGACACAGGCAAGCATAATGAAGCAGGATGAGGATCTCACAGGGTTCCAGACACCAGCCATCACCTCCAGCTCTGCTCAGAGGGCTGCTGTGAGAGACAGACTGTTGAAGAGGTTGCAGAACATGAAGCCAAACCATATGTCTAAGCTTACAGAGAGCATTCAGTTGATGGCACTGGATGGGCTCCCCCGAGAACACAGAAGGATGTTGTTTGGGGATTAAACTCTGTTTACCTATCCTCTGAATTCTGATGCTCCCCTGAATACTGAAGCTGCAGAACAAAACATCATTTGTGGGACAAGGAGGACTTGGGCAATAAAGTTGAAGACTACATGAAGAATTATGACAGATGACAGGAGGAGAAGGCTGCAGGCCCACAGACTATGTTGTAAGTTTGTCTCCAACTTAAATCAAAAGGAAGCCCTCCTCCCCAGTCCTCAAGCTTTCTCTTTGTTCCTCTGGGTCATCCAAGTCTGTGACCATGTTATCCTGAAGAAGAACCTCTTCACAACTGCTTATTGTAGATGGAGCATTCTACATATATACAGTAAAAAAAAAAAAAAAAAAGATGTCTGAAATTCCAAAGAGTTGCCTCCTTAACCTTAACATATTTCCTTTTCTGAAACTACTAAATACACTGCTGCTGAGATTCCTGAAAAGTCGTAATGAACTCAGAATTGAGGCTACAGCTTGCTTCTCACCCTCTTCCCAAACAAAATTAGTTCCCTGCACAAATGACACTAATGACATGCTTAGCACAGCTCATAGATCGGTGATAAGAAATCTATTACAAATTGTGATCCAATGTAAATTCTCAGCCCTTTCCTAGATGTCTTGAAGCTTCCAAGAATGCACAGTCATTCACTATAAATCTGTACTGAAAAGGGTATTTTATTTAATGTAAGTATATCTGGAACAGATTTGTAATTTGTACATTTAATGCTTCAATCATTTTTTTCTATTCTCAGTTAGTTTGTATTTTCGTTGTATAGGGCCAACAGAAGGATGTTAAGTAAAGCAACTATTGAAGAGAAAAACAAAAAGAAACATGAAAGAAGGGAAAAAAGTGTACTTCACTAAGCAAATATGTCCTTTACAGCCACTTTTTCTTGCTGAATCCTGAGGCCAGAGTGCTTCAGAGAGAAGGAAAAGCCTTCTTTTTGCTGTGAAAGTTTGTGTTCATTACAGTATGGTGTAATAGAAAGAGCAGGAACCTAGAAGCAGAAATGTTGCATCTCACAAAGTCTGTGGTTTTGCCAAACAACTGTGACAAAGCAAGACACTGAGACTTTATGCAAGAGAGGCTGTAAAGTCCAAGATCAAGGTGCAGGCAGTTACGGTGTCTGGTGAGAACTGAGTATGTGGTTCATAGACCCCCATCTTCTCACTGGACTGTGGCATGGGGGAAGGGCCAGGGGAGATCTCTTGGGTGTCTCTTCCTCCATGAGAAGATGGGGGGTCCCGTGTTCCCTCTGTTTCTCCCAATGGTTACATGACATTTCATGCTAACTCTAGCATAGTGTCAAAGCCAGGAATCTGACATTCATACAACATGTGTTTCTAGTTCTACATCATTTTATTACACGTGTAATTTATATAAACTACCACATTTTGCTATATTTTTAAAATATTAGAAAACATGGATTTCTATTACTTGAATAACTTTTAAAAGATAATGAAAATCACTGTAATCTCAAAATTCATTCATTTAACATTAATGGCTACACAACTTCAATTGTATATGGCCAAAGAAAGTACTTCCAAGGAGATCATTTAATATAACTGATCACGCCTTCTTATAAATACTTTATTATATAGCTGTAGTTTGTTTTCTGCCTACTCACTGCCATTCTTTCTTAAATCTCCTTTACTAGAATGTCCTAGGGCTCAGTCCTTGGCCTTTTCAAATCCACTCTCTTCGCTGGTGACCTCATCCAGTCTCATGACTACTCAACATCTCCACTTGGCTCTCTAATAATATCACAAACTTAACATATCCAAAACTAATCTCCTGACTTTCCTTTCCTCAAATGTATTTAAGAGACAGTTCTCTCTGCAATTCTTCAGTCCAAAACCTTAGTGTCCTTCTTGACTCCTGTTTTATACCCCACATCCAACCCCTCAGGAATTCCTGACAATTCTACTCTCAAAATATATCCAGACTCCAATCACTTCTCCACATCTATCAATACTACCATGGTGGGCCACTGCCCCTATTCATCCCCCTTCTATGTATGGCACCTACAGTCTATTTTCAACACAACACCTTGACTGATCCTTTTAAAAGCCTGGAGAAAAGAGGGGGGAAATATGCAGATAAATCTTGTCATCACTCTGCTCAAAGCCCAGTGGGTGCTGCCCACATATTTAAATGGCATTAGGGGTCCTAAAGGAATGCCCCAGCCCTTCTCTCTGTAACTTGCCTACAACTCCTCTTCCTCACATTGCTCTGGATGCACTGGCTGGGCCTCCATGCTTTCCACCAGCAGGCCAGGCTCACTCTCACCTTACTGTCTTTGCCCAAGCTGTTTATTTTGCCTGAAACGTTCTGCCAGATAGCCCAATGACTAACCAACTCCCAAATTTCCTTTGCTCAAGAATCACCTTTTCAAAAAACACAATCACCTTTTCAATACAGCCTATCCCAACCATCTTATTTAATACTGTAAAACAGCTCCAGACACCAGCATACCCATCACCCCTTACCTCAATGTACTTTTCTCTTTTCCCAGAGCACTTACAGCCTTCTATGACAGGATGATTCAAAAGTAACAGAACACTTTGAAAACTGTACTCAATAACTGATTACATATATATGAACAGGTGTCAAAACAAATTCGTAAAGGAATAGTTTATTTTCCTATACTTACAAATCTCCACCATATGCCCCCATCACATCACATACATCAATCCCGAAATCTAATTCATCCCAGACCCTCAACAGCTTATCACTACTGGTAGCTACAAAAGCAGCCAAAATAAGTTCTTTTATTTCCTCAAGGTTTTGAGGAAAAGAGGCAGAAACCCAAGGTTCTTGATATAAACACAGTTTAATACCTAATATCTTGGTGCAACTCTTTTTAATCACCTTGTAAACTAGGCAATTTAACTATGTGTACTATTTATTATTTATTTCTCTCCATTGAACTAAAGTTCAAAAAGAGCAGAAATCTTTGTTTTGCTCACCACCCCCCAAGTACCTCGTACAGTGCCAGTACATTGTAGGTGGTAAATAGATTTCTGAATGAACAAACAAATGCTTTAAGGACTTGTTTTGAGACAACTTTACTATACAAATGAGCAAGAAGTCTTCATTTTTAAAAACTCAATAATATGATGGATATGGTATAGTGGCACACAGTATATACATTACCTTCTCTCTAGCATGCCTTCCTGTGCTACAGGAATGTAGTACAGGAAAGCTTAAAAAAAAAGGGGGGGGTTCTACTGCAGTTAGGTTCCAGATGTTTTTATACCCGCCAAACTCAATTTCACTGTTTATGAAATTTGTTAGACTGAAAGTCACACAGATGCCACCTGACCTCGCAGTGAAGTACCAACTTAGACATGCTTTGTTCTACAGCAGTGTATACGGAGATTCCAAAGCCTTGTCCAGGGTTCCCCAAAGTGGGGTCCACAAGTTGTTGCTAGAATTCTTTGAGAGTTCAAAATAGAACACAAGGGGTTCTTTTTTTCTTCTCTTTTACTTTTGTGCACCAAGGAGTGACAGCTAATTAATGATTTTATTTCATATCATCTGTGTGTGCTAGTACACAGAAGGACCATGTATATTTGGCTAGAGTTGGCTGTGATAACTGGAGATTGCATGGGACATGGAGAAGGTAATGGGCTAATGAGTATCAGCCCCTTCCTCAAATTACCTCCCCTAAACACCCCTTATGCACTATCAACTGCCTCACAGGAGCAAAGGTTCTACAACTGTAGAACTTGGAGGGAAACTGGAGGGAAAAAAAACTGGAGGGAAATTTTAATATTCATGAAAAAAACTGTATACCCAGATGCACCCATTCCTAACACTTTGCTATTGGGATGAAAATTCCAAACTGTGAACTGAATAAATTATAAGGGCCTTACATTGTGAAATGTTTGGACTTTTTGTGACTTTCTCACTTAGTTGTTTAGTATGTCCTTATGTTTTAGACATTAACATTTGTAATTTACATATATGCCTGATAATCCAATGTGGCAAGTTTTGAGGATGGGGTATGAAAGGAGGGTCAGTGGACAATTCTGGTAAGATTAGCAATGAAGAATTATATCCTCCAAGTCATTTCACTAAATTAGTGCAACAAGAGACACACATAAAAAAGCACATTCTTATACTGAAAACTACTTATCAATAGATTTATACAACGGAATATAGTATTCCATTCTATGCGGGAAATGTTTCAAGTGCAGTAATGGCTCTGCTGCTGCTGCTAAGTCACTTCAGTCGTGTCCGACTCTGGGCGACCCCATAGACAGCAGCCCACCAGGCTCCCCCGTCCCTGAGATTCTCCAGGCAAGAACACCAGAGTGGGTTGCCATTTCCTTCTCCAATGCATGAAAGTGAAAAGTTAAAGTGAAGTCGCTCAGTCACGTCCTAGTCGTAGCGACCCCATGGACTGCAGCCTACCAGGCTCCTCTGTCCATGGATTTTCCAGGCAAGAGTACTGGAGTGGGCTGCCAATGGCTCTAGCAATATTCAAAACATACAGCTGCAAATTATAGTAGTTGGACACATTAAAGGTACTAATGGGATCTCCAAACAAACACAATAAAGCTTTGGGTTAAAAAAAATTACATACAATGAAAAGGCTAAGGTAGCAAGTGATACAGCAGCAGAGTTTCACTGATTAGCAAAAGGAAAGTCACCCCAATTGCTGAGAACCCAGTATGTCCAGAATGTAAAGTTATGCCAAATGAAATACTTTACATGAGATGTAGTAAGAGAAAATTTTAAAGTTCTACAGTATAATAACAGTAAGTCAATATATTGACATGTCATGTGATATTGAAGACTCACGTGATAAATAGGTAACAGGTTTTCCTGTCCAGACTGAATGATGAAATCAAGAAAACATTTTTTGTGTGTGGGACTTCCCTGGTGGTCCAGTGGTTAAAACTGTCTTTCAACACAGGAGACTCAAGTTCAATCCCTGGTTGGGGAACTAAGATCACATATGCCACGGGGCAACTAAGCCTATGTGCTCTGGAGCCCACCTGCACAGTTAAAGAGAAGCCTGTGAGGCACAACCGAGGGCCCACATGGCACAAAGACCCGATGCAGCCAAATTAATAATTTTTTTTTTTTTTTTGCCACAGAATGCTGCCCAAAGCCAGAAAAAGACAGGATAACTGATGTTTTATCTTCCTGTCTAGAAACAAAAGGTCCATCTTGGAAGAACTTTGTTGGCACCTGTGCTGAAAATGTTCCAATAGCTGGCTCCATGTGAGGATGTGCTACTCTTGTTTAACAACCCCACCCTCCAAAAAAACCTGACTTTTTAACACAGTGTTTTCTTCACAGAGAAGAGTTAGTAAATCAAAAGCTCTGAGGGATGAAATGAAAACGTTCTCTTAAGACATCCAGGGGCTTGGCGGATGAAGAGTTCTCGAGCGTGTGTCAGAGCTGAGTGGTGAATTGCAGGGGTACTTTCACAAACACAGTAGGCCAGATTCCGCTGAGCACTCAGGAAGAAGAATGGCTACTGCAACTAGCCAACTTAGCAAACATTTGTTACCATACAAAACAAATCAACCACTACTCTCTGCAAGACCTAGAGAAAGCATTTTGACTTCAAGTAATAAGATTCTTGGGCTTCCCTGGCAGCTCAGTCAGTAAAGAATCCACCCGCAATGGAGGAGACCTGGGTTCGATCCCTGGGTTGTTAAGATCCCCTGAAGGAGAGTATGGCAGCCCACTCCTGTATTCATGCCTGGAGAGTCCCCATGGACAAAGGAGCCTGGCAGGCTACAGTCCATGGGGTCACACTGGGTCGGACACAACTGAGCAACTAAGCACACAATTTAAGATTCTTGGGGAAAAAATTCAAATGACAAAAGGATATGAGAAGATGCTCTTATTGCTGCTTTGGACTTGAGAGTGAAAAGGGGTATCAACAAATTTCAAATCTTGCTGACCTAGAGGAATAAAATTAGAAAATAAAACTGAACAGTATTTTCTCTTTCTTTTCAAATAAATATAAGATGAAATGAGAGGCCCTTTCTCTGAATCATCTGCTTATTCTGAGAACTTGACTGAGGAGGAAGAATTTTTGTGCACTGCAGTGTGACTATAAACTCAAGATGAGACTTACCTGCTCTGTCCCTGCTATTGCTGCTAAGTCACTTCAGTCGTGTCCGACTGTGCGACCCCATGGACAGCAGCCCACCAAGCTCCCCCATCCCTGGGATTCTCCAGGCAAGAACACTGGAGAGGGTTGCCATTTCCTTCTCCAATGCATGAAAGTGAAAAGTGAAAGTGAAGTCGCTCAGTCGTATCCAACTCTTAGCGACCCCATGGATTGCAGCCTACCAGGCTCTTCCATCCATAGGATTTTCCAGGCAAGAGTACTGGAGTGGGGTGCCATTGCCTTCTCCGTGCTCTGTCCCTAAAAAGAGCTAAATTTCTATCAAAGAGTAGTGTCTTGCAAATAATAGAAGGGTAATGAACATTTTGCTGCTGGTTTTCAATTTCTTATGTGTATATGCATCAAGAGCAAGGAGGAAATCATCTCATGTTGGTTGAAAATGAAATGTGAATAGTTATTTCAAGTTCAACAAAAGAAAACAAAAACAAGTTTCATATGAAAGAGATAAACCACTATTTTTAGTTTTTAAAACTAATAACTTTATTGTATAAAACTTTTTCATAAAATGTGAAGTAATCAATATACATACATATATATATATATATATATATAATCATTTGTAACTCTTGGACCTATATTTGAACCTCATTATGCCAGTCAGGGCAAAACAAGTTTTTCAAAATTCTGATACAAATTATTAACAGGCTACATTTTTAATATTACTTTGGCTTATGGTTTTTACTAGCTTTGCTATTTGCACTATCAATTTTCATGCTTTTAATGAAAACTAGTTAAAATCAATTTACACTGGTACTGGCAAAAAGACAAAGAGACCAATGGAACAAAACTGAAAGTCTAGAAATAAACATATACACCTATGGCCAACTGATTATTGACAAGGGTGCCAAGTCCACTCCATGATGGAAAAAAAAAAAGCACTCTCTTCTATTGCTGGGACAAATGGATTTTCACAGGCAAAAGTATGAAGTGGAATTCCTACTCACACCAGAAACAAAAATGAATCAACATTCATCACAATGAATCAACAACATGAATATAAGCAGCTAAAACTCTTAGAAGAAAACATAGGAGTAAATCTGTATGACACAGAATTTGGCAACAGATTCTCAGTTACAGCAACAGAAGCACAAGAAACAAAAGAAAAAGGAAGATAAATTGAACTTCAAATTTTAAAACTTCTGTGCCTCAAATGCCATTATAAAGAAAGTGAAAAGATAACATAAAGAATGAGAGAAAATATCTGCAAATTATATATCTGATAAGGGCTTACTATCCAGAATATGTACAGAACACCTACAACTCAACAACAAAAAAACAGTTCACTGAGCAACTGAACTGAACTGAAAGGACCTGAATGAACATTTTCCCAAAGAAGATATTTATTGTCGTTGTTGTTGTTGTTGTTGTTCAGTCACTCAGTCATGTCCGACTCTTTGCAAACCCCTGGACTGCAGCACGCCAGGCTTCCCTGTCCTTCACCATTTCCCAGAGTTCACTCAAACTCATGCCCACTGAGTAGGTGATGCCATCCAACCATCTCTTCCCCTGTCATCCCTTCTCCTCCTGCCCTCAATCTTTCCCAGCATCAGGGTCTTTTCCAATGAGTCAGTTTTTCACATCAAGTGGCCAAAGTATTGGAGTTTCAGCTCCAGCATCAGTCCTTCCAAATGAATATTCAAGACTGATTTCCTTTAGGATTGACTAATTTGATCTCCTTGCAGTCCAAGGGACTCTCAAGAGTCTTCTCCAACACCACAGTTTGAAAGCATCAATTCTTTGGTGCTCAGCCTTCTTTATGGTCCAACTCTCACATCCATACATGACTACTGGAAAAACTACAGCTTTGACTATACGGACCTTTGTCGGCAAAGTGATGTCTCTGCTTTTTAGGTTTGTCTAAAAAGCAAACCTGTCTGTCTATGTTTGTCATAGCTTTTCTTACAAGCATCTTTTAATTTCACAGTTGCAGTCGCTGTCTGCATTGATTTTGGAGCCCAAGAATATAAAGTCTGTCACTGCTTTTATTTTTTCCCCTATTTGCCATGAAGTGATAGGACCAGATGCCATGATCTCAGATTTTTGAATGCTGAGTTTTAAGCCAGCTTTTTCACTTTCCTCTTTCACCTTCAAGAGGCTCGTTAGTTCCTCTTCGCTTTCTGCCATTAGTTATTAGGGAAATGCAAATCAAAATCACAGTATTACCTCACACTAGGATGGCTATAATAAAGAAAAAAACAGTAAATAAGTATTCTCAAGAATGTGGATAAGTTGAAACCCTCCTAAATCACTCGTGGGAATGGAGCAACCGCTATGAAACGCATTTGGGCAGGTCCTCAAAAAGCTAAATATAGAATTATCATATGACCCAGCAATTCTACTCCTAGGTATATACCCACAAGAATTGAAAACACAGAATCAGATAACCATATTCAATGTACATGGCAGCATTGTTCACAACACCCAAAAGTAGAAACCTAAGTATCTACCAAAAGATAAATGGACAAATAAAACATGGTATATACACACAATGGAACGGTATTTAGTCATTAAAAGGCATAAAGGTCTAACACATGCTGCAATATGAATGAACCTCAGAAACATTATGCTAAGTGAAACAAGTCAGAAACAAACAATATTGCAAGCTTCCATTTATATAAAATATCTGTAAATGCAAATTCATAAATATATAAAGTATATTAGGTTACCAGGGGCTGGGGGCAAAAGTGAACAGAGTTACTGCTTAATAGTTACAGAGTATCTGTAACAGAGTGATGACAAATTTTGGAAATAGACAGTAGTGACTGTTGTATAACATCATGAAAGTAGTTGATGCTACTGAATTTTAAGCTTAAAAATAGTTAAAATGGTAAATTTTATGTTAAACCACAATATTTGACCACATAAAAAGATTTTTTTAATGAGCTTACAATATTTTTTAAACTGCCAAGCCTAGTTTTAAAAAATTAAATCCTATTTCAGCTAAAGCCAGCAATTTAACAGAAATTATTATCTTTACCATATGAGTTTTTAAAAATCACAGAAAGGAAACAGATTAGCTGCAGAATGGTAAGCTAAGTTTAACTAACTACCTGTTTATTTTTCAAGCAAGATTGGTTAAAGTCTTTTTTATTTGCTTTAAATAAAGAAAAATAAAACTCTTATACAAGCCATATACCATAAGCCAGACTTTAGTAATATAGAGTAAAAAGTGTAAAACTCCTAGGCCTACTTTGAATAAAGTAAAAAGAAAAACTACAGTGGGAAATTTAGAAAAAGAAGTCTCTTTTCCTATCTGCATTACTAACTCATGTAAGAGTTTATATCATTTGGAGGGATAGAGATTTATACAAAAGAATAGACTAGACAGCCAAAATAAATAGATGCATAAAAATATCATTCTCTATCAAAAAAGCATTAACAATCATTCCTGGAGTACTGTATCAAAAGGCCTAAAATTTGAAGGGCTGCTCTGACAGCTCTGAGCCTCACAGGGCCCCAGATGCCTAAGAAAAGTTCTCCCAGTCTTGCCATAGCCAATGGGCAAGGCTCCTCACCCAGCTAGGTCCACTATCAGTTAAACCAGCTGCATGCCTCTCAGTCCTCAATCTAAAACTAGTTTCAGTTCCCTGCTAGCCCTCAGAATTATTCAAACAAACTAATCACATTCACTCTCCTCCCAAGTACCGTTCCCCTAGGTTGTGAGTATATATGACTAAACAAACTGCTGTCAGTCTCACCTGACCAGGGTCAGGTAGCAGCCACCTTGCACAGTTTAGGACAGGTGATCCCTCCTTCACCAATGAAGTGAAGGGAGGTGAACAGGAGATAGTCAGACAATTACTGAATCTAAACTTTCTTTTTACACTAATATCACAGCTATAACCTGAGACCCGAAAATTAGTTCATGGATCCTCCAGGGTATAAAAATTGGGAAAAGTTAGTCCAGACTCTTGTAGGCAGCGCTGGTCCAGGCCAGAATGGGTCCAGTGTGGTTCTGGAGCTGGTTAAGTATTAGCAGACGATTCCTGACTACCAGGGCCTCCAGACGACAACATTTTTCCGATTTTAAGACAGCAATAAAGATCTAGAGGCAATTTTACAATTAGACCAGAGGCCTCTTACTCAAAAAGACAATAATTTCCTGAGTTTCTCAGCTGTGTGTAGAACTCAGGTTTTGGAGGTTTGCTCCTTGAGTTTCTTTCTTTAAATGTCTAAACAATTCTATAAAGCACTTAATACCTGTGCCAAGGTATTGAGTTATTGCCCCTCCTGTCCAAAGTCACCCTTTTTGCCTTACTGAAAACAGATTAATGCACTTAAAATACTAATTTCTTTGCCAGCTGGCAAGATATTAAGCTTTGTCAAGAGAGCACTGTAAAGACTCTGCAGGGGTAAAGGATTCTGTTCCTGGTTCCGGCATGCCCACTTGGCTGCAGTAGGCTTGGCTTCTCCAAGACCCACTCCGACAAGTACGGCTTCTCCAGCACCAGTCTCCTGCAGCAAGTGCAGATTCTCCAACAGGAGGTGATGCAATTTTGCAGCAGAGTGCCTCCGACAAGCCACCTCCCCAGGAACAGCTTTCCCTGGCACCCAAGAAGGCACATACCCAGCAAATTCTTCTAGCACCACAAATTAGCTACTTGAACAACATCTAGACTTCAGTGACCCATAGGGCTGGTAACTGCTCTTTATATCACCTAGTCCTGTATTATCTGTTATCTTGACTTCTTACTGGTAAATCCTTCACTGCTCCTATCCCTGTTATAGTCAATACTTCTTTTTTTTAACTTTTTATTGGAATATAGTTGATTTTCAATGTTGTGTTAATTTCTGCTGTACAAGAAAGTAAATCAGTTAGACATATACCCCCTTTTTCAGATTCTTTTCCCACATAGGTCATTACAGAGTATTGAGTCGAGTTCTCTGTGCTATACAGTAGGTCCTCATTAGTTATCCATTTTATATATGTGCATGCGTACTAAGTTGCTTCAGTCATGTCTGACTGTAGCCCACCAGGCTCCTCTGTCCATGGGATGCTCCAGGCAAGAATACTGGAGTGGGTTGCCATGCCCTCCTCCAGGGGATCACCTCAACCCAGGGATCGAACCTGCATCTCTTACGTCTCCTTTATTGGCAGGTGGGTTCTTTAGCACTAGCATCACCTGGGAAGCCCATTTTATGTATAATAGTGCATATACGTCAATCTCAACCTCCCAGTTGATCCCTAATCCTCTTTCCCCCCTGGTAACCATAAGTTTGTCTTCTACATCTGTGACTCTATTTCTGTTCTATAAATAAGTTCACTTGTACCCTTTTCTAGATTCCACATATAAGCAGTATCATACGATATTTGTATTTGTCTGATTTACTTAGCATGATAATCTCTGGGCTCATCCGTGTAGCTCCAAGTGGTATTTCATTCTTTGTTACAGCTGAGTAATATTCCATTGTATATATGTATATATGAGATGTACATTTAGGTTGCTTCCATGTCCTGGCTATTGTAAACAGAGTTGCACAGAACACTGGGACATATATATCATTTCGGAAGATGGTTTTCTATGGATAGATGCCCAGGAGTGATCATATGATAGTTCTATTTTTAGATTTTAAGGAACCTCCATACTGTTCTCCATAGTGGTTGTACCAATATAGTAAGGTTCCCTTTTCTCCACACCCACTCCAGCATTTATTGTCTGTAGATTTTTTGATAATGGCCATTCTGACTAGTGTGAGGTAATACTTCAATACAGTTTTGGTATGCAGTTCTCTGATAATTAGTGATGTTGAGCATCTCTTCATGTGCTTTTTGGCCATCTGTTATGTCTTCATCAGAGAAATGTCTATTTAGATCTTCTGCTCACTTTTTGATATGAGTTGCTTGTCTTTTGGACACGGAGCTGCATGAGCTGTTTGCATATTTCAGAGATTAATCCCTTGTCAGTCACTTCATTTGCAACTAACTTCTCCCATTCTGTGGGTTGTCTTTTCATTTTATGGTTTCCTTTGCTGTGCAGATGCTCTTACGTTTAATTAGGTCCTGTTTATTTTTGCTTTTATTTTTCATTATTCTAGGAAGGATCACTTCAGTTCAGTCACTCAGTCATGTCTCACTCATTGCAACCCCATGAATCACAGAACAGCAGGCCTCCCTGTCCATCACCAACTTCCGGAGTCCACCAAAACCCATATCCATTGAGTCGGTGATGCCATCCAACCATCTCAACCTCTGTCGTCCCCTTCTCCTCCTGCTCTCAATCTTTCATAGCATCAGGGTCTTTTCAAATGAGTCAGCTCTTTGCATCAAGTGGCCAAAGGATTGGAGTTTCAGCTTCAAAATCACTCCTTCCAATGAACATCCAGGACTGATCTCCGTTAGGATGGACTGGTTGGATCTCCTTGCAGTCCAAGGGACTCTCAAGAGTCTTCTCCAACACCACAGTTCAAAAGCATCAATTCTTCGGCGCTCAGCTTTCTTTATAGTCTAACTCTTGCATCCATACATGACTACTGAAAAAATCATAGCCTTGACTAGACAGACCTTTGTTGACAAAGTAATGTCTCTGCTTTTGAATATGCTATCTAGGTTGGTCATAACTTCCTTTCTAAGGAGTAAGCGTCTTTTAATTTCATGGCTGCAATCACCATCTGCAGTGGTTCTGGAGCCCAGAAAAATAAAGTAAGCCACTGTTTCCACTGTTTTCTCATCCATTTTCCATGAAGTGCTGAGACCAGATGCCATGATCTTAGTTTTCTGAATGTTGAGCTTTAAGCCAACTTTTTCACTCTCCTGATTCACTTTCATCAAGAGGCTCTTTAGTTCTTCTTCACTTTCTGCCATAAGGCTGGTATCATCTGCATACCTGAGGTTATTGATATTTCTCCCAGAAAACTTGCTTCCAGCTTGCGCTTCCTCCAGCCCAGTGTTCTCTCATGATGTACTCTGCATATAAGTTAAATAAGCAGGGTGACAATATACAGCCTTGACATACTCTTTTCCTATTTGGAACCAGTCTGGTGTTCCATGTCCAGTTCTAACTCTTGCTCCTTGACCTGCATACAGATTTCTCAGGAGGCAGGTCAGGTGGTCTAGTATTCCCATCTCTTTCAGAATTTTCCACAGTTTATTGTGATCCACACAGCCAAAGGCTTTGGCATAGTCAATAAAGCAGAAATAGATGTTTTTCGGGAACTCTCTTGCTTTTTTCGTGATCCAGCGGATGTTGGCAATTTGACCTCTGGTTCCTCTGCCTTTCCTAAATCCAGCTTGAACATCTGGAAGTTCATGGTTCACGTATTGCTGAAGCCGTTGGGAGAATTTTGAGCATGACTTTACTAGCGTGTGAGATGAGTGCAACTGTGCGGTAGTTTGAACATTCTTTGGCATTGCCTTTCTTTGGGATTGGGATAAAAACTGACCTTTTTCAGTCCTGTGGCCACTGCTGAGTTTTCCAAATTTGCTGGCATATCGAGTGCAGCACTTTCACAGCATCATCATCCAAGATTTGAAATAACTCAACTGGAATTCCATCACCTCCACTAGCTTTGTTCATAGTGATGCTTCCTAAGGCCCACTTGACTTCACATTCCAGAATGTCTGGCTCTAGATGAGTGATCACACCATCGTTGATTATCTGGGTCATGAAGATCTTTTTTGTACAGTTCTTCTGTGTATTCTTGCCACATCTTCTTATATCTTCTGCTTCTGTTAGGGTCACCTGTTCTAAAAGATACAAAATACCTACTATCTGATTCTGATTAGATCAAAAAGGATATTCCTTCAATGAGTGTTCTGTCTGTTTTCCTCTGTCCTGCCTATGTTTTCCTCTAGGAGTTTTACAATGTCTGGCCTTACATTTAGGTCTTTGATCCATTTCAAGTTTATTTTTGTGTATGGTGTTAGAGCTGTCCAGTTTTCCCAGCACCACTTCTCAGCCTTTTGGCTAAGATCAAGTGGTCTATAATTCTTTACTCTTTCCCTATTAAGTTACTACATCCCTTTTATCTCTTGACTGGACCCAGACTGATACATACCAACAATTTTTTAAGCTGTTTAGTATGCCACGGTAAATAAATCATGTCTGCTTAAGTCATATCAAGTGGGTTCTATTCTGTACAATTGAGTCTTCTCTTTTGATAAAGAATTTTTTGCTAAGGGATAGGGGATCATACAATACTCACGACATCATTATTTTAATTGGGAAGTGATACTGATTATACATAGACAGGGTTAAGAATGGCTACTAAAGATTATATTTCTAAGCCTGCCAATTATATACTTCAATTGTAATATTAGAGTACTATCTTTCCTGTAAGGCCTAACTACTATTTTAAAAACTTAAGTCTACAGTGAGATACCACTTCACACCTACTAGAATGTCAATAATAAAGAACACAGATAATGACAAGTGTTAACAAGGATGTGGAGAGACTAGAACCCTCATACACTGCAGATGAGAATGTAAAACAGTAACAGCTGCTTTGAAAACAATCTAGCAGTTCCTCAAAAAGCTAATCATAAAGTGGCCGTAATGACTCGGTCATTCCATCTTTGGGTACATACAAAAAAATGAAACTACATCCATACAAAAACCTGTACACAAATGTTCATGGCAGCATTATTCACTAAAAAAAAAAAAAAAAATAGGAAAGGAAAGGAAACAACCCAGTGCCCTGATGGAAAAATAAAATGTGGTATATCCGCAGAATGTAACATTATTCAGTGACAAAAAGAAACAAAGTATTTCTATGTACCACCTGAATGAATCTTGACAATATTTATGTTAAGTGGAAGAAGCCAGTCAAGAAAGATCACGTAATTATATGATTCAATTTGTATGAAATATTTAGGATAGGTAAATCTACAGAGACAGAAAGTAGATCAGTGGTCATCGAGGACTATGAGAAATGGAGAGAGGTGTGTAGGAAATGGCTTAAAGGGTGTGGGAGCTTTTTTGGGGGGTAATAAAAATGTTCTAAAATTGACAGTGGTAATAGTTGCATAATTCTGTGAATGTTTTAAAATCCACTGAATTGCATAATTTAACTGGTGAAATTGTATGGTGAGTTATATCTCAATAAAACTGTTATATTAATAAAATAACTAAATTAATAATTAATAAAAATTAATTATAATAAAAACTTGATCCCTGCAGGTACTTTCATAATTCAACCATTCCTAAATTAGGGTTAGGGATTTACACTCTCTATACCTCAGTGCCTGCATCCCATGATGGAATACGATATCCTTTACACTAAAGCAAAACTATAGACCCACCTGGCTCTAGGAGAGATGTATTCTGAGTATACCCAAAAGAAGTCTAGGGGAGAGGTGGGAAGCTTCACAATGCTGTCACATAAAAATCCACAGTACATAACTCCCTAAACTGGGGCAAGTGTCTGCACAAGTTGATTTTTATATATTTAAATGTGGCTTACACTAGAATTAAATGTGGGAATCCAGCCTCAGCAGAAAATCATACAAGCAAGATAAACTTGCTCAAGATAGCCCACATAGAAAGAAAAGCAAACAAGTTTGCATATGATAGCTCAATAAATACACACAGAGATTTGGATCTTCTGAATTTTTGAGATTTTCCTGATCTTTTGTTCTCAGCTAGAACTAGTTCCAGAGCCTAAAGAATCTAAAACCTGAAGCCCTCAGTTCCCACTGGCTTAAGCCTGGAATCAAGCCAAGTCAGCCAACCAAGAGCACATCACCCAAGTCAATAGGCATGTGCACACACACATCAGAAGTTCATACACGTAAACTGTCCTCATTTTCATTCCACAAACATGCCACAAAAGAAATTCTGACACATAGCAAAGGTAAAGTTGTACATTCTAATTATATAAATACTTCAATACACATGGTTTTAAATTTATTTCAAGTCAAACTGCTAAAAAAAGAAAAATGCCAAGAACCATATACTGTTCACACTTCAAAGCCCCATCTAAATCTTTTAAAAACAATCTGAGGAAATATGATCCCTTTGACTTCCCTTGCTTAAACAACTTGCTCCAGTTCCCATTCAACCAGAACAACGTCATTATTTTACTCCCCTGTTTACTAAAGGGTCTCCCCACAAGATATCATTAGACAAAAAGTTTCCACTATTTAAAACATTTGAGAATAAAAAAAAAAAAAAAAAAACACTTGAGAAACACTGCTCTAACAGTGATAACCTTTGCTGTTAAATACCAGATAGTTGTTCTTGTTGAAAAGGTTGTGGGCAACAGGAAAGGACTACAGTTAAAGAAGATCTGGGTAGCTGGTTCTATTATGGGGAATGGGAAAACAAGTATGCTGCAAATGCATTATCTTTTTTCAGCACTAACTGTTTCATCATCTGAAAGGAAGAAATCACTTTTCAAGAACTTAAGTGAACTACTACTGTTCTCCCACACCAGTTATGTCAATGTGATGGAAAACTGCAAATCATGATTTAATAAGATCACCAAAACTATGATCATACCCCTTTCCCTTATTAAAGGAAAAAGAAACTTTAAAAGAAGAAGGTAAATATTATCTGCTGTTTAAAGGATAGAAAAATAATATGCCCAGCATTAGAAAGATAGAGATTACTACCATTTAAATTAAGAGACAAACATATACACTGGACATGGCGTGTGTATGTTCAGTTCAGTAGCTCAGTCGTGTCTTGACTCTCTGCAACCTCGTGGACTGCAGCACACCAAGCTTCCCTGTTCATCACCAACTCCCCGAGCTTGCTCAAACTCATGTCCATCTGTGTATGTTAACCTACTCTAAATAACAATATTGAGGTATACATTTTCATTTGGTTACCTTAAACATATGACATTTGATGATTAGCTTGTTGATGTTTTAACCTGTGGATAACAGTAAACTTATAAAAAGATTATACCTTTTACCTTTCTTCATTATGCATCTTCTTTAAAAACACAAGATTTTGGATGTTTCACACACTACTCCACAAAAGATGCTCTGACACTTACAAAGGTCTAATTTGTTCTGCTATATGTTTTAATTATAACACAAATAATAGGGTGTTATTGTTGGAGAAACAGAATCCCAGTACACTTCAATTAAATTAAATAGTTTACTTAATATTTAAAATAACTCTTCTCTCAATACTGATTCCAACTGATTAGTTTTAGACTTAAGTGAAGTGAAGTCGCTCAGTTGTGTCCGACTCTTTGCGACCCCATGGACTATAGCCTACCAGGCTCTAAGGAGCCTCTCAGTCTATGGAATTTTCCAGGCAAGAGTACTGGAGTAGGTTCCCATTTCCTTCTCCAGGGGATCTTCCCAACCCCAGGGATCGAACCCGGATCTCCCGCACTGCAGACAGACGCTTTACCATCTGAGCCACCAGGGAAGCCTTCAACTTTTGTTTAGACTTAAACAAGTGCCAAAATTCCTAAGTCCATATAGGTGATGAATGAGATTAAAATTCTTACCTTGAAACACACATTTTCCTTGCCTCTAACCTATGACTCTACCCATTAAAATGGTTTAAGTTTTGTTTGTTTCTTTCTGTTTGTTTGCTTAAGGAAAGTACCACAGCTCTAAGTCATCTCCCATTAACATCAAAATAGGAATCAAAATACACAGGACATGAGGGACTCAAAAAGCTATAAGGCATCAGAAACAGATGTTTCTTTTGTCTTTTGGACTCTGTGGGAGAGGAAGAGGGTGGGATGATTTGGGAGAATGGCATTGAAACATGTTATAATATCATATAAGAAACCAATCGCCAGTCCAGGTTCGATGCAGGATACAGGATACTTGGGGCTGGTGCACTGGGATGACCCAGATGGATGGTTTGGGGAGGGAGGTAGGAGGGGGGTTCAGGATGGGGAACACGTGTACACCCGTGGTGGATTCATGTTGATGTATGGCAAAACCAATACAGTATTGTAAAGTAATTAGCCTCCAATTAAAATAAATAAATTTAAATTTAAAAAAAGAAACAAACAGTAAAATGACAGAAGTTCCTCCTTACGAAGAATTACTTTAAATGTAAATAAATTAAACTCTCCACTCAAAAGGCAGAAATTAGTAGAAATGGATTCTAAAAACATGATCCAGGAATTTCCCTGGAGGTCCTGTGGTTAAGACTCTGCACCCGCACTGCAGGTGGCACAGGGATGATCCCTGGTCAGGGAACTAAGATCCCACATGACATGCGGTGCAGCCAAAAAATTTTAAAAATAAATAAATAAAAATGAAAATAAAAACAAGATCCAACTATATGTCCTCTACAAGACACTTACTTTAGCTACAAAGGAAAAAATAGGTGGAAAGTAAAAGGATGGAAAAAGATATGCACGCAAATAGTAACTAAATCAATCAATTCAGTCACTCAGTCGTGTCCGACTCTTTGCGATCCCATGAACCGCAGCACACCAGGCCTCCCTGTCCACCACCAACTCCCGGAGTTCACTCAAACTCATGTCCATTGAGTCGGTGATGCCATCCAATCATCTCATCCTCTGTCGTCCCCTTCTCCTCCTGCCTTCAATCTTTCCCAGCATCAGGGTCTTTTCAAATGAGTCAGCTTTTTGCATCAGGTGGCCAAAGTATTGGAGTTTCAGCTTCAGAATCAGTCCTTCCAATGAACACCCAGGACTAATCTTTAGGATGGACTGCTTGGATCTCTTTGCAGTCCAAGAGACTCTCAAGAGTCTTCTTCAACACCACAATTCAAAAGCATCAATTCTTCTGTGCTCAGCTTTCTTTGAAGTCCAACTCTCACATCCATACATGACCACTGGAAAAACCATAGCCTTGACTAGATGGACCTTTGTTGGCAAAGTAATGCCTCTGCTTTTGAATATGCTGTCTAGGTTGGTCACAACTTCCCTTCCAAGGACTAAGCATCTTTTAATTTCATGGCTGCAATCACCATCTGCAGTGGTTCTGGAGCCCAGAAAAATAGAGTCAGCCACTGTTTCCACTGTTTCCCCATCTATTTGCCATGAAGTGATGGGACCAGATGCCATGATCTTCGTTTTCAGAATGTTGAGCTTTAAGCCAGCTTTTTCACTCTCCTCTTTCACTTTCATCAAGAGGCTCTTTAGTTCTTCTTCACTTTCTGCCATAAGGGTGGTGTCATCTGCATATCTGAGGTTATTGCTATTTCTCCTGGCAATCTTGATTCCAGCTTGTGCTTCTTCCAGTCCAGCGTTTCTCATATTGTACTCTGCATATAAGTTAAATAAGCAGGGTGACAATATACAGCCTTGACGAACTCCTTTTCCTATTTGGAACCAGTCTTTTGTTCTATGTCCAGTTCTAACTGTTGCTTCCTGACCTGCATACACGTTTCTCAAGAGGCAGGTCAGGTGGTCTGGTATTCCCATCTCTTTCAGAATTTTCCACAGTTTCTTGTGATCCACAATAAAACAGAAATAGATGTTTTTCTGGAACTCTCTTGCTTTTTTCGTGATGCAGCGGATGTTGGCAATTTGACCTCTGGTTCCTCTGCCTTTTCTAACACCAGCTTGAACATCTGGAAGTTCACGGTTCATGTATTGCTGAAGCCTGGCTTGGAGAATTTTAAGCATCACTTTACTAGCGTGTGAGATGAGTACAATTGTGCAGTAGACTGAGTATTCTTTGGCATTGCCTTTCTTTCGGATTGGAATGAAAACTAGTAACTAAAAGGGAGGCTCTACTAATATGAATGATAACTAAAAAGATGGCTCTACTAATACGAAACAAAATAGACTTTAAATCAAAAACGGTTACAAGAGACAAAGAAGAACACTATATATTAAGAAAAGGAACAAAAGAGCAAGAAGATATAACAATTATAAACACTCTTGCACCTAATAACAGACCACCAAAGCAAATGAAGCAAAAACTCATAGAATCATCTATCAGTTCAGTTCAGTTCAGTCGTTCAGTTGTGTCCGACTCTTTGTGACCCCATGAATCGCAGCACGCCAGGCCTCCCTGTCCATCACCAACTCCTGGAGTTCACTCAGACTCACGTCCATCGAGTCAGTGATGCCATCCAGCCATCTCATCCTCGGTCGTCCCCTTCTCCTGCTCCCAATCCCTCCCAGCATCAGTCTTTTCCAATGAGTCAACTCTTCGCATGAGGTGGCCAAAGTACTGGAGCTTCAGCTTTAGCATCATTCCTATCTATAATCGTTGGCAATTTCAATACCCTACTCTCAAAAATGGATAGAACAACCAGACATAAGATAAGAAAACAGAGGACTTGATAAACACAATAAACATAGACAACTAGACATAACAGACAAATATAGCACATTCTACCTAACAACAGATAAATTCTTCTCAAGTGCAAACAAGACACTCTCCAAAATACACCATATGTCAGGCCATAAGTTAAGCCTCAATAGATTTTAAAAGACAGATAATCATACAAAGTATTTCTTCCAGCTACAACAGAATGAGTTTAGAAATCAGTAAGAGAAGAAAAACTACAAAATTCACAAATTTGTGGAAATTAAACAATACATTCTTTTTAAAATATTTACTCATTTATTTGGCTGTGTCAGGTCTTAGTTGCAGCAGGTGTGGTATGCAGGCTCAGCAATTTTGGCACACAGGCACGTGAGGTCTTAGTTCCCCCACCAGGGACAGAATGCTCGTCCCCTGCACTGGGAGGCGGATTCCCAACCACTAGACCACCAGGGAAGTCCCAGGAATACACCTTTAAACAACCAAAGGGTCAAAGTAGAAATCACAAGGGAAATTAGAAATATTTAAGAAACAAATGAAAACAAAAAACACAACATATCAAAATTTATTAGATACAGCAAAAGGAGTGCTAAGGGGGGAATTTATAAAATTATAAAAAATAAGAAAGACTTCAGGAACAACTTAAGTTTATAATTTAAGGAACCAGAAAAAGCAGAAACCGAAAACCAGCAGAAAAAAGGAAAGAATAAAGATGAGGGCACAGATAAATAAAATAGTGAATAGAGGAAAATCAACGAAAACAAAAGTTGATCTTCAAAAGATTAACGAAATTCACAAAACTTTAGCAAGATTAATTAAGAAAAAAGGAGCAAGTTACTAATCACAAAGTGGAAACATTACTGATCCTACAGAAATAAAAGGGATTTAATGAGAGTACTATGACCAATTGTGCACCAATAAAGTGGATAACCTAGGTAAAATCAACAAATTTCTAGAAACCAACTGAGTCACAAAGAAAGAGAAAATTTGAATGGGCACATAAATATTAAGGAGACTGAAGTAGTAATCAAAAACCTCCCAACAAAGAAAAGCCCCAGACCCGATGGCTTCACTAGTGAATTGTACCAAACATGTAAAGAACATCAATGCTTCTCAAATCCTTCCCAAAAAGCTGAAGTGGAGGGTATCCTTTCTAACTCATTCTATGAGGCCAGTATCACCCTGATAACACAGTCACAAAAAGACATTACAACAAAACTACAGACCAATATTCCTATTGAACACTGATTCAAAAATCCCCAACAGAACACCAGCAAACTGAACTAAGCAGCAAAAATGCAAATCAAAGTCATAATGACATATCATCTCACACCTATCAGGATAGCTACTATGCAAAAAAGCAAAAAATCCAACCACAGAAAATAACTGTTGATAAGGATGTAAACAAATTTGAACCTCTGTATAATGTCGGTGTTGCTGTGAATTTAAAATGATTCAGCTGCTATGGAAACAGCATGGTCAGTCCTCAAAAAAATTTAAAATTACCATATGAGCCAACAATTCCACTTCTGTGTATGTACCTAAAAGAACTAAAAGCAGAGTCTCAAAGAAATATTTGCACATCCAAATACACAGCAGCAGCATTCTTCACAATAGACAAAAGGTAGAAGAAACCCAAGGATCCACTGATGAACAAATAAACAAAATACGATAAATACATACGGCAGAATGTTAGTCAGTGATGAAAAGAAAGGAAATTCTGACAGATACCACAGTGTAGCTGAATTTTGAAGACACATGCTAAAAGAAATAAGCCAATCACAAAAGAGCAAATACAGTATGATTCCACTCACTACACAGAGTAGTCAAATTCACAGAGAGAAAAAGCAGAATGCTGGCTGCCAAGGGAAGGTGGGAAGGGAGGAAATGGGCAGTTTATAACTTAATGGATGCAATTAAGTCTTGCATGATGAAAAGTTCTAGAAATGGATGGTGGTAATGGATGGACAACAATGTGAATGTACTTAATGCCGTGGAAAGAAAGAAAGTGAAGTCGCTCAGTCGTGTTCGACTCTCTGCGACCCCATGGACTGTAGCCTACCAGGCTCCTCTGTCCATGGGATTTTCCAGGCAACAGTACTGGAGTGGATTGCTATTTCCTTCTCCAGGGGATCTTCCCAAACCAGGGATCAAACCCAGGTCTCCCACATTGTAGACAGACGCTTTACCATCTGAGCCACCAGGGAAGTAGGAATTGTATACTTAATATGGTAAAAATGCTAAACTTTATATGTATTTTATCATAGTTTTTAATAATACATTTTTATTTCAAAATATGGACCAAACACATGAGTGAGTCAATAATGTTAAAAATTGGAAAAAATAAATTTCAAATGTAAACACAAAATTAAAACTGATGAGATGAAATTAACAAATGAAAGAGATATTCTCAAGGCAAAGAAAAAAATAATCCCAGAAGTCTAGAGTTGTAGCAAGCTTCAAAGATCTTGTGAAATTCAAATCTTTTCACTCTGTAAATTAGGAGAGAAGCTCTTCAGGGAGGTTAGCTATCTTACATTCACCATCGGTCAGTTCTGCCTACATGCAACAAGAAGCTGTTAATTAATAAATCCCGAGAGTTTTTGGCAAAATAGGATTCTTTTTAATTCATTAAACTCTATTATATGTAGGTAGTGTTCCTATTAATTATTCTACCATAAATTTGTCTTTGACATTATTGTTCCCAACGTAATCTATACCCTTATAATAGTAACTGTAAATCATTCTCCCCATAGAGAAGATGAGAGGCAAAGACAGCAAGTACCTCTCATCTCCTTAGGACTGTTCATCCTCAGCATGAATTAAATGAGAAATGAAAGCAGATGAATGGATAAGAAAGCTGTGGTACATATACACAATGGAGTATTACTCAGCCGTTAAAAAGAATTCATTTGAATCAGTTCTGATGAGATGGATGAAACTGGAGCCGATTATACACAGTGAAGTAAGCCAGAAAGAAAAACACCAATACAGTATACTAACACATATATATGGAATTTAGGAAGATGGCAATGACGACCCTGTATGCAAGACAGGGAAAGAGACACAGATGTGTATAATGGACTTTTGGACTCAGAGGGAGAGGGAGAGGGTGGGATGATTTGGGAGAATGACATTCTAACATGTATACTATCATGTGAATTGAATCGCCAGTCTATGTCTGACGCAGGATGCAGCATGCTTGGGGCTGGTGCATGGGGATGACCCAGAGAGATGTTATGGGGAGGGAGGTGGGAGGGGGGTTCATGTTTGGGAACGCATGTAAGAATTAAAGATTTTAAAATTTAAAAAATAAAAAACTGAAAAAAAAATTTAAAAAAAAAGAAAAAAAATAAAATTATTGGTAAATAAACAGAAAAAAAAAATGAAAGCAGATTAAGAAGGAAGCTAAGTGGTCTTTTTTTTTCCAGCTTATAAACTAGATGTCAAGTGAGCTTTCCATACTGTGCCCTCACTATATTTGTCTAATAAGTAAAACAAAAAAAAAAATTAGATTTGAATATTTATGTGGAAATGTAGTACCAAATCTTTATTTTTAGACAATGTAATTTCAGAACACTAACAATATAGTTCCCTTGTATCAGCGCTGGACTAAAATGCTAAGAAACCTTTCAACTTTCTGTGAATAACCTTTCAGTTCAGTTCAGTTGTGTCTGACTCTTTGCGACCCCATGAATCACAGCACACCAGGCCTCCTGTCCATCACCAACTCCCGGAGTTGATCCAAACTCATGTGCATTGAATCAGTGATGACATCCAGCCATCTCATCTTCTGCTGTCCCCTTCTCCTCCTGCCCCAATCCCTCCCAGCATCAGGGTCTTTTCCAATGAGTCAACTCTTCGTGTGAGGTGGCCAAAGTATTGGAGTTTCAGCCTGAGCATCAGTCCTTCCAACGAACACCCAAGACTGATCTCCTTTAGGATGGACTGGTTGGATCTGCTTGAAGTCCAAGGGACTCTCAAGAGTCTTCTCCAACACCACAGTTCAAAAGCATCAATTCTTCGGCCCTCAGCTTTCTTTATAGTCCAACTCTCACATCCATACATGACTACTAGAAAAACCATAGCCTTGACTAGTCGGACCTTTGTTGGCTAAGTAATGTCTCTGCTTTTGAATATGCTATCTAGGTTGGTCATAACTTTCCTCCCAAGGAGTAAGCATATTTTAATTTCATGGCTGCAGTTACCATCTGCAGTGATTTTGGAGCATGGAAAAATAAAGTCAGCCACTGTTTCCACTGTTTCCCCATCTATTTGCCATGAAGTGATAGGACCGGATGCCATGATCTTAGTTTTCTGAAATTTGAGCTTTAAGCCAACTTTTTCACTCTCTTTCATGTTCATCGAGAGGCTCTTTAGTTCTTCTTCACTTTCTGCTATAAGGGTGGTGTCATCTGCATATCTGAGGTTATTGAGAGCTTAAGCTAGCATTTTTCATTATACCATCTTTACTTAAAAGAATGTCTTAGGTATTTTGGCAGAGGTTTGCTCAGAAATGAAGGAAGTCTTCTTGTCACTTTAGGAAACAACTGCGAATCTTATTTTTGCCAATGATAAAATTTGAACTTTCAAGCAAAAATCAGATTTCTGGAAACCTCATATCCATCATCATGTCACAACAGGGACAGCTTCCCCATAACTTGTTTCTGATAGAATGGGTGATATAACAAATGTGATATTTTAATAGCTTATAATGAAAAGTAACTTACTGAACCAATATTGACAAATGATCAAGGCATGATGTTATACAGTCAGACACAGGCATATGATCCACTCTATGTTCAAACCAATGGATTTTAACGTAACATCATTAAGAAGTCCACTGATACAATTTCAGATTCTAGACTGCAAATGTCAGGGAGGAGGAAAACTTTCCTTTACTCTTCCAGGTTCTTCTGGTTGGTCTAAAAATTAAACTGGCACAAGACAGATTAACAAGAGAAAATCAAGTTTAATTTCATATGCATGGGAATTCCATACATAAGATGGGCCAGACACCCTACATACATGAGAGATTCAAAGATAGAAAGGTAAAATGTGGTGTAAATGTCACTCTGAACTACAGGATGGGATAGGGGCCTGGGGCTTAGAAGAACAGGAGGATCATTCACAGGACAATAAGCAGCAGAGCAGATGTTTCACAATGGGGCCACTAGGATAAAATTTATCTCTGGTAATAACTTTTTTTCTGAGAAAAATCCCCAATTTAAACTCTTCTAGGTGGTTAAAAAGGGGCAGTAGTTTCTCTTGAACCCAAAGGGTCTCATCTGCTCAAAATAATCAATCATGCAAATGTGGCAAATTTCAAGAAGGTTCATTTCAAACTCCTACATAATTTGCTAAAAACTGTTATATGCTGAGTCTTGATGTAGTTAACAACCAAATATACGGCTTTCCACGGGGCTCAGTGGTAAAAATTCCACCAGACAACTCAGGAGACACAGGAGTCACTGGTTCTGCCGGTTCAATCCCTGGGTCAGGAAGATCCCCTGCAAGAAAAAATGGCAACCCACTCTTGCCTAGGCAATCCCATGGACTGAGCAGCCTGGAGGGCTACAATCTTGGGGGATGCAAAGAGCTGGGCACAACTGGGTGACTGAGCGTGCATACACATGTACACACACACACACACACACCAACAAAATATATCCATAATTCCTTGGAGGCTATCAAAATATTCCTCCCTTTTTCAACCATTAACTGTGTGAGGCTGGATTTCTCTCTGTATACGTACTTCAACCCAAACAACATACTGCAATAGACTGAATGTAAAAGCAAATACGAGAATCCTGCTATTTCTATTAAACCAGACATTAGAGATTTACAAAAATCTAAAATGCCAGTGTTCTCACTCCTTCGTTCTTAAAAAACAGTCATCTTTTACTAAAAGAAAAAAAAGTTTATATAAAAAGTTATATCTCTGCTTTAATTTATAATATAATACAGACAAATATAAGACACAAAAGCTCTCTGTGTGCTCAATACTTCTTTTAAGACTATAAAAGAGTCCTGAGACAAAACATTTGAAAACACCTGATTTAAAGAACAGTATCAGATCCCTGCAAAACAAAAGGAACCAGAAGTACTTTTTCTTTTATTATTTTTTTTCGTTTTCCTAAAAGACATTACATGAAAACTGAAAAGGGACACAATGGCAAATCAAAATTATTTGATTCCTTCTATGTAACATCAATAAGAATTTAAAAAAAGAAAAGAATGCTTAGATCAAAGTGATTTTGTATATCCTGGAAACATAATGCAATATCTTGATCAGATAACACACATAAATATATCCATTTGGTAAATAACATTTTTGATAGCTGCATATGACAGCCAAAGAAACGCGCAGTCACAAACTCAAAAACAGATGATTAAAATAGCAGCCGCCACCACCGTGAGGGAGACAATCCAAGGTCCTGTCAGAAGGGACAAACGGATACTTCAGCCACTCTCCAGCAGCATCTCAGGATGCCCAGCTCAGGGTCTAGCTGTTCTATTTTAAACTAAATTATATGCTTCCAAGACAGGACAGTAACACTAAGCTCTCAGCTCCAAAAGAGCAAATGGGTCTTAGTGGGATTAACCTGGAGTAACAGGACTCAATCAGCCCAAAGCCCCTTTTCGGCTATGAGATCCCCTGTGCTGAGGAAACAGAAGCAATAATAATATTTACTGAGCATTTTCTATGTGCTAGGCACTGTGGGCTAAGCACTTAACATTCAAGATCATCTTAAGAGTATACACCATAATTATCCCCATTTTTGGAGTTGAGAAAACTGAAGCACAAAGAAGATAAATAACTTGCCCAAAGCAAAGGCAGGATTTAAATCCGGCCTGTCTGACTCTGAGGCCCAGCCCCTTAGCCACTACACTACAGTACACACAGGCAAGTAACCAACAATAATACATAAAGTTTAAAGTCAACGTCCACTGTTCATACTGCCAAAGAGAAGCTTCCAATTTGCAGAGAGCCCTCTGACAGGTTCATCCATTACTCTGCGGGTGCTGTTCAACTTCCAAGTACCAGAGGACCTCAGGCAAGAGTAGATTTTGGAAGGTAAAACTGCAGAGGACATTTTCCTTTAGTCCAAAATATAGAATATAAGTTAGATAATTTCACAAGTCTTGGACCTCTTTGCCTTCTGCAATTGAAGATAAAACCATTATTATATAAGAATCAACTAGACTATTCCAAAGAGAATAATGCCTCAATTCAAATCAATTGATAGAGCTTTATAAAAACTGCTTTTACAAAATTTCAAATTACACTATACATCTAAATGTTTTGCAATGTGGCTAATTACAAGGCTAGCTCTATGTTTATGCCTTTCACTTCAGTGTTCAGAGTGAGAATGCAGTTTCAAATATGTGTTGAAGCAACTCAAGGCAGAGTTTTAAGGTCATTAAAAATGAACCTAGAACTTCACTGTAGAAATTAATTCAAGCAAAGTGGAAAGGGAAGCAGAATAAGTCAAGTTACAAATCAGCCTTAAGGATAAGGAATAAGGAGTGAATAAGCGCTAACTATCTCACAGTAATTACAGAAGAAAATACTTAGAGATATTTCAGAGTTTTTGTTTAGTTTTAACATTTGGCACACGTTTTAAAATATGTACCATACAAAGTGCCTTAAATAAACTACTATTTTTTTGGCCTACTGAACTGAAAACATTCCACAATATAATTACAGAAATAACTTTCTGGTTTTCTCAGGGATAAAAAAAAAAAAAAAAGACATTTTATAAAACAAATTCAGAGGATAACAAAGAAAGAGATAACTCGATTTACATAAAGATTCCAAGAAAGACAGAAATGGTAAGTGAAAATGAGTGATCCAGCAGACTGTTAAAAGTCCTTTCTACCCACAAACTGTACGAACTACATCACAGACACTGCTACAAATGTACATCATAAACACTGTTACAATTTTGAATACCTGAAAGTAAGAAGAAAAACAAACCCACGCAGAATGAACATTGCCACAGAAAATTTCTACTGAGTCTTAAAACATATTAAGTTATCAGCAATGCTAGACCTGCAGGCACTTGAGGAAGCTATCTTAAAAAAGAGAAACAAGCTTTATGTTATCAACATTCACAATGATGTGTAAAACTCTATTCTAAGATGGATAAATACCCAGGAAAGGAAACCGACCGACTCAAACCTGCAATGGTACATTAAGAGACTTAAAGACGCAGGAGGGTAACCACCGTGGAGCCCAGCAAGCCTTTGCGTAGGGTTGCAGGTACCCCTGCACACTCGCATGAAAAACCCGCAACTCGGGAAGGAAGGCTGGAGGGAAACTCTGCACTGTCATCTAGGGCGATCTCCTTCATGTCCAAATCAAACCCACAAGGCGACAAGTTGTAAGCAGAGAACACACTTCGGGTCAAGTTAACCACAGAAAGGAAGCAAGCTCGGCCATCGCCGTCGTCACACCACTACCCACCTTGAAGCCGGGTGCACTTAGGGGCTGAGAGCTGGGTAGGTGTGGAGGCAAGGCGCGCACCCGGCCCTGCCCACCGCCCCTCCGCACCGCTCAGCTCTGCGCTGCACCGCGGTCACCGCCGAGAGAAAGGAAGAGCAGGGCAGGGGGCCGCCTCTGCTCGGAGACCTCACCGGCTACCCTCTGCGAGGGCTGGCGAGGGGACGACCGAGTGACCATGGGTGGGGGCGGGGTGGGGCGTTTTCCAGAAATCGGCCAAAGCCCCCACCCATCAGGGATTCCCTTCAAGACCCGGTCCACCCCAGAAAGACACGGGTTACACAATCTGTCAGGTAAGCGGCCCAGAGGTAACAGGGCGCAGACCGAGGAGGGCCGGGGGTCGCTCCTTCCTAGCTTCTCCCGCCCCCAAGACACCGCGGCCGGGGAGAGCGAAGTGGTGGCTGGCTGGCGGATTAGCCGCGGCCGAGGGGCTGCCGGCCAGGACGCGCGGACGGCGGCGGCGGCGGGGAGCTCACCGGCTCAGGATGGGGCGCTGGCAGGAACTAGGCAGAGCCGCAGCACCCGGCTCGGCGTCGGCAGCGCGAGCGGCTGCTCTCCCGACACACCGCGGATACCTAGTCGCCCGCCGCCGGGTGTTTTCATACAAACCCCGGTGGCAGGCGAGGAGGAGGAGGAGGTGGCAGTGGCAGTGGCGGCGGCGGCGGCGGCGGCGGCGGCGGAACCTGCTCGCATCCCAGGCAACGTCAGCGCGGCGCCCCGCCCACCGCACTCCTCAGCCCGCCGGCTCGAGCGCGCCGGGCGGGAGGGAGGGCGGGGTGCGCGTGCGCGCGGGCCGGGTGAGCGCGCTCCGCGGAGAGGGCGGGGTGAGCGCGGGCGGGAGCAGCGGCGGGGGCGCGTTAGGGAGCGCGCGTGAGAACGGAGGGAGCGCGCGCATGGGGAGGACTAAGGGAGCGCGCGCAGGGGGAGGGCGGGGAGCACGCGCAGGGGGAGGGCGGGAAGCGCGCGCCGTTGTTTGGGGGCGGGGGAGACCCGGGCGGGATTTTGGAGTGGGTCCTGTTCGGGACGCCGGCTGTTGTACCCTGCAGCTGCTGCTCTACCCAACCAAAGTGGTCTCCGGGCGGCTGCCCACATCCCGAAAGTCACCTTCCTTTACGCTCCCAATTAGAGCCTCCGCTTTTTCCCAAAACTAAGCTGGAGCGCACCCCCACCCTCTTAGGAGGCCTCTGCGGCGCCGGACCAGCGGTTCTTAACTCTCGGACTTACGTGAGGTCGCATTGGACCCTGAGGACCGCGGTAAAATTTAGCCTTTTCCTGACCTCAAAGAGAGCTCAAGATAAGACGATAAAGGCAAACAGCTATCACATCTGAGCTCCCAGAAACAATGAAATTTCACCTTGTGGCAGTGCCTCCATAAATCAGGTATCTAGCTCTGCAACGAGCAAAATAGCGTGCTGATTTATTTTTTGTCTTTTTTGTAAACCTGCGTACATAAGTCTCAAAAATGGTAATGCTAAATTAGCCGCTGAAGGCAGAGATGGAATGTTTTATCTGAACCAAAGTAATGTGTCAGACAGATTAAAATACTGATACACTCTCTTCTGTTTTGACTGTATGTAAATATGCTATAATATATTCCTAATAAAGACTGACATTTACTTTCTTTCAAGAGCATGGATCATCTTTGCTGCTGTTTATAGTAACTGGTAAGGAATGTAAAGTTGTTACAACCAGATAGGGAAATAAATTGAGAGCTCTAAGGTTTTGTTTTGTTTTCTTATCATCCTGTTTAAAAGAAAGTAAGCAGGTGTGAAGGCCATTCAAAAGGTAATCCAAGGTACATCCTGCAATTTGCCCTTGGCAAGTGTCCTACTCAGATAAACAAGAGACTAACATTTTAACTAAATCCTGTAGTTTCCTTGACTGTGAGCACCAAAGGTAGGTTACAGTGCTTTAGATAATTTTAAAACAGTTACCACACCAAACCACCCAGCCTGAAAAGCATTATCTGAAAACACCTAATTACCTAAATATTTAACATTTCACAAAAATTAAATATATGTGATATACACAAAACTTTCTTCAAAGAACATCTTCTTCAATGAATTAACCTGCAATGTAAAATGGTATGGGCTTCTCCGTTGGCACTAGTGGTAAAGAACACACCTGCCAATGCAGGAGACATAAGAGACATGGGTTTGATCAATGAATGGGGACGATCCTCTGCAGGAGGGCTTGGCAACCTGCTCCAGTATTCTCACCTGAAGCATCTCATGGACAGAGAAGCCTGGTAGGCTACAGTCCATGGAGTCACAAAGAGTCAGACATGCCTACAGTGACTTAGCATGCCCACTTAGCATGTACATACCTAAAAAGGTATAGATATAAATGTGAAAGTGTGGTTTGTGGAATTAGCATTCAACTTTAAAAAAATGTCATTCATATGGTTTAATGGCCAGGAGACAGACCCAGTATATTAACCTACACAAGTAAGTAAAAAACAGAACCAGTCGCTGTTGGTGCCTCAGCTTTCTCAACACACCCTATTATGATATTAAAAAAAACGATGTTTGTAATTGTGATGTAGACCAGAGACTGACCATAAATCATATTCATTTAATGATACTATTCAAATCAGTCTAGCTCATGCCTTGTTGTTGTTGTTTAGTTGCTAAGTCATGTGCAACTCTTTGAGACCCCATGGATGTTATACCACCAGGCAAGAACACTGGAGTCGATTACCATTTCCTTCTCCAGAGGATTTTCCCGACTCAGGGATCCAACTCGTGTCTTCTGCATTGGCAGGTGGATTCTTTACCACAGAGCCACCGGGGAAGTCCAGCCTGTGTTGTAGTTATTCAATAAATGTTTGATTATTTTAACTTTGGACTAGACTGGGAGAGAAAGGTGAGCATGGAGCCCAACTATCTCAATCTCCCCTTTTGTTAATTTCCTTACCTCCCTATCTTTATTAGAGAAACATACAAAGTGCAATAAACTTTATAATGAAACTGTATAGCCATAAGGTTTAGAATAATGGTACTTCTCTCAAAAGTGTAGTCATTTCCATCTGAAACCATGAATGTTAGATGCGCAAGCTCAGTTATGAAGTTTCTGACACATATCCAGTCTTCTGGAGATACAACCTCAATCGCAGGGGTCCCCAACACATAGGTCTCAAACAGGTACCAGTCTGAGGCCTGTTAGGAACCGGGCCACACAGCAGGAAGTGAGTGTCAGGCAAGTGAGTGGAACTCCATCTACTGCTCCCCAGTGCTCCCCATCTCTGGCATCACCACCTGAACCTCTTCCCTTCCCATTCCCTCTCACCCCATTTGAGGGAAAATTGTCTTCCATGAGACCAATCCTTGGTACCAAAAAGGTTGGGGACTGTTTCTTTTTAGGATTGCAATAACTATACAATATCATTCAACAGTCATCAATTTATTGAGCACCTCCTATGTGCCAGATGCAATCCTCCTGAAATATTCTGTCAAGTTAAACAAATGATAACGCTCAACAACAACAACAAAAAAAGGTATTCTGTATCAAATTAAAAGGTTTCCCTACACATGAATATCACCAGATGGTCAAAACCCAAATCAGATTGATTATATTCTTTGCAGCCAAAGATGGAGAAGCTCTATACAGTCAGCAAAAAAAAGACCAAGAGCTGACTGTGACTCAGACCAGGAACTCCTTATTGCCAAATTCAGACTCAAATTGAAGAAAACAGAGAAAACCACCAGACCATTCAGGTATGACCTAAACCAAATCCCTTACAATTATACAGTGGAAGTGAGAAATAGATTCAAGGAATTAGATCAAATAGACAGAGTGCCTGAAGAACTGTGGACGGAGGTTTGTGACATTGTACAAGAGGCAGGGATCAAGACCATCTCCAAGAAAAAGAAATGGAAAAAGTCAAAATGGTTGTCTGAGGAGGCCTTACAAAGAGCTGTGAAATGAAGAGAGGTGAAAAGCAAAGAAGAAAAGGAAAGATATACCCATTTGAATGCAGAGTTCCAAAGAATAGCAAGGATATAAGAAAGCCTTCCTCAGGGATCAATGCAAAGAAATAGAGGGAAAAAATAGAATGGGAAAAATTAGGTATCTCTTCAAGAAAATTAGAGATAGCAAGAGAACGTTTCATGCAAAGATGGGAACAATAAAGGACAAAAATGATATGGACCTAACAGAAGCAGAAGATATTAAGAAGAGGTGGCAAGAATACATGAAAAAACTATACAAAAAAGATCTTCACAACCCAGATAATCATGATAGTATGATCACTCACCTAGAGCCAGACATCTTGAAATGCAAAGTCAAGTGGGCCATAGGAAGCATCACTACAGACAAAGCTAGTGAAGGTGATGGAATTTCACTTGAGCTATTTCAAATCCTAAAAGATGATGCTGTGAAAGTGCTGCACTCAATATGCCAGCAAACTTGGAAAACTCAGCAGTGGCCACAGGACTGGAAAATGTCAGTTTTCATTCCAATCCCAAACAAAAACAATGCCAAAGAATGCTCAAACTACCACACAATTGCACTCATCTCACACACTAGTAAAGTAATACTCAAAATTCTCCAAGCCAGGCTTCAGCAATATGTGAACCATGAACTTCCAGATGTTCAAGCTGGATTTAGAAAAGGCAGAGAAACAAGAGATCAAATTGCCAGCATCTACTGGATCATGGAAAAAGCAAGAGAGTTCCAGAAAAACATCTGCTTTGCTTTATTGACTATGCCAAAGCTTTTGACTGTGTGTGTCACAACAAACTGTGGAAAATTCTGAAAGAGATGGGAATACCAGACCACCTAACCTGCCTCTTGAGAAATATGTATGCAGGTCAGGAAGCAACAGTTAGAACTGGACATAGAACAACAGACTGGTTCCAAATAGGGAAAGGAGTACGTCAAGGCTGTATATTGTCACCTTGCTTATTTAACTTACATGCAGAGTACATTGTAAGAAATGCTGAGCTGGATGAAGCACAAGCTGGAATCAAGATTGCCAAGAGAAATATCAGTAACCTCAGGTATGCAGATGACACCACCCTTATGACAGAAAGTGAAGAAGAACTAAAAAGCCTCTTGATAAAACTAAAATAAGAGAGTGAAAAAGTTGGCTCAAAGCTCAACATTCAGAAAACTAAGATCATGGCATCTAGTCCCATCACTTCATGGCAAATAGATGGGGAAACAGTGGAAACAATGACAGACTATTTGGTGGGGGCTCCAAAATCACTGCAGATAGTGACTTTCAGCCATGAAATTAAAAGATGGTTGTTCCTTGAAAGAAAAGTTATGACCAACCTAGACAGCATATTAAAAAGCAGAGTCGTTACTTAGCCAACAAAGGTCTGACTAGTCAAGGCTATGTTTTTCCCAGTAGTCATGTATGGATGTGAGAGTTGGACTATGAAGAAAGCTGAGCACCAAACACCTGATGCTTTTGAACTCCTTGGACTGCAAGGAGATTCAACCAGTCCATCCTAAAGGAGATCAGTCCTGGGTGTTCATTGGAAGGACTGATGTTGAAGCTGAAACTCCAATACTTTGGCCACCTGATGCAAAGAGCTGACTCATTTGAAAAGACCCTGATGCTGGGAAAGATTGAAGGCAGGAGGAAAAGGGGCCAACAGAGGATGAGATGGTTGGATGGCATTACTGACTCAATGGACATGAGTTTGAGTAAACTCCGGAAGTTGCTGATGGACAGGGAAGCCTGACGTACTGCAGTCCATGGGGTTGCAAAGAGTCAGACATGACTGAGCGAATGAACTGAACTTAACTGAAAAGGTGTCCCACAGAAAACCCTGGAGCAGAAGTGCAGCAAGAATAACCTGAGATGAACCTAAACAAACATGACAAGGCTGAGAGGCAACCCCAGCATTTCACAGAATTGAGCAGATCTGGGGGCAAAACCCTTTACAGTGGAAATGGTTTCCTATAGTCATGTGGTAGACTATGAATGACATATGATTCAAAGTCAGAAAAGTTGACTTTTAAGATCTGTATTGGTAAGCCACTACACCTTCACTTTCTTCATGGGTGAAACAGAACTTAAATATTCCTGCCAAAGCTCACATTTGGAAATTTGACATACCCTTATATCCACGTAACAGAAGTTTACCCTAAGGAAATAATCAGTGAAGTGACAGAGATTTAGATAAAAGAATGTTTATCCCACAGTGGTATTATAAACCATCTAAAGTGTTGAAGAGAAGGCACCTGGTTGATTTTACAGCCATGCAATGGATCACCAGGAACAGATATAGAGAATAGACTTATGGACATAGGGAGAGGGGAGGAGAGGGTGAGATTTATGGTAAAAGTAACATGGAAACTTACATTACCATATGTAAAATAGATAGCCAAGGGAAGTTTGCTCTATGGCTCAGAAAACTCAAAAAGAGGCTCTGTATCAACCTAGAGGGGTGGGATGGGGAGGGAGATGGGAGGGAGTTTCAAAAAGGAGGGGATATATGTATATCTCTGGCTGATTCATGTTGAGGTATGACAGAAAACAGCAAAATTCTGTAAAGCAATTATCCTTCAGTAAAAAAAAAAAAAAAATTTTAAAAAATGATGTGGTAGAGAAGGCAGTTTTAACCTGGGGCCCTATAGATATAATTCATTAACAGTCAAGCATTTACCTTGAGGCTAAGATCATGGCATCCAGTCCAATCACTTCATGGCAAATAGATGGGGAAACAGTGATTGACTTTATTTTTGTGGCCTCCAAAATCACTGCAGATGGTGATTGCAGCCATGAAATTAAAAGGCACTTACTCCTTGGAAGGAGAGTTATGACCAACCTAGACAGCATATTAAAAAGCAGAGACATTACTTTGTCAACAAAGGTCCATCTAGTCAAGGCTATGGTTTTTCCTGTGGTCATGTATGGATGTGAGAGTTGGACTATAAAGAAAGCTGAGCACAGAAGAATTGATGCTTTGGAACTGTGGTGTTGGAGAAGACTCTTGAGAGTCCCTTGGACTGCAAGGAGATCCAACCCGTCCATCCTAAAGGAAATCAGTCCTGAGTGTTCATTGGAAGGACTGATGTTGAAGCTGAATCTCCAGTACTTTGGCCACCTGATGCGAAGAACTGAATCATTTGAAAAGACCCTGATGCTGGGAAAGATTGAGGGCAGGAGGAAAAGGAGACGACAGAGGATGAGATGGTTGGATGGCATCACCAACACAATGGGCATGGATTTGGGTGGACTCCATGAGTTGGTGATGGACAGGGAGGCCTGGCGCGCTGAGGTTCACGGAATCATGAAGAGCTGGACACCACTGAGCGATTGAACTGAACTGAACTGATATTATGCTTTTAGATTATACTGTATGTAGTACCTACTAAAATAACTACTTGATTTTTTTTAATTTGAACCTTTTACATTACCTTTTATTTAGAATTTTATATAGAGAAAAGGCTTTCATGTAGTGATCAACCTGTATCCATAAATTAACATATACAGAAACTGTGATGAGAACCAGTCAAATGTCATTACACTGCAAGCTCAAAGTTTAAAAACTCCTCTCAAAAAAGTCATGTGTATGTGGGTGAACATGTGTGTTTGTATAAATTATTAGAATATATACCAGAAGTAATAGTGACTGTCTTTAGATGGTAGATATATTGATTTTCACTTTCTTCTTTTTGCTTTCCTAAAAAAATTTTCTTCTTTTTGCTTTTCCTAAAATAACTTAAAGGACATAAGGTCACTTTTGTAATTAGAAGAGGAGCCAAAGACAGAAACTTCCAAAGACTTAAGTTCAGCTCACCTGACTGACTACATTTTCTGGTTTCCTTGTAGCACAGAGAAAGTTGCCCCATGCAAGAGAGGGCTGTTGGAGAGAACAGCAGCCTGACCCTGATCAAAATCTCAGAAGGGCATTTCTTTACAACGAGCCTGGTCTTCAACATGAGCAGTCAAGACATTTGAATTTTCAGTTGGTGCATCACAACCTTATCAGTTAAGAGGAAGCTAATTAAGATTAACTAATCTCACAAGTGGGCTTCCCAGGTGGCACTAGTAGTAAAGAACCCACAACCCACCTGCCAGTGCAGGAGACATGAGATATGAGGGTTTGATCCCTGGGTCATGAGGAGGGCACAGCAACCCACTCCAGTATTCTTACCTGGAGAATCCCTATGGACAGAGGAGCCTATCAGGCTACAGTCCATGGCGTCTCACAGAGTCAGACATGACTGAATCAACATCACACATGCAAACTCACAAGTAGCTGGATTATATCCAGAAAAATAAATTAGCTTTAATAAGGGATGTGCTTTTCTGGCGAACAGAGTACTCTGGCCTACTATTTTCGAAGCCTTGGTTTTTTTTTTAAAGGTGGTATGCTTTCTCCAAGCAACTGTTTTGTTTTGGATTGTGTATGTATGACCAGTATGTAAAACAGAGAAAGTGAAACTGCTCTGGTTGAAGTTGAAAGACCTGCTCAGCCTGGCATGATCTTCACCTCCTTTCCCCAGATGTCCTCCAGGATGGTTCCTTAGAATCCCCAAGACTTGAAGGAACTCCTTCTGACACCAATCTATCTACTAGGACCAAATAAATAAGCAGAAGGTTGCTTAGTGAGCATGGACGTGAAGCAAAGAGACTTGGAGCAATATTCCATCTGAGTTCTGGGAAATGTCTGGTGAGCTGTCCCAGTTCCACACAATACATGCCTCACTGAGAGATGCAAATTTGTGTTTTCCTGACAGGCCCTCTTTGCCTTCATGAGAGCTAGACAGTGGTAGACAGGTAAACCAACTCTATGAACACTAAACAAAACTAGCAAACAAAAATCCATGTTCTATAGCAACTGCCAATTTCTGTGGTATAACCGCTTTCATCGTGGCTGATTTTAAGGCCAATGGAATTTACTTGAATACTTAACAATTGGTTCTGTAAAAGCTATACTGCCAATTTCAGCAGAACACTGCTGCACATGGGCTCCATGCAAAATACAACTTGCTGTTTCTTCCCTGTTTGTTCACTCGTTTGGGTTACAATGCAGTTCAGGAGACCAGAGCTTTCTTTGGTAATGTTCCTGTCTAGATGATATATGCTGATCAAAATTTAGAGGTTTCTTGAATCTCTGATAGTCACACATTTACAAACCATCTCTGGATGGTTTCTGCCAAAGGTTAATCTATTTGTCATGTGTTCATTTTTTCTACTTTTATTCAGAGGACAACCAAATTCTAAAAGTTTCACTATTTATTGACATCAGTGATTCTGACAAAATGTCTGACAAATCCTGACAAATCTCTTTGGTCTGATGATGACTTAATACTGTATAGCCTTTCCTTCCCTATGAATCATCCTGCTGTTTCTTCCTGGAAATGAGATGGACAATTTTAAATCAATGTTGTATTCATATAGCCACAAAAACAAATAACTTGTTGAACCAGAACAAATAACTGAGTTAGTCCCTTTTTATGTTTATTATCCTTACATGCTGATTTCACACTGTGGACCTGCATGACCAGTTCTGCTGTCCAGGATAAGATAGCTCCTGGTTTAATTTTTTGCAAAATCATGTAAGTTTACCATCTTGTGCAAAAATATAAACACTGTGAAATATTTCTATTCACTTCCTAGGAAGTGTTACCTAGTGTCAACTGAAAAAAAAAGCAGAACCTAAAAGTTGAGAGTTATGTTTTATTCGGCAAACATTCTGTGGACTGAAGTCCAAGGATTCTCAGATCACTCTGAGTGACTGCTCCAAAAGGGCTAGCAGTGGGGAGGGTGGTGAGCCAGGATATGTAGGAGTTTTTGCAACAAAAATCAGATAGTGGGAACATCAAAAGATTACTATTAAGTAAAGAAAACTAAACATCTCAAGTTAAGGAATTTAGTGCTTTTCTATGTATGGGAAGATGCAAGAGTCTGGACTTACTGAAATCATTCCTTTCATGTGCACCCCAACTATCTAGTGCATATAGTCAAAGGTCTATGTGTGTGTGTGTGTGTGTATATATATATATATATATATGTATATATATATGTATGTATAAAATCTGTCTAGTCAAAGCTATGGTTTTTCTAGTAGTCATTTATGGATGTAAGAGTTGGACCATAAAAAAGGTTGAGCACCAAAGAATTGATGCTTTTGAACTGTGGTACTGGAGACAACTCATAAGAGTCCCTTGGACAGCAAGGAAGTGAAACCAGTCATTCCTAAGGGAAATCAACCCTGAATATTCACTGGAAGGACTGATGCTGAAGCTGAAGCTTCAATATTTTGGCCACTCGATGCAAAGAATCGACACTTTAGAAAAGACCCTGATCCTGGGAAAGACTGAGGGCATGAGAAGAAGAGGGTGACAGAGAATGAGATGGTTGGATGGCATCACCGACTCAATGGACATGAGTTTGAGCAAATTCTGGGAGGTAGTGAAGGACAGGGAAGCCTGGTGTGCTGTGGTCCATGGGGTTACAAAGAGTCGGACACAACTTGGTGACTGATCAATGACAACCAACTATCTTGGGCCAGTATTCTACTTTTCTCCATGCTGAGTCCCCTTGGAGTGCACAGTTGGGAGTGGCTGCAGAGGCTGAGGGCTTGGCAGTGGGCAGCCCATTTGTTTCCATTCTGAGTTCCCTCAGGGCTGACCATCTGGGCGGCTGTAATGTGATGACTCAATGGCTGCAAAATCCTTTATTTACTGATATGGCTGGCAATATTTCTTATTCATACTAGCCTGAGTGGCTGATGTGAAATAAAGAAAACCTAAAATAAGTGCCTACCCCAAATATTTCCAGCTGCAGGTTCATCAAGTTACCTGAAATTCTCAACCTGGGAGTCACTTCTCTGAGGTAAATTCTAATTCTCCAAAGGAACTTAGAATTATGAAATAGTTAACTTATGAGGGAGATACATTTAGAGATACACTTCTAAGCATTTAGAAATATCACGTTTAGCTATTTATGAATTTAATGAAAATAGGCCACAAAAGACAGATTACCAGGAAGGAATGGGAGAAAGGTTCAGAACTTGGGAGAATGCCAAGTGTGAACTCTGGGCAGAGCTGAAGCACAGTGAGCTCTGAAACTAAATGCAAGTCCACAGTAACAGGAGGTGAATTGCTCAAAAACAAAATGTAATTCCGTGACTTTTATTCGCTTGCCGGCTTTGATTCTAGCACATATATGATTCTGGAAAACAAAATGCAGCGCTCTCTTTTCTGGTTGAAGTACCTTCAGGTCCTTTGGCACTGTAGTTGAAATTGAAAATTAGATGAGAACTCTGAGATGTATCAGCCCAGTACAGAGCCCTGCCCTCTATGAATTAGCAGTAATCATGAGTGTTAGTCAACAGAGTGTGCCTGGAAGGCCACCAGCGTGTAATGGGATCAGGCATCATTAATAATTATAGGAAAATGAAAGGAGACAGTAGCTAAAGGAGGAATTTGAGCTGAGGCAGGCAGCCTGAAGCAGCTGGAAAGCCAAGTCATTATATGTGCAAAATCGAACCTTCCGGTCAGTCTTCAGGAGACTCACTTATTGCCAAGCAGCATTTAATTCAATTAGCAAAGAGCTGTGGGGAAAAGGCTTGTGCAACCTTGAGCCTGGCTGGATATCTTTAGCTCTAAAGCAAGGTTATTTTAGGAGGATCATCATAATTCGCTTGCTTCAGCACCTAAACCCATCCAGGATGTGCTCCCTGAAACTCAAAGAAACACTCTCACATCCAGTATTTCAGCATTTAACTGTCCATGAATTATACTACTGCTCCCTATTCCCGTCTCTCCTTAACTTCCTACCATAAACTCTCCTCTCCCTGAATTAACTGAGAGCATTGTGAAAGGACCTTAAGTGCAGGAGAGGAGCCATCTCTAAATGGAGCTATGGAGAGAAACACCAATTCAGTGTGTGCCCTTGGGTAAGCCATGATACCTCTTGGGGCCTTGGTTCCCACTTTTCTAAAACTGAGTCTTGAAAACAAACTATAGGGCTAGGCTAAACAAGCTCTAAGGTAGTTCTCAAACAACTGTGCCAGTGACATAAACTTGACTGAAACAGCTTATGGTCAAGCTGACAGTCATTGGGTTGCCCTATTTAGCCACACTAGCATGCAGAAAGATTGAACCCCTTTGCCTTTAGGGCGGCTGAAGCCCTGGAGTTTGCCGCTTCTAGATGCAAACCTTCTAATCCATTTTGGTATGCAGTATATATACTAACTTCTACAGAAAACACTAGAAAACATTAAGATCCCTTTCAGAGAGAACATTCTGTGAATCTGTAAGAGTGGGTTTGCATTTCCCAAAGGGAGAGTCTCCAAAACCCTCAGGACATATGGATAAGAGGCCATGAAAAAGACTAGATGTGAGGATTTTCTTTGGGGACTCTCAGATATTTATAGCAAAGGTAGAGAATTTGCAAGTAGTTTTAACAAGAGTTGGCCTTCAGAGTTGAGTCCGCTAGATGGCATTTCTGGGGCCTCTGAGGAGCTATGGTTTTTCATGTCTCAGCACAGAAAGAATTCAGTGAGAAGCAAAGTGATAGAGAAGTGATTTATTAGAATAGGACACTTGTGAGGCTTACAAGTGGATGGATGAGGGGATGCCACAAGCTGAAAACTTAGTGAGGTACAGTTTTATAATCAAAGGAAAAGTGGGGAGGGGGGAAAGACCACCTTCTTCCTCATTCTTGAGTAGACATCAGCCTTCCATTATCAGTTCCTCCTTCAGATTGGGGACAGGTTTTTTTTGTCCCTCAGGGTCAAGCGGGACTGTCATGGCATGATGGAAAAATTATTTCAGGTCTCAGTACAATGAGGGTCTTTCATTTTGAAGTATCACCTTTCCATAAATTACTGTTTTTACGTGTGCAGAGAGCATGTCCTAAGGAATCACTAACTTCCTGAGCTCATTTGGGCAGGAGTGGGTCTCATTTCACCATTGTTTTATTGTTTGGGGGCTTGTCTCATGCTTCTGCTGTATGGGTTTTGTTGCTAAGCGAGCCTGCTTGGTTTTGTGGTTAGCCAAACCTGCTTTCTTGGATGATTATTAACTTACAAGGGTCTTACATACTTTTTTCTTTGCTTAAAATCTTCTAGTGCAATTAACTGTTTAATTACCTACTTTGTCCCTTTACTCTGTCTCTATCAGAAATATATTAATATTCCATACCTGTATAATAGTAACAATAATAATTAAAAGACAGTCCCTCATACAGATCTGGTATAAAGGGTATACTCAGTAAAAGATGCATAAATATACGCCCTTTACTGAGAGATCACAAGGAACTAGGATTATACCTGTAATCCCAAAGTTTCCTTGGTTAGTCTCAAGATAGCCGGATATGTGTATCTGTTGCCTGCGCTAGACTCTGAGGGCCCCTTGAGCAAGTCCAGTTTGTCTCTTATCACTTAATAAAGTACTTTGGATATAGTGTATGCTTAATACAAATATGCTGAGGTTAATTTAGAGATATCAGTTCAGTTCAGTCGCTCAGTCATGTCTGAATCTTTGCGACCCCATGAACCACAGCATACCAGGCCTCCCTGTCCATCACCAACTCCCGGAGTCCACCCAAACCCATGTCCATTGAGTCAGTGATGCCATCCAACCATCTCATCCTCTGTTGTCCCCTTCTCCTCCAGCCCTCAATCTTTCCCAGCATCAGGGTCTTTTCAAATGAGTCAGCTCTCCACATCAGGTGGCCAAAGTATTGGAGTTTCAGCTTCAACATCCGTCCCTCCAATGAACACCCAGGACTGATCTCCTTTAGGATTGACTGGTTGAATCTCCTTGCAGTCCAAGGGACTCTCAAGAGACTTCTCCAACACCACAGTTCAAAAGCATCAATTCTTCGGCTCTCAGCTTTCTTTATAGTTCAGCTTGAAGCAATTCCTGCTTTTAAAAAATTTACATTGCATGAAGAAAACAAGGCTAATCAGCTTTAATAATTATACACATTACATTTATTAACAACAGTAATTATGGTTATTAATATGGGATGGTTAATCTAAGAATGGTTCTTAATATAAAACTAGAGAAACAATTCAGTTTTTCCTTCACTGTATATGCTTTTAATTTTCCTATCATTGTTCTCCCCTGTAGCCTAAAATTGACATGTTTCTCCTATTTGATGGGAGACTTCTACTTTCTTTTTCGAAACCACAGTCTTCTGCCTGCTCTCTTCATGGCTTGCTCTGTCAAGCCTTCAGGTCTCAGCTGGGTTTTGCTTTGATATCTCCTGGTCTGAGACTGACTTAAGGACTTAGGAAGGGATTCCTGGAAGCACTCTAGAGGGAGTAGAAAAGAATAAGACAGGGAAGAAGGAAACTCCAATAAGGGACCTACTATTGGCTGGGTACCCTCTTATGGGCTACTGTGGCTCCCTCTCTCTAAGAGCCCTCTACTCCACCATGTAGAATGTGCTTCAGAATTGTTCGCTAAAAAGGCTGGAGTCTGAGGCCTTTATCTACTAACTTCTCTCCTCTTTTGGTTAAGGGCTGCCCCTGGTGAATACTTCCAGTTTGCCCTGTACCTGGCAGAGCAGGCTCCCAAAGAATTTCTGCCAAAAAAGCCCTGAGGCAGAATTAGAGGTGGGATGCTGTCCATGCGCAGGGGAACTGACCCCTTCAGATACAGCTCACATCAGACACAGGTGAACCCGGAATGAGGCTTTGCTAAATAGGCTTCCCTTAAGGCATATTGCATAACAGTATTGATCAGCTTTGATTTCATCGTCAGGGTATATCATTTTTTATCTCTGTTCGTAAACATCTAGTGTTTTGGGGCCTCCTTTTTTCTGGAAAATGTACTGCAATTTTTCTCTAGGAAAGTCACTTCTCTATGGACAGCTGTAAGAGCCCACTCCCAGATCTAATAACGGTCAGGAAGCAGTGTGGTCCACAGTACAGTGCATCTGTCTCTTGCTTCAATAATGTTTGGACAGAACAGACCCAGAGACTCTCCTTCCTCCAGTCCCCAACCACCCTCCAACCTTTTAATCACTTGCAACCTTTGGACCAACCACTGAGATATCCTTGGCCTTAGGGGCCAGCCAACATCACTTTCTGAGCTTAGCTCCTTATTGCCAGTCAACCATGAGCTCCTAGATTTATCAGAATTATTCCATGGAGATGGAGACTGTCATCAACTGCCTGGTCTACGTGCATCTGTGGGCCTCCTACACCTACTGTTACACGATAAACTGAGTTTGCCTCTTGATGAGTGTCTAGACAAAAGACAACTGTGGAAGATGTCACCTGCCATATCAGTAAGCAAAGGATGTTGTTCACCATCAGCCACTGCAGCCTCCCTTAATTATGCATCTGACTCTCTATGGAGGCCTTAGACAGTAGATGCATATCAAAGGAATTATTTCAATGAGCTCAGACTCTTGCATCTTCTCCTACATAGAAAAGTGATGATGTCATGTTTTTCTTTAATTAGCAGTAATGTTTTGGTGTTCCAACTGAGGCAGGATGTAGATGACTCCTCCCACCCCTCAAGGTAGATACTCCAAAACAAAAATAGCAAGACTGTCATGGAGAAATATACCATGTTCATGGATCGGAAGAATCAATATAGTGAAAACGAGTATACTATCCAAAGCAATCTATAGATTCAATGCAATCCCTATCAAACTACCAGTGGTATTTTTCAGAGCTAGAACAAATAATTTCACAATTTGTATGGAAATACAAAAAACCTCGAATAGCCAAAGCAATCTTGAGAAAGAAGAATGGAACTGGAGGAATCAACCTGCCTGACTTCAGGCTCTACTACAAAGCCACAGTCATCAAGACAGTATGGTACTGGCACAAAGACAGAAATATAGATCAATGGAACAAAATAGAAAGCCCAGAGATAAATCCACGCACCTATGGACACCTTATCTTCGACAAAGGAGGCAAGAATATACAATGGATTAAAGACAATCTCTTTAATAAGTGGTGCTGGGAAAACTGGTCAACCACTTGAAAAGGAATGAAACTAGAACACTTTCTAACACCATACACGAAAATAAACTCAAAATGGATTAAAGATCTAAACGTAAGACCAGAAACTATAAAACTCCTAGAGGAGAACATAGGCAAAACACTCTCCGACATACATCACAGCAGGATCCTCTATGATCCACCTCCCAGAATTCTGGAAATAAAAGCAAAAATAAACAAATGGGATCTAATTAAAATTAAAAGCTTCTGCACAACAAAGGAAACTATAAGCAAGGTGAAAAGACAGCCTTCAGAATGGGAGAAAATAATAGCAAATGAAGCAACTGACAAACAACTAATCTCAAAAATATACAAGCAACTCCTGCAGCTCAATTCCAGAAAAATAAATGACCCAATCAAAAAATGGGCCAAAGAACTAAACACACATGTCTCCAAAGAAGACATACAGATGGCTAACAAACACATGAAAAGATGCTCAACATCACTCATTATCAGAGAAATGCAAATCAAGACCACAGTGAGATACCATTTCACACCAGTCAGAATGGCTGTGATCCATAAGTCTACAAGCAATAAATGCTAGAGAGGGTGTGGAGAAAAGGGAACCCTCTTACACTGTTGGTGGGAATGCAAACTAGTACAGCCACTATGGAGAACAGTCTGGAGATTCCTTAAAAAACTGGAAATAGAACTGCCATATGACCCAGCAATCCCACTGCTGGGCATACACACCGAGGAAACCAGAATTGAAAGAGACAAGTGTACCCCAATGTTCATCGCAGCACTGTTTATAATAGCCAGGACATGGAAGCAACTTAGATGTCCATCAGCAGATGAATGGATAAGAAAGCTGTGGTACATACACACAATGGAGTATTACTCAGCCATTAAAAAGAATACATTTGAATCAGTTCTAATGAGGTGGATGAAACTGGAGCCAATTATACAGAGTGAAGTAAGCCAGAAAGAAAAACACCAATACAGTATACTAACACATATATATGGAATTTAAAAAGACGGTAATGATAACCCTGTATTCAAGACAGCAAAAGAGACACAGATGTATAGAACAGACTTTTTGACTCTGTGGGAGAGGGAGAGGATGGGATGATTTGGGAGAATGGCATTGAAACGTATATACTATCATGTAAGAAATGAATTGCCAGTCTATGTTCGATACCCGATACAGGATGCTTGGGGCTGGTGCACTGGGATTACCCAGAGAGATGATGTGGGGAGGGTGGTGGGAGAGGGGTTCAGGATTGGGAACTCATGTACACCTGTGGCAGATTCATGTCAATGTATGGCAAAACCAATATAGTGTTGTAAAGTAAAAAATAAATAAATAAATAAATAATAAAATAAAATAAAAATCAAATAACCTAAAAAAAAAAAAATAGCAAGACTGTCAAGAGAGGATGCTGGACTCTTCCCAAAAAGAAGATAAGAGACTACTTATTATTCATTCTCAAAATTAGGAGACCTCCCTGACTACACAGACACAGAAAGCCTCCTTGGAAATCAAAAGGGGAATGACACTAACTGATGACAACTACCCATAGGCCTCTTCAATGGAATCGATCTTGGTGAAGAGATGCATGCGTACACATGGGAGGATCCTGAGATAAACCAAGCATTGACTCTGAACGAGACAAATAAAAATGACTGACCAGAGGAAACCCAGAAAACCCAGAAGAAATGCTCCAAATAAGTGATGTAAACTGCCACAAAGGCACTGCTCTCTGAGTCTGCCTGTGTGTCAGTCCACATGGACTGCACTCTTCTTCCTAATAAATACTTTACTTGTTTCACTGCTTTCTGTCTTTGTGGGAATTCTATTTCTGCAAAGTTTACGAACTGGGGCCGTGTCACTGACCACTGGTCTAGTGGCTAGGATTCAGTGCTCTCACCTGCACAATCTAACTTCAATCTCTGGTGGGGAACTGAAGCCCCACTTCAAGCCACTGCAGGCTGAGGCCAGCCAAGATCACAACTAGGTTTTGTTGTTAAAATCCTTCCATATCCTGGTCTTTCTTTTACTCCTTCAGGAGAAGTCCCACCAGAGCTATCCAAGAGGATGTCTTCTGGGTTTAAGTCCTCAGAAAGTCTTCCCAAATTCTCAACTTTTATCTTGTACCATTTTCCTTCAGTTGACACAACAAAGCCATAGATTAAGAGAAGGATGGATTTTATTATTTGCAGTAAGAAAGGAGAACACCAGGGATCTTTCCCAGAGCAGTGTCTCCCCAAACAGTAAAATTGAGGAAGCTAAGGGTACATGCTGGGACATACAGGAGATTTTGCAATGAAGAAAAAGTAGTTGGGTAGTAAGGTAAATTACAGTACCAAAGAAAATTATATGTGAAAATAGCATACATCTAAGGTGAGCTGTATTCGTTCAGCTCCTGGCAGGAAATGAGGTCCAGATGTTTTAACAAGGAAGGCTTTGATGAAGGGATTATTTAAAGAATCCCTTTATGAAAGGACCATACAAGGAAAGTTGAGGGATCTAGAGCTTACAACAGTGGAAATCTGCTATCATGCCTAGGGTTGAAGGGACAAGCTGAGGAAAAACTGTCATTAGAGCTTAGGGAGAGCAAGGGTAGAGAGAAAGGGCTGTCATGTAAGAGCTAGAGTTCAAGGGAAGTTCAGTTCAGTTCAGTCATTCAGTTTTGTCTGACTCTTTGCAACCCCATGAACCGCAGCACACCAGGCCTCCCTGTCCACCACCAACTCCCAGAGTCCATCAAAACTCATGTCCATCGAGTCAGTGATGCCATCCAACCATCTCATCCTCTGTTGTCCCATTCTCCTCCTGCCTTCAATCTTTCCCAGCATCAGGGTCTTTTCTAATGAGTCAGTTCTTCACATGAGGTGGCCAAAGTATTGGAGTTTCAGCTTCAACATCAGTCCTACTGATGAACACCCAGGACTGATCTCCTTTAGGATGGACTGGTTGGATCTCCTTGCAGTCCAAGGGACTCTCAAGAGTCTTTTCCAACACCACAGTTCAAAAGCATCAATTCTTCTGTGCTCAGCTTTCTTTATAGTCTATCACTTACACCCATACATGGCCACTGGAAAAACGATAGCTTTGACTAGATGGACCTTTGTTGGAAAAGTAATGTCTCTGCCTTTCAATATGCTGTCTAGGTTGGTCATAACTTTCTTTCCAAGGAGTAAGCATCTTTTAATTTCATGGCTGCAATCACCATCTGCAGTGATTTTGGAGCCCAAGAAAATAAAGTCACCCACTGTTTCCACTGTTTCCATATCTAAATGCCATGAAGTGATAGGACCAGATGCCATGATCTTCGTCTTCTGAATGTTGAGCTTTAAGCCAACTTTGTCACTCTCCTCTTTCACTTTCATCAAGAGGCTCTTTAGTTCGTGTTCACTTTCTGCCATAAGGGTGGTGTCATCTACATATCTGAGGTTATTGATATTTCTCCCAGCAATCTTGATTCCAGCTTGTCCTTTTTCCAGCCCAGCATTTCTCATGATGTACTCTGCATAGAAGTTAAATAAGCAGGGTGACAATATACAGCCTTGACGTACTCCTTTCCTTACCACTGTCAAAACCACAGTGCCCCCAGGAAGGGAGAACATAGTGGAATTAATACTCTGACCTCTATCTCCTCCCCAGAAACCTGATGAAACCTAACCAGAAGTCAGTCTGTAAAGTAGCCTGGGTGATACCATCCCTACAGGCAGCCTCCAGAAATATGGAGAAAGGCAAAAGAATGAATCTTGTATGGCAGAATGGAGAACAAGTATTATAAATACAAGAGAAGATTCTCTCCAGAGAATAAAGATTAATAGACCACAGAAAAGAAGAAGGATATAAAATATGAGAGAGATCTTCAAATCAAGTGTCAGTGCTATTGCACTTTCCTCTCATGGTTTGGTTTTTTTTTTTCCTCCTTGTAATAGGTATGTCTCTCTTCATTTTTCCCACTTGAAGTTTATGATTGCCTTCATCCTTCTAATGTTGTCTTTATATATGAGTATTTTTTATTGAAGTATCATTGACATACAATATCGTTTTCAGGTGTGCATCATAGTGATTTGATATTTATATACATTTTTGAAATGGTCACAACAGTGGCCAGTTAACATTTGTCACCATACAAACTTATTACAGAGTTGTTGACTGTATTCCTTGTGCTGTACATTACATCTCTCTGATTTAATTTTTTTTATAGCTCAATGTTTGTCCCTCTCAATCCCCTTCACCCATTTCAGTTGCCCCCACAACACCCTTCCATTGGAACCACCATTTTGTTCTCTATGAGTCTGTTTTGTTTGTTCTGGTTTTTGGATTCCATGTGTATGAGATATCACATGATTATTGTCTTTCTCTGTCTGATTTATTTCACTTAGCATAATAACCTTTAGGTCCATCCATATTGCTGCAATTTTTCATTCATTCTTTTTTTTTGGCTGAATTATATAATACTAACTATATATACTAATATCTTCTTTATCCTTTCATCCATCAACACACATTTAGGTTTCTATATCTTCAGTTCAGTTCAGTTCAATCACTCAGTCATGTCCAACTCTTTGAGACCCCATGAATCGCAGCAGGCCAGGCCTTCCTGTCCATCACCAACTCACAGAGTTCACTCAAACTCACATCCATCGAGTCAGTGATGCCATCCAGCCATCTCATCCTCTGTCATCCCCTTCTCCTCCTGCCCCCAATCCCTCCCAGCATCAGAGTCTTTTCCAATGAGTCACCTCTTCGCATGAGGTGGCCAAAGTACTGGAGTTTCAGCTTTAGCATCATTCCTTCCAAAGAACACCCAGGACTGATCTCCTTTAGAATGGACTGGTTGGATTTCCTAGCTATTGTAAATAACATTGCAAAGGATATATGCATACAGTTGCATGTACCTTTTCAAGTTAGTGTTTTCATTATCTTTGAATAAATTTCCAGAAGTGAAAATGCTGTATCATATCTTAGTACTATTTTTAATTTTTTGAGGAAACTCAATACTATATTCTATAGTGGCTGCACCGGTTTACATTCCCAGTATGCAAGGATTCCCTTTTCTCCACATCCTCACCAAAACTTGTCATTACTTATGACTTTTTGATAGTAGTCATTCTGACAGGTATGAGGTGATATCTTGTTATGGTTTTACTTTGCATTTCCCTGATGACTGGTGATGCTGTGCATCTTTTCATGTGCCTATTGACCATCTGTATGTCTTCTTTGGAAAATGATCTATTCAGATCCTCTGCACATTTTTTAATTAGATTGTTTTCTTTTTTATATTGAATTGTATAGATTCTTTATATATTTTGGATATAAACCTCTCATCAAATATGTGGTTTGCAAATATCTTATCCCATTCATTATGTTGCCTTTTCATTTTTGTTTTTGGTTTCCTTATCTGTGCAAAAGATTTTTAGTGTCATGTAGTCCTGTCCAAAAAAGATCTTCATGACCAAGATAATCACAATGGTGTGATCACTCACCTAGAGCCAGACATCCTGGAATGTGAAGTCAACTGGGCCTTAGAAAGCATCACTATGAACAAAGCTAGTGGAGGTGATGCAATTCCAGTTGAGTTATTTCAAATCTTGGAAGATGATGCTGTGAAAGTGCTGCACTCGATATTCCAGCAAATTTGGAAAACTCAGCAGGACTGGAAAAGGTCAATTTTCATTCTAATACCAAACAAAGGCAATGCCAAAGAATGCTCAAACTACCACACAGTTGCACTCATCTCACACACTAGTAAAGTTAGCCTTGTCTAACTCGATGAAATTAAGCCATGCTGTGTGGGGCCACCCAAGACGGGTGGGTCATGGTGGAGAGGTCTGACAGAATGGGGCCCACTGAAGAAGGGAATGACAAACCATTTCAGTATTCTTGCTTTGAGAACCCCATGAACAGTAGAAAAGGCAAAATGATAGGATACTGAAAGAGGAACTCCCCAGGTCGGTAGGTGCCCAATATGATACTGGAGATCAGTGGAAAAATAACTCCATGAAGAATGAAGGGATGGACCCAAAACAAACAAACAAACAAAATACCCAGTTGTGGATGTGACTGGTGATACATGCAAGGTCCAATGCTGTAAAGAGCAATATTGCATAGGAACCTGGAATGTTAGGTCCATGAATCAAGGCAAATTGGAAGTGGTCAAACAGGAGATAGCAAGAATGAACGTAGACATTCTAGGAATCAGCGACCTAAAATGGACTGGAATAGGTGAATTTAACTCAGATGACCATTATATCTACTACTGCGGGCAGGAATCCCTCAGAAGAAATGGAGTAGCCATCATGGTCAACAAAAGAGTCTGAAATGCAGTACTTGGATACAATCTCAGAAACAACAGAATGATCTCTGTTCGTTTCCAAGGCCAACCATTCAATATCATGGTAATCCAAGCCTATGCCCCAACCAGTAACGCTGAAGAAGCTGTTGGTTCATAAATATTTACAAATATTAAGTCTTCTTGTTGGGTTGACCCCTTTCAGTTCGATTCAGTCATTCAGTCCTGTCTGACTCTTTGCAATCCCATGAACCGCAGCACGCCGGGCCTCCCTGTCTATCACCAACACCCAGAGTCCACCCAAACCCACGTCCATCGAGTTGGTGATGCCATCCAACCATCTTATCCTCTGTCATCCCCTTCTCCTCCTGCCCTCAATCTTTCCCAGCATCAGGGTCTTTTCCAATGGGTCAGCTCTTCACATTAGGTGGCCAAAGTATTGGAGTTTCAGCTTCAACATCAGTCCTACTGATGAACACCCAGGACTGATCTCCTTTCGGATGGACTAGTTGGATCTTCTTGCAGTCCAAAGAACTCTCAAGAGTCTTCTCCAAAACCACAGTTCAAAAGCATCAATTCTTCAGCTTTCTTTATAGTCCAACTCTCACATCCATACATGACTACTGGAAAAACCATAGCCTTGACTAGACGGACCTTTGTTGGAAAAGTAATGTCTCTGCTTTTCAATATGCTGGCCAAGGTGATCATAACTTTCCCTCCAAGGAGTAAGCGTCTTTTAATTTCATGGCTGCAGTCACCATCTGCAGTGATTTTGGAGCCCCCAAAAGTAAAGTCAGCCACTGTTTCCCCATATATTTGTCATGAAGTGATGGGACCAGATGCCATGATCTTAGTTTTCTGAATGTTGAGCTTTAAGCCAACTTTGTCACTCTCCACTTTCACTTTCATCAAGAGGCTCTTTAGTTCTTCACTTTCTACCATAAGGGTGGTGTCATCTGCATATCTGAGATTATTGATATTTCTCCCAGCAATCTTGATTCCAGCTTGTGTTTCTTCCAGCCCAGTGTTTCTCATGATGTACTCTGCATATAAATTAAATAAGCAGGGTGACCCCTTATCATTATGTAATCCTCTTTTTTGGCTTTTGTTGCAGTCTTTACTTTAAAGTCTATTTATTCTAAGTATTGCTACCCGGCTTTATTTTGTTTTCCATTTTCATGGAATATCTTTTTTCATCCCTTCACTTTTAGCTTCAGTGTGTCTTTGAATTTAGTATCAGTAGGCAACATACTGATAGGTCCTATTTTTTTAATTATTCATTCAGCCACCCTATGTCTTTTGATTAGAGAATTTAGTCCTCATACTTAGAGTAACTTAAGTAATTATTGATAGATATGTACTTATTGCCATTTTGTTCATTGTTTTCTAGTTCTCATAATCTGTGTCTTCTTTTCTTCTTCTCTTGGTCTTTTCTTTGAAGAGAAGTTTTCAGCCATTATTTCTTCAAATAAGTTTCCAGCCACTTTCTTTCTTCTCCTCTGAGACTCCTGTAATGTAAATGTAATATCCTTGATGTTGTTCCAGAAATCCCTTTCACCATTTTTTTTAAAATTCTCTTTTCTTTTTACTGTCTTGATTGGATGATTTCCACTACCTTGTCTTCCAGATTGCTGATCCATTCTTCTGTATCACCTAATATGTTTTTGGATCCCTTTAGTGAACTTTTCATTTCAGTTATTGTATTCTGTAATTCTGGTTGGTTCTTTATTATATTTTTGAACTCTGTTGAAGTTCTCACCATATTAATTCATTCTTCTTCTAAGTTCAATGAACATTTTTATGACCATTACTTTGAATTCTTTCTCAGGTAGATTACTTATCTCCCTATCAGGGTCCTTTTTAAGGTTTTGTTTTATTCTTTCATTTAGAACATATTTCTCTGTTTCCTCATTTTGCTTACCTCTCTGTGTTTGTTTTTATGCATCAGGAAAAACTGCTGCCTGTCTGTCTTGAAGGACTGGTCTTGTGTCTGTGATAATCCTTCTCATTCAACTCTGACCTAGCTCTTGGTTGTCTCTCAAATCTTTGTTGTTGTCTATACTACCTGATTTATTCCTAATATAACCCTGCTGTTGAGGGTGAGCTGTCAGTGTTCCAAGGAGAGGAATATCATTTTGCACCTAGTCTCACGCTGATTGGATGACAAGCCCTTAGGCAGCTCTTAATGTGTGCAGATATGTACAGTCCTGTGGACCTGCAATTGTAACCCTGATGGCCTCCAAACCAAGAGATCTAGAGGTGCCCCTGGGCAAGAGTTGCAAAAATCAGGGCTCCTGACAAATGCGTATGCTCCTTCCTAGGGAGTCTTGTCAAGCTGTAGTGATGCCAAGTGAGTTCACAAGGATAGTGTCTCTCTGCTTATATCCATGGGAGTACCTCCTTAGCCTGTAAGTATGTGAGACCTAAACCTTCTCCCTCAGGGTGAAGCTCCAATGTCACTATGAACTCATGGATTTTAAATACATTTGTACTATTTTTACACCTTGTGATTACCATCCTTATTAGTACTCAAATTTCTCCATTGTTGGCCAATGAAAGTACATTCAAGTTGGTTCTAAATCCCTGTGATTCAACCCCAGTATCAGTGATAGTTTTTCTATTGTCTGGTATTAAAAGATATTCTAGCCTCATCTTGTACTTCTGTCCCTAACCTGGAAACAACCATTTCTTCAAGAAATCCTGGTGTTCTTTGCTACTCAGTGAAAATATCTAAAAAGGATAACCCACTGAATAGCAATGAGGACCTGTGGTGGTCAAATCATGGTCTCAAACTAGCACTTTTCAGTAGATCATTGTCTCCATGTCTTTTAAGTAATGACAAGAAATTGTAATAAATGCAAAAATGGGCACAAATGCCTCCCCTTCCTCTATGCAACATGTCTCTGACCTTAACACTCCTCCCACTGAGATGTGGATCTATTTTTCTAACTCTAGAATCTGAATTTGGCCATAATACTAGCCTTGGCTAATGGGCAATAGCAAAAGTGACAAAAACATAGACTTGAAAAGCATAGGTGCAAGGGGGCTTGCTCAGATATTGCTGGGAACAAGCCTGTGTTATCTTCCTTAAGGGAAAAAGACTACATGGAGAGAAGCACCCAACATCACAGATGTCCCAGTTGAGACCCCAGACATGTGAATAAGGCTGTCAAACACAATCCCTCCCCAAACTAGCTTCCCAAACCAGAAGAACTATCCAGCTAACCCACAGAATCATGAGAAATAAAAACACTGTTGTTTTAATCCATTAAGTTTTAGAATGGTTTTGTTAAGCAGTAGAAGTCAACTGATACAAAAATATGCATTTTAAAGCTAACATATATCATCTGTTCTCATTAATACTTGAAGCCAAAATCTAATTTTACAGCTTTTACTTAAGCCTTGATCCTTCACTGAAACTTCTTTGTCCTGCTCCAAAAATTCTTTTATAAACAAAATGAACATGATTAATTATTTTCTCTATCCCAAACTACATATCTAAAGACCTTAGAACAATAGTACAGTTATCCTTCAAAATCCATGGGGAAATTGGTTCCAGGAGCTTCCATGGTGTCAAAACCCACAGATACTTATGTTCATTATATAAAATAGTGTAGTGCAATGAGTACAGTGGGTCCTCCATAACTGCAGGTTTTGTATCTGCAGATATAACTAATTGCAGTTGAATCCACAAATGCAAAACCTGTAGATACTAACGGCGTGCTGCAGTCCACGGGGTCACAAAGAGTCAGACATGACTGAACAACTGAACTGAACTGATAGATAGTAAGGGCCAACAGTACTAATTCTACCTCTGTCACAGATTGTGTTTTCTGGAAGCAGATACTGAGATGGAATTTAGAATACAACATGAGAAAGGAAGGAGGAAGAAACAGAATTGGGCAGCAGCCAGATCAATGTGATGTGATGTGATGAAGGCCCTCCAAACCTTGGCTAATGCACAGGAGGTATGGGATGGATAATGCTTATCCCGGAGGTCTCACATTGGACTGATCTGACAAGACTTTTATATTTCTGTCCTGCTTAGTCACCAGATGTGGACTGCACCAGGAAAGGCATGACCAGGCAGGGTGGCTCTGAACCTAAAGGAATTGATATCCTAAGGCTGTCCTCTGACCACACTGCCTTCCTTCAAAGGGGGTCTGAGCAGCACTTATTTATGTCTACCACAACCTCCAACAATCTGACTGAAACTGAAAACAGCTTAGGATTATGTTTGTAGTTCTTTTTGTCCCTGGGGAGTTTAAGCAATCAATTACATTGATTAATCGATTAATCTAGGTATAATTGATTTATATTTTAAAGACATTTGGAATAATGTCTTGTCTGAAGTTAATGCTAACAGGTGTATTTCTTTTTAAGTTTATTTATATTTTAATTTTTACATTTAATTTTATGTTATGACTATGTGAGACATTTATACAGTTCCAAAATTAAACATATAAACAAAATATATTTGAAGAAATCTAACTTCTTTCTCTGTCCTCACCTTATTTTTAAATATATTGATCTGTCCTGCCATTTCACTGTTACTTTTAAATCACTTGACTAACTAAACAATTTTAGATAAATCATTTCATTGGGAAATTAGAGTAATTTTGTTAATTATACTTGCCTAGAACATCAGTTTATAGAATTCTTTGATGAATGATTGCATTGTATAAAGGGATTTCAGAAGAGAATGTACCATTGACTTTTTATGAACCTGTTCTTAAGTGAGGTGTGCTTCTAAAAGACACACATTATCCTCTCCTGAAAACTAAAAAGATTTAAGCAATTTGTACTTTTCGGTCCAAGTCATCCCATAAGTGGTATGTATGCCAGTATATCAGAGTTGAGCTCTCTGAAAAATGAAGTACATAGGCTTTCCAAGTGTTATTTGGCTCAGGCCCCTCTATTCTCTCTTGGTTCCACTCCAACAGCTAAATTAAGTGAATAAGAAGTTGTAATTCACTTCCACAATGCAGCGCATACAATTTGGAAGGTGGCTGCTAGGTCCTATGGAGATATGACAACAGGCAAGGAAAGCCCAATGCCTGACTTCAGAAGGTAGGAATCCAGTGGATTTTTAAAAAGCAATCCAAACAACCTCTCAGAATTTCTGTGCATTGAAAAGAATCCTGTTTCACATGATTTATTTTCTTTTTTTTTTCTTTTTTAGTTTTTTATTTTTTAAATTTTAAAATCTTTAATTCTTACATGCGTTCCCAAACATGAACCCCCCTCCCACCTCCCTCCCCATAACATCTATATGGGTCATCCCCATGCACCAGCCCCAAGCATGCTGTATCCTGCGTCAGACATAGACTGGCGATTCAATTCTTACATGATAGTATACATGTTAGAATGCCAGCTTCATCAAAGGTAAGCCTTTGAACCAGAGTTTAGGAATATCTTTAAATGCTACTGTTTGTTTATTTTTCTTCAGAATGATTGTGGAAAAACCACCTTCTGACTTTAGGATCATACCCATGGTTCTGTAAAACCATACTCAGAGGTCTTTACCTGACAGAGTATTTCGGTGCAGGGCGGCAGCAATAAGGTATTACAGTGGCTCCCTCCAACACAGAATGTGCCCTTTGTGAACAGAGCCTAGAAAAAAAACAAGCTAAACATGCTGTCAAAAAGACCTACATAACATTTCCACATAGCAGCAGCTGTTTTCTCTCTGAGCTTTTAGCCCAGAATCTCCAGAGAATGTTCTCTAAAACAAAGCTGGTTCAAACAGTTTCACAAAGGATGTACTTTAAAAATGAACTCTCTAAATAATTTTTCACTTGATGTGTTATTTCCCAAACCTCATAATTAGAAAAGAAACCAAAGAAAAGGCAACATGATTTTATCTTATTTTCTGTGTTTTCAGTCCTTCAGAAAGTTAAGAGCACAAAGTTCTGACATTGAAAATTTTAGGGTCTGCAGATAAGAAAGTACTGTTTTTGTGTTTTCCAAAAGGAGGTCAATGAGTATATACAATTGAAATTATCAAGCCACATTGCTTGATTTATAAACATTCACTTTCTAGAGGTAACAAAAATAGTTGATAATACTAATGCTGCTATTGTATCAGTATGACTAAATACCTTGAAAATCCCATGGACGGAGGAGCCTGTTGGGCTGCAGTCCATGGGGTCGCTAAGAGTCAGACACAACTGAGCGACTTCACTTTCACTTTTCACTTTCATGCATCGGAGAAGGAAATGGCAATCCACTCCAGTGCTCTTGCCTGGAGAATCCCAGAGACAGGGGAGCCTGGTGGGCTACCGTCTCTGGGGTCGCACAGAGTCGGACACGACTGAAGCGACTTAGCAGCAGCAGCAGCAACTTTGTACTAGACCAGGAATCAGCAAACTATTTCCTATAGGCTAACTCCAGCTCACTGTATGAATTTAGAATCTTAAAAACATTCTATCCTCATTACTATTTCAGTTTCTTCATAATCTGTTCATTTCTCTTTCTTTCTTGGCAGTTTAAAGAGCTTAGCTTTCTGGGTAGCTTACTTTGATGTGTGGGAGTAGATGTGCAAGGGTTCTGGAGTGATCCTGCCTAAGAATGGTTTTACATTTTGAAATGATAGGGTGGGGGGAATCAAAGAAAGAGAGGGTAATATTTTGTAGTACATGAAAGTTTTATACAAAATTTAAATTTTGGCCTCCATAGACTAGTTATCATTAGTCACTCAGTCGCATGCGACTCTTTGGAACCCCATAGAATATAACTGACCAGACTTCTCTGTCCATGGGATTCTCCAATGAAGTTTAACTGAAACTTAATCACACCCATTCATTTACATATTGCCTAAGTCTGCTTATATGTTGAATTATTGCAACAGAGATGCTACAGGTCTCAAAGCTTAAGACTGCTCTTTGGATCTTTACAGAAAACTAGGGAAGAAGGAAATGGCAACCCACTCCAGTGTTCTTGCCTGGAGAATCCCAGGGATGGAGGTTCCTGGTGGGCTGCCATCTCTGGGGTTGCACAGAGTCGAACACGACTGAAGCGACTTAGCAGCAGCAGCAGCAGGAAAGAATAGGGGTGAGAATACATTGATGTGCCATAGAAGGCAAGATCCCTTGCCTCGTGGATGCCAAGATACTATCTCATTTAAATCTCACAACAATTTTAGAGGAGAAGGTACAGTATTATTATCAATTCCATGAAATTATGAGACATGCTGTTATTATGTCCACAGGAAAACTGAAGTGGAACTTGTCACATCCTAAAAGATGCTGAGGGAAGTGGGATCTTCAGCTCACTCCAGAGCCCTCCCACATATACTGCTCATGGGATAGGCTGCTTAGGAAGCTAAGCTCTTTAAGTTGAAACCTTCATTCACTTAAACCCTTTGAAGAGATAAGTAATGGGATCAGACTTAGGAAGGGACCAGAAACTATCAAGAGATGTTTTTATACATTGTTGAATTCATTTGGTTAATTTGTATGTGTGAGAGTGAAAACTTTCAATTCCAAATTTGTTAGAGACGTTAGTCTGAAATTTCCTTTTGTACTGCCTTTGTCTGATTTTGATATAGAGCAATACTGGCCCCATCTAATTAGCTGGGAATGGTTTCCTACTCTTTCATTTTCTTGAAGAGATTATGTCAAATCGATCTTAATTTTTTTAATATTTGTTAGAATTCTCTGGTCAACCTATCTTGGATTGATAATATCCTTTTCAAAAGTTTTATGTCACAGTTTCAATCTCATTAAAGTTTATAGGAGTATTCAAAAAAAAAAAGAAAAACAAAACAAATCTTACTATGAAGAGAATAAAATAGCAATGAAGATATTATTTTATCAACAGGCTTTATTTTTGGACAGTTTTAGATTTACAAAAAAAAAATTGAGTATATAGTACAGAGAGTGCTAATTCATTACCCTCCACCTCTGCATACATTGCTTCTATTTGTGACACTTTATATTAGGGTAGTACATTCGTGACAATTAAGAAGCCAATAATGATGTATTATTATTAACTTAAGCCCATACTCTATTCAGATTTCTTTAGTTTGCCCCTAATGTCCATTTTCTGTTCCAGGATCTCATCTAAGACACTGCAAATCGTTAGGCCTCCTTAGGCCCCTCCTGGTATGACAGTTTCTTAGACTTTCCTTGTTTTTGAAGACCTTGACATTTTCAGGAACACTGGTAAAGTGTTTTGTACACTGTCCCTCAATTTGAATTTGCCTGATGTTTCTATCATGATAATGAGAGTTCTGGGTTCTGGGAGGACGACCTCAGAGTGAAGTGACATTTTCATCACATCGTATTAACAGTGTAGATGATCAGCATGAGTTGTAACCACTGATGTTGACCTTTGTCACCTAGCTGAAGCAGTACTTGTCAGGTTTCTCCAGCATAAAGTGACCTTCTTTCCCCCCTTTTCCATGGTGTAATATTTGGAAGGAAGTCACTATCACAGCCCACACTTAAGGGATGGATCATCACAATCTCCTCCTTTAGGATGGAGTATCTACACAAATTATTTGGAATTCTTTACAGGAGACTTGTCCCTGCTTATTAATTTACTCAATCATTTATTTATATCAATATGGACTCTACAGATAGTGATTTTATACTTTGGGTCATAATTCAATATTACTTCATTATCCTGCTCAAATTTTCCCAGGTCTGGCCACTGAGAACCCTTCTAGTTGGCTCCCATAGCTATGTTGAAATACTCCCATAGATATTGTTGTTGTTTGAGAACTGGCGCTACAAGGCTTGCATGTATCCTACTCCCGTCTTAGAATCCACCATTGATCCAAAGAGCCCCAGTTCCTTCTACTGGCTCATGGGATTGGAAACAGAAGTGTGGGCAAGGGACATACTTGTTGCAACTAGGTGTCATTCATTTAGGCCTTCTCAACTGACAGAGATAAGAAATATGTGTGTATATAGTAATCTGTGTGTGGTAGGCTGAAAATTATCCCCTCCCCCCAAAAAATAAAGATATCTACCTTAAGTCTCCGAAACCTGTGAATGTACATTATTTGGAAAAATGAAATTTGCAGTTGTGATTAAATTTCTTGCAATGTGGAGATAATCCTGGATTGTCTGCTGCTAAGTCGCTTCAGTCATGTCCAACTCTGTGCAACCCCAGAGGCGGCAGCCCACCAGGCTCCCCCATCCCTGGATTGTCTGGTGGGTCCTAAATGCCATCACATATATACTTATGAAAGAGACACAAAAGGGAGAGATATACAGAGAGGAGGAGGTGACGTGATCGTGAGGTGCGATTGGGGTGTTGCAGCCACAAGCCAAGGAAAGCGTGAAGCCACCAGAAGCTGGAAGAAGCGGGAAGAGACTCTCCCCTAGAGCATCCAGAAAGATGGCAGGCCTGCTGACATGTTGATTTTAGATCCCAGAATTTTGCTTGCTTTAAGCAACCTAGTTGTGGTAATTGTTACACATGTGTGCCTGCTACATGCATGCTAAGTCACTTCAGTCTTGTCTGACTTTTTGAGATCTTATGGACTATAGCCCACCAGGCTCCTCTGTCCATGCAGGTCTCTAGGAAAGAATACTGGAGTGAGGTGCCACTCACTTCTCCAGGGCATCTTCCTGATGCAGGGAACCAACCCATGTTTCTTACATTTCCCACATTGCCAGACAGTTTCTTTACCACTAGCGCCAACTGGGAAGCTGAAATGTTACACAGCCACAGCAAACTGAAGATGGAAATGGCACCCCACTCCAGTATTCTTACCTGGACAAACCCATGGACAGAGGAGCCCAACATGCTACAGTCCATGGGGTCCCAAAGAGTCAGGCATGACTTAGCAACTGCACAACAACAAGAATACAGCAAACTAAAACACCTATGTATATACATAGGGGTACATTTCTATCATTTGTATCAAAGTTAAACGTGAGTTAACTTATTAAGTTAGACATGATTTCTTCCTAATGTCTCCATCTCTAATCCATTACATGGGTCATTCTAAACTACCCTTCAGTTGAGTTCAGTCACTCAGTCGTGTCCGACTCTTTGCGACCCCATGAACCGCAGCCTCCCTCTTCATCACCAACTTCCGGAGTCCACCAAAACCCATGTCCATTGAGTCGGTGATGCCATCCAACCATCTCATCCTCTGTTGTCCCCTTCTCCTCCTGCCCTCAATCTTTCCCAACATGAGGGTCTTCTCCAATGAGTCAGCTCTTCACATGAGCTGGCCAAAGTATTGGAGTTTCAGCTTCAACATCAGTCCCCCCAATGAACACCCAGGACTGATCTCCTTTAGAACGGACTGGTTGGATCTCCTTGTAGTCCAAGGGACTCTGAAGAGTCTTCTCCAACACCACAGTTCAAAAGCATCAATTCTTCTGTGCTCAGCTTTCTTCACAGTCCAACTCTCACATCCATACTTGGCCACTGGAAAAACCATAGCCTTGACTAGACAGACCTTTGTTGACAAAGTAATGTCTCTGCTTTTCAATATGCTGTCCAAGGTGGTCATAAGTTTCGTTCCAAGGAGTAAGGGTCTTTTAATTTCGTGGCTGCAGTCACCATCTGCAGTGATTTTGGAGCCCAGAAAGATAAAGTCAGCCACTGTTTCCACTGTTTCCCCATCTATTTGCCATGAAGTGATGGGACCAGATGCCATGATCTTTGTTTTCTGAATGTTGAGCTTTAAGTCAACTTTGTCACTCTCCACTTTCATCAAGAGGCTTTTTAGTTCCTCTTCACTTTCTGTCATAAGGGTGGTGTCATCTGCATATCTGAGGTTATTGATATTTCTTCTGGCAATCTGATTCCAGCTTGGGCTTCTTCCAGCCCAGCCTTTCTCATGATGTACTCTGCATATAAGTTAAATAAGCAGGGTGATGATATACAGCCTTGACACACTCCTTTTCCTATTTGGAACCAGTCTGTTGTTCCATGTCCAGTTCTAACTGTTGCTTCCTGACCTGCATACAGCTTTCTCAAGAGGCAGGTCAAGTGGTCTGGTATTCCCATCTCTTGAAGAATCTTCCACAGTTTATTGTGATCCACACAGTCAAAGGTTTTGGCATAGTCAATAAAGCAGAAATAAATGTTTTTCTGGAACTCTCTCGCTTTTTGATGATCCAGCGGATGTTGGCAATTTGATCTCTGGTTCCTCTGCCTTTTCTAAATCCAGCTTGAACATCTAGAAGTTCACGTATTGCTGAAGCCTGGCTTGGAGAATTTTAAGCATCATTTTACTAGCGTGTGAGATGAGTGCAATTGTGCGATAGTTTGAGCATTCTTTGGCATTGCCTTTCTTTGGGATTGGAATGAAAACTGACCTTTTTCCAGTCCTGTGGCCACTGCTGTGTTTTCCAGATTTGCTGATTCATAAATTCCCACTTCATTGGTAAGAAACTTGGCTCCCACGTCTGTCATCAATTTATTAAACTGTTCAAGTCCAATATATATGTAGAACAGTCTCACAATTCCATCTCTCCCAAAGGAAACAATTTTATCAGCCAAAGTGCAGTACCACATGCAGTTCCTTTTGCCGTCTATTTTACAGACTCCATTCACTTTCAAAGTTATTTGTCAGCAACTTCCGGCCCCCAATTCCTTCAGTGAGATTGTTTCATATATTGTAACACAGAGTCTCTTGAACCTGCATTAGAGTCTGCATTTTTTCATAGTGTATATGCTGACCACCCAAATTTTTTAAAAAATTGCATACATTGCATTTCACTCTTTGTGTTATAAGGTTCTGTAGGTTTTGACAAATACTTGATATCACATTTGCATCATTACAGTATCATGAGAAGAGTTTCATTGCTCTAAAAGTCCCCTGTGCTCCACCTATTTCTCGCTGGAAACCACTGATCTCTTTATTGTTATAGTTTTGCCTTTCCCAGAATGTCATATAGTTGGAATCCTATAGTACATAGTCCTTTCAGACTGACTTCTTTTCACTTAGCAATATGCATTTAAGATTCCTCTATGTCTTGTAGTGCTTAAGTGATTAATTTCTTTTTGATGCTAAACAATGTGTGCACATAGGTCTTTAATACAAATGGGTAAATATCTACTAGTGATTGTGGGATCATATAGTAAGATTATATTTAGCTTGAGGAGGTCATTTTGATGGATATTCTTATTCTAGAAAAGAAAAGAATTTTGTTGACAACTTTATTCTTTTAACTAAGAGAATCCAGGTCCTATGTTTTAGTATCTGATTGTCTTCTCTATGCCTTCTTATTCTCCATGTCATTTTATTGCATTAGCAATAAAATCTTGCCCATTAGGAAGACCCAATTTGAAATAAAAAAAATCCTGACAGATATTTTTAAAATAGCTTTATTACTTGGGCTTCCCTGATAGCTCAACTGGTAAAGAATCTGCCTGTGATGCACAAGACCCCAGTTCAATTCCTGGGTCAGGAAGATCCCGTGGAGAAGGGATAGGCTACCCACTCCAGTATTCTTGGGCTCCCCTGGTGGCTCAGATGGTAAAGAATCTGTTTGCAATATAGGAGACCAGGGTTTGATTCCTGGGTTGTGAAGATCCCCTGGAGGAGGTCATGGCAACCCACTCCAGTATTCTTGCCTGGAGAATCCCCATGGACAGAGGAGCCTGGTGGGCTACATTCCATGGGATCACAAAGAGTCAGACACAACTCAGTGACTAGGCATATTACTTTCATATATGTAGAGTTATGAAATGAATGGCCAAGTTTGCACTGACTAATACAGTTCTCATTGATTAATAAAGGAATTACTTTCCACTAACAGATAAGAATTGTCAAATATAATACAATATGTATAATTTGGAAACTACATGAAAGCAATATTCTTCCTAATATATGCCTAATATTTGTTGTATTAGGATAGTAAGTTTGCCTTTTCTCTCCAACCACTAATGGGTTAACTGTTTATGACCTATAGTCTACTCCCATTATTTTCTTTATGCATAATTAATGCCATATATTTCCTAATTTCCTTGAAGTGGGGACTATAATCTTTTCAATCCTGATTCTTAGTCCAATCTGATGTATATTGGCTACTCAAGAAATGTTCATTAGGAGAATGGATGAAATTAATAAGGAAACTGTTGAAGAATTTGTGACGCTCAGCACCTTTTTCATTTTACTTCTCCTCAGTATTTATTGTGTATTATGAACTCAGGGATGTATAGTTAAACACAACCTGGACAGCATACCTACCCAACCACAAGAAAGCCATTGCACCCGTGGTAATTGACTACTTGACCATCAGAGCCCCAGGCTGATGGGATTCCACAAAGACCATGCCAGCCAGAAAGACTCTAGGAAAACAAAGGAATTTTCCAGAAGCCAGAGAAATGTGAGATTAGTGGAAAGAGAGGATGTGGAAGATCCTTAAAGGCCTTGCCATCAGAACAAAGGAAAACCATGAGAGAGGAGGAAAGTAAGGCCAGAACTCAGATGGAGATCAGCTTTCATCTCAGCTGAGGTTGGCCACAGTGAAGGGCTCAGCTGTTTGAGAGGAGACTGGTTGGCAGTCTGCAGCAGAGTCAGCAACTGACCTTGACAATGCACGTAAGAGAAAGGGAGAGACAAACACTGTCAGGATTTCTCAAGTTTTAATGTGCATAGACATCACCAGGGAATCTTGTGAAACTGCTGATTCTGATTCAGAAACTGTTGATAAGATCTTGATCCTCATTCAGAAGATCACAGTTGGGACAGAGTCTGCATTTTCAGCAAAATAATGTCCACAGACTACACCTTGACTACCTGTGTATGACTGAATTTCAGTGGAAATTCATAAGAAATCTCTACATCTGAGTTTATCTGGAAGTATCCAGACTAAATTTTCTGATATTAGGCAGAAAGAAGAGCTTGAGATAGAATTTCAGTTCAGTTTTAGAGGCAAAAATTCCATTGATTTTATGACTTGAGAAATGCAGGCTCACTTTTACTCTTTAGTGTCCAATTCAAATACACCCTCCTCCCTGAAGTCTTTCCATGTATGTCCCTGCTTGGAGTTAACTGCTCTTGAAAACTCTTCTCTCATGTGTTAGGGACTGACTCAAAATCCATGTTGAAATCTAATTACCAATGTGGTGGTATTTGGAGGTAATTAAATTATGAGGGTGAGACCCACTTAAGTGGGATTGGTATCCTTATAAGAGGCCAGAGAAACAGCTTGCCTCTTTTTAGCCATGTGAAGACCCAATAAGAAGTCAGCCATCTGCAGCCCAGAAGAGGATCCTCTCCAGAACTTGACCATGCTAAGCACGCTAATCTGGGGTTTACAATCCCCAGAACTATGAGAAACACATTTCTTTGGTTGAAACATCATCCAGTTGATGGTATTTTGTTATGGCAGCCCAAGCTAAGACATCATGTTTCCTTTAAATCTTATTCTAGTGTTTATCCCACATATATCATATATCACAATGTTGAGGAGGAAGAATTTTCCTCTACTCTTCTCGGTTCTTCTGTCTGGTCTGAGAATTAATCTGACATGAGACAGACTAATAGGAGGAAAACAACTGTTTAATAACATATATTCAAGGGAGAGAGAGATCCAGAGAAAGACGCCTAATTTATACTATACTTGTATCTACAGTGAAAACACCCTTCTGGGAAACAAAATCCTGTATCTACATTCTTTTAGACAGTTAGGGGGAAGGTCAAAGGTTCTCTTGGATGTTGACTGTTTTCAGTATGAAATAATTTGCACACCAAAAAGACATTTCAGAGTGGCAAATTTTGTTCCCCTACAACATATATTAAGTATGATAGCAGACATGTGGCTATCTCCTCTTTCTTTCTCCAAAGTGTTTCACAAGAAAAGTAGTGTGATTCCTTCTTGGATTGAAAATATTGATTTAAAATAGACTAGTGATAAAATGAGAATAGTTTCAAAAATTTAAGTACTATGTCATGATATCAAGCATTAATCCATAAACCATTTTGAAAAGACAAAAAAGAAAGCATTGACAGTTGGCTGGGAATTTCTTTAAGGAACAAACAAAAATGTTCTCACATTTTGTGGGATAAGGATGACTCAGCCAAAACAAGTCAGAGTTCTTTAGATAAGTATTTAATCTTTAAGGTGGTTAAAAGACTATCTTCAGTAAATCTAAAAATATCTTATAAAAACTATAAAACTAATAATAGTTATCACATGCAAACTTTAAAATACTATCAAAGTTAGTTTTTACCTTGCAGAAAGCTTCCAAGTTTCAGTTTTCTTTTAGCAATTGTATTTCATAAAGTTACGTACAGTAGAATTGTTTCATACATTGAAAGTTAAGTTCTAATGCAAAATACTAAAATTGAGGTTAATCCCAAATCCTCTTCTAAATCCTTTAAGACATCAGTAATGTATGTATTTGTCATCAATTTTCTTTTTTGTCAAGTACTTATAGTTGAATTCCTATAATTTATATTCACAAAGTAAGCTAGATTTCCACTGTATAGCACTAGGAAAATAAGAATGTTGAAAATGTATTTTATTAAAATCCATTTATAGTTTGTCCTGTTTTTGTTCAGAACAGTAAAGACCTTTTCATCATTTTGCAAATGAATCTAGCATGGACAACAAAGAAGTAAAGCTCGTCTTGGTTAGAAAAACATCCCTCCATTCCCTGGAATTATCGTGTGCATTAGGGCATGAATTAAGTAGGCCTCCAAGGATTTGAGCAATAATATTGTACACTCATCCATTTGCTCACATAGGAGGAGAAGACACGAACTGTGAAATGATTGTTGAAAATCTAGAACCTGTCTTTTAGCCATGAAATCCTGACATAATGATCACAGTCCTTAGAAAAAGAAAAAACAGGAGTTCAAGTGTTTTACTGGTCTTATAAAAGTAAAGAGTGAACTTTAACACTGCTTTTAGGATTTCCAGCTGTCCACCAGTGAGCTATTCTGAAATTGTTACTGAACAGCTGCACCTACCAGACCATGATCTAGAAACTGGAGAGAGCAATCCATGGTTAGCCCTGACTGTTAGTAAAACCAGTTTTTCTTCTGGACTTTTATTTCTCTTGATTTTCCAATTCTTGCGACAATATCAGTGTCTTAATTGCAATAGAAACACCAGTATCTCCATAGCTGATGGAGCAAGTTCTTTTACCTATTCTTCTAGTGCCTTGACTATTTGGGGATCTTTTTTTCATTTTAAAATTTAAATTTATTTTTTAATTTTTAAACTTTAAAAATTTCTTAATTTCTTATACCATTTAATGGTTATTTCCCATTTACAGTTACTGTAAAATATTGGTTCTATTCCCCACATTGTACAGTATACCCTTGAGCCTGTCTTCAGTTCAGTTCAGTTCAGTCACTCAGTCGTGTCCAACTCTTTGTGATCCCATGAATCACAGCACATCAGGTCTCCCTATCCATCACCAACTCCCGGAGTTTACCCAAACTCATGTCCATCGAGTCGGTGATGCCATCCAGGCATCACATCCTCTGTCGTCCCCTTCTCCTCCTGCCCTCAATCTTTCCCAGCATCAGGGTCTTTTCCAATGAGTCAGTTCTTTGCATCAGGTGGCCAAAGTATTGGAGTTTCAGCTTCAACATCAGTCCTTCCAATGAACACCCAGGACTGATCTCCTTTAGAATGGATCTCCTTGCAGTCCAAGGGACTCTCAAGAGTCTCAAGAGTCTTCTCCAACAACACAGTCCAAAAGCATCAATTCTTCGGCCCTCAGCTTTCTTCATAGTCCAACTCTCACATCCACACATGACTACTAGAAAAACCATAGCCTCGACTAGATGGACCTTTGTTGACAAAGTAATGTCTCTGCTTTTTAATATGCTGTCTAGGTTGGTCATAATTTTCCTTCCAAGGAGTAAGTGTCTTTTAACTTCATGGCTGCAATCACCATCTGCAGTGATTTTTGAGCCCCTCAAAATAAAATCTGACACTGTTTCCCCAGCTATTTGCCATGAAGTGATGGACCAGATGCCATGATCTTAGTTTTCTGGATGTTGAGCTTTAAGCCAACTTTTTCACTCTCCTCTTTCATTTTCATCAAGAGGCTCTCTAGTTCCTCTTCACTTTCTGCCATAAGGGTGTTACCACCCACATATCTGAGGTTGTTGATGTTTCTCCAACGTATCTTGATTCCAGCTTGTAGCTCATCCAGCCTGGCATTTCTCGCTATGTTCTCAGTGTATAGATTAAACAAACAGGGTAACAGCAGACAGCCCTGAGGTATTCTTTTCTCAATCTTGAACCAATCAGTTGTTCTCTACAGGGTTCTAACTGTTGCTTCTTAACCTGCATACAGATTTCTCAGGAGACAGGTAAGATGGTCAGGTATTTCCATCTCTTTAAGAGCTTTCCACAATTTATTATGATCTGCATAGTCAAAGGCTTTGACATAGTCTATTAAACAGAGGCAGATACGTTTCTGGAATTCCTTTGTTTTCTCTATGATCCAGCGAATCCTGGCAATTTGACCTCTGATTCCTGTTCCTTTTCCAAACCCAGCTTGGACATCTGCAAGTTCTTGGTTCCAATAATGCTAAAGTCTAGCATGCAAGATTTTAAGCATGACCTTACTAGCATGGGAGTGAGTGAAGTTGCTCAGTCGTGTCCAACTCTTTGTGACCCCATGGACTGTAGCCTACCAGGCTCCTCTGTCCATGGGATTTTCCAGGCAATAGTAATGGAGTGGATTGCCATTTCCTTCTCCAGGGGATCTTCCCGACCCAGGGATCGAACCCACGTCTCCTGCATTGAAGACAGATGCTTTACCACCTGAGCCACCAGGGATGAGTGCAATTGTCTGATGGTTAGCGCATTCTTTAGTACTACCCTTCTTGGGAATTGGGATGAGGATTGGCCTATTCCAATCCTGCGGCCACTGCTGGGTCTTCCAAATTTGTTGACATAATGAACGCACCACCTTGATGGCATCATCCTTTAGGCTTTTAAATAGTTCTATTGTTATTCCATCATATCCACTAGCTTTATTACCAGCAGTGCTTCCTAAGGCCCACTTGACTTTGCTCTTCAGAATGTCTGGCTCTGAGTGGCTGACCATACCGTTGAGGTAATCCAGTTTATTTGGATCTTTTTTGTACAGTTCTTCCATGTATTCTTTCCATCTCTTCTTGATCTATTTAGCATCTACTAGATCTCTACAATTTATGTCCTTTATCATGCTCATCTTTGGGCAAAATGCTCCTTTGATATCTCCAACTTTCCTGAAGAGATCTTCAGTCTTTCCCCTTCTGTTGTTTTCTTCTAGTTTTATAACTGTTCACTGAAGAAGGCCTTCTTTTCTCTCTGTGCTGTTCTTTGGAAATCTGTGTTTAGTTTGATATACCTTTCCTTTTCTCCCTTGCTTTTCACTTCTCTTCTTTTTTTAACTATTTGTAAGACCTCCTCAGATAACCACTGTGCCTTCTTGCTTTTCTTTTCTTTGGGATGGTTTTCTTTGCTGCCTCCTATACAATATCACAGACTTCTATCCATAGTTCACGCACACTCTTAACTAGATCTAATCCCTTGAATCTATTCATTACCTCCACTGCATATTCATAGGGTACCTGGCTGGCCTAGTGGTTTTCCCCACTTTCTTTAGTTTAAAAATGAATTTTGCTATGAGAAGCTGGTGATCTGAGCCACAGGCAGCTCCAGGTCTTGTTTTTGCTAACTGTATACAGCTTCTCCATTTTCAGGTACAAAGAATGTAGTCAATTTGATTTTTATATTGGCCATATGGTGATGTCCCTGTGTAAAGTCATCTCTTGTGGGGTTGAAAAGGGTATTTGCTATGACCAATGCATTCTCTTGGCAGAATTCATTTAGCCTTTGCCCTGCTTCATTTTGTTCTCCAGGGCCAAACTTGCCTGTTATTCCAGGTATCTCTTGACCTCCTACTTTTGCATTCCAATCCCCAATGATGAATAGAACATCTTTTTTTGGTGCTAGTTCTAGGAGATCTTCATAGGTCTTCCAGGTCCTCATAGAACTGATCAACTTCAGCTTCTTCAGAATCTGTGGTAGAGGCATAGACTTGAATTACTATGATGCTGAATGGCTTGCCTTGGAAACAAATGGAGATCTTTCCGTCATTTTTGAGGTTGCATCCAAGTACTGCATTTTAGACTTTTGTTGATTATGAGGGCTACTCCATTTCTTCTATGGGATTCTTGCCACAGTAGTAGATATAATGGTCATACGAATTAAATTTGCCCATTCCTGTCCATTTTAGTTCACTGATTCCTAAGATGCCTATGTTTATTCTTACCATCTCCTGCTTGACCACGTGCAATTTACCTAGATTCAAAGACCTAACATTCCAGGTTCCTATGCAATACTGTTCTTGAAGCATTGGATTTTACTTTCATCACCAGATCTACCCACAACTGAGCATCATTTCGGCTTTGGCCCAGCCTCTTCATTCTTTCTGAGGCTATTTAGTAGTTCTCTTTTGCTCTTCCTGGGTTTCTGTGATAGCTCAGTTGGTAAAAAAAAAAAAAAAATCCACCTACAATGCAGGAGACCTGGGTTCAATCCCTGGGTTGGAAAGATCCCTTGGAGAAGGGGAAGACTACCCACTCCAGTATTCTAGCCTGGAGAATTCCATGGACTACAGTCCATGGGGTCGCAGAGTCAGACACAACTGGGTGACTTTCACTTCGCTCTTCCCCAGTAGCATGCTGGACACCTTCAGACCTGGGGGACTCGTCTTCAGTGTCATATCCTTTTGGCCTTTTTTACAGTTCATGAGGTTCTCACGGCAAATGCACTGAGGTGATTTGCCATTCCCTCCTCCACTGGATCATGTTTTGTCAGAATTCTCTGCTATGACCCATCTGTCTCAGGTGGCCCTGCACGGCATGACTCATAGCTTCACTGACTTACATAAGTCCCTTCGCCATGACAAGGCAGTGATCCACGAGGGGCTATTTGTCTTTAACCAGTTTTAATTCTCTTTCAAGAGCATGCAGCAGTATGGCTGACAATGTAGTCACAGCTTATACCTCAGAATGTGAAGGTGTTGAAATAACACATTGTCATTTTTCAGTGGCAACTATGTTACCTCCAACTTTTTCATAACACTGTTTCAAAATTTCCCTGATTTAGTTCAAGACTGTTGGTTTTGTCTTGGTTTTCTCCACAGATCTTAAGACAGCTGTTCATTTTAATAGAACTTGAGGTCTTTGAACACTGAAAACATTTGTACATTTTTTAAAAAGTTTATTTCTGTCTTTGCATTCCCAAAACTAAAATAGAAATAATTGTCTTATTTCTATAGTAAATGCTTTATTATAGTTATGAATATTTACATTTCTGAGACTTATTAGTCACCCAGAAATATACACACATACTTTCTTAGTATTGAATGTTTTCAAATTTAATAACTTCTAAACCAGTTTTTGGAACCTATCACAAACTGTTGTGCTAAGTTATATATGAAAGTGTTAGTTGCTTAGTCGGCTCTGACTCTTTGCCACCCTGTGAACTGTAGCCCACCAGGCTCCTCTGTCCACGGGATTCTCCAGGCAAGAATACTGGAGTGGACTGCCATTCCCTTCTCCAGGGATCTTTTCAACCCAGGGATCAAACCTGGGTCTCCTTCATTGCAGGCAGATTCTCTACCATTTAAGCCACCAGGGAAGCCCAAGTTATAGATATGCACGAATCTAATTTCTTCACTGTTAGAACATAAGTAAACTGAGAAGTACTGTCCTATACTGTACTTTAAAATAAAAGAATGAATGCTCACTCATTTGAGCATAAAAGAATATTCATTTATAAAAAACATACATTCTAGATTATTTTCTGACAATATTTGGAGAACTCTTTTACAAAAATTTGAGAGCATCCAAAAATAAAAATATAAATTCTATCTTTCTTTTGAAACAAATTGTTTTGTGTTACTTAAAAACTGAAGTTATAAAAGATTTAAATCAGCGTCTTAGTTTATTGGAGGCAATAGATGTCCATGTTGATTACCCTTATATGCTGTTATTTGATTGCTCAGTCATGTCCGAGTCTTTGAGACCCCATGGACTGCAGCACACCAGTTTTCTCTATCCTTCACCACCATCTCCCAATTATATATCCAGAAAAAAAATTCAGAAATGTCAATTTTAGGGTTCCTCTCAGGTCCGTCTAGCATCACCGAAGTGAATTGATCAGGGAGTTGAAGAGGGCTTCAAAGGTGGCAAGTGAAGTCAGTACCTCAGTAGCCGGTCAGTATATGTTTGTGCTTTATTCTTCTATCACAAAAAAAAAAAAGAGAGAGAGAGAGAAGAAAGACTGCTGTGAATGAAGATTCCTCTGCATTTTAGCACTGCTTTTTCTACTGTAGTTGGCTTTTGAATGAGGATGACAATGAAAGAGATGAAGGATGAAGCTGAGACCACTTCTATGGTTTCTATGCCCCTCTATGCAGTCATGTATCCTGTGATTAATGAGCTAGAAAGAGTAAATCTGTCTGCAGCTCAGACATTGAGAGCAGCGTTCATTAAGGCTAAAAAAGAAAATCCAGGACTCACACAAGGCATAATTATGAGAATTTTAGAGAAAAAAGTGTAGAAGTCAACTTCACAGAATCCTGTCTTCGAATGGCAGCTGGTGATGTAGAAGAGTATATGATTGAATGATCAAAGCCAGAATTTCAGGACCTAAACGAAAAGGCACAAGCACTTAAACAAATTCTCAGTAAGATCCTAGATGAGATCAACGACAGAGTGAGGTTTCTGCACACAATCAAGGATATAGCTAGTGCAATAAAAGAATTTCTTGATACAGTAAACAACGTCTTCAAGAAATATCAATTCCAGAACCGCAGGGCACTTGGACACCAAAAGAAAGAATTTGTAAACTACTCCAAAAGTTTCAATGATACTCTGAAAACCTATTTTAAAAGTGCAAGACAATAAACATTTTCTTAAGTGCCAACAGACTAATTCATCAAACCAACTTGATACTTCAGACCTTCAAAACTGTGGCCTGAGAGTTGTGTATGTTAAGAGATGTACTTCTCAGTGGCAGTATTAGACTGCCTTTATCTGTAAATTTTAAAGTTTGACTGTATAAATTATCAGTCCCTCCTGAAGGGATCTAATAACCCAAGATGTTGAATAGGATTATTGCCATCTTACACCACATTTTTGTAAAATGTAGGTTAATGATACTCTCACACTGAAGATTTTGCATCACTTTTGCTATTATCATTCTTTTAAGGATTATAAGCCAAAAGAATTTATGCCTTAATGTATCATTATATAATATTCTTTAAAAGAATTGTAAATATTGGTATTTGTTTCTGACATTTTAACCTGAAAGTAATATGCTGCAAGAGAATGTATTTAACAATATTTGGTGGCAAATATTCAATAAATAGTTTACATCTGTTAAACATTTCTTTACTTGAAAAATGCATATATATATGTGAATATATATATGATCAGAAGACCAAGACAACTTGGTGTAATGTCTGCTGCTGTTGCTAAGTCACATCAGTTGTGTCCGACTCTGTGCGACCCCATAGACGGCAGCTCCCCAGGCTCCTTTCCTGGGATTCTCCAGGCAAGAACACTGGAGTGGGTTGCCATTTCCTTCTTCAGTGCATGAAAGCGAAAAGTGAAAGTGAAGTCACTCAGTCGTATCCGACTCCCAGCGATCCCATGGACTGCAGCCCACCAGGCTCCTCCATCCATGGGATTTTCCAGGCAAGAGTACTGGAGTGGGTTGCCATTGCCTTCTCCTTTATAATGCCTAAAGAACTTCTAACGGGGGCTTATTAGCAGTTTATTGGGTAATAAATCTATAGGATTCCTTTTTTTTTTTTTTTTGTCCTTAATCACTCTGGGCAAAAAGTAGTTAATGGAGATATTTTTGTTAGTTACTGTATTTGAGGTACTGAGTATTTTACCAACATTTGTTTTAAGAGACTTAGGAGAAGCAGATGGCAATTTATAGTGTCTTCACATTCTACATGTCTACACAGAGCCGTGTTTGAGCTCTGTGACAATGTAAGATTAAGTCTTTCTGGCATGCTGGGCCGTAATAAGCTTTGTGTCTTTTTTCCATAAATAGCTACAACTAATAGTAATTTGAAGCTATACCGATGCTAGTTCGTTTGAAATTGTCATGACTGTCAATATTATATACACTCTTTAAATACGTACAGTTTTGTTTCACCATAGAGACATTCTAAGGAAATTATGTATCAAGTATTCATGTTAAGTGATTTCATTTTTCAATTATGATAAAATAAAGGAAAAAAAATCAGAAAAATAAAAAAGAAACATCCATTTTAACATTATCTTCAGAGTATGGTATTAGGGTAAGTAAAAGTGCTGTAACAAAGAAACCCCAGGAGGTACAATGGTTCAAATGCAATAGAATTAGACTCCTCATTTGTGTAAATGTCCTGGTTGTTGCGACTCTGATGTTTGTTCTCCAGGAGGCGACTCAGGAACCCAGACTCTTTCCATCTTTGTGGCTCTTAGAGGCTTATTGTAACCAGATTGTGGAAGTGGGACAAGGGGCAGAAGATTTACACTTATTTCTATAAAGGTACTTCCACTCATAAGCCACCAGCTAAATTCAGTCACAATAATCACATCTACTCTGAAGCACGCTGGTAAATGTAGTCTAACCACTGCCATTTGGGAGGGGAAATCAATTTTCTGTGAATAGCTAGTAGTTCCAGCTACATCAGAGGCCCCCTGGTGGCTCAGACAGTAAAGAACCCACCTGCCAAAGCAGGAGACGTGGGTTCAATCCCTGGGTCAGGACGATCCCTTGGAGAAGGAAATGGCAACCCATTCCAGTGTTCTTGCCTGGGAAACCCCACGGACAGAGGAACCTGGTGGGCTACAGTCCATGGGGTCATGAAGGGTCGGACAAGACTGAGAGACTAACACTTTCTGGCTACATCAGGTCAGACAACCACACACAATTACAGTGATTCGGGAGACTATTTTCTAGGTTTAAAAGTTACTCAGATTAGGATTTAGGTGAGCCTTTCACTTTGCAGATTTGAGGCTGGGACACTAAGTTTGCTTTCACTATTGGAACAGCTACAGCTAAGTCGCTTCAGTCGTGTCCAACTCTGTGCGACTCCACAGATGGCAGCCTACCGGCTCCTCCTTCCCTGAGGTCCTCCATCCCTGGGGTTCTCCAGGCAAGAGCACTGTTGGAATAGAGATGTATATTAAGGACAGACACACGTGCCTGTGTGCTCAGTCACTTCAGTCATGTCTGACTCTTTGCAACCCTATTGACTGTAGCCCACCAGGCTCCTCTGTCCATGGGGATTCTCCAGGCAAGAAGACGGAAGTGGGTTGCTGTGCCCTCCTCCAGGAGATATTCGCCTCCCAGGGATTGGACCCACAGCTCTTATGTCTCCTGCATTGGCACAGGCAGATGCAGAACTAGAGCTACCAAGATTGCCACTTTCTGGTAAGAGAGATTGCTGCCACCTGGAGGATGAACGCCAGTGTGAAAATCCAATTTTGGGGAAGCTCAGAACAGTTGTGTAAATGCTGGCTCTTATGTTTTAAAATTTGAACTTCATGTAAAATGGTGCACAGGCACATGGCCTTTTCCTTCCTAAACTGTACCTAAGCAACCTGAAGTTGGTCCAGGACTAATCTATTTCTTTCCCTTAGAAGAAATAGATCAAGCTCACAGAAATATAATAACCAGCCAAGTCAAGCTGAGAGGGAAAAGATTTGAGTGCTAGTTCTAAGGCTTTGCTGTGGGGCTTTAAAATCTTCACATTAGGACCTGGGGCTTCCCTCATAGCTCAGTCGGTAAAGAACCTGCCTGCAATGCAGGATACTTGGGTTTGATTCCTGGGTCTGGAAGATCCCCTGGAGAAGGAAATGGCATCCCACTCCAGCATTCTTGCCTGGAGAATCCCACAGACAGAGGAGCCTGGCGGGGCACAGTCCATGGGGTCGCAAGAGCCAGACACAACTGAGTGATTTTCACTACTACTACTACTTTCACTAATGGGTGGAACTAGTCTACTCTGTTTTCTAATTGGTCACATTCATTTTCTAAATGCATAATGAGTTAGAGAGAAATGAGTTCTATTATAAACTGTTCATTTATTAATTCCCTGAGTCAGAGACCTGTCTTGGGCAAGGATCCAGCTCTGATGTGCGGCTATTTTATGCCAGCTTGACGTCTACCTGAATATACAGGCATCTGCCATTTACCCAGTCGAACATTTTAAATATCACCCTTGCTAGGTCCCCTCTCAAGGAACATTCTCCCAAGTTTAGGGATGAAGACTCCTGGCCTCAAAGGAAGGCCATCTTTAAGGTCAGATTTTGATAGGATGCTTCTGCTTTGTAAATGTTTTTCCACACCTGGGCAAGGAGTCTGTTCATTTAGGATTGGAATGGCTATGCCACACTGTTGGTGAAGGAAATATTGTTTCCCTTGAAAGTTGCCTTTGAAAAAGATAGGATGGCCCACCTTCACAGGGAATTAGCAAGTAAAGTTGTGTAGTCTCAAATTCAGTAGAACTTTTATTTTGATTGGTTCTAGACACTACCAGCTACAATGCAAATCTAAAATAAGAGGTGTCAAAGACTCCCAGAGAAAAAAAGTAAATAAATGAAGGCAAAATATTTATACTTTTTATGAGCATAACTTTTGAGAAAAACTGTTCAGGATGATAGAAATACAAGTGTGGATTTCGTGAAGCAATCAATCAGTAAATTATATACTATCACTTGCACAAATACTTTGAAATAGATTAAAGAGATAAGGCTTTAGATATCTAAATTTTATAATTATTTTCTACTTGGAAAAAATTCCTTTTCTTTTCCAAGTGACAATCAGTTACTCAATTGAGTTATGAAACCTAAGCTTAAAGGTATGTATTATCTTTATCAAATAAAAATGTAACTTTGGTATATAAAGTATTCTGCAGAAACCCTGCTCGGAGAAGGCAGTGGCACCCCACTCCAGTACTCTTGCCTGGAAAATCCCATGGATGGAGGAACCTAGTAGGCTGCAGTCCATGGGGTCACTAAGAGTTGGACACGACTGAGCGACTTCACTTTCACTTTTCACTTTCATACATTGGAGAAGGAAATGGCAACCCACTCCAGTGTTCTTGCCTGGAGAATTCCGGTGATGGGAGAGCCTGGTGGGCTGCCATCTATGAGGTCGCACAGAGTCAGACACAACTGAAGAACTTAGCAGTGGCAGCAGCAGAAACCCTGCTACAGAATTATAAGATTAGGATCAAAGAGATACAAGTTGGCACCCTTGGCATCAGACAGACAATCAATAGATGTAAAAATTATTTAAGGAACTTTTCCTTCTACTAGGATCTTTTACTATAATTTGAACAGTTTTCATGGGGTTTCCCTGGTGGCTCAGCGCTAGAGAATCCACCTGCCAATGCAGGAGGTAGGGGGCAGGGTTGATTTGGGGGTTGGGAAGATCCCCTGGAGAAGGAAATGGCAACCTACTCCAGTGTTCTTGTCTGGGAAATCCCATGGACAGAGGAGGCTGGCAGGCTCCAGTCCATGGGACCACAAAGAGTCACATACAACTTAGCACTGGAAAAACAACAAAAGGGCTTTAATACTACACCATAAGATTAATCTGAGGAAGTTTGTTTTAAGCACCAGCGAAATTTACTTACATCTTTTAATACTGAAAAATCCAAAACAAAATTTATTTTTATGAATTTGAGTAAAAGAGCAGGTAGACATCTTCTCCCTGATTTTTATCACAGAGCAAAAATTCAATGCAAACATGACATTGTAGTTTATGTAAAGTTTGAATTTGTTTTTGGCTAAAACTGTAGCTTCCTAAATTTGTTACATTTATTCTTACACCATTATTCAAAAGTACTATATAAAAGGAAACATGGATTCAGTTAAATTGAATTTTTAAAGCCATTGTTATACAACTGACTCTGGTAAATTTTCAACACTACTGACTTATATGGACTTACAGACATTTTCTGTTTACACTACCTAAGGGATGTTTTAAGGTGTTTTCTTTTTCTGATATGTTCTTAATATTTTTAAAAAATTTTACTTGTTTGTTTATTAATTTCTTTGGCCTTGCTGGGTCTTCATTGCTGCACACAGGCTTTCTTTAGTGGGGACTACTCTTCTGTTGCTGAGCACAGGCTCTAGAGTACACAGGCTTTAGTAGGCACATGAAATATTCCCAGAACAGGGATCAAACCCACGTCCCTGCATTGGCAGGTGAATTATTAACCACTGGACCCCCACAGAGGTCCTAATAGATTCTTAATATTAATAGTGGTTTAAGTGATTTAATGTCAACTTGTAAGTTCTTACTGGCTTTGATATCTTGGAATAGCAGTAACAGTGATATTCTTGGGTTGCCAGGAAATTTTCTAAAGGTAACGTTTTATGGGGCAGAGAAGATGTCTGTTGCGTGTGTTTTAGTGAATTTTTTCTTTTAGAGAACTGTAGATTCACATACAGTTGTAGGAAAATATAGAGATCTCATGCATCCTTTACCCTAATGGGATCATCTTACAGACGTCAGTGCAACATTCCAACTAGGATATTGACATTGATGCCATCAAGAAACAAAAGAATTCCACCATTGTATTGCACTTTGAAAGTCACAGTCACTCCCCTCCAGCCCTCACCCCATTCTCAACCCCAAGCAACCACTACTTTGTGCTCCAGTTCTATAATGTTGTCATTTCAAGAATGTTCTATAAATGGAGCCAGATGGTACCTAACTATTTTGGCTTCTTTTTAGCACAATTCTTTGGAGTTTTGTCCAGATTGCTCCAGGTATCAATAGTTCATTCCTTTTTGATGTTGAGTTGTATTCTTCGATACAGATGTATCACAGTTTCACTATTCACCCCTTGAAGGACATCTGGATTGTTTCCATTTTGTAACCATTATGGATAAACTACTATAAATATTTATGTACAGGATTATGTGCAAACATAGATTTTCATTTCTCTGGAATAAATACCCAGGAGAAAGTGAAAGCATTAATTGCTCAGTTGTGTCTAACTCTTTGCAACCCCATGGAATGTAGCCCACCAGGCTCTTCTGTCCATGGAATTTTCTGGGTAAGAATACTGAAGTGGTTTGTCATTTTCTTCTACATGGGTCTCTCAAACCCAGGGATTGAACCCTGATCTCCTGCATTTCAGGTAGATTCTTTACCATCTGAGCCACGAGAGAAGCCCCAGTGTCCTGGAGTGCAAATGCTAAATTGAAGGTTAGTTGCTTAATTGAAAGCTAGTTGCATTTTAAGAATCTGCCAGTGTCCCTGAGTGATTGTGCCATCTTTCTTTCCCACCAGAAATACACAAGTAATCTAGTTTCTCTGCATTTTCAACAGCATTTGGTGTCTCATTTCTTTTTTTTTATTTTAACCATCTCTTGTATATGTGATTCTCTTAGGTATGTGGTGACTTCTCATCATAGTTTTTATTTTCATTTCCCTAGTGAGTAATGACGCTGAACACTTTTCAAATACTTGTTTACCGTCTGTATATGTTCTTCAGTGAAATGTCTCGCTGCGTCTTTTGCCCGTGCTTTTTTGTATTGTTTGCTGTTTGTACTGTTGAATTTTGAGGATTCCGTATATATTCTAAGTAGTATTCTTTTGTTAGATTTGTGGCTTGAAATTGTTTTCTGCCGGTGTGTTTGCATCGTTTTATCAGGATCTCTCATAGAATGGAAGTCTTAAATTTTGATTATATGTAATTTATCAATTTTCCTTTTTTGGATCAAATCTGAGAACTTTTTGCTGGTATTTGTGTTCAGTCGCTTCAGTCATGTCTAACTCTCTGTGACCACATGGACTATAGCCTGCCAGTGCCAGACTCCTGTGTCCACAGGATTTCCCTGGCAAGAATACTGGAGTGGATTGTGCTTTCCTTCTGCAGAGGATCTTCCTAAGCCAGGGATCAAATCTGCATCTCCTGTATCGGCAGGTGGATTCCTTACCACTTCTCATCCAAACTGTAATACTTTGGGAAGTATTCCTTGAGACATGAGGGAAGCCCTTGTTAAAAATGAGTTAACCATAAATGCATAAGTTTATTTCTGGGTTCTCTCTTCTGTTCCACTGGTCAATATGTTTGTTTTTATGCCAGTACCAGCTGTGTAATATAGGTTCAAACCAGGAGCATGATGCTTCCAGCTTTGTTCTCGCTCAAAATCACTTTAGATGTTTTCAGTCTCTTATGGTTTCATACGAATTGCAGGGTTGTTTTTCTTTTTCTGTGAGAAATGCCACTGGGACTGATAGGAATTTAGCTTAAAGAAAAGAAAACTCCAACTCCTAAGGGCATCTATTTTATCTGTGAAACCTATGCTTTCACATATTTGCCGTGTATTTGGTTCATTTCCTGTCATATGTTTAAGTTTGCACGATACCATCCCAGTTTACACCTGATATATCAGTATAATAATCACTAGTGACCCCTTATGCTGTCAGAAGTATTACAGTTTAGATGAGAAATTGTATGTTGACCTGTCCACACACATTGTAATACCTCCAACATGAATTACCTCCCAGCTCTCCATATTGAAAAGGTGCTATGACATAAACAAAACACTACAGTTTAAACGAATAAAATAATACAGTTTCTACCATATAAAGTTTTATGCTTTATTGAAAGATTGAGGACTGAGTAGGCCTTTTGAGAGCAGGGAACCAATGCCTTGATGGCACCTAAAATCTGCTCACTTCTGCAGGGGTAGTCATTGTCCTTCAGAATTTCTTGGCTCCAGATTTCACCTTTGCCAACAAAGAATCAATGTGTGTTCTTATTTGGCAAGGAATATGATGCCAGTATTCTTGTTAATTAGAACTTGCTTAGGATTATTGATGATGGTGTGAAAGTGCTGCACTCAATATGCCAGCAAATTTGGAAAACAGTAGTGGCCACAGGACTGGAAAAGGTCAGTGTTCATCCCAATCCCTAAGAAAGGCAAAGCCAGAGAATGCTCAAACTACTGCACAATTGCACTCATCTCACACGCTAGTAAAGTAACGCTCAAAATTCTCCAAGCCAGGCCTCAACAATCTGTTAACCGTGAACTTCCAGATGTTCAAGCTGGTTTTCGAAAAGGCAGCGGAACTAGAGATTAAATTGCCAACATCCTCTGGATCATGGAAAAAGCAAGAGAGTTCCAGAAAAACATTTATTTCTGCTTTATTGACTATGCCAAAGCCTTTGACTGTGTGGATCACAAGAAACTGTGGAAAATTCTTCAAGTGATGGGAATACCAGACCACTTGACCTGCCTTTTGAGAAACTTGTATGCAGGTCAGGAAGCAACAGTTAGAACTGGACATGGAACAACAGACTGGTTCCAAATCGGGAAAGGAGTATGTCATGGCTGTATATTGTCACCCTGCTTATTTAACTTATATACAGAGTACATCATGAGAAATGCTGGACTGGAAGAAGCACAAGCTGGAATCAAGATTGCCAGGAGAAATGTCAATAACCTCAGATATGCAGATGACACCACCTTTATGGCAGAAAGTGAAGAACTAAAGAGCCTCTTGATGAAAGTGAAAGAGGAGAGTGACAAAGTTGGCTCAAAGCTCAACATTCAGAAAACTAAGATCATGGCATCTGGTTCATCACTTTATGGCAAATAGCTGGGGAAACAGGGGAAACAGTGTCAGACTTTATTTAGGGGGCCCCAAAATCACTGCAGATAGTGACTGCAGCCAGAAAACTAAAAGACACTTACTCCTTGGAAGGAAAGTTATCACCAAACTAGATAGCATATTCAAAAGCAGAGACATTACTTTTCCAACAAAGGTCCGTCTAGTCAAGGCTATGGTTTTTCCAGTGGTCATGTATGGATGTGAGAGTTGGACTAGAAAGAAAGCTGAGGGCCAAAGAATTGATGATTTTGAACTGTGGTGATGGAGAAGACTATTGAGAGTCCCTTGGAACACAAGGAGATCCAAGCAGTCCATCCTAAAGGAGATCAGTCCTGAGTGTTCATTGGAAGGACTGATGTTGAAGCTGAAACTCCAATACTTTGGCCACCTGATGTGAAGAACTGACTCATTTGAAAAGACCCTGGATGCTGGGAAAGATTGAAGATAGAAGGAGAAGGGGATGACAGAGGATGAGATGGTTGGATGGCATCACCAGCTCAGTGGACATGAATTTGAGTAAACTCTGGGAGTTGGTGATGAACAGGGTGGTCTGGTGTGCTGCAGTCCATGGGGGTCACAAAAAGTCAGACACAACTGAGTGAATGAACTGAACTGATTGTGTACTCACATACAAAAAGAAGCTGCTACATTGCAACAGTCTGAGAAATGGGACCTAGATACATACACTAGTAGGCTTTGGGGAAATGTAGGGGTAAAAATTTAATATTAACAATACAGTGAAACATAGTAAGCCTGAGTACAGTGATAATACTGATAAAATGTTTCATATATTGTACTCTTAAAGGAACATATCAAAACCTTTCTTGTAAGGATTGAAATGTTGCACAGTTTGTACTTGAGAGATAGAAAATCTGGAGCTCAAATGATGAGTTCTCATGAGAATTTAAACCTGATTTAAAAAAAATTGAGCCTGGCAAAGAAAAATGGTTTAAGCTCCTTATTTCACTGTTAGTAGGTAATATCCTATTCATCATTTCTCCTTATCTGGAGGAAATTTCAACATTCATAGGCTTTTTAAAAACACTCCATGTTGATGTATGGCAAAACCAATACAATATTGTAAAGTAATTAACCAGCAATTAAAATAAATAAATTTATATTAAAAACACTCCTATTTGAGTCTTTGTAATTAACTAGAAGTTTATTTAAAAAATAAAAGTGATTTCTTCACCTTCACCTTTGCAGCTGTAGAGAGAATTTTACTTTGTACCATAAATCAAATTCAAAGAATCTTATTCCATAAGATATTAAGCTGAAACTTTCACGAAAATACCCATTGACTTCTTGTGAAATATACAGACTTGTGTGAATTTGCATTAACATTATCTGGGTTTTGTCCACTATTCATGTAGAGTCTTCTAGGAAATATTATTTGACCAGAATGCTTTTGAAAAACCCAGTAGAAATTATTGTCATATCCTTTGAAAACAGCCTCCAAAACAGTCTGTACTTTTTTCACTATTCTTCATACTTGATAAATTGTAGCTCTGAGTGTCATGTTGACTTCAAGATACAAGATGGACACTTTTTAGAAATGTCTCTGTATTCCAAAAGTATAAAAATACTTGTCAGATTTCCTTATCAACACAGAAAAAGATCACTGCCAGCTTGATGCTTTTGGCACATAATTGAGAAACTGTTTTTCATTTAATTTAGCATGAGTTTGGTGATTTAGAGTTTCATTGGAAACCCAATGCATTTTAGTCAATACTGTTTTATATTTAGATTTTTAGGTTTTTTAAAAAATATCATTTTAGAGAATAAACTAAATACCAATATATATGTCTTTTTACAGCTAATCAAATTTTCACTGATTCCTGATGAAAGGAGAAAAATAATAATAAAAAAGTAGTGAACTTTACATAACACTGATTTATCCAATTTAAAGGGTCATCTTTTATGAGACTATATCTTTTCTGCTTTTTTGTATCAAAATTATTTCTTTTATGAAATAATGATGGTGGTTGACATTCAGTTCTGTTCAGTTCAGTCACTCAGTTGTGTCTGACTCTTTGAGACCCCATGAATCGCAGCACGCCAGGCCTCCTTGTCCATCACCAACTCCTGGAGTTCACTCAGACTCACGTCCATCAGGTCAGTGATGCCATCCAGCCATCTCATCCTCTGTTGTCCCCTTCTCCTCCTGCCCCCAATCCCTCCCAGCATCAGAGTCTTTTCTAATGAGTCAACTCTTCACATGAGGTGGCCAAAGTACTGGAGTTTCAGCTTTAACATCATTCTTTCCAAAGAAATCCCAGGGCTGATCTCCTTCAGAATGGACTGGTTGGATCTCCTTGCAGTCCAAGGGACTCTCAAGAGTCTTCTCCAACACCACAGTTCAAAAGCATCAATTCTTCGGCCCTCAGCTTTCTTCACAGTCCAACTCTCACATCCATACACGACCACTGGAAAAACTATAGCCTGGACTAGACAGACCTTTGTTGGCAAAGTAATGTCTCTGCTTTTGAATATGCTATCTAGGTTGGTCATAACTTTTCTTCCAAGGAGTAAGCGTCTTTTAATTTCATGACTGCAGTCATCATCTGCAGTGATTTTGGAGCCCCAAAAAATAGTCTGACACTGTTTCCACTGTTTCCCCATCTATTTGCCATGAAGTGATGGGACGAGATGCCATGATCTTAGTTTTCTGAATGTTGAGGTTTAAGTCATCTTTTTCACTCTCCTCTTTCACTTTCATCAAGAGGCTTTAGTAGCATAGGAACCTGGAATGTTAGGTCCATGAATCAAGGCAAATTGGAAGTGGTCAAACAAGGAGGCCTGGCATGCTGCAATTCATGGGGTCACAAAGAGTCGGACACAACTGAGCAACTGAACTGAACTGAACTGAATACAAGTATCTGGCCCCTCATGCATCTACAAGCACTGAAATTGCTGGATATTACTTTTTAAGAAGAAGACACGTTGGAATACACTGAATCTTTAAACACTTGGAGAAATCCAACTTGTCTCAAACCATGAATAATCAATAAGTAAAACTAGTCATAGCTTTCAGAGACCCCAAGGACCCATTGCAAAGAACGTCAAGCTAGACTAAGGTCTCTGACAGTCCAGAAAGTTACAAAGAGGCTCATCTGAGATTCAGAGAAGATGCTCCATGGAACATTTTATTTGTGTGGTACCAGAATTCCTAGTTCCTTCTTAGTGAATTGGAATCCTGGTAATAGACTCTTTTCTTAGGGGACCTATATGCATTAGAATGCTTTCTGCTATGTGTAACAAAAGCCTGACTCAAAGTAGCTTCAACAATAAAGAAATTCATTATTCCACCAAATCAAACTCTAAGAGGCAGAGTAGGCTTCCAGGTTCGTGGATTCTTTAGGGAAGCACGGTTATCAGCAACCCAAGAAACTTTCCACCACTCTATTTTGGAAGAGAAATACAGTTATCTCAACTGGCCTTGAATATTTATCAGGGATTGATGAATGCGATTGTGAATATGTGAATATGAATCAGTTTTGTTTACTGCAGGGTTTTTGAACCCTGAACGTAAAATAGAACTCCTAATTCTAACCCAGGGTTTCTTTCCTGACTTTTAAGGTAAATTCATAAAATTGAAATTAAGAGTGAGAACTGGCTGGCCAGCTACCTACCTACCTATATGGGCCTCCCTGGTGGCTCAGATGGTAAAGAATCTGCCTGCAATGCAGGAGTTCAATTCAGTTCAGTCACTCAGTCGTATCTGACTCTTTGCAACCCCATGAACCACAGCACGCCAGGACTCCCTGTCCATCACCAACTCCCGGAATTCACCCAGACTGGCATCCATCGAGTCAGTGATGCCATCCAGCCATCTCATCCTCTGTCATCCCCTTCTCCTCCTGCCCCCAATCCCTCCCAGCATCAAAGTCTTTTCCAATAAGTCAACTCTTCACATGAGGTGGCCAAAGTACTGGAGTTTCAGCTTTAGCATCATTCCTTCCAAAGAAATCCCAGGGCTGATCTCCTTCAGAATGGACTGGTTGGATCTCCTTGCAGTCCAAGGGACTCTCAAGAGTCTTCTCCAACACCACAGTTCAAAAGCATCAATTCTTTGGCGCTTAGCCTTCTTCACAGTCCAACTCTCACATCCCTACATGACTACTGGAAAAACCATAGCCTTGACTAGACAGACCTTAGTTGGCAAAGTAATGTCTCTGCTTTTGAATATACTATCTAGGTTGGTCATAACTTCCCTTCCAAGGAGTAAGCGTCTTTTAATTTCATGGCTGCAATCACCATCTGCAGTGATCTTGGAGCCCAAAAAAGAAAAGTCTGACACTGTTTCCACTGTTTCTCCATCTATTTCCCATGGAGTGATGGGACCGGATGCCATGATCTTTGCTTTCTGAATGTTGAGCTTTAAGCCAACTTTGTCACTCTCCTCTTTCACTTTCATCAAGAGGCTTTTTAGTTCTTCTTCACTTTCTGCCATAAGGGTGGTGTCATCTGCATATCTGAGGTTATTGAGATTTCTCCTGGCAATCTTGATTCCAGCTTGTGTTTCGTCCAGTCCAGCGTTTCTCATGATGTACTCTGTATATAAGTTAAATAAGCAGGGAGACAATATACAGCCTTGATGTACTCCTTTTCCTATTTGGAACTAGTCTGTTGTTCCACGTCCAGTTCTAACTGTTGCATCCTGACCTGCATACAGATTTCTCATGAGGCAGGTTAGGTGGTCTGGTATTCCCATCTCTTGAAGAATTTTCCACAGTTTATTGTGATCCACACAGTCAAAGGCTTTGGCACAGTCAACAAAGCAGAAGTAGATGTTTTTCTGGAACTCTCTTGCTTTTTCGATCATCCAGTGGATGTTGGCAATTTGATCTCTGGTTCTTCTGCCTTTTCGAAAACCAGCTTGAACATCTGGAAGTTCACAGTTCACATATTGTTGAAGCCTGGCTTGGAGAATTTTGAGCATTACTTTACTAGAGTGTGAGATGAGTGCAATTGTGCAGTAGTTTGAACATTCTTTGGCATAGCTTGTCTTTGGGATTGGAATGAAATCTGACCTTTTCCAGTCCTGTGGCCACTGCTGAGTTTTCCAGATTTGCTGGCATATTGAGTGCAGCACTTTCACAGCATCATCTTTCAGGATTTGAAACACCTCAACTGGAATTCCATCACCTCCACTAGCTTTGTTTGTAGTGATGCTTTCTAAGGCCCACTTGACTTCACATTCCCGGATGTCTGGCTCTAGATGAGTGATCACACCATGGTGATTATCCGGGTTGTGAAGGTCCTTTTTGTACAGTTCTTCTGTGTATTCTTGCCATCTTTTCTTAATATCTTCTGCTTCTGTTAGATCCATACCGTTTCTGTCCTTTATCGAGCCCATCTTTGCATGAAATGTTCCCTTGGTATCTCTAATTTTCTTGGGGAGATCTCTAGTCTTTCTCATTCTGTTCTTTTCCTCTATTTCTTTGCATTGATCGCTGAAGAAGGTTTTCTTATCTCTTCTTGCTATTCTTTGGAACTCTGTATTCAGATGCAATGCATGAGACCCAGGTTCAATTCCTAGGTTGGGAAGATTCCCCTGGAGAAGAAAATGGCAAACCCATTCCAGTATTCTTGCCTGGAGAATTCCATGGACAGAGAAGCCTGGCTGCAGTCCATGGGGTCGCAAAGAGTCAGACCCAACTGAGCTACTGACTCTTTCACTTCTTTCACCTACCTCTATATAGTCCTCTGGAGACTCTCCAGTGTAGTCATAACACAGTTCTTGAGTTCTAAATGAAAGCCTGAGACGAGGTGTTGTGGGAGAGCACTAGTTAAAAAATACAATGCTTGAGGAAAAGCCTTTTTTTTTGGAAGTCTGTGGCAGAAAATCTACCAGAGGGGAAGGACACCTAACCTAATTTTAATGAACCTAGCTTAATTTTAACAAATAATACAACATAAATTGATGAACAATTTTGTATTCCACTGGCTAGTCAGTAATGGATTCAGTGAAGAGATTCTGGAACTAATGAATAAACTGAGCATTAACTTACCTTTCATCAAGAATATATGAGCTAACTAGCTATATACTATGGGCAACATTTTTCTTTCTCTTTATTTTAATTTGTTTTTGGTCATGCTGTGCAACTTGTGGGATTTGGGATTTTAGTTTCCTGACCAGGGACTGAAACCAGTCCTCAACAGTAATAGCTCAGAGTGCTAAGCATGAACCACCAGGGAATTCTCAACAATATTTTTCTTAACTTATTTCTTATTTATTGAGGTATTTTTTTTAACTGGGAAATATTTTGACAACCCAATTTATTACATATACTAAAACTTACAATGCATGCTAAAAAGAGAAACTCATAGATGAATTACTGAAAATGAAACACTGATGTTACTATAGAATTATGTTAGTGTTTTTGGACATGTACATTTGTCTCAGTCATGTGAATTGCTTCTTCAAAGATAAGAGGATGGAAAAGTAGAGAATTTCATTTCTAGAAGAAGATGAGTGTGTAACTTCTGTTGAATAAGAATAAAAATTTCCTCTAGTTGATGAAACTCTCATTCAAGCCACATATTTACTGTCTAGTCTCCCTAGCTTTGGGTAGAATATAAATTTCTAAGAAATAGACAGGGAGAATGCTGGATTTGCATACAAATGTTGGTGCTTTTGCCAAATGTAGCTATTCAATGCAGGAAAGCTATCTCAGGAGCTGACAAAACAGATTTGAATAATGGCATCTTGGGATTAGAAAAGACCATATATTTCCATCTGATGCCTGCATTGTGTTCTAAAAATAATTACAAGTTAATTTTTACAATTTAATATTTTAATGCACATATTTTGGTGAAACTTTGAGATTCAGCATCCTATGTATTAATTTAGTTGACTATCCCTTTGACACTTAATAATTCATTAATTTGTTCAACAAATTTAATATCTGCCAGCAGGCACTGCTCCAGGCACTGGGAACAGAGCAGAAGACAGAAAGGATACAATCCTTGTCCTTGGGTAGATTACATTCTTGCGGGGGTAGGGTGGACTGGGGTGGGGAGGGGAGTGGCATGGAGGCAGGAAATACCCAAGCAAATGACCGAACAAGGTAATGTTAAACAGTAACAAGGCAATGGGACAGGATGATAAGATTAAGAGTGATACAAGAAAGCAATACAAGCTGGTTAGAGAAGGGCCCTGAGGAAGTGATATTTGAGCTGAGACAGAAATGATGCAAAAGAGGCAGTCATGTGCACAAAAACCTTCATTCTAACCAATATCAATAATATGTACAAAGGAATACTGCTGCTGGAGCACCAGGCCTTATTCCTTACAGCAGACTGGCACTCAAAAACTTGTTTAATTGAAAAATGTCACATTTATAATAAAATACAACTGTAGATGTTCATTTGTTTTGCAAAATATGGGCACGTTTAGCAGGTGCTTCAAGTTGCTACAGTCTATTGTCTGGATTGGGGATCACTAAGAACTAGGGGAAGAAGTGGTAATTCTTAACTTCTATAATTGTGGGCTTAGTTGTTCGGTCCTTCTAATTCTTCTTGACTCCCTGGACTGCCACAGTCCTCTGTCCATGGGGATTCTCCAGGCAAGAATACCGGAGTGGATTGCAATGCCCTCCTCCAGGGGATCTTTCCAACTCAGGGATCAAACCCAGGTCTCCCACATGGCAGATGGATTGTTTACCGTCTGAGCCACCAGGGAAGCCCAAGAATACTGGAGTGGGTATCCTATCCCTTCTCCAGGGGAACTTCCTGATCCAGAAATCAAACTGAAGTGTCCTGCATTGCAGTAGGATTGTCTACCAGCTGAACTACCCGGGAAGCCCAACTTCTATAATAGTTCCAGTTTTGCTACTTAGTTTCAGGTAACATAATGTCATTAAATGCTTTGTGAGAATATATATTTGGCTGCTTTTTTGTTGTTTGGTCTTAAGTTGAAAGACAAGTTATTTAACAATAATAAAAAAGTGGATAGTCAGTATCTTTCACCAGCCTCAGACACATCTTCCTTAAATATGTTCATTTGTTTTCACTTGTACTAATAACTGTGAAACAAAAACAGAATTATAATCTGCTGTTGTCTGAAATATGCCAGGTGGTAAACTTTCAAAAAATATATGTACCAGGGCACATTCTTGCTCCTAAACCTCTCTCTAAAATTATTTTAAAACAAAACTTTAAAATAATTTCAGGAAATAGTTTGATTTTATAAATATTTTAAGTGATTCAAAAAATATAAAATGGCTCATGTTGAACACAGTGTTAGTATACTTCCTCAGAAGGCAAGACCAAAAATTTTTCTAAGAGAATTTTGTTTTCTCAAAACTCATTTTTTAATTCCAAAAGTTTCAAAGGAAAGCAAAATTCATATAAAAGAGAGACAATGCCACATGATCTGGCATACATATCTAGGACAGATCATGAATGAGGGAGAAAATTAATGAGAGTGATTAAGACATGAGAGAAGCTTCAAAAGAGAATAAATTAACCACCCAAGGATTAAGAAAGTTCTCTTAGGAAATCATGACATCCTTAAGTGTTTTGCTAAAACACTTATGATTGTGAAAGTCAATTATAAGAGATGGTTTATCTCCTACAATCCTATAAAACTCAACACTTGAATTATTCTTTATTTATGAGTCAATGTGTTGTTAAAATTATAATCTAAATTTTGTTTAATGTTCAATAAAGTGTTTATACTTTTAGATTTATCTCTCAGGATAAATTTCCAATTAAATCTTTTTTCCTATTATAACTGAGCAGGGAGACTTGTTGTCTTATAACAGAAAGACCAAATATTGAGGCAACAATCCTTTGCTTTGCAGAAAAATCTTTACCGCAGAGTAGCCAGGTAAGGAGATAAGATCTGTCAGATCTGTCTCCCCACTGGCTTTTTCTTAAGGTTTTGTGTGGTTTTTAAAATATTGATTCATTTATTTTTGTTTTTGGCTGAACTGAGTCTTCATTGCTGCATGCATGTTTCCCTTAGTTGTAGTGAGCAGCTCTTTGCAGTGGCTTCTCTTATTTCAGAGCATGGGCTCTAGAACATGCGGGCTTCAGTAGTTGCAGCACACAGGCTCAGTAGTTGTGGCACACAGGCCTTGTTGGTCCTCGGCATGTGGGATCCTCCCCAGCCAGGGATTGAACCCGTCTCCCCTGCATTGGCAGGCAGTTTCTTATCCACTGGACCACTGGGAAAGTCCCCCAGTGGCTTTTGATTGAGATATTTATCATGGAAGTAGGGAATAGAAGGATTTGGAGGCTATCAGATGAATGGTGGAGGGGTAAAGGGAAATTTCAAGAGTCCACTGTGCAGGTGGACAGTGTCTTTCGTGTCTCTTCATGGCTCAAATGTGCAAATTTGGGGGATTTCCCTACGTTACATGTAGATTTTTGGCTTGTGATGTCCAAAGTTCACTTCTAGGTCATTCTAGTCCTTTAACCTGTGTGTTAGTCAAACGGACTGTCCGTGAGTTATTTTCTTATCTGCAGTTTTCTTGGTTTCACACGCAATTGTAAATACCAGTTCCAAGATGAGGCCAAGACTTTGGGTCTGGGCTCCCATGTTGAATGATTATCAATATCAGTTGGGGTTTAGGGCTTAAAAGATACATGACAGACAACAAATGTAGAAATTTACAAAAAGGAATATAAATCCTAGCATGCATAAAACAATAATACCCAGTTAAAATAATCCCTCAAATGTAGACCTCATTCCTGATGGGATCAATGAGATGATATTTTCTAAAAAATTGAATCTTTTAGAACCTTTTCTAAAAGGTTCTTGTGATGACACTTGTTAGAGCCAAGATGCGTGTTGTCTAATTTTATCCCAATGAATTTCTACTTCCTAGGAAGTGTTAGTATAAACACAATATGATGAGTTAGCTACTGCACAAACACCTCCTTGTTCGGCTAGAATTCAGTCTAGAGCAATTCTGTTGTTTAATGCTACTCTGCCTAAGGAATCTAGTGCCTTCTTCTAGATGGTAGTGGCTTGAGTTGTCTCTTTTGCTACTATTCACAAGGTGAGGGAGAGATTTCTAATCCTGTGTTTTTGAGCAGCAAGCCCCCATCATGGTTTTAGAGTCATCCAAAGAAATATCTGGTGGAGTCCAATAGCCCACTTGGGCAAATACTTATCTGGAACTCTGCCAGTTGAATTAGCATCTAATCTGGGCTTTATAGCTCTGGAGGAAAAGTTTTAAGGAACTAGTCCAGAGTTGAAAGTCATTAGACTTTTGGATGGAGAAAAGAGTGATTCAATACCCTAGTAAGGAAATACCTCCCGTATACCAACTGGTACATTCACAGGCCTAAGACTGACCATCAGAGCTGCAGACCAAGGTATACCCTGAGGAGGTACAGAGAATGCAGGACATATAGTTAAAACGTATGCTCTCATTTGGGGGGATTTTACCCTAGACATGACCAGGTAAAGGCTCAATGTAAGGCATTGTCCAAGAGGAACAGCTTAATCTGCAAAGGAGCATGTGTTTTCTCTTATCTTACTATCATGCATATTTGAGTAGCTCGATCTTTATCAGTTTGGTTGAAACTCTTACATATTAAATATAGGAGGAAAGCAGATTGGGAAAGATAAGTATGGGTTTTACAATATCCTGACCAAGCGGCACTATGGCAGGAACCTTGACAAGGGCATATGCTAGGGTCATCTTTTCTATCTGAGAAGAGGACCAAATTTAGGCTTAGTCGAGAATAAAAGCAGGGGACAGGAAATTCTTTGTCAACAGGAAAATTTCTGTTGATAGCCTGATAGACTACATCTGAGGGTGTTTCATCACTCATCGTGGTGAAATTGGGTATGCTCAAGAACTCGGTTATTGGCATCTCTGTATTATCACCATGATCACATATGGAGTCAGGCTTGGGATGATTGATATACCCAGCCATCAGCTGGGTTTCCTGATTTTGAAAAAGCTTGTTAAGTTCTTATTAGGGTATTATCTCAATGATATAATCGAGGCATATGAGAGACTAAGGCAAATAAGAGGAGGTAGCAAAGGAAAATAGGGAGCCTTGGGGGCTCTTTCTTAGAAGACCTGCTGCTGCTGCTGCTGCTAAGTTGCTTCAGTTGTGTCTGACTCTGTGCGACCCTATAGATGGCAGCCCACCAGGCTTCCCCGTCCCTGGGATTCTCCAGGCAAGAACACTGAAGTAGGTTGCCATTTCCTTCTCCAATGCATGAAAATGAAAAGTGAAAGTGAAGTCTCTCAGTCATGTCCAACTCTTAGCAACCCCATAGACTACAGCCTACCAGGCTCCTCTGTCCATGGGGTTTGCCAGGCAAGAGTACTGGAGTGGGTTGCCATTGCCCTCTCCGCTTAGAAGACCTAGAAGCTATATTTCTTCTAAAAGCCAATTTTTCTTCTTGTTATTTCTTTCTGAAAGGCAATTTAAGATCAGTTAAGTGTTTGCAGTCATAGCGGGGAGTGGAAAAGTCAGTGTTAGGATTCTGCCACCAATCCACTTCTGATGGCCTGATGTTCTGAGATGCTCATCCCGTCGTTTCCACTCTGTCTTAACTCGATGGAACAGTTTCAGCGGTTTGGTGGGCTTTATCCCACAGCCAGATGGTCTCTGGATTGGTTAATTACACGTAAGATGATGATCATATCAGTTTGTCTCAGTCTTAATTTTACTTACGGTCTTCCAATAATTGTTAGTAGAGCTCCTTTAGTCCTCAGATATGTCCTGGTTTAGATGATATATCATGTGGTCATCCTAAGCATAAAGAAGAACTCTTACTTAAGAGAGTTCTTAGTCCTACACTTTCATATTAAGCAGAAGAATATTAGGCAGAAGAAATAGATACTATGGCATATCCCCGGAAATGACCACTTCTTAGACTGGACCCTATGTCACTGCGTATAGCACTGGAATCTCTAAGGGAAACCAATATTAGGAAGTTTTGAAAAATACCTGGTGAGAAAGAAATGCATCTCAAATAAGACCTGGAAATTGGAACTGCTATTGTTGCAGATGTTTAAAGTTTGCAGGTAAGTGAAAGCTGTCAAATGTCTTTAAGACAGAAGAGAGAATCCTTTTTTCAATTAAAAAATTTTAATTGAAGTATATTTGATTACAATGTTATGTTACTTTCTGCTCTTCAGCAAAGTGAATCAGTTATACATATATCCTCTCTTTTTAAGCTTCTTTCCCATATAGTTCATTAGAGAATATTGAATAGAGTTCCTGTGCTATACAGTAGGTCCTTGCTGCTGCTGCTGCTAAGTCACTTCAGTCGTGTCCGACTCTGTGCGACCCCACAGACAGCAGCCCACCAGGCTCCCCCGTCTCTGGGATTCTCTAGGCAAGAACACTGGAATGGGTTGCCATTTCCTTCTCCAATGCATGCAAGTGAAAAGTGAAAGTGAAGTGGCTCAGTCTTGCCCGACTCTAAGCGACCCCAGGGCCTGCAGCCCACCAGGCTTATTAGTTATCTATTTTATATGTTGTAGTGTGTGTATGTGGGCTTCCCTGGTGGCTCATGTGGTAAAGAATCCACCTGCAATTCAGAGACCTGGGTCAGAAAGATCCCCTAGAGGAGGGCATGGCAAACCACTCTAGTACTTTTGCCTAGAGAATCCCTATGGCCAGAGAAGCCGGGCAGGCTATAGTCCACGGGGTCCCAAAGAGTTGGACACGACTGAACAACTAAGCAGACACACAGTATGTGTATGTCAATCCCAACCTCCCAGTTTATCCCTCCTTCCTTTTCCCCCTCATAACCCTAAGACTGTTTTCTACATCTGTGACTCTATTTTTTGTAAATAAGTTCATTTGTACCATTTTTTAAGATTCTATAAATAAGCAATATTTGTCCTCTGACTTACTTCACTCAGTATGACAATCTCTAGATCCATCCATGTTGCTATAAATGACATAATTTCATTCTTTCTTTGGCTGAGTAATATTCCACTGTATATATGTACAATATCTTTATCCATTCCTCTGTTGATGGGCATTTAGGTTGCTTCCCTGTTCTGGCTATTGTAAATGGTGCTGCAGTGAATATCAGAGTGCACACATCCTTTCAAATTCTGGTTTTCTCTGGACATATGCCTAGGAGTAGAATTTCTGGGTCATATGGTAGCTTTATTTTTAGTTTTTTAAGAAACCTTCATACTGTTTTCCAAAGTAGCTATACCAATTTACATCCCTACCAACAGTGTTCACTTTTCTCCACACCCTCTCCAGCGTTTATTGTTTGAGATTTGTTGATGATGGTCATTTTGACTGGTGTGAGACAATATCTTAGTGTAGTTTTGATTTTTCATGTCTCTAATGATTTAGTGATGTTGAACATCTTGTCATGAGTTTTTGGCCATCTGTATGTCTTCTTTGGAGAAATGTCTCTTTAGGTCTTCTGCCCATTTTTTGATTGAGTTGCTTGCTTTTTTGATAAGGGGCTGCATGAGCTGTTTGTATATTTTGAAGGTTAAGCACTTTTGGTTGCTTTGTTTGCAAATAATTTCTCTAGATCTGTAGGTTATCTTTCTGTCTTGTTTATGGTTTCTTTTGCTGTCCAAAAGCTTTTAAATTTAATTAGATCTCATTTATTTTTGTTTTTATTTTCATTACTCTAGGAAGAATCCCTTGGTGAGTTATATTTTAAAAAATATTTTTTCATTATTACAAGCAATGCCACAGTCAACATCACCTTGCTTCATATTCTAGTAAAGAAATTTTCATTTAATTTGGTGAATTCCGATTGTAAAATGAATTCAGACTCAGGAGAGAATTTTACATCAAATGAAAGAAAAAAGACCACATCTTTGGAGGAGATGCCTTTGGTCACGGGTGGTGGGAGTAATAGCAGTTCCCAGGGCACATCTTTTATTTGGAAGTACTCTGAGCCAAAGTTTTGTTTTAAAAAGATAATATTGAATTGAGAGATTCTAGGGCAGATGACTGTGATGGAATAGTTGTTCAGTCTCCCCACATTGTTCCCTAGGTTGAGCAACCAAGATAGCAAAACAAAAATATCTAAAACAACAAAACTGAGTGACAAGTTGTCCAAAACAGGAGTGAGTGGGTACAGCCTACCAACAGTTTAAAGAACTATGTGGTAGCCACATCTGTGTAGTAGTTTTCTGTTCTCAGAAGTCAGATGGTTCTGAGAAAAGAAGATCTCACAAATCACCAGCAGGTATTCCCTGGAAAGTGAAATTGACTGATCTGAAAAAGATATCAGGAGCTGGGTGAGGTTTTTCAGTGAGCCCAATTTGTGAGCAAATGCAAGGGGAATGATATGCAACAAGATCTCCATTGCTGGATAAGGCTGGGCCCTGTAACTTATGAAACTGACTGAATGAAGCTCCTTTCAAAGACAAGCATCAACAGTGAAAGGTATCAGCTGAGAATAGAATACAAGTGGAGCAGGAGTGTCGTAGGGGTATGCAGTAGGCTGAATTATGCTCCCAAAGGTATTCATGTCCTAAGGTCTAGGATGGAGACTGTGAATGTCATCTTTTATGGCAAGAAGAATTTTGAGGAGGTGGAAGACTATCCTGGATTATCCAGTGTCCTCTAAATGCAATCACGAGAAAGAAAGGGTGGGACTTAACTTGTGAGAAGGTCTTGAGGGGTAGCAGAGTCAGAAGATGCTATCCCATTGGCTTTGAAGATGAAGGGGCCCTGCGCCAAGGAATGCAGCTCTACATGCTGGAAAAGACAAGGAAACAGATTATAGTTTCCCAGTGGTTAGTTTTAGCCCCATAAGACTTACTTTGAACTTTCAGTCTACAGACTGTGAAAGATGTTTCTATTGTTTTAAACCACTGAACTAGTATTGATTTACTACAGCAGTAATTGGGCTTCCCAGGTGGCATGGAAAAGAAATGCAGGAAAGCAAAATGGCTGTCTGTGGAGGCCTTACAAATAGCTGTGAAAAGAAGAGAAGTGAAAAGCAAAGGAGAAAAGAAAAGATAAAAGCATCTGAATGCAGAGTTCCAACGAATAGCAAGGAGAGATAAGAAAGCCTTCCTCAGCAATCAATGCAAAGAAATAGAGGAAAACAACAGAATGGGAAAGACTAGAGATCTCTTCAAGAAAATTAGAGATACAAAGAGAACATTTCATGCAAAGATGGACTTGATAAAGGACAGAAATGGTATGGATCTAGCAGAAGCAGAAGATATTAAGAAGAGGTGGCAAGAATACACAGAAGAACTATACAAAAGAGATCTTCACGACCCAGATAATCACGATGGTGTGATCACTCATCTAGAGCCAGACATCCTGGAATGTGAAGTCAAGTGGGCCTTAGAAAGCATCACTATGAACAAAGCTAGTGGAAGTGATGGAATTCCAGTGGAGCTATTTCAAATCCTGAAATGTGATATTGTGAAAGTGCTGCATTCAATATGCCAGCAAATTTGGAAAACTCAGCAGTGGCCACAGGACTGGAAAAGGTCAGTTTTCATTCCAATCCCAAACAAAGGCAATGCCAAAGAATGCTCAAACTATCACACAATTGGACTCATCTCACATGCTAGTAAAGTAATGCTCAAAATTCTCCAAGCCAGGCTTCAGCAATACGTAAACCGTGAACTTCCAGATGTTCAAGCTGGTTTTCGAAAAGGCAGAAGAACCAGAGATCAAATTGCCAACATCCAATGGATCATGGAGAAAGCAAGAGTTCCAGAAAAACATCTACTTCTGCTTTGTTGACTGTGCCAAAGCCTTTGACTGTGTGGATCACAATAAACTGTGGAAAATTCTGAAAGAGATGGCAATACCAGACCACCTGACCTGCCTCTTGAGAAACATATACGCAGGTCAGGAAGCAACAGTTAGAACTGGACATGGAACAACAGACTGGTTCCAAATAGGAAAAGGAGTACATCAAGGCTGTATATTGTCACCCTGCTTATTTAACTTATATGCAGAGTACATCATGAGAAATGCTGGGCTGGAAGAAGCACAAGCTGGAATCAAGATTGCCGGGAGAAATATCAATAAGCTCAGATATGCAGATGACACCACCCTTATGGCAGAAAGTGAAGAGGAACTAAAAAGCCTCTTGATGAAAGTGAAAGAGGAGAGTGACAAAGTTGGCTTAAAGCTCAACATTCAGAAAACGAAGATCATGGCATCTGGTCCCATCACTTCATGGGGAATAGATGGGGAAACAGTGGAAATAGTGTCAGACTTTTTGTTGGGGGGGGAACCAAAAATCACTGCAGATGGTGACTGCAGCCATGAAATTAAAAGACGCTTACTCCTTGGAAGGAAATTTATGACCAACCTAGATAGCATATTCAAAAACAGAGACATTACTTTGCCAACAAAGGTCCATCTAGTCAAGGCTATGGTTTTTCCAGTAGTCATGCATGGATGTGAGAGTTGGACTGTGAAGAAGGCTGAGCGCCAAAGAATTGATGCTTTTGAACTGTGGTGTTGGAGAAGACTCTTGAGAGTCCGTTGGACTGCGAGGAGATCCAACCAGTCCATTCTGAAGGAGATCAGTCCTGGGATTTCATTGGAAGGACTGATGCTAAAGCTGAAACTCCAGTACTTTGGCCACCTCATGCGAAGAGTTGACTCATTGGAAAAGACTGTGATGCTGGGAGGGATTGAGGGCAGGAGGAGAAAGGGACAACAGAGGATGAGATAGCTGGATGGCATCACCAACTCAATGGACATGAGTTTGGGTGAACTCCGGGTGTTGGTGATGGAACAGCGAGTCGTGGGGTGCTGCAGTTCATGGGATCACAAAGAGTCAGACACTACTGAGTGACTGAACTGAACTGAAATGGCATTAGGTGGTAAAGAATCCGCCTGCCAAAGCAGGAGACAAAAAAGGTGCAGGTTCAGTCTCTGGGTCGGAAAGATCCCCTTGAGTAGGAAATAGAACCCCAGTCAGGTATTCTTGCTTGGATAATTCCATGGGGAAAGGAGCCTGGTGGGCTACAGTCCATGGGCCACAAAGAGTTGGGCACAACTGAGCACACACACTAGTGGGAAACTAACACAGGGCAAATGTAAGAAGACCTAAATAAAAGTTGGTGAGTAGAGTTGAGAAGGCAGAATTCACAATGTTTGAGGTCCTATTTGTGATCACCTCATGACAACATCTGGAGAAGGCGATGGCACCCCACTCCAGTACTCTTGCCTGGAAATTCCCATGGATGGAGGAGCCTGGTAGGCTGCAGTCCATGGGGTTGCAAAGAGTCGGACACGACTAAGCAACTTCACTTCCAATTTTCACTTTCATGCATTAGAGAAGGAAATGGCAACCCACTCCAGTATTCTTGCCTGGAGAATCCGAGGGACAGGGGAGCCTGGTGGGCTGCCGTCTATAGGGTCGCACAGAGTCGGACATGATTGAAGGGACTTAGCAGCAGCAGCAGCATGACAACATCAGAAGAGGGAACTTTAAAAACCAAGAAGCTAGAAAATCTATCCTGGTTCCTCTCACCCTCTTACAATTACAGGACACCTCCTTTCATTTAAAAATGATCAACAGATTTTTCAGTAGATGAATGGATTCTAAAAAGGTAGTACACACATCTAATAGTTTATCATTCGGGCCTAAGAAGGAAACAAATACTGCTACTTGCTGCAGTGTGGATGAACTTCAAAAACATTATGCTAAGTGAAAGAAGCCAGACACAGATAATTATACACTGCATGATTCCATTTATGTGACCTGTCAACAATAGGTGAATCCATAGAAACGGAAAGCAGCTTGATGTTTGGCAGGGACTAGTGGAGGTGATGGAATTCCAGTGGAGCTATTTCAAATCCTGAAAGATAATGCTGTGAAAGTGCTGCATTCAATATGCCAGCAAATTTGGAAAACTCAGCAGTGGCCACAGGACTGGAAAAGGTCAGTTTTCATTCCAATCCCAAAGAAAGGCAATGCCAAAGAATGCTCAAACTACTGCACAATTGCACTCATCTCACATGCTAGTAAAGTAATGCTCAAAATTCTCCAAGCCAGGCTTCAGTAATATGTGGACCGTGAACTTCCAGATGTTCAAGCTGGATTTAGAAAAGGCAGAGGAACCAGAGATCAAATTGCCAACATCTGCTGGATCATCGAAAAAGCAAGAGAGTTCCAGAAAAACATCAATTTCTGCTTTATTGACTATGCCAAAGCCTTTGACTGTGCGGATCACAATAAATTGTGGAAAATTCTGAGAGAGATGGGAATATCAGACCACCTAACCTGCCTCTTGAGAAATCTGTATGCAGGTCAGGAAGCAACAGTTAGAACTGGTCATGGAACAACAGACTGGTTCCAAATAGGAAAAGGAGTGTGTCAAGGCTGTATATTGTCACCCTGCTTATTTAACTTATATGCAGAGTACATCATGAGAAACAATGGACTGGAAGAAACACAAGCTGGAATCAAGATTGCCAGGAGAAATATTAATAACCTCAGATATGAAGATGACACCACCCTCATGGCAGAAAGTGAAGAGGAACTAAAAAGCCTCTTGATGAAAGTGAAAGAGGAGAGTGAAAAAGTTGGCTTAAAATTCAACATTCAGAAAACGAAGATCATGGCATCCGGTCCCATCACTTCATGACAAATAGATGGGGAAACAGTGGAAACAGTGTCAGACTTTATTTGGGCGGGGGGGTTGGGGCTCCAAAATCACTGCAAATGGTGACTGCAGCCATGAAATTAAAAGACGCTTACTCCTTGGAAGGAAATTTATGACTAACCTAGATAGCATATTGAAAAGCAGAGACATTACCTTGCCGACTAAGGTCTGTCTAGTCAAGGCTATGGTTTTTCCAGTAGTCATGTATGGATGTGAGAGTTGGACTGTGAAGAAGGCTGAGCGCCAAAGAATTGATGCTTTTGAACTGTGATTTGGAGAAGACTCTTGAGAGTCCCTTGGACTGCAAGGAGTTCCAACCAGTCCCTTCTGAAGGAGATCAGTCCTGGGATTTCTTTGGAAGGAATGATGCTAAAGCTGAAGCTCCAGTACTTTGGCCACCTCATGCGAAGAGCTGACTCATTGGAAAAGACTGATGCTGGGAGGGATTGGGGACAGGAGGAGAAGGGGACGACAGAGGATGAGATGGCTGGATGGTATCACTGACTCGATGGACGTGAGTCTGAGTGAACTCTGGGAGTTGGTGATGGACAGGGAGGCCTGGCGTGCTGCAATTCATGGGGTTGCAAAGTCGGACATGACTGAGCGACTGAACTGAACGAGAGCACTCTTGCCTGGAAAATCCCATGGATGGAGGAGCCTGGTGGGCCACAGTCCATGGGGTCGCTAAGAATCAGACACAACTGAGTGACTTCACTTTCACTTTCCACTTTCATGCATCGGAGAAGGAAATGGCAACCCACTCCATTGTCCTTGCCTGGAGAATCCCAGAGACGGGGGAGCCTCATGGGCTGCCGTCTATGGGGTTGCACAGAGTCGGACACGACTGAAGCGACTTAGCAGTAGCAGCAACAGCAACAAATTTTGACGAGAATATCCATCCAATGGCCCTTTCCTGAGAAACCTGGAAGACAAACAGCTTCAGACAAACAGCTTCAGACAAACAAAAACAAGAGAGATACGTTGGCATAAACCTTGTGAAGAGTTTTAAGTATGCATTTTCTGTATAACCAAAACAAAATTTTACTAATAAAGGATGTGGTACAGTATCTAGCAGCAGCGTGCTCTGAAAATATAAACACAACTGTTTAAAATGAACAGAGAATTCACAGCCTGTATTAAAAAAAACTAGAACCAAAGTACTGATTACATTACTTTTTTTGAAGTCACAGTATAAAGGTTTGTTGTTTGGAGAAAAACAGTATCTAATTAGATCTGGCACAGATTCCAGAAGTCAGGTGTTCTCTTAGGTTCTTCCTAAAGAACCTGTTTTTGTGTGATCTAAGAATTTCAGTTTAAACCAGATTTAAGTGACTTGTGGATGCTGTAGCTTGCCTGATTCAACATCCTTTCCTTTCTTTCTGAATACCTTCTATATAGAGGCTGGAAGCTAGTATTTATCCATTCCCTACAGTTGCTGGTTATCCCAAACAATGCTTCAGTGAACATCCTTGCACAGGTACCCTTTGTGACCCGTGTGTGTGTTTTTCCAGGCATACTCAGTATGGAGGGAGTTGTTTAATCATGGGGGATATAGCACACATAACCAATTCACCAAGTGCTCTTGGATTACTCTCCAGAGTGGCTGTGACCAAATGACTCTCCCAAAAAAGTACAAGGTTCCTATTTTCCCTACATTCTCACCAGTATTTGGTGTTTTCTAATATTTTAACTTTTCTCCATCTGATGGGTATAAAGTGGTATAACTGGTATGATGAGAAACTGGACTTGTTTCAAGGATTGTAATCCTTGAAAACACCTTCCTATCTTTCTCACTTTCTTTTTTCCCCAGCTTTCAGTTCAGTTCAGTTCAGTTGCTCAGTCGTGTCCGACCCTTTGCGACACCATGAATTGCAACACGCCAGGCCTCCCTGTCCATCACCAACTCCTGGAGTTCACTCAGACTCATGTCCATCGAGTCAGTGATGCCATCCAGCCGTCTCATCCTCTGTCATCCCCTTCTCCTCCTGCATCCCAGCATCACAATCTTTTCCAATGAGTCAACTCTTCTTATGAGGTGACCAAAGTACTGGAGCTTCAGCTTTAGCATCATTCCTTCCAAAGAAATCCCAGGGTTGATCTCCTTCAGAATGGACTGGTTGGATCTCCTTGCAGTCCAAGGGACTCTCAAGAGTCTTCTCCAACACCACAGTTCAAAAGCATCAATTCTTTGGTGCTCAGCCTTCTTCACAGTCCAACTCTCACATCCATACATGACCACAGGAAAAACCATGGCCTTGACTAGACAGACCTTAGTCGGCGAAGTAATGTCTCTGCTTTTCAATATGCTATCTAGGTTGGTCATAACTTTCCTTCCAAGGAGTAAGCGTCTTTTAATTTCATGGCTGCAATCACCATCTGCAGTGATTTTGGAGCCTCCCCGCCCCTCCCCGCAAATAAAGTCTGCCACTGTTTCCACTGTTTCCCCATCTATTTGTCATGAAGTGATGGGACCGGATGCCATGATCTTCATTTTCTGAATGTTGAGCTTTAAGCCAACTTTTTCACTCTCCTCTTTCACTTTCATCAAGAGGCTTTTTAGTTCCTCTTCACTTTCTGCCATAAGGGTTGTGTCATCTGCATATCTGAGCCTTACTGAAGTATAATTAAGAAATAAAAGTTGTATATATTTAAGGTTGTCAGAAGAAAACTCAGAGAGCTTTACGTAATATGAATGTTTTTATTGAGTGAGAAACAAACTGTTAGGGAGCAGGGAAATTTCCAAAACAAAAATAGATAATAGTATTTACAATTCTTTTTATAAAGCATGAATTGATTACATTGTTTTCTCCTGTAATTTACTAGAAACAAAAATTCCTTTTCGTGCATATAAGCTTACTTGTTTGTAGCTGATTAGCTGAGAAGCCGTAAGGTCATGCTGACAGGAGAAAGCTTGCATTTTGGTTCAAGCCAGAGTCAGCATTTCACGGAAATCAGAACAGCTTTACGTTTGGTCGTGTTACTGTTTGATCTAGCAGTGTTCAAAGTGTGACCTCTGTCTTGCTTTTTATTTAAAAGGTTTACACTTGATGTTTTGATAGACATAAATTGTGAAATGACTCCACAAATTAGCTAAACAACATATCCACCACCTCAACATATGATTTTTCTTTTTTCTCTCTCTTTATTTCTTTTTGTGATGAGAGCACTTAAGATCTACCTTCTTAGAAAATTTCAAGTATTCAACACAGTATTGTTAACTATAGTCATCATCATACTGTACATTAAATCCCCAGAACATATTTATCTTATACCTGGAAGTTTACACTGTTTGACCGACGTCTCCCTATTTCCCCCATTCTCCAGACCCTAGTGACCACCATTTTAGTCTCTGTTTCAGCTTTTTTAATTTCCACATATAGTGATATCATACAATATTTGTTTTTCCTAGTCTAGGTTATTTCACTTAATGTAATGACCTCAAGTTATTGTAAAGGACTGGATTTCCCTCTTTCCCATGAATGAATTATTTACATATATATATTCATATATACAAATCACATCTTCTTCATTCATTCATCCATAGACGGATACCTAGGTTGTTTCTATATTGTGAATAATGCTTCAGTGAACATGGGAGTACAGATATCTGTAAAATTCTGATTTCATCTTCTTTAGATAAATATATGTATATACCCAAAAGTCTGATTGTTGTGTCACATGATAGCTCTATTTTTAATTTTTTCAGGAATCTCCATACTGTTTTCCATAGTGGCTATGCCAATTTACATACCTATCAACAGTGTACAAGTGTTCCTTCTTCTCTACTTTCTTGCCAACACTTATTTGTTGTCCTTCTGATAAAAGCCATTATAACAAGTGTAAGGTGATGTCTTATTGTGGTTTCAAACTGCTTGATTAGTGATGTTGAGCACTCTTTCATACACTTGGATATTTGCATGTCTTCTTTAGAGAAATATCCATTTTTAAGGTGAATTTTTGTTTCTTTTGGTTTGGTTTCAGTTTCAGGGGTTGGGGTTTTTTGTTTGCTTTTGCTTTTGAGCTGGCTTCCCTTGTGGCTCAGCTGGTAATGAATCCACCTGCAATGAGAGAGACCGGGGTTCAATTCCTGGGTTGGGAAGATCCCCTGGAGAAGGGAAAGGCTATCCACTCCAGTATTCTGGCCTAGAGAATTCCATGGACTGTATAAAATCCATGGGGTCACAAAGAGTTGGACACTACTGAGTGTTGATTCAACTGATTGAGCTGAATGAGTTTCTTATAGTTTGGGGGTATTAGCCCCTCGATGGGGCTTCCCAGGTGGCGCTAGTAGTAAAGAACCTGCCTGCCAGTGCGGGAGATGTAAGAAACAGAGCTTCAATCCGTGGGTCGGGAAGATCCCCTGGAGAAGAAAATTGCAACCCACTCCAGTCTTCTTGCCTGGAGAATCCTATGGACAGAGGAGCCTAATGGGCTACAGTCCATAGGGTCACAAAGAATGGGACGCAATTGAAGAGATTTAGCATTCATGCAATCGCTCATTAGATATATAATTTGCAAATTATTTTCTTCCATTCTATAGGACGCCTTTTCATTTTGTTATTGTTTGCTTTCCTCTGCAGAAGCTTTTTGATTTGATGCTATCCTATTTGTCTATTTTTGCTGTTCTAACCTTTACTTTTGGTGTTATTTAAAAAAAAGCATGCCCAGGCCAATGACAAGAAGTATTTTCCTCAAGTTTTCTGATAGTAGTTTTACTGTTTCAGGGCTTATGTTTAACACTTAATTCTGAGTTGATTTTTCTGTATAATACGTGATAATGTCCAGTTTCTTTCTTCTGCACGTGGATGCACAATTTTCCTAACACAGTTTATCGAAGAGACTATTCTTTCCACATTGTGTGTTCTCACCAAACTTGTAGCTCATTTGGCCATAAATGCAAACTTGTATTTCTTGATCCTCTGCTCTGTTCCATTGGTTTATATATCTATTTTTATGCCAGTACCGTGCTTTATTGATTCCTATAGTTTTGTGTTATATTTTGAAATCAGGAAATGTAATGTTTCCAGATTTGTTCTTCTTGCTCAAGATTGCTTTGGCCACTAGTTCTTTTGTGCTTCATATGAATTTCTAAGACTGCTTTTTTTTTCTTTTTCTCCTTCTGTAAAGAACATCACTGGGATTTTGATTGGGGTTGCATTGGCCTATAGATGACTTTCTATAATATGGACCTTTAAACAATATTAACTCTTCCAAACTTACGCACTTGGGATGTCTTTACTTTTATGTGTGTCTTCTTTAAATTTCTTCATGAGTGTTTAAATTCCTTCATAATTTCCCATATACATGTCTTTCAACTCTTTGGCTATGTATATTGCTAAGTATTTCATTTTCATTGTTGCTATTGTAAAAAGGATTGTTTATTCAACTTCCTTTTCAGATAATTCATTATTTGTATGTAGAAATGCCAATGATTTTTGCATGTTGATTTTGTACCTTGCAGTTTTTCTGGATTTATTTGTTAGTTTTAACAGTTTATTTAGTCTTTAGGGTTTTCTACATCTATGATCATGGCATCTGCAAACAGAGACAGTTTTACTTCTCTCATTTGGAAGCTTTTAGTTTTTGTTGTTTTATTTTTTTATGTCTGATTGGTCTAAGACTTTCGGTATTACGCTGAATAAACGTGGTGAAAGCTGACATCCTTGCACTGTATCAGATCTTAGAGAAAAAGCGTTCAATCTTCCCTCATTGATCATAATGTTAGCTGCAGGCTTTTCCTATATGGCCTTTGTTGTATTGATATAAGTTCCTCCTATTCCTGTCTGTTGAGTGCTTTTTATCATAAATGAATACTGAATCTTGTCAAATGCTTTTCCTGCATCTACTGAATGATCATGTGGTTTTGTCTTTCGTTCTGTTAATGTGATGTAGTACCTTGATTGATTAGCATATGTTGAACCATTCTTGCTTCCAAGGATAAAAGCCACTTGGCTATAGTGTATAGTTCCTTTCATGTGCTTTTGAATTTGGGTTTGTTAGTGTTTTATCGAGGATTTCTGTACCTTTATTCATCAGGGATATTGGTGTATAGTTTTGTTTTCTGCTGATGTCTTTGTCTGGCTTTGGTATCAAAGTAGCCTTATAAGATGAGTTTGGAAGTCTTCTTTCTTCTATTTTTTGAAAAGTTTAAGGAAGATTGGTATTCTTTGAATGTTTGGTAGAATTCACCAATAGTGGTCCTCGTTCTTTGTTGGGCGGTTTTTCATTACCGATTCAACCTCTGTATTTATTTTTGGCATATCCAAGCTTTCAATTTTCTCTTGATTCAGTTTTGGTAGGTTGTATGTATTTAGAAATGTATCTATTTTTCCAGGTTATCAAATTTTTGGAATATAATTATGAATAGTAGTCCCTTGCAGTCCTTTTAATTTCTGAGGCATCAGTTGTAATGTCTCTTCTTTAGTTTCTGGTTTTGTTTATTTGAGTCCTCTCTCACTTTTTCTTAGCCTAGTTAAGCATTTACTGATTTCATTCATCGTCTATTCAAAAAACCAACTCTTGGTTTTATTTTTCTAATGTTTTTCTTTTCTCTCTTATATTTATTTCTGCTCTAATTACTATTATTTACTTCCTTCTGCTAACTTTGGACTTAGGATATTCTGTTTTTGGTTCCTTGAGGTGTAAATTTATCTTGTTTATTTCGTTTTTTTTAAAGGTATAGTCATTTATTGCTATAAATTTCCCTCTTAATGCTGCTTTTTCTGCATCTCATAAGTTTTGGTATGTCGTGTGTTCATTTTTGTCTGTCTCTAGATATTTTTAATTCCTCTTAAATTTCTTCTTTGGCACAATGGTTGTTCAAGGATGTGCTGTTTAGTTTCCATGCATTTATGAATTTTCTGGTTTTCTTACACTTCTTGGTGTCTAGTTTCATTCCATTGTGACCAGAAAAGATACTTGAAATGATTTTGATCTTCTTAAACTGTTAAGAATTGTTTTGTGAACTAACATGTGATCTATGCTGGATAATGGTCTATGCAGTGCACTGGGTTGACCACTGTGCCCTTGAGAAGAATGTGTATTCTGCTGTTGTGTGGAAAGTTTTGCAGGTCTGTTAGGTTTATTATGTTTATAGTATTTTCCAGTCAGACATTTCTGTATTGATTTTCTGATTGTTCTATCCATTATTAAAAGTGTGATATTGATATCTCCCATTATTGTATTGCTGTAAATTTTTCCATTCGTATGTCGATATTTGCTTGATGTGCTCTTGTTGAATGTGTATATATTTCTGTTATGACTTCTGATTTAATTGATCTGTTAATCATTATGTAATAACCTTCTTTATCTCTGGAGACAGTTTTCCTGTTAAAGTCTCTTTTGTCTAACATGAATAGACAAAAACCATGCTTCTTTTAGATTGCTATTTGCATTAAATAATATTTTCCATCTCTTCACTTTTATTCTATGGTGTCTTTTAAGGTGATTCTCTTGTGCATGGTGGATCACTGGATCTTGTTTCCTTTGTTGGTGTTGTTTGTTTTTAATTCATTCAGTCACTTTTTGATTGAGGAATTTAATATATTTTCCCTTATTTACTGATAGTTGGTGACGTACTGTCATTTGTTAATCATTTTCTCTATGTTTTGTGGCTGTTTTGTTCTTCTATTCTTCTCTTACTGCCTTCCTTTATTATTTGATGGTTTTTGTAATAATTTATTTTCTCTTTGTCTTTATCTTTATATGTTTTCTCTTTGTGCTTACCTCAAGGCTCATAAAATCTTATATTTATAACTATTTTATGTTGATAACAATTTACCTTCAATTGTATAAAACAACTCTACGTTTTTACTTCTCTACTATTCTTTGTGTTCTTGTAGTCAGAATGTGCTTCTTTTTATCATTGTATATCTATTAACAAATTTTTATGCTTATACTCATTTTAATGGATTCTTTCCCTTTTTCAGATTTTTTAAAAAAACATTTTCTTAAATTTTAAAGGCCAGTGTCAGGCCTAAGGTGCATGAGGCATGTGGGATCCTAGTTCCTCAACCAGGGATCAAACCCTTACCTCTGTCATTAAAAGTGTGGAATCTGAACATCTGGATAAGCAAAGAAGTGCCTATAGTCATTTTTAGTATCTTTGTCTGTTGATTTCTATGTCTATGTACTACTGTTACAGTGTTACATTATTCTATATTTATCTGATAAACCTTTACTGTTGAGATTTATGCTTTCATATTTATGTTAGCACGTTTTGTTTCTATTTAAAGAACTCTGTTAAGCATTTTGTAAGGCAGTTCTAATAGCTACATTCTCTCAGTTTTCCTGTTTGTCTGGGAGAGACTTTCAACTTTCCTTAATTTTTAAAGGGCTGTTTTTGTAGGCACAGTATTCTTGTTTGATTTTGTTGTTGTTGTTTAGTCGCAAGTTTTCTTTATTTTAGTACTTTGACTATATCATCCCAGACTCTACAGGCCTGAAGTTTTCTGCTGAGAAATCTACTGATAGCCTTGTAAAAGAATTCCTTACATGTGCGAAGTCACTTTTTTCTTTCTTTCTTTCTTTCTTACTTTCTTTTTTTTTTTTTTTGCCTTTGAAAGGAGGCAAGAATACACAGTGGAGAAAAGATAGTCTCTTCAATAAATGGTGCTGGGAAAATTGGACAGCTGTATGTAAAAGAATGAAATTGAATGCTCTTAAATGCCATACACAGAAATAAACTAAAAATGGATTAAAGACTTAAATGTAGGGTTGGATACTATAAAACTCTTAGAGGAAAATATTGGCAGAACACCCTCTGACATAAATCACAGCAAGATTTTTTCCAATCCATCACTTAAAGTAATGAAAATAAAAGCTAAAATGAACAAATGGGACCTAATTAAACTTTAAAGCTTTTGCACAGCAAAGGAAATCATAAATAAAATGAAAATACAACCCTCAGAAAGGGAGAAAATATTTGCAAACAAAGCAACTTACAAAGGACTAATATCCAAAATTTACAAATGGCTCATGCAGCTCAATTAAAAAAAAAAAACTAATCAAAAAATGGGCAGAGGACCTAAATAGACATTTCCCCAAAGAAGATATACAGATGGCCAATGAACATATGAAGAGACACTCAACATCACTAATTATTAAGAAATTCAAATCAAAACTAGAATGAGATATCACCTCACAATGGTCAGAATGGCCATCATCAAAAAATCAAACAGTAAGTGCTGGGGTGGGGTGGCAGTGGAGAAAAATAAACTTTCCTATGCTGTTGGTGGAAATGCAAATTGGTATAGCCACTAAGGAGAACATAAACAGAGTTACCATATGACCCAGAAATTCTACTCCTAGTCATATATCCAGAGGAAACCAGAATTCAAAAGAATGCATACACCCTGATGTTCACTGAATGATATTTACAATAACCAGGACACAGAAGCAACCTAAATATCCAAAGGAACGGATAACGATGTGGTACATGCATACAATGGAATATTTCAGTTCAGTTCAGTTGGCTCAGTCGCTCAGTCGTGTCCAACTCTTTGCGACCCCATGAATCGCAGCACACCAGGCCTCCCTGTCCATCACCAACTCCTGGAGTTCACTCACACTCATGTCCATCAAGTCAGTGATGCCATCCAGCCATCTCATCCTCTGTCATCCCCTTCTCCTCCTGCCCCCAATCCCTCCCAGCATCAGTCTTTTCCAATGAGTCAACTCTTCGCATGCGGTGGCCAAAGTACTGGAGTTTCAGCTTTAGCATCATTCCTTCCAAAGAACACCCAGGACTGATCTTCTTCAGAATGGACTGGCTGGATCTCCTTGCAGTCCAAGGGACTCTCAAGAGTCTTCTCCAACACCACAGTTTAAAAGCATTAATTCTTTGGCACTCAGCTTTCTTCACAGTCCAACTCACATCCATAGATAACTACTGGAAAAACCATAGCCTTGACTAAATGGACCTTTGCTGACAAAGTAATGTCTCTGCTTTTGAATATGCTATCTAGATTGGTCATAACTTTCCTTCCAGGGAGTAAGCGTCTTTTGATTTCATGGCTGCAATCACCATCTGCAGTGATTTTGGAGTCCAAAAAAATAAAGCCTGACACTGTTTCCACTGTTTCCCCATCTATTTCCCATGAAGTGATGGGACCAGATGCCATGATCTTCGTTTTCTGAATGTTGAGCTTTAGGCCCACTTCTTCACTCTCCTCTTTTACTTTCATCAAGAGGCTTTTTAGTTCTTCTTCACTTTCTGCCATAAGGGTGATGTCATCTGCATATCTGAGGTTATTGATATTTCTCCTGGCAATCTTGATTCCAGCTTGTGCTTCTTCCACCCCAGCTATAAAAAGGAATGAAATAGTGCTATTTGCAGCAACATGGATGGACATATATCATGACAATAGAAACTATTATACGGCGTGAAATAAGAAAGAGAAAACAAATATTGTATAATATCGGTTATATGTAGAATCCAGAAAAATGGTATAGATGAACCTATTTGCAAAACAGAAATAGTCACAGATGTACAAAACAGTTACCAAAGGGGCAAGAGAGATGGGATTAATCGGGAGATTGGGATTAACATATATACACAACTATGTACTAAGTAGATAACTGAGGAGAACCTACTATATAGCACAGGGAGCTCTGCTCAATGCTCTGTGGTGACCTAAATGGAAAAAAATCTAAAAAAGAGTGAATATACATATATATATATGTAGAAACTAACAGCAGAAACTAACACAATGTCGTAAAGCAACTGTACTCCAATAAAAATTGATTTAAAAATTCTTTTTGCCTTTGAATTGACAATTTAAGTAAAATCTACCTTGATGTAGACCTCTTTACATTCAGACTATTTGGGATTCTTTGGGCTTTATGGATGTGAATGTTTATTTGCTTACCTAGATTTGAGAAGTTTTTAATCATTATTTTTAAAAATAAGTTTTCTGTTTCCTTTCTTCTTCTTCCAGGACTCCCATAATGTATATATTGATTTATTTTAATTGTCCCTTAAGTCCTATAGACATTCTCACTCACTCCATTTTTCTCTTTCAGTTGGATAATTTCAAATATTTTATTTTTAAGTTCATTGATTCTTCTTTTTGCTTGAGTGACTCTGTTGTTGAAGCTCTCTACTGCATTTTACACTTAATTCATTGTATCCTTCAGTTGTAGGATTTCCGTTTGAATCTTTTTTTAATGATATATCTCTCTTCTTGAACGTCTTATTTTGTGTATGTGTCATTTTCCTGCTTTCACTTAGTTGTTTATCTGTGTTTGCTTGTAGCTCACTGAGCTTTTTTAAAACAATTACTTTAAAAAATAATGAATTACTAAATTTACAGATCTCCGTTCCTTTTTTATCTGTTCCTGGCAATTTATTATATATTTTTAGTGGTATCATATTTCCTTGAATTTTGCATTTCCTGTAATTTTGCATTCTTTTCTGTACATTTGAAGAAGCAGTTACCTCTTCCAAACTTTAAAAACTGGCTTTAGTAACGAAAGACCTTCACTTGTGAGTGGGCACAAGGGTACTACCTGGGTGGGATGTGTGACAGCCCTGGGTCTGACACCGCGTGCAGGACACGTGATGATGCCAGTTCTGGAGACACATTCTGGGTTCCCTTGGGTTCATGATACCACTGGGTCTGGTGGGTATACAGCAACTCCAGGTCTGGAGGGGTGGGCATGTGGTGGTGACAAGGCTGTAGGTGTGGCACATCTTAGGGGAGGGGTTGAGTTGGCATGGGGTCCTGGAGGCTCAAGCAGCTGAATTCCCCATTGGCTAGTGCTGTGGGATTTCTTGGCACCAAAGGCTGTGGGAACCCAAGAGGACAGCAAGGGCTGCTGCAGTCCTTGGTGTAAAGGCTTCTGGGGCACTCTTTCTCTCGTTTTCCCCCTTAGAGGAACTCACAGTGTAGGGTATTCCTCTTGGCACTGAGTTATACTGTTCTGGAAGGTAGGGTGATGCACATAAAATGATTTCTACCTTTTCTATATGGCCATTCTTAGTTTTTATGCTCCACTGGGTTATTGCAGCTTCTTAATTATGATTCAGAGTTCTCCCAGAGCTATTTTCATCCATGGATAACTGCCAAATTGTTTGAGATTTGTGTGTGTTTGAGTGTGAGTGTGTATAGGAGGAGATGAGAGCTAGGGTCTCCTGGTCTGCCATTTTTTGATATCACATTTATTCTTTCTTGTTTTCCACTTTTCCTTTTAATTATTCAGTAGGAATGAACTTTTGCTGTTCCTATTTGGAATTTTCAGCATTCCCATAACATTGCTCTTACTTTTAAGAACTAAAAAGATGAAAGATAACATGCATTAACTTGTATTCTAAAGAAGGAGCTGATCTTAGAAGACACTTAACTAAATGACCATGAAGGAAAATAAAGCACTTTCTTTTCTTTAGACTTATTCCAATACTTAAAAAGTAAAAAAGAAAGACAAAAAGGCTCTTTTGGTCTTTTGCTTCTTGACAACCACCAGAAAAATATCATTTAAAGAAATAAAGGGCTTCTTTGTTCTTTCTCTTTTATAACACTTGAAAATATAAAATGCTACATTTCCAAAAATATGTTTAGTTTTTTGCACAAGCATCCTTGCATAGTAAAAGTATCTACTTTTTGCTCATTTGTTTCAATGCACTACACTTTATCTACAATTTCATTACACGTATACAGCAAATAGGCATGCCTGACTTTTATATCCTTAATGATTTTTTCTCTACAGGTAGGTTTAAAAAAATAGTCGAACAGTTTGCCCAGTAATGTGACATGTAATGTATGTACATTGTTCTCATTTTTTTAAAAAATATGTATAAAATAAAGGTTCAGTAATTTTAACTCAGTATTTATCTTTAAAAAATTGTGTTGCAATTTTGCTCTCTGCGCATGTAAGATAATGTGTTTGTAGCCATTGTTACAAGTTTATAATGTATTTTTCTATCTTGTTTTATATGAATGCTATATGACATTCAAAAAGAATTTTTCTTGATTGAGAAAAGGACACAAAATGCAAAATCCACAATTTTTATAACTGAAAATTGACAGTTGTTTTTCAGAACTTTATCACACTGGGTGTCATCTTTCTTGGGCTTTTAGTTAGCTAATGAATGAATACATTAGACAGTTTTGGGTTTCAGTTGGGATTTTACATAGCTTGCATTTTAATTCTCTAGTTCTTGGCTGTTTATATTAACGCATAGCATTATTTTAATAAATGTTATAATACCAACCTTAGAAAAGATGAAAGATATAAGTAAAAAGATAAAATAGAAAGATGAAGGCTTCTGAGATTAGTTGTCAAGTATTGTTTTCCTTTCCAGTGAACTCAGACTAGATGGGCCAGCTCTCTGCTAAGCCACTGAAAGTGTGCAGGGAATGACCCTCCAGGGCCATGCAAATTTGTCTTTCCTATGCAGTTTGCTTAGGCATCCCTTCCCCTCAAAATCTGTAATGGAGGCCCATCCCAAGTCAGCTTACTTCTCCTTACCTTAAAATTTTTCCAATGGACAAATACCAGGTACTGTTTCCCCCATCTATGTCAGATGAATAAAAACATCTCTGCATAAAACTGCCAAAGCCCTTCTTTTTCAGCTAAGGTAAAGGAGAAGGCATCAAGATTGCCAGGAGAAATATCAATAACCTCAGATATGCAGATGACACCACCCTTATGGCAGAAAGAGAAGAACAACTAAAGAGCCTCTTGATGAAAGTGAAAGAGGAAAGTGAAAAAGTTGGCTTAAAGCTCAACATTCAGAAAACTAAGATCATAGCATCTGGTCCCATCACTTCATGGCAAATAGATGGGGAAACAGTGGAAACAGTGGGTGACTTTATTTTGGGGGGCTCCAAAATCACTGCAGATGGTGATTGCAGCCATGAAATTAAAAGATGCTTACTCCTTGGAAGGAAAGTTATGACCAACCTAGACAGCATATTCAAAAGCAGAGATATTATTTTGCCAACAAAGATCTGTCTAGTCAAGGCTATGGTTTTTCCAGTGGTCATGTATGGATGTGAGAATTGGACTGTGAAGAAAGCTGAGTGCCAAAGAATTGCTGCTTTTGAACTGTGGTGTTGGAGAAGACTCTTGAGAATCCCATGAACTGCAAGCAGATCCAACCAGTCCATTCTGAAGGATATCAGTCCTGGGTGTTCTTTGGAAGGACTGATGCTGAAGCTGAAACTCCAATACTTTGGCCACCTCATGAGAAGGGTTGACTAATTGGTAAAGTCCCTCCTGATGCTGGGAGGGATTGGGGGCAGGAAGAGAAGGGGACGCCAGAGGATGAGATGGCTGGATGGAATCACTGACTCGATGGACATGAGTTTGAGTAAACTCCGGGAGTTGGTGATGGACAGGGAGGCATGGCATGCTGCGATTCATGGGGTCGCAGAGTCGGATGCGACTGAGTGAGTGAACTGAACTGAAAGGAGAAGGCACTTCCCATGCCTCTTGGGACAGGAATTACAGAACAACTCTCTCCAAAGAAACCTTCTTCACATATTCTCTTTTGACTTTACATCAATTCAGTTCAGTCACTCAGTCCTGTCCAACTCTGTGACCCCGTGGACTGCATCACCATACATAGCCTCAATTATTTTTACACCTACTTCGAAATTCTTGCATAGTGGGTTCCTTTAAATGAAATCTTTTTTTATTTTCTTTGTTTCTAGAAACAACACGGAATAGTCATGAAGACTTTGACAATGGTTCTCAATGTTGGCTGGACATTAGAATCACTAGAATGTGAAAGTCACTCAGTCATGTCTGACTTTTTGCAACCCCATGGATTATACAGCCCATGGAATTCTCCAGGCCAGAATACTGGAGTGAGTATTCTGCCTTTCCCTTTTCCAGGGCATCTTCCCAAACCAGAGATCGAACCTAGGTCTCCCACATTTAGGTGGATTCTTTACCAGCTGAGCCACCAGGCAGGGAAGCCCAAGAATATCAGAGTGGGTAGCCTATCCCTTCTCCAGCAGATCTTCCCAACCCAGGAATCGAACTGGGGTCACCTGCATTGCAAGCAGATTCTTTACCAACTGAGCTATCAGGAAAGCCCTTAGAATCACTAGAAAAGACCTTAATTATCCCCATGCTCCGAGTGTGTTAAGTTGCTTCAGTGGTATTTGACTCTTTGTGACACTATGGATTGTTACCTGTCAGGCTCCTCTGTTCAGGGGATTCTTAAGGCAAGAATACTGAAGTGGGTTGCCATGCCTTCTGCAAGGGAATCTTCCCGACTCAGGGATTGAACCCTCATCACTTTACATCTCCTGCATTGGTAGGCGGGTTCTTTGCCATTAGTGTTACCTGAAAAGCCCATGCCCTGGCTACACCTTGACCAATGAAGTCAGAGTCTCTGGAGGTGAGCTCCAAGCATCAGTAGTTTTTCAAGCTCTCCAGGTGATTCCAATGTGCAAAGTTGAGAGCTGCTGCTTCTGTAGAACAGAGAAGGCAATGGCACCCCACTCCAGTACTCTTGCCTGGAAAATCCCATGGATGGAGGAGCCTGGTAGGCTGCAGTCCATGGGGTCGCTAGGAGTCAGACACGACTGAGCGACTTCACTTTCACTTTCCACTATCATGCACTGGAGAAGGAAATGGCAACCCACTCCAGTGTTCTTGCCTAGAGAATCCCAGGGACATGGGAGCCTGGTGGAGGCTGTCTGTGAGGTCACACAGAGTCAGACACGATTGAAGCGACTTAGCAGCAGTAGCAGCAGCTTCTGTAGAAACAAAGAATTACTTTGGGGGCTTAAATAAAATATCCACCAGCTTGCAATCTTGATTGTGGATTTATTCAGTTCATCAAGTGCATGTCTTCTAAAAGCAGGCACCCCAACTCCCTTCATGTTTCAGTTGGTGCATGAGTGTAGGCTGTAGCCCACAGTTGTATTTCTAGGAGCTGACCAGAATAGATGTTTTGCTTTCTTTCAATTGTTTCTGTTTTCTTTTGGCCACTAAATTTTGTCTCTGAATTTTCAAGACGTGCTTCCTACCTCTTGGTTTGGGAAACCTTTATAGCTACCTTAAACAATACTTTGCTTTCCTCATCCGCTGCCTTTTATGGAATCAGTGAGTACACTCAAACTCTTAGCTGAGTGAATCCTGGCCCACTTTGTTTGATGAACTCTTCAGAATTCTACTACTGGTTATGACCTCTCACTCTCCCTTTCCCATACCACTTCTAAGGGCCAAGACTCAGGCATCTATTAAAGCCAGGTATTATTGAAAATAATTCTTTTATATTCCATGCTTTCCACACATAATCATACTTAATCTTCTTAATCATGCTATGAAGTGGAATATCTTCCTTGTGTTGTAATGACAATTTTCACTTTAATAAACTCAGGTTGACAAAAGACCAAAAAATTCTTTACATATATTTTTTCTCCTACAAAACAATTAAACTGTTGAAAAGTAGTTATTGTAGGATCTTGAACATATTGGGCAGTTATTAAATGTGTAACTGCTTGAGGCATTAATTCTGCCCTCCAGTGCAGTGCTAAGGTATGATCTGAAGACCAGTAGGAAGGCAATATTTGGAAGTTGGTTATAAATGCAAAGCTGGTTATTAAAACTTCCCACATAGCTCAGTCAGTAAAGCATCTGCCTGCAATGTGGTAGTTCAGTTCAATTCAGTCACTCAGTCGTGTCCAACTCTTTGTGACCCCATGAACCATAGCATCCCAGCCCTCCCTGTCCATCACCAGCTCCCAGAGTCCAACCAAACCCATGTCCATTGAGTTGGTGATACCATCCAGCCATCTTATCCTCTGTTATCCCCTTCTCCTCCTGCCCTCAATCTTTCCCAGCATCAGGGACTTTTCCAATGAGTAAGCTCTTTGCATCAGGTGGCCAAAGTATTGGACTTTCAGCTTCAACATCAGTCCTTCCAATGAACACCAGAACTGATCTCCTTTAGGATGGACTGGTTGGATGTCCATGCTGTTCAAGGGACTCTCAAGAGTCTTCTCCAACACCACAGTTCAAAAGCATCAATTCTTCAGCGCTCAGCTTTCTTTACAGTCCAACTCTCACATCCAGACATGACTACTGGAAAAACCATAGTCTTGACTAGACAGACCTTTGTTGACAAAGTAATGTCTCTGCTTTTTAATATGCTATCTAGGTTGGTCATGACTTTCGTTCCAAGGAGTAAGCGTCTTTTAATTTCATGGCTGCAGTCACCATCTGCAGTGATTTTGGAGCCCAGAAAAATAAAGTCAGCCACTGTTTCCACTGTTTCCCCATCTATTTGCCATGAAATAATGGGACCGGATGCCATGATCTTTGTTTTTTGAACGTTGAGATTTAAGCCACTTTTTCACTCTCTTCTTTCACTTTCATCAGGAGGCTCTTTAGTTCTTTAGTTCTTCTTCACTTTCTGCCGTAAGGGTGATGTCATCTGCACATCTGAGGTTATTGATATTTCTCCCACCAATCTTGATTCCAGCTTGTACTTCATCCAGCCCAGCATTTCACATGATGTACTCTGCCTATAACTGAAATAAACAGGGAGACAATATACAGCCTTGACGTACTCCTTTCCCAATTCGGAACCAGTCTGTTCCATGTCCAGTTCTAACTGTTGCTTTTTGACCCAGATACAGATTTCTTAGGAGGCAGGTAAGGTGGTCTGATATTCTCATCTCTTGGTTGTACTTAGCTGTTAATATGCAACCCTCTCCCTTGAAATCAGGAGCTAGTTGAGGGTCACGCTTTCATTTTGTCTTATTTGGTACACCCTCAGAAACCTAGGTAATTCTTTACACATATCTGGGATTTGAGCCTAAATTCTAGGTCCTGTTATTTGAAGTATTTAAAATAATATCACTAAAGCCACAAATTGTTTTTCAAAGATAACCCAGTTGCCTTGTATCTGGATGAAATAAATAGGTAAACACAGTTGATTCTATCCATTGACAATTGTTCCCTTTAACAAGAAAAAAATAACATCACTATTATCAGTCATGGAGAAGGCAATGGCACCCCACTCCAGTACTCTTGCCTGGAAAATCCCATGGATGGAGGAGCTGGTAGGCTGCAGTCCATGGGGTCGCGAAGAGTCGGACATGACTGAGTGACTTCACTTTCACTTTTCACTTTCGTTTTTTGGAGAAGGAAATGGCACCCCACTCCAGTGTTCTTACCTGGAGAATCCCAGGGATGGCTTAGCCTGGTGGGCTGCCGTCTATGGGGTCGCACAGAGTCGGACACGACTGAAGCGACTTAGCAGCAGCAGCAGCATTATCAGTCAACACTTTAAAAATAAGTCATATTCCAGTAATTCATGTCTATGGCAGTTGTTTGTAATGATGAACATATTTTCAGCTAGGACCAGTGTGATAACAATGGTTCAGTTTAGGAGTCTAGCACCCAAAGCCAATTAATTTTTTAAATGGTTGTATTTACTTTTATTTATTTTTGGCTGTGCAGGCTTTTCTCTAGTTGTGGCACATTGGCTTCTATCGCAGCGGCTTCTGCACCATGTGAGCCACCAATGAGGACCCTTGTAGTGGATTGCCTTGTTTGGAGCACAGGCCCTGCTGCACGTGGGCTTCAGTATTGGTGGCATGTAATCTCAGTAGTTGTGGCTCCCGTGCTCTAGAGCACAGGCTCAGTAGTTTTGGTCCACAGACTTAATTGCTCTGCAGTATGTGGGATCTCCCCGGTGGGACTGAATCTGTGTCTCCTGCATTGGCAGGCAGATTCTTTACCACTGAGCCTCCAGGGAGGCCCCAGTTGAGTTTCTGAGTAAACTTAGTACCTCATGACAGTGACAGTGATAATCACTCAGTCGTGTCCGACTCTGTGTGACCACACGGACTGCAGCCCGCCAGGCTCCTCTGTCCATGGGATTCTCCAGGCAAGAATACTGGAGTGGGTTGCCATGCCCTTCTTCAGGGGATCTTCCCAACCCAGGAATCGAACCTGGGTCTCCTACATTGCAGCAGATTCTTTACCTTATGAGCCACTAGGGAAGCCCCAAGTACATTATAGGCAAAACAAAAACAAGCAAACAAAGAAAATCCTCATGATCTGGATTGGTCTAGGAATTTAAGATTATTCATCATGCTATTTCTTTGGGAACGTGTGTCATAGCATAAATACATATCTCCTTTCTGCGTAAATGTGTTCTCAGTGACTTCTGGTCAGTAAAACTGAAGCTAAAAGAACATTTGGAGCTATCAGATTTTCTCACCAACTCCAGGGTAGACCAGTTATTCCTAAGGATGGGCTATGTGACTCTGAGATCTTACCCAACTGCCAGTGCCAAGAAACAGTAAACATTTGAATGTTATCAAAATGATGGCCGTGAGAGTTATGCAGATACATGGACAGATGTTTACAATTACAACAATGCAGGCTCTGGTATGTTAAACAATTACCACCTCCTCTCCTCAGCCATATACCCAAAAGGGAAAACAACAGCAACAAATTGTGGTAAGAAAAAAAAATAGCAACACAGAGGCTAAAACGCTAATAATAACTGTGTTTGGGTTGAATTAGTGTTTCCTGCTTTTCTTTCTTCTCAATTACCTCTAGCTTGCTTAATTTATTTTGTAATAAAACACCAGAATAATTTAGCTTCATAAGTTATCATTTCTGCAAAAGCAGGAATCTTATTTCTCGTACATACACAGATACCATCACTACAGAGAAAACTGTGCAAAAAAAAATCCTTAATGAATATTTGTGTTATATAAGTAATCAATCAAAAAGTTACAAGAGTGAAGAATAAGAGTTTAGAATGCAGCTATGGTAAAAGAGGTAATTTTTCTTCTTTGCTTTTTTCTCGTATGGAGTAAAGAAAGATCAGCACCATGTGAAGATGCAAAGAACCATATAGGTTTTAAAGGTCAGTGTTGTGGAGAAAGAGTCCACAACATGAAGTAGTCTACTTTAGCGAAAGGATGTGCAGAAGTAAAAATTATATACAAAAATCCTAATAAGTAGGCAAGTCCTATTTTGCTCAGTCTACTTTAATTTCCAAACAGGATGGGCAAATAATGAAAGAAGAAGAGCATTTGCAGATGTCTTTAAGTTGTCTTCGTTTGCTTGCAATATCTTGAAGAACCTTGAAGTTATGATGCTTCTTTGAATTTTTTAGTAAAATTCCAGGTATTCCAACACATGTTATACTGTCAACTCTAAATTTCATATATTGGTATATCTAGCCCTTGAATGTCTTTAAGGACATTCCTATTTCTTGAAGGTCTCTAAAGAGAAAAAGAGTAGAACAGTACTAGAAAAGTTACTGGTCTTACTTTGTAAAAGATCTTTTTTCCCCCCACATACTTATCAGTATATGGTAAATATACTTACCAGTATATTTAGCCTCTGTGTTTATCTGGATTATTTTCAACTAACTTTAGTAATAATTTTGTAAGAAAGATGATTAGAGTAGATTGCATTTTGCATTCTTTATGCTTGTTTCACCTTCCAGGTTTGAATGAATCATATTATATGTTAGTTCCCTGTTTTATATTCCTACTTAATAATATCAATGAACACAATTCTCATTAATTTGTACTAAAGCATATCTCAAAGTGTAACTGGCACAGAAATATAGAAATATACTGTTCTATAAATAGCAATGCTCTTCTCATGTTTTTCTACATTTGAGTCTCCCAAATATTTTTTTTAACATAGACAGAATTCTCCAGAGACTTCAGATGTTTAAGGACAGCACAGGTTAAAGTACTATTTCCTATTTCTTTTCTAAAATATAAACATGACCATTTATAGTTCTTTAAAAAGTCATGTGTAAAGGATAGGGAGAACTTTATAATATGTCTCACATAAGCATCTATATTTTTGCTTCAATTTAGTTTAGAATAAAAGTGATTTTACACTTATCTCAGGGCTGACAATCATAAGAGGCTTAATATAAATCTTCAAGCTTCTGAAAGGCTGCTTTTTAGGCAACTAAAAAGTACTTCTTCAAAGTCTGAAGCTGATGTGTGAGTGCCTTTATAGTTTTATAAACTCAAGTCATTGAAATGAATTTTTGAAGAGATGAAGATATAAAATAAAGACCTTTTCCTCAAAGATGTTTAAAAATGGAATAAGCAGCCATGAATCTGGGTGTGACAAAAGTGAAGTACAAGAACTTTACTTTCAGTACTAGATAAATAGCCGTCAAGTAGTACAAAATAACTGAGATATCAAAAGAATAAGAAAAAGGATTACAATATGTAATTTTATAATTTTCTAAACTATGATTCTTGCAACTCTGTAGGCGATATAAGGTCATTGTTTTTGAAGGAGGACACTGGAATTTAACATGTTCAGGAGCCTTGTTCCAGATTCCTTTGTTAGACTTCCTACTAAATATGGAGGACTGGATACAGGTATTAATGTCCACAAAATGAAAGTGAAAAGGCACATGCTCACAAAGACAAAAGAAATGGATGAAGAAAAAATAATACTTTTGGTGACATCAAGCAGATGGATGAGGGCATGCACTTAGTAGACCCAAGAGAGTTGGATCAGGAGGCAGTGATGGGGAAAGCCCAGAAACCATCCATTGTGTACCACAGAAACACGGAGAAGATTCAAGAGCAGACAGAACTGGCTATCTCCCAAGGCGAAGGTTAGGATGAGTCTAACAGAAGGGGAGTATGTTTGAGAATTACCAGGATCTGACATCTCTTTCCCAATTCTGTTTGGCTGTGATTGCCCCTCCTCAGTCCCTATAGAAGATTGGAAAAGATAAAGAAAAGAATCTCTGACAATGGAGGTGCTTATGAACAAGGGAGAATAAGTGAAAATGTTATAACGGATATTGATTCTCTCTCCTTCACCTTCCAGCCTTCCTCCTCCACTCCCAATGGCCACTCAGCTAGTAGAATTTTGGAGCAGAGCTGCTAAGTTACACAGTTCTGGGGAAGCCTTTCACACACAGTTAACATGAAAGATAGCCCTGCTGTGCAGTGCCCAGCTTGTATAGCTATACACGAAGGCCCTGGATCAGAAGCTCCTTCGAGAAATCAGACCAGCCCAAGACACAAGGCCTAAAGATGATGCTGTCAGAGATTCACTGACTGAATGGCCCAGCCAGGCTTTCTTATGTCGAGGACAACATTTGACAAGCCCTTCCTGGAAGCAAAATCCTTAGTGCTACTCTTTGAAAAAACATTCTTCAATATGAACTTCTAGCCAACAACCACCAGACTGAAAAAATTTCTCAAATAAAAGACAGAGACTGAAAAAAATTAGAAAAAAATACAGTATGTAGGGAGAAGAGAAAATTATCATTTATGTTATGAGATATGAGAAGATACTATATATATGGAAGATAGTATTATAAGAAAATTTAGGAAACAAAAAAGACCTCTTGGAAAAGCATCTCACATTTCCTTATTATTAATACAAAGAAAGAAAATTAAAGGCACCAACTACTCATCTTATATTTTAAATTTATTTATTGAGTACAGTTGGTTTACAATGCTGTTAGTTTCTTCTATACAACAGTGATTCTGTTATACACATATATACATTCTTTTTCATATTATTTTCCATTATGGTTTATCACAGGATATTGAATATAGTTTCCTGTGATCTACGGTAGAACCTTGTTTTTTATCCATTCTATATATAATAGCTTGCATCTGCTAATCCCAAACTCACAATCCATCCTTCTCTACCCCTCACCCCTTGCTAACCACAAGTCTGTTCTCTATGTCTGTGAGCCTGCTTCTGTTTCTTGGATAAGTATTTTTGTGTCATATTTTAAATTCCATATATAAGTGATGTCATGTGATATTTGTCTTTCTCTGTCTGACTTTACTTATTATGATAATCTCTGGGTCCATCTATATTGCTGCAAATGGCACTATTTCATTCTTTTTTATGGCTAAGTAATAGTCCATGTGTATTTATACCACTCAGTTGTGTCCACCTCTTTGCAACCCCAAGGACTGTAGCCTGCCAGGCTCCTCTGTCCATGGGATTTTCCAGGCAAGAATGCTGCAGTGGGTTGCCATTTCCTTCTCCAGGGGATCTTCCTGACCCAGAGATTGAAATTGAGTCTCCTGCATTCCAGGCAGATTCTTTACCATGTGAGCCGTGAGGGAAGCCCCACATCTTCTTTATCCGTTCATCTATCGATGGATATTGTAAATAGTGCTGCTATGAAACTCATCTTATGAAACTAGAAGAGAATTACCAAAGACACTGAGAGGGCATTAATCAGGAAAAATAAGAAATTAATTACCTAGAAAACACAAAAAGGACAGAAAAGTTAAAGCTGTTTTCTTGCTGGAGGGAACCCACAAACAGGAAAATTATGATCACAATCAAAAAAATCACAAAGGACAATGAGTGAGATTTAAAGAATCCTATGAGAGGGAAAAATACTGGTGTGTCTGATTGTTTCACAATAATTTTTACTGACGTGAAGGACATAATCCATTTTGAAGTTAATAGAATACAAAGCAACATGTACAGTGAGAATCCACTTTTAATACAACAAAATAAAAGCATAAATCTTCATGGAAAATGAATGAACAGTATGAACAAAGGTCATCTTTCAGTCTGGGATTATGGGCAATTTTTATAGGTTGGCTTACATGCAGCAGTAATTTTTTATATTTCATTTTAAAATATGAAAAATATCCAATGGTTACAGTAGCAAAATTTTAATGAACATTAAAGAATTTAGGTCACTTAAGAGTGACTGTTTAGTGTAACATTTAAGAGAAGATGATTTTATTTACTAAATTTCCCAATTTATTTTGCAGTTTTCACACCAAGATGTTTTATTTTGTAACAACATACTTGTTGCAATGTTTCCTGTTACTCACATTGCTAGGACTATGATAATACAGAAAAGTAAAGACCATTTTTTCCTTTGGTGAGATAAAGCCATTAGGGACAGATATTTGACTATTATTTTTTTCTCAAAGAAAACTTTTATTATGGAAAGTTAAACATACACAATATAGAATAGTATAATGAACTCATATCCATCACTATCTTCCACAATTATCAACAAACCTTATTCCTTCTATCCATTTACCTCCAAATCCACTGGATGATTTTGAAGCAAATATCAGGCATCACATTTTTTCATTTATAATTATGTCAGTATGGATCTCTTAAAATATTAAGACTGTTGTTCTTAAAAGGTTAATACAATACTACTATACTACCTAAATTAAAAAAATATATATTATCAAATATCCAGTCTGTGTTCAGATTTGCTCAGTAGATTCGAATTGTTTCCAATATATTTCAACTGGGACCTAAAGTTTATCTAATTCATACTTTTTCACTATTTCTCCTTTTACTTTCTCCTCTAATTCATTAATTTCATAATTTATCTGCAATAGGTTGATATGTCTTCTATGTTCACTTCTCTTTTGAGAGAAGTTCAAGAGTTTCAATATTTATGCATTAGACAACTTATTAATGACCTCGTAAGCAGCCTACCTTTGTAGTTAATCTTCTAAGTAAAAATTTGACTTGATAGATCCCAAGAAACTGCTTGAAAATCATACATAAAAAGGAATTTTGAAAAGGTTTTTCATAAAGAAAGCAATGTTGTAAGTTATGCATGTGTGTTATTAAATGGATAATTGGGTGTTAGCACTCCAGTACTCTTGCCTGGAAAATCCCATGGATGGAGGAGCCTGGTAGGCTGCAGTCCATGGGGTCGCTAAGACTCAGACATGACTGAGCGACTTCACTTTCTCTTTTCACCTTCATGCATTGGAGAAGGAAATGGCAACCTACTCCAGTGTTCTTGCCTGGAGAATCCCAGGGACAGGGGAGCCTTGTGGGCTGCCATCAATGGGGTCACACAGAGTCGGACACGACTGAAGCGACTTAGCAGCAGCAGCAACAATAGCATTTCTCTCAGATACAGCGAAACACCCTCCTATTTTTTCTCCTGCTTCAGTCTTAATTCTCAGAGTCCTGGCTTCTGAGTGCTCTTCCTCTATTTGATCTTTAAATGTGTGAGGTTGCTCAAACTCAATTTTGAGCTCACTTCCCTCTGGACAGCATCTTCTTATGCGATCTCAATAATTTCCATGGTTCAAAAATGACATCTTTATTAACAAATTTGACTTTAAAATATTTTCAAACAGCAAATCCAAAAACAAAGCAAAAACTGGACAACCAAAAACATAGTAAAAAGACAAATGACACGCTGGCTTAAAAAATTCAACTCAAATTAAAAGCTAATATGTAGAGCTTCTTAAGAGAAAAAAGAAAATAATCAATTCCATATACAACAGACTAGAGATAAAGACAGATCACAGAGAAAGGGGCACATTGTCCTTAAAAAGATTTTCTACCTCACTCATAATAAGAAAATGCAAATTAAAACTATACTAAAATATCATTTTCATCACTTAGCAGTTTGGCAAACTTCTGAAAGTTTGGCCAAATACTGTATTGATGAGGTTATGGAAAAGGGAGCACTCCCATACGTTGCTAGTTTCAGGGAAAGAACCCTTGATGGGGGGAATTTGGCAATAGAAAAGTTACATGTGCTGCTATAAAAATTTAGCCCAAAGATATACTGGCAAAACTATGAAAAGGCATATGCACACTGCTATTCATGGTAGCATTATTGACAATGGTAGACCCCTGGAAACCACCTAAATTTTTGAAGGAAAATGTAAACATGATAGAACTAACTAAGTTGATATTATTGTTGTTGATTAGTTGCTAAGTCATATCCAACTCTTTGCAACGCCATGGACTGCAGCCTGTCAGGCTCCTCTCTTCATGGAATTTTCCAGGCATGTATACTAGAGTGGGTGGCATTTCCTTCTTCACATGATCTTCTTGACCCAGGGATCAAACCTTCATCTCCTGCATTGGCAGGCAGATTCTTTACCACTGGGCTGCCAGGGAAGCCCAAACTGATATTACCTATACTTAATAAAATGCAATGCCATGTTTCTTTTTGTCACAGAAACATGGTAGGATAGAATGCAAATTAAATGTTTCTCTGTTGATAGAAACATGCAGTAGGATATTATTATTTCTATTTCCTTTCCTTTTTTTTTTTTTAAGAGACATCAATGGTTAAATGGATGGTGGGAATCTTAGTGTGTGAAACAAGGTCCTGGAACACCTCATATGTGCAGCTGATGGCAGGCAGGACACGGCGGCAGTCTTTGTTAGGCTCTATTTCTTTTTCAGAAAGCATTGCTCAAAACTGCCTATAGCCTTTAGGATATCCTTAACTTTTATGTAGTGGTAAAACTGATGAATTCAAACATTCAAAGTTCACTTTGGCAGCTCTAGTTTTATCAAAATCATATTTTACTGATTCCTGATGTTTGTACAATGTAAAGGCATCAAGTTAAATTTCCTCTTCACACACATGTTTAAGAATGGAATACTTAGGATTTCACAGTTCAAGACTTAGACTCATAGTTTCCAGCTCTCCAAAGATGCCCATCTACTCTGTGTCTATTGGAGAAGGAAATGGCAACTCACTCTAGTATTCTTGCCTGGAGAATTCCACGGACAGAGGAGCTTGGTGGACTCCAGTCCATGGTGTCGCAGTCGGACACAACTGAGCGACTATCACTGACTCACTCACTCAACTCACTCATTCTGTAACTATAGACTTGTTTGGGCACACCACTACTTGTCAATCAATAGTTGTTTATTCAATATGTAGTCTGCTGCTGCTGCTAAGTCGCTTCAGTCGTGTCCGATTCTGCATGACCCCAAAGACAGCAGCCCACCAGGCTCCCCCGTTCCTGGGATTCTCCAGGCAAGAACACTGGAGTGAGTTGCCATTTCCTTCTCCGATGCATGAAAATGAAAAGTGAAAGTGAAGTCACTCAGTAGTGTCTGACTCTTAGCGACCCCATGGCCTGCAGCCTACCAGGCTCCTCCATCCATGGGATTTACCAGGCAAGAGTACTGGAGTTGGTTGCCATTTCCTTTTCCAAATATGTAGTCTACTTAATGTGTAAAATGCTTATTTTTCAACTCTATGAAGCATATGGATATCATTATAAGTTAAATGTCTCCTTCTCAGGGAAAACGTTTTTAAAGCAGAGAGATAATTAGAACTTGTGAAAATAAATTTGAATTTCAAGTAAATTACAATTTTAGTGAAGAAATTAAGAAAACCCTGTTTCATTAGGTTACTTTGTTCTGCTGATTTTTCTTTTCTTTTTAACTCTTTGTTTCAAGTTATTCTGGAAGCAGTCTAATTTTGAAAATTTGGTGTTTTGTTTCAGGTTTTTTATGTGCTATATTGGTGCTTGTCACAATCTACACATAATACTGAATAACTCAGATGAACTTAGTTCACGCTTTCCTCGATTTCTTATGGCTTCTGTAAAGGACTGGAAAAGGCCAGTTTTCATTCCAATCCCTAAGAAAGGCAATGCCAAAGAATGCTCAAACTACTGCATAATTGCACTCATTTCACATGCTAGTAATGCTCAAAATTCTCCAAGGTGGGCTTCAGCAATACGTGAACTGTGAACTTTCAGATGTTCAAGCTGGTTTTCGAAAAGGCAGAGGAACCAGAGATTAAATTGCCAACATCTGCTGGATCATGGAAAAAGCAAGAGAGTTCCAGAAAAACATCAATTTCTGCTTTATTGACTATGCCAAAGTCTTTGACTGTGTGGATCACAATAAACTGTGGAAAATTCTTCAAAAGATGGGAATACTAGACCACCTGACCTGCCTCTTGAGAAACCTGTATGCAGGTCAGGAAGCAACAGTTAGAACTGGACATGGAACAACAGACTGGTTCCAAATAGGAAAAGGAGTATGTCAGGGCTGTATATTGTCTCCCTGCTTATTTAACTTATATGCAGAGGACATCATGAGAAACGTTGGGCTGGAGGAAGCACAAGCTGGAATCAAGATTGCTGGGAGAAATATCAATAACCTCAGATATGCAGATGACACCACCCTTATGGCAGAAAATGAAGATGAACTAAAGAGCCTCTTGATGAAAGTGGAAGAGGAGAGTGAAAAAGTTGGCTTAAAGTTCAACATTCAGAAAATGAAGATCATGGCATCTGCTCCCATCACTTCATGGTAAATAGATGGGGAAACAGTGGAAACAGTGTCAGACTTTATTTTGGGGGGCTCGAAAATCACTGCAGATGGTGATTGCAGCCATGAAATCAAGACACTTACTCCTTGGAAGGAAAGTTATGACCAACCTAGACAGCATATTCAAAAGCAGAGACGTTACTTTGTCAGCAAAGGTCCGTCTAGTCAAGGCTATGGTTTTTCCAGTAGTCATGTATGGATGTGAGAGTTGGACTATGAGGAAAGCTAAGTGCTGAAGAATTGATGCTTTTGAACTGTGGTGTCAGAGCAGACTCTTGAGAGTCCCTTGGACAGCAAGGATGTCCAAGCAATCTATCCTAAAGGAGATCAGTCCTGGGTGTTCATTGGAAGGCCTGATGTTGAAGCTGAAACTCCAATATTTTGGCCACCTGACTCATTTGAAAAGACCCTGATGTTGGGAATGATTGAAGGCAGGAGGAGAAGGGGACGACAGAGGATGAGATGGTTAGATGGCATCACCGAGTCAATGGACATGAGTTTGGGTAAATTCTGGGAGTTGATGAGGGACAGGGAGGCCTGGCATGCTGCGGTTCATGGGGTTGCAAAGAGTCGGACATGACTGAGTGACTGAACTGAATTGAACTGTAAAGATCATCAGATGATTTTGGAGAAAAAACATAAATTTCTGTTTTATTGTAATTCTTTTCTATATTCTCATCATCCTCAGTGTATTTAGTGAGTACCCATTAAATGTATCCCAGGGACGGGGGAGCCTGGTGGGCTGCCATCTATGGGGTCGCACAGAGTCAGACACAACTGAAGCGACTTAGCAGCAGCAGCATTATATGTCAACCACTGCTTTTAATGGTAGGGATACATCTTTGTTCAAAATAGGCAAAGCTCCTGCCCTTACTCTATATTAGACACAAAGATGGATTTTTTTGTTTTTAAAATCAACTTTATTGAGGCTTGATTTGCACAAAGTAAAATGCACATGTTGTAAGTGTGTACTTCAATGAGCTTTTACAAGTGAATTCAGCCATATTACCACCATCATAATCAAGATACAGAATATTTCCAACACCTCAAATCACCTAGCCCTATTCCAATTAATCCCTCCTTGATACCCACCTCCACTTCTGGTGCTCACTGTTCATTTTGTCACAATAGATAACATGTCTTTTCTAGAATTTTCTATAAATGCAATCATACTGTGTTGCTCATATTCTGATATCCGTTGCTCATAATAATGCTTTATGAAGATTCATATATTTGCATGTTAAGTAGTCATCCCTGTTCATTGCTAATTACTATTTATTATATGGATAATTACATATCATTGTATGGGTATACCACAATTTTTTATCCAATCATCAGTTGACGAACATTGGGGTTGCTTCCAGTTTTTGATCATTAAAAATAAAGCTATGAAAATTAATGTACAAATTTTTGCGTGGGCACATTTTCTTTCCTAACACCTAGGAGTGGAATTGCTGGATCATGTAAATACATGATTAATTTTATAGTAAAAGATAGACTGTTTACCAAAATTTTTGTACCATTTGGGATTCCCATCAGCAATATATCAGAGGTCCTGCTGATCCATGTTGTCAACATTTCTATCATATTTTAAATTTTGCCCATCTTAACGGCTGCCTGTGTGTGTGCTCAGTCTTGTCCGACTCTGCAACCCCATGGACTGCAGGCCGCTAGGCTTCTCTGTCTATGTATTTCCCACACAGGAATATTGGAGTAGGTTGCCATTTCGTGCTCCAGGGGATCTTCCCCACCTAGGGATCAAACTCCCATTTCCTGCATTGGCAGGAGGCTATCACTGAGCCACCTGGGATTATCTCTTAATGACTATTAGTGGCAAAGTTGTATTTTGTTTCCTACCTGTTCTAGTCACTAATGGAGCCCAACTTTAAAACCGATCATTTTATTAATTTTAGGAAAACGCTAAACCAAAGGTCTAAAAGAAAAAAACCAGCTTGATTCTGCTGTATTTTGTTTCCATTTTTCCTCTCGAAATCCCCAGACTTTCTAGGAAACATAAAACCGGTGTCAAGCAGCAGAGCTGGGGTCTTCATTCAAGGACCCAACCTCTAGGATCTGCACACACTTCCATCCTTTACACTTCTTCCGGTCACCTTTCTAAGAATTTCCCAGGTAGCCGTCGTGCGGGGCGAGGAGGGGCGGGCTCTGGGGCACCCAGGCTCCGCCTCTTGCTTGGACCCACCTACTACCCCGGATGCGGCCGCAGGGTGGAGAAGGAACGTAGCTTCCGGTCTCGCGATCTGCTCTAATCCCGCGAGAAGAGAAGATGGCCGCCAACGGCCGAATGTTGGCGGTGGCGAGGAAGGGGGTGTGGCCGAGGAGCGCGAAGTCCTCAGGCGTGAGGGAGAGGAGGCGGGGTCGCGCGCACCAGGCGTGCGCATGCGCGCACGAGCCGGTCGGGCAGGGCAGAGAGGGGAGGGGGCGCCGGCGGCGGCCGAGGAGGTGTCGTTATTTCAGCGGTCTGGACGGTGCGTGGCGGAGCGGGTGGCCACGACAGAAGTAGGTAGGGACCGCGTTGCGGAGCCATTGAGACTTCTTTCCTTCCGTGCCTTAGAGCCACAGCCCTCCGCGCGTGTGGCGGACCCTGGGGAAGCCAGGTCACCCTGCGGCCCCGGCCCTCCCGCCGCGCTTCAGGTAGGAGCTTCGGGCTTACTCGTGCCCGCTCCCCGCCGAGGCCCTGCCCTTAGCTGGTGTTACCCGGGCGACGACCTGGTACCGGGCGTGCCCGTCCTCGCGCGCGACGACAGCCCTGTCCTTGCTTCCGTGCGCGTGGAGCCGGGGCCCGGCCGGGCTGACCCATTTGGGGCGGGTCCCCTCTTCAGGTGCTCCCCCGCCCTGGGCCGGCGGTACGCTCCCTCACGCAATGCCCCCACCCCACCCCCACCCCCCGGACAGGCTGTGCGGGGGTCCGGTCGGTTCGGGAGAGGTTCTCCCTGTGAACTCCGGGCAGATGAGGGACCATCTTGACTTCAGTAGTTGCTGCAATGGGGTCTTGGACTTCGAGAGAGGACCTTGAAGAGTGCCTTGGTTATTTGTGGCCAGTGTTAAAAGTTGGAAGCTCTGGAGGTAGTTCTTTTTGGGCCGTTGGTGGGATGGTTTGTGATTTTACTTCTCAAATAGGCACACTGATTATGAGTGTTGGTAGGTGATGGGCTATTTATTATTAAATGAGCGGCAGCAGTATTAATTAACGTGAGATTTAATTGCATTAAGGTAGTTTTTCACAGAGCTGTCCTCAAACTCAGAAGATCTCTGCTTCAGCAGTTTAGTAGGAGTTTCACACAATACTTAAACATAGTTTGCAAATACTCTTGCCGTGAAAGCTACATCCTCTCTCTTACGATATTAATTTTATAGGCGTAATGGTTATGAAAGCTTCTGTAGAAGATGATGATTCAGGATGGGAGCTCGGTATACCAGAAAAGATGGAAAAAAGCAATACAAACTGGGTGGACATAACCCAAGATTTTGAAGAAGCTTGTCGAGGTGAGTTTGAATTTTTGAATTGGAGGTTCAAAATTTGGGAAAGGGTATAATAAAAATGTGGATTGTGATTTTTAAATTATCTCAGTAAATGGAAAAAAAATCAACATGTAAGTGTGGTTTATTGAGTTACCACACTTACTCATTCTCTATCCTCTGATTTTAACTTTCATTTAAAACCAGTTTTTATAGATATTACATTAAATACAGATGTTGAGGCAGTTTCGTCTGTTAAAATTTTCTAACAGGTTAGAGTGCACATAGCAATAATTTCAAATTGGAAATACAAATTCTGTTGCCCCAAAGACGAGAGTATTATTGTATATTTGAGGTTTGAAAATAATTGGATCATGTCATTCTCCGCTTGAGATCCTCCAGTGGCTTCCTGTTGCATGTAGAATAAAATTCATACTTCTTCCCTAAGGCCTGTATGATCTGGTGCCTGCCTCAGACTTTTTGTACCACTGCTCCACTAGGCTCATTATGTTTAGTCCTGAGGTCCTTATCTCATTAAATACACCAAGGTTGTGTCCCCAGGTCTTCAGGTAGCTGGCTCCTTCCTGACCACTTAAATGTTACCATTCCAGTGAGCTCTCAAAACAGCCAACCTAAGCAGATTTATCCCCTCATTCTCTTCTGTCCAACTCCACCCTATTTGAATCCCAGTTTATTTTCTTTGTAGGACTTATCTACTGTGAGAAACCGTCATTTTCCATTATTGTTTACTGTTAGTTTCACCCACTGAAATAATGTCTGTGAGTGCAGAAATTATTCTAATACACAGAACAGTGCCTGGCACTTAGTAAGTTCAGTAAATGTGTATAAATGACTGGAGCGGAAAAAGCCTTGGAGAAGGAGGGAAGGAAAATAAAAGAACAAATGGTAGAGGGCTTGAACTTTAAGAGAGGATGGGATCAAGAACACTGTAGAGAAATTAACCTCAGGAAAAGAATGAATGATAAGATGGTGAAGATACAGGTGTGTTTCTAAGTGGGTAGGGAGGAATGGTGGAGGGATTTACACATGATGGCTTCTATTTTCTTAGTGAACAAAGGGTTGGGCTTTGAGTGATGGTGTGTATTTAGAGTAGTGCTCTTAAGAGAAGTAAAGACTTGGAACTGCAGATGAAAGGGAGCCAGCTGAATATAATCACAGGGATAAGTCATGTGCTTACTCTTCAACTGTTCTGAAATACATGTCCAGTTAAAGTACACCTAAGTGAGATAGTGGAAAAAACATTAGACTGAGAGTTGGGTGACTGCACATATGTGTTTGTCTAAGGGAGAGAGAAATGTAAATTACAACGTAGCTTTTGTGCTCAGTGTTCTTTGACTAGTGAGTGGATCACGCCTATAATCTTATGCTGATTTTAAGTGATATGTATTAGAGGACTGTCATTATGAACCTAAATGAGAAAGGTTTTATGAAGTAAATATGGCCTGAGTTACTTCCCTGGTGGCAGACAGTAAAGCGTCTGCCTGCAATGCAGGAGACCTGGGTTCGATCCCTGGGTTGGGAAGATCCCCTGGAGAAGGAAATGACAACCCACTCTAGTACTCTTGCCTGGAAAATTCCATGGACTGAGGAGCCTGGTAGGCTACAGTCCGTGGGGTCGCAGAGAGTCGGACACAACAACTTCACTTTCACATGCCCTGAGTTGGCTGTGAAGGAGTGGCCAAGATTCTGTTAAGTGAATGTGAGGAAATTACTCTAAACTGAGATTTTTATGTTTAAGGAACAGTGAGTAACTCTGCTTCTTCTGGGAAGGAACCTTAAGTAGGACATGGGGTTTAATACCTGTTTCAGTGTTGATTGAGAGAGGGTGGCATTTTATTTTGTTGCCAGCATCAAGCCACCCTATTAATTCCCCTATAATTACCCCTTGTACTGTCTCAGGTGGCTCAAATGAGAGGTATACTTCTTGAAACTAAAAAGTTGACATAGAATTAAACTTTAGTATGATTTTAGGACTAAAGGCTGTTAGCAGTCTTGAGTCCATGGTATTAATAATTTAACTGTTGCAGTGGTTTCTCTTTGGTACTAGTGTGATGGCATTTGGCTAGACTTGTGATTCAGGGGGCGGTGGGGAGTGCTATAAAATACCCTGTCTACTTATGACAGCATTTTTCATGCATATTTCTACTTATTCTTTTAGTGGCTCTTTAAAATCCTCAAATTCTAACTTTAATTATTTCTTTTATTTCCTATTGGTCAAATGGCACACATTCCTACCACATTTCCTATAATTGACGCTGAGTCTTTGTTTTCTTTTCCAAAGTGTTTTAAATGTATAGTGCCGTTGCTATTATTTTATGTAATATATCATTTGTTTAAATAACACCTCTGAGCTTTTCTTCTCTGGGAAATCTTGCCTAATTCAAACCATCTCATTTTGTTACCTTTAAAGCCTTTGTTCTTTATTTCTATTTTGTTGTCTATATTTAGGCACTTTCTGAATTACAAAGTCACAACTTAGAAATTTCACTTAAACATAAAGATCATAAAAAATACACTGCTGCTGCAGCTTCTGACTGCAAGATTCCTTTCCACACTCGTTCTGGAGAGCCAGCAGCCTCTTCTGGAATGATGTCTAGAGCTCAGAGGTAATCCAGAGTCAGCTATCATAACTTTCATTCTTTTTAAATTCTAGTTTAGGAGGATATGGGCCCATCCTCTCACTTATTTTCTTTTTTCTTTGGTGACTTAATTTATTCTTCCTTCATCAGTCTTTATAACAGATTTCATTGTTTAGTTTGGCTTCCCTAGTGTCTCAGATGGTAAAGAGTCTGCTTGCTATGCAGGAGACCTGCATTTGATCTCTGGGTTGGGAAGATCCCCTTGAGAAGTAAATGGCAACATACTGCAGTATTTTTGCCTGGAGAATTCCATGGATGGGAAGCCTGGCGGGCTACAGTTAATTGGGTCGTGAAGAGTTGGACACAACTGAACAACTTAACACTTTTACTTTCATCACTGTTTAGGACTCCCCTTATCCATCCAGTTTCTTTAGGTCTTGCCTAGTACTTTCATAAAACTTTTGTTGTTTTCTGTTCCCTCATTTAAAATCTAGGATGCTTTGGATGGGAGGGGAAGGAGGGGAGTTTAGGGGAGAATGGATACATGTATATTTATGGCTGAGTCCCTTTACTGTTCACCTGAAACTATTACGACGTTGTAAATCGTCTACACCCCAATACAAAATGTTAAAAGAAAAAATCTAGGATGCTTAAGCCTCTTAATTCTCTTCCTTTCTGTCTGTCTTCTCTTACCCAGAACAATATGTTTGTTTTTAAGAATACTGATATTCTAAGGCCATGTTTCTTCATATCCAGAGGCTATCTGGATCTTGTACTTAGAAGTTTGAGAACCTGTGTTATATGTGAGTCATTGCCTGGAACCAGCAGAATTATGAACACAAGCACTGACACTGTAGCAGTACTTGCTTATGTTATCATCTGTTCGGTTTGGAATTTGTTTCTGTAATCTTCTAAATAGTCACAACAAACTGTGGAAAATTCTGAAAGAGATGGGAATACCAGACCACCTTACCTGCCTCCAGAGAAACCTGTATACAGGTCAGGAAGCAACAGGTAGAACTGGACATGGAACAACAGACTGGTTCAAAATTGGGAAAGGAGTACGAGTACATCAAGGTTGTATGTTGTCACCTTGCTTATTTAACTTACATGCAGATTACATTGTGTGAAATATCAGACTGGATGAAGCATAAACCGGAATCAGGATTGCAAGGAGACATACCAATAGCCTCAGATATGCAGATGATACCACCCTTATGGCTGAAAGTGAGGAAGAACTAAAGAGCTTCTTAATGAAAGTTAAAGAGAAGAGTGAAAAAGTTGGCTTAAAACTCAACATTGAAAAAACTAAGGTCATAGAATCCAGTCCATCACTTCGTGGCAAATAGATGGGGAAACAATGGAAACAGTGGCAGATGGTGACTGCAGCCATGAAATTAAAAGATGCTTGCTCCTTGGAAGAAAAGCTATAACCAACCTAGACAGGGTATTAAAAAACAGAAACATTACTTTGCCGACAAAGGTCCGTGTAGTCAAAGCTACGGTTTTTCCAGTAGTCATGTATGGATGTGAGAGTTGAACCATAAAGAAAGCTGAGTGCCAAAGAATTGATGCTTTTGAACTGTTGTGTTGGAGAAGACTTCTGAGAGTCCCCTGGACTGCAAGGAGATCCAGCCTGTCAATCCTAAAGGGAATCACTCTTGAATATTCATTGGAAGGACTGATGCTGAAGCTGAAACTCCAATACTTTGGCCACCTGATGCAAAGAACTGACTCACCAGAAAAGACACTGATGCTGAGAAAGATAGAAGGCAGGAGAAGAAGGAGACAACAGAGGATGAAATGGTTGCATGGCATCACCAACTTGATGGATGAGTTTGAGCAAGCTCCAGGAGTTGGTGATGGACAGGGAAGCCTGGTGTGCTGCAGTCCATGGGGTTGCAAAGAGTCAGACACGACTGACTGACTGAACTGAACTGATAATTTTAAAAAGATTGTCATTGAATTGATTCGGTTCAGTTCAGTTCAGTCGCTCAGTCGTGTCCGACTCTGCAAACCCATGAATTGCAGCATGCCAGGCCTCCCTGTCCATCATCATCTCCCGGAGTTTACTCAAACTTACGTCCATCGAGTCAGTGATGCCATCCAGCCATCTCATCCTCTGTCGTCGTCTTTTCCTCCTCCCCCCAATCCTTCCCAGCATCAGAGTCTTTTCCAGTGAGTCAACTCTTCGCATGAGGTGGCCAAAGTACTGGAGTTTTAGCTTTAGCATCAGTCCTTCCAAAGAACACCCAGGGTTGATCTCCTTTAGAATGGACTGGTTAGATCTCCTTGCAGTCCAAGGGACTCTCAAGAGTCTTCTCCAACACCACAGTTCAAAAGCATCAATTCTTTGGCACTCAGCTTTCTTCATAGTCCAACTCTCACATCCATACATGACCACTGGAAAAACCATAGCCTTGACTAGATGGACCTTTGTTGGCAAAGTAGTGTCTCTGCTTTTGAATATGCTATCTAGATTGGTCATAACTTTTCTTCCAAGGAGTAAGCGTCTTTTAATTTCATGGCTGATTACATAGTATTTAACAATTATTATAAAAGAAGTATAGATTTTTGATAAAACTTTAATGGACTTTCACTCCACCCCCTCAATTCATGAACCCTAGTTTCAGAATCATTCTATGTGTTTGCTGCTTGTTGCAACCATTTAATTATAGGAGGAAAAAGTTGAACAGAAATTCACCTGGTGAAAGATCAGGGCAGCCTATAAAATATTTCTAAAGTGATTTTGCTTTGGGAAATGAAAATTATGTTTTCTGTGTTCCATACTATTAAGAATGTGTTTAGTGGCAGGTCATGGGTTTGGTGAGCAGCACTGGTAATTGTGGAGCACTCTTGTTCTCCACCAGGGGTGATTTTTGCCCTGGAGGGGACATTTGCCAACGTCTTGAGACATGTTTGGTTAGTCACATAACCCACTCCAGTATTCTTGCTTGGAAAATTCCATGGACAGAGGAACCTGGCAGTCTTCAATCCATGGGGTCACACAGCGCTGGGTGTGACTGAGCACAGCATAGCGCAGCACAGCTGGTGTGTGCGCATCAAGGATGCGGCTAATCATGATGTGCAGAATAGCCCCCACAGAAAAGTAATTTTTCTGCCCAAATTACCAGTAGTGCTGCTTAGTTCACTCTGTTTAAATTACTTTCAAGAATGTTCAGCTATTATTTAATCTCTTTGACCTTGGATGTTTTTAAGGAAAGGAGCATATGGATGTCATGAGAACTAGCATTAAATATCACGCAGTAGAAAGGAATGGGAGCTTTGTTGCATTTTAAAGGCTCTTTTTTACTAGATTTCCCTGTTAGTCTTGTGTTGTGTGTCCTGCTTTATGCTAGGAGCTTTGGTCAATAGAAAAGGTGTCCTCAGAAGTCACCACTTTCCCCCTTTCAACTGGTTAGTTTAGTAATCATGATCCTAGATAGTATGATTTTATTGCTATTTCTTGATATCCCCATTCCCTTTTGGGCATTGTCTGTAGGTCCCCGCCCCATAGTTATAGCTATGCAAATATTATTCATCGCTCAGCCAAAAAGTAAAATTGTTGCTTTTCCTTTCCTACCTAGTTCTGTTTTATGCAAAAAGTGTTTGCTCAAAAGATATGTACTTTCATTAATTGTACTTTACACTCTTCATCAATTGTCTGAATCATCTAACACATTCAGACATCCTATTGTTTTAATTCGCCATAAAGAAATTTCTTCTCAAGCCTCGTATTTCTCTCCAGTCTGGATTTCTTGCCTTTTATACTTGGTGTAATCCTGAGATCTTGCTTAATCATCAGCCTGAGGTTTGTTACTTTTCTCTCTGGTTTTGATTAGACACCTTTATTATCTTCCTGAGTAAAGCACATGAGAGATACAGTTTTTTGAGGCTCTGAATGTCTGAAATGTCTTTGTTCTCGCCTTCCACTTTATTGATAATACATCTGGGAGTGTGTGAGAATTTTGAGGGCATTGCTCAAATGTCTGACACTCTGATTACTGAACTTTCGTATGTAACCTTTTAGAATCTTCTTTTTGTTTCTCATGTCCAGAGCTTTCACAGTGGTGTGCTTTGTTTGATGATGCTTGAGCACTTTCACTCTGATTTTTCAGAGTGAAATTTTCTTGAATTACTCTATTTCTTGTTTTTTTCCTATTTGTTTTATGGAGTACTTACTTTTTGGAGTCAAATGCTCTACCACTGAGCTATAGCCCCTAGTATTTACTTTTTGGATATTGGAAGGTCTTTTTTTAATCCTTTGTTGCCTGTTTTTCATTTCTTTGTAGTTATCCTCAATGCTATGAACTATGTGTCCCCCCATATCGTGTTGAAACCTAATGCCACACACAATGTGGTGGTATTAAGAAGTGGAGCCTTTGGGAGGTGCTTAGGTCATCAAAGTGGAACCCACATGATTGGGATTAATACTCTGGTGAAAGAGACCCCACAGAACCTTCCTGGTTCCTTCCACCATGTGTTCAGTTCAGTTGCTTAGTCATGTCTGACTCTTCGTGAACCCATGGAATGCAGCATGCCAGGTTTCCCTGTCCATCACCAGCTCCCGGAGTTTACTCAAACTCATGTCCATTGAGTCAGTGGTGCCATCAAGCCATCTAACCCTCTGTTGTCCCCTTCTCCCACCTTCAGTCTTTCAGAGATCAGGGTCTTTTCCAATGAGTCAGTTCTTCACATCAAGTAGCCAAAGTATTGGAGTTTCAGCTTCAGCCTTCCAATGGACATTCAGGACTGATTTCCTTTAGGATGGACTGGTTGGATCTCCTTGCTGTCCAAGGGACTCAAGAGTCTGCTCCAACACCACAGTTTAAAAGCATCAATTCTTTGACGCTAAGCTTTCATTATAGTCCAACTCTCATATCCATACATGGCTATTGGAAAAACCATAGCTTTGAGTAGACAGACCTTTGTTGGCAAAGTAATGTCTCTGCTTTTTAATATGCTGTCTAGGTTAGTCATAACTTTTCTTCCAGGGAGCAAGCGTCTTTTAATTTCATGGCTGCAGTCACCATCTACAGTGATTTTGGAGTCCCTCAAAATAAAGTCGGTCACTGTTTCCACTGTTTCCCCATCTATTAGCCATAAAGTGATGGGACCAGATGCCATGATCTTCATTTTCTGAATGTTGATCTTTAAGCGAACTTTTTCACTCTCCTCTTCCACTTTCATCAAGAGGCTCTTTAGTTCTTTTTCACTTTCTGCCATAGGGTGGTGTCATCTGTGTGTCTGAGGTTATTGATATTTCTCCCAACAATCTTGATTCCAGCTTGTGCTTCATCCTGCCCAGTGTTTCTCATGATGTATTCTGCATATAAGTTAAATAAGCATGGTGACAGTATACAGCCTTGACATACCCCTTTCTGTATTTGAAACCAGTCTTATTCCATGTTCAGTTCTAACTATTGCTTCCAGACCTGCATACAGATTTCTCAAGAGGCAGGTCAGGTGGACTGATATTCCCATCTCTTAAGAATTTTCCACAGTTTATTGTGATCCGCACAGAGGCTTTGGCATAGTCAATAAAGCAGAAATAGCTGTTTTTCTGGAACCTTCTTGCTTTTTCGATGATCCAGCGGATGTTGGCAGTTTGATCTCTGATTCCTCTGCCTTTTCTAACTCCAGCTTGGATATCTGGAAGTTCACTGTTCACATACTGTTGAAGCCTGGCTTGGAGAATTTTGAGCATTACTTCACTAGTGTCTGAAATGAGTGCAAATTGTGTAGTAGTTTGAGCATTCTTTGGCATTGCCTTTCTTAGGGATTGGAATGAAAACTGACCTTTTCCAGTCCTGTGGCCACTGCTGAGTTTTCCAAGTTTGCTGGCATATTGAGTGCAGCACTTTCACAGCATCATCCTTTAGGATTTGAAATAGCTCAGCTGGAATTCCATTATCTCCACTAGCTTTGTTCGTAGTGTTGCTTCCTAAGACCCACTTGACTTCGCATTCGAGGATGTCTGGCTCTAGGTGAGTAATCATACCATTGTGATTATCTGAGTCATGATCTTTTTTGCATAGTTCTGCTGTGTATTTGTGCCACCTCTTCTTAATATGTTCTGCTTCTGTTAGGTCCATACCATTTGTGTCCTTTATTGTGCCCATCTTTGCATGAAATGTTCCCTTGGTATCTCCAATTTTCTTGAAGAGATCTCTAGTCTTTCCCATTCTGTTGTTTTCCTCTATTTCTTTTCAGTGATCGCTGAGCAAGGCTTTCTTATCTCTCCTTGCTATTCTTTGAAACTCTGCATTCAGATGCTTATATCTTTCCTGTTCTCCTTTGCCTTTGCTTCTCCACCATGTGAGGTTAAAAGAAGGCAGTCTACGAAGTAGGTCCTTACCAGATACTGAGTCTGCTGGTTCCCTGATTTTGAACTTCCCAGAGTTGAGAACCATGAGAAATAAAATTTGTTGTTCATGGGTCACCCAATAAATGATATTTTGGTTATAGCAGCTAAATGGAGTTAAAAACTCTGAATTTAATTTTTTTTTTTCCTGCTGTAATGTTTTTAATTTCTACTGTTTCCCTCCCCACCCCCACCCCCCCACCCCCCAATACCTCTCTCTCTCTTTTTTGGGATATCTCTTTTTAAATAAAAGTAAAATTTCCTGGTTTTGTTTCAGGGTTGCACTATTTTATCTCTAAGGATAATAAGGATAATAATAGTTCTTTTGAAATTTTCTTTCCCTACATAGTGTCTTTCCTCCAACTTGCCTTTTTATTTTCTTTGGTTTCTGTCTTCTGTGTTAGAGGATTAGTTCAGGTATCTGAGAATCCTTTGTGGCCTAAGGGACCAAAAGCCGACTTGAATTTTTGAGCAGGACTCTTCTGCTGTACATGTCAATGTCAGGTGATCTGACTTGGTTTTTGTGTTGGAGAACTTGTGTCAGTTATTTAGCTCCTTCCTCTTGGAAAGATTATATTCTGTAGATAAAATTCATCTGCTTGAGGTTTGAAATTTGACTGCATGTTAAATAGGGGAAGAAGTCTGGAGTTGTCAAGTATTCACTTAATGCCCCTCTTTCCAGTACTGAACCCTAGCCTTCAAAAAACCTGTCCTGGAGATTTTTTGGTTTGCCCCTTTCAAAGAAAATCTTCATTATTACCCAAGGTGGGGGGAGGGTTAGTTATCCTGATCTGTACATTAGGGCAGGGCTTTGGGCTGTCTGATGGCTCAATTCTCCACATTTCAGCCTGTGTTTATCCTCACTTTCAAAGATGATTGATAAATCAAGTTGATTTTGGCTTTCTTCACTGCTGGTAGCTCAGATGGTAAAGGATCTGCTTGCAGTGCAGGAGACCTCAGTTTGATCCTTGTTTCAAGAAGATCCCCTGGAGAAGGGAATGGCAACCCACTCCAGTATTCTTGCCTAGAGAATTCCATGGGCAGAGAAGCCTGGTGGGCCATAGTCCATGGGGTAGCAAAGAGTCCGACATGACTGAGTGACTCAAGCTTCACACTTCACTGCTGGTTTTATTTTTCTCGCGTTTGCCAAGAAATTACTTGTCTATCTGTTGCCTAGTTTTCGTAATTTTGTTGTATTATTTTTGCAACAACTAGTTTTCTTCTTCCCTAAGGTTCATAGTTCTCTTTAAAAAATTTTTTTTTCACTTTAATTATTGAAATAAAATTTCAGGAGGGAATTAAAGGTTGTTGCATGTGTTCAGTTGGCCACCTTTATCCCAGGGGTAAACTTAAATTCATCTGTTAATTATTACTGTATAATGATACTGGAGTCCAGCTATGTCATAGATTCAATAGGGCCTTCATAGTGAAGAAAGCAGCAAATTTAACCATCATTTATAATGTTATGTGTAGAGATATTTAGAGATCTGTAACTTTAGTTTACAAATTATGTTCTCATTTGTAAGATGGTAAAATATCAAATAGTTGCATGTTTTTCTCATCTTGTTAGATTACTTTTTTCCAGGAGAATGAATATATGCTTCAAGTGCTTAGCACTACTGCAAATCCAATCTCCAGCTACAAGTTATAGTTCATTGTTCATTTCCAGGCCAAAGGGAGGATGTCCTAAGGAACTTTACAGAGTCATCTACTAAAATCCTTCATTTTTCAGATGATAAACTCAGTGTCCAGAGTGGTCTACTTGCTCCTAGTTCTCTGGAGTGTTCAATGAAACTGTTTGGTACCCAAATCTACTCTAAAGTTTATGATAAACTATTATAGCAGTTCTCAAATTTTTTGGCATCAGGACTACTTTATATTCTTAAAGAATCCACCTGCCAATGCAAGAGACAAGTTCGATCCTGGGTCAGAAACAGTCCCCTAGAGAAAGGAATGGCTATTCACTGTAGTACTTTAGCATGGAAAATCCATGGACAGAGGAATCTGGTGGGATGCAGTCAATCCACAAGGTTGCAAAGAGCTGGACGTGACTGAGCATGCAAGCACATGTGCTTTTTTAAAAAAGTATTGTTTATGTGTGCTATATGTATATTGATGTTTATTAGAATCTGAAACAAATTTTTAAAATATTTATTTGAAAATGATAATAAACCCTTTGCATGTCGGCATAACATTTTTAAAATGAAAAATGTATTTTTCAAAACAAAGGACAACTTGGAAGAGTGGCGTTATTTTATACTTTTCAAACTCTCTGATGTAGGCATAATAGAGGGCACCTGAATTCCATCCCAGCTTCTCATTCAATTTGTTGCCACATGTTGTTTTGGTTGAAACATTAGAAGTAAATCTGGCCTCACAAAACATGTAGTTAAAAGATTGGGGAACTTCTTAGGTAACTTGCTGCTACACCAAAACTTTTAACAGGTGATAGTTTCTTAAAGATTAGTTTGCAGTGTGGAATCTGAAAGCCTATCAGTGGACCTTTCATGCTCTGTTACATAGGGTATATTGGTCTGTCTAGAACTTTGGATCTTTTATCCATGCCTAATTGATGGCTCAGACGGTAATGTGTCTGCCTACACTGTGGGAGACCCAGGTTCGATCCCTGGGTCAGGAAGATCCTCTGGAGTAGGAAATGGCACCCCGCTCCAGTACCCTTGCCTGGAAAATGCCATGGAGGGGGAGCCTGGTAGGCTACAGTCCATGGGGTCGCAAAGAGTCGGACAAGACTGAGCGACTTCACCTTCACCTCAGTTTTGTGACATGCATTATCATCTGCAAAATGTTGGTTTAGTTAAGCACGTCTTCCAGGTATTGAGACACTTCATTCAGTTCAGTCACTCAGTCGTGTCTGACTCTTGTGATCCCATGAATCGCAGCACGCCAGGCCTCCCTGTCCATCACCAACTCCCGGAGTTCACTCAGACTCAAGTCCATCGAGTCAGTGATGCCATCCAGCCATCTCATCCTCTGTCGTCCCCTTCTCCTGCCCCCAGTCCCTCCCAGCAAAAGAGTCTTTTCCAATGAGTCAACTCTTTGCATGAGGTGGCCAAATACTGGAGCTTCAGCTTTAGGGTCAGTCCTTGCAAAGAAATCCCAGGGCTGATCTCCTTCAGAATGGACTGGTTGGATGTCTTTGATCCAGCTCCGAGAGTCTTCTCCAACACCACAGTTCAAAAGCATCAATTCTTCGGCGCTCTGCCTTCTTCACAGTCCAACTCTCACATCCATACATGACCACAGGAAAAACCATAGCCTTGACTAGATGGACCTTAGTCGGCAAAGTAATGTCTCTGCTTTTGAATATGCTTTCTAGGTTGGTCATAACTTTTCTTCCAAGGAGTAAGTGTCTTTTAATTTCATGGCTGCTGTCACCATCTGCAGTGATGTTGGAGCCCCAAAAAATAAAGTCTGACACTGTTTCCACTGTTTTCCCATCTATTTCCCATGAAGTGATGGGACTGGATGCCATGATCTTCGTTTTCTCAATGTTGAGCTTTAAGCCAACTTTTTCACTCTCCTCTTTTACTTTCATCAAGAGGCTTTTGAGTTCCTCTTCTCTTTCTGCCATAAGGGTGATGTCATCTGCATATCTGAGGTTATTGAGATTTCTCCCGGCAGTCTTGATTCCAGCTTGTGTTTCTTCCAGTCCAGCGTTTCTCATGATGTACTCTGCATAGAAGTTAAATAAGCAGGGTGACAATATACAGCCTTGATGTACTCCTTTTCCTATTTGGAACCAGTCTGTTGTTTCATGTCCAGTTCTGACTGTTGCTTCCTGACCTGCATACAGATTTCTCAGGAGGCAGGTCAGGTGGTTTGGTATTCCCATCGCTCTCAGAATTTTCCTCAGTTTATTGTGATCCACACAGTCAAAGGCTTTGGCTAGTCAATAAAGCAGAAATTGATGTTTTTTTGGAACTCTCTTGCTTTTTTGTTGATCCAGCGGATGTTGGCAATTTGATCTCTGGTTCCTCTACCTTTTCTAAAACTAGCTTGATCATCAGGAAGTTCACAGTGTTTCTTGACTTCCTACTTTTGCATTCCAGTCCCCTATAATGAAAAGGACATCTTTTTTTGGGTGATAGTTCTAAAAGGTCTTGTAGGTCTTCATAAAACCAGTCAACTTCAGCTTCTTCAGTGTTACTAGTGGGGCATAGACTTGGATTACCGTGATATTGAATGGTTTCCCTTGGAGACGAACAGAGATCATTCTGTCGTTTTTGAGATTGTATCCAAGTACTGTATTTCAGACTCTTTCGTTGACGATGATGGCTGCTCCATTTCTTCTGAGGGATTCTTGCCCGCAGTAGTAGATATAATGGTCATCTGAGTTAAATTCACCCATTCCAGTCCATTTTAGTTCGCTGATTCCTAGAATGTCGATGTTCACCCTTGCCATCTCTTGTTTGACCACTTCCAATTTGCCTTGATTCATGGACCTGACATTCCAGGTTCCTATGCAATATTGCTTTTTACAGCATCGGACCTTGCTTCTATCACCAGTCACATCCACAGCTGGGTATTGTTTTTGCTTTGGCTCCATCCCTTCATTCTTTCTGGAGTTAAATCTCCACTGATCTCCAGTATCATATTGGGCACCTACTGACCTGGGGAGTTCCTCTTTCAGTATCCTATCATTTTACCTTTCATACTGTTCTTGGGGTTCTCAAGGCAAGAATACTGAAGTGGTTTGCCATTCCCTTCTCCAGTGGACCACGTTCTGTCAGACCTCTCCACCATGACCTGTCCGTCTTGGGTTGCCCCACAGGCATGGCTTAGTTTCATTGAGTTGGAAAAGGCTGTGGTCCTAGCGTGATTAGATTGACTAGTTTTCTGTGAGTATGGTTTCAGTGTGTCTCCCCTCTGATGCCCTCTTGCAAAACCTACCATCTTACTTGGGTTTCTCTTACCTTGGGCTTGGGGTATCTCTTCATGGCTGCTCCAGCAAAGTGCAGCCGCTGCTCCTTACCTTGGATGAGGGGTATCTCCTTACCACTACCCTTCCTGACCTTCAACGTGGGATAGCTCCTCGAGGCCCTCCTGTGCCCCCACAACCACCGCTCCTTGGACGTGGTGTGGCTCTTCCCGGGCGCCGCCCCTGGCCTCGGAAACGAGGTGACTCCTCCCGGCTGTCCCCGCCAATCTCGGACATGGGGTAGCTCCTAAAAAACAAATTTGTTAATAATATCACCACCAGTATAATCAGGAAAGCCTTTATACGTATGGGGACACTGTCTGGTTCACAGTGGCTGATATGTGTTTTCCAGGGTTCTGATTTTTTTTTTTTTTTTTTGAAATTTCAAATTTTGTCATTGGCGATAAACCTTGTAGGTTATTTTCTTAAAGCAACAAACTTACTTTTTTTAAAAAACTGCTATATTGTCAAGTTCAAATGACTATAAATTGTCATGTTCTTTCCAGTAAAAATGATGTTCCATGATGATTGTGTAAGAGCTTTTCTTTGAGACAACCTTTTACTTTGGTAAGCAGAGGAAGTGTTTACATATGCTTCCTGTTTATCAAATAGAATATTAAAAAGGTGTACTCACAGACTGAAATTTAATTAGGTATATCAGGACCAGCCCTAGGATGAAATGACTGAGGCACATAGGGTACAAAACTTAAGAAGGTATTCTCTGAAAGTCCCTCGTTAAATTTTGCACCCTACAATATGCCTCACTTGCACTTTGGTCCTTGCCCTGAGATTAATAATTTTTACTGTCTCCATCAAAGACTTCTTGAGTGAAAGTGCATGAAAATGAAGAATATGCTGTTTTGCTAGGGACCACTGTCTTGATTTGTACTGAAACTACAGTTCTGCCCTTTTCCTCTTTACACTGTTGTTTTTGCATCATCATTAGAAATGTCAACACAATGGAAAAAAACGTTTAATATTATTACAAAAGTAACTTTAACATTGGGCTTCCCTGGTGGTTCAGTGATAAAGAATCTGCTTGCCAATGCAGGAGACATGGCTTTGATTCCTGGGTCAGGAGGATCCCCAGACAGGGAAATGACAACCCACACCAGTTTCCTTGCCTGAAAAATTCCATGGGCAGAGGAGCCTGGTGGCTTGCAGTCCAGGGGATCACAAAAGCATCAGACATGGCTTCAAGACTAAACAAAAACAACAACTTTAATGTCACAGACTCCTGGGTTCTCAGACCATCTTTGAGAACTGTTGTATGTTCTGCTTTATTGTAATATTTTGATAAATGTTGCTCATTGATTTATTTGTTTTGGTACATGAAAGTGTTAGTTGCTCAGTTGTGTTCAACTCTGTGACCCCCCATGGACTGTAGCCCACCAGGTTCCTCTGGCCATGGGGTTTTCCAGGCAAGAATACTGGAGTGGGTTGCCATTTCCTTCTCCAGGGGATTTTCCCAACCCAGGGATTAAACCTGCGTCTCCTGTGTCTCCTGCATTACAGACAGATTCTTTACCCAAGTGAGCCATTGGGGAAGGTACATGAAACTTAAAAACCAAATGTTACTGAACTTATAATAAGCCAGGGGGATTAGTAAAATTCTGAAAACTGCTTTATGTTTTCCACAGGATTTGACTGTCAACATTTAAGCTACTTAGAAATGATACTGTGGTAGTTCTCATCTTCCTTGCACACTGAAATCATCTGGAGTCCTTTAAAACCACTGTGTAGGTCCCACTCTTAGAATTTAATTAGTTTGGGATACTGATTGAACATTAGGATTTTCAAAAGCTCTCCAATTTATACTGATATGCAGCCAAGGTTGAGAATAGCTGGTTTACAGGGGATAAACATTCTTGATCAGCTGTTTACTCAAGTGCTTTCTACCTTATTTAAATCAAGTGTAATTTTAAAAAATGGTTTTTGAACTTCCCTGGTGGTCCAGTGGTTAAGACTCTGCAGTTACACTGCAAAGGATGCGGGTTTGATCTGTGGTTGTAGGACTGAGATCACCCAGTAAGCCATGCAGAGCAGCCAAAAAAAAAATAGTCTTGACATTGTTCTTGGGACAAAGAGAGATTAGATTATGATGCCAAGTGGTTTAAAAACTTGAAAAATAGCTTAAAGTTCTGTGGAAAAGTTTATGTAGGGATAAATATGTTAGCAATTTTTTTTAATGAGGCTGATAATTCTCATTGTATTATTGTGGCCTGTGATGGGTGGATCACTTACTAAGTTCTCAGAAGTTCAATTTATAGTTACTATTTAAATATTCACTGCATAGAAGACATTATATTAGTAATTGAGTAGAATAATATGACCATTTCTTAGAAAATGAAGTATAAAGGACTCTTAAGCACATTTTCCAGATGCTAATATTTCGTTTCATTTTTTTCTCAGAATTAACAGTTAAATATAAATATGGTATTATTCAAAAGATTTTTCTTTTTGTTTCTTTTAGAATTAAAGTTGGGAGAACTGCTTCATGATAAGCTGTAAGTATTTGTATCCTTTGAAGTAGCGTAGTGTAATATTTCTACTTTGGCTTGTGTGCAGTAGTATTCCTTGAAGTCTGAGTAAATTTACCTTTCAAAGCTGTAAGTATAACACTGATTATGTATTTTTTAACCTTGGTGAGCTCTTTTGAGACAGCTGACTTTAGTTGTGATGGGAAGTGGTTGTACCTTCTGAAACTGTGACTTCTTGTCCTTTCCTTGAGAGTAGATGTACAGGATGTGAAATTTATTGAGAAAAGCTATTGGTTGCATTCACAACAAATTGTGGAAAATTCTTAAAGAGATCGGAATACCAGAATACGTTACCTGCCTTCTGAGAAATCTGAATGCAGATCAAGAAGCAACAGTTAGAACTGGACATGGAGCGACAGACTGCTTCCAAATTGGAAAAGAGTACGTCAAGGCTATATATTGTCACCCTGCTTATTTAACTTATATGCCATGTACATCATGGGAAATGCTGGACTGGATGAAGCACAAGCTGAAATCAAGATTGCCGGGAGAAATATCAATAACCTTAGATATGCAGATGACACCACTCTTCTGGCAGAAAGCAAAAAAGAACTAAAGAGCCTCTTGATGAAAGTGAAAGAGAGTGAAAAAGTTGGCTTAAAGCTCAACATTCAGAAAATGAAGATCGTGGCATCTGGTCCCATCACTTCATGGGAAATAGATGGGAAAACAGTGGAAACAGTGTCAGCCTTTATTTTGGGGGCTCCAAAATCACTGCAGATGGTGACAGCAGCCATGAAATTAAAAGACACTTACTCCTTGGAAGTAAAGTTATGACCAACTTAGATAGCATATTGAAAAGCAGAGACATTACTTTGCCAACAAAGGTCCATCTAGTTAAGGCTATGGTTTTTCCAGTGGTCATGTATGGATGTGAGAGTTGGACTGTGAAGAAAGCTGAGCGCTGAAGAATGGATGCTTTTGAACTGTGGTGTTGGAGCAGACTCTAGAGAGTCCCTTGGGTAGCAAGGAGATCCAACCAGTCCATCCTAAAGGAAATCAGTCCTGAATAGTCATTGGAAGGACTGATGCTGAAGCTGAAACTCCAATACTTTGGCCACCTGATGCGAAGAACTGATTCATTTGAAAAGACCCTGATGCTGGGAAAGATTGAAGATGGTAGGAGAAGGGGATGTTAGAGGACGAGATGGTTGGATGGTATCACTGACTCAGTGGACATGAGTTTGAGTAAACTCTGGGAGTTGGTGATGGACCGGGAGACCTGGCATGCTGCAGTCCCTGGGGTCGCAAAGAGTCAGACACAGAGTGACTGAATTGAACTGATTGGTTGCATGTTACATGTGACAGGCTGGTTGATGACCAGAAACAGATGAGAACATGCCTAGATGAAAGTTGATTGAGAATCCCTAGGTAAATGGAAGGAAATGCTTAATTATATGTATACTCCCATAGCCACTGTTTCATACTGCTATGGCCAGACTCAATTTTCAAGGTTGGAGGTATGAAATTTTAAATTAATAAGTGGACCAAATTGGACATTTGGTTAGGAGAAGTAGAATTTGAAATTTAGTTCTTCTAAGACTTTAGTGATATCAGTGTCATCTGAAAGAATTTTTAAAACATAAGTTGCTGTGACCCACCCCCAGAGTTCCTTATTTAGTAGGTCTGGTGTGGGATCACAGAAGTTGCGTTTCTGACAAGTTCCCAGGTGAGATTGATGCTGCTGATCTAGGGACCACACTTTGAGAACATCATAATTTGATGTCACTGGCAGTTATGTCACTGTGCTTTGCTGGAGTGGCCATGAAGAGATACCCCACGCCCAAGGTAAGAGAAACCTAAGTAAGATGGTAGGTGTTGCAAGAGTGCATCAGAGGGCAGACACACTGAAACCATACTCACAGAAAACTAGTCAATCTAATCACACTAGGACCACAGCCTTGCCTAACTCAATGAAACCAAGCCATGCCTGCGGGGCAACCCAAGACGGGCGGGTCATGGTGGAGAGGTCTGACAGAGCATGGTCCATTGGAGAAGGGAATGGCAAGCCACTTTAGTATTCTTGCCTTGAGAACCCCATGAACAGTCTGAAAAGGCAAAATGATAGGATACCAAAAGAGGAACTCCCCAGGTCAGTAGGTGCCCAATATGATACTGGAGATCAGTGGAGAAATAACTCCAGAAAGTTGTGGATGTGACTGGTGATAGAAGGAAGATCCGATGCTGTAAAGAGCAATATTGCATAGGAACCTGGAATGTTAGGTCCGTAAATCAAGGCAAATCGGAAGTGGTCAAACAAGAGATGGCAAGGGTGAACATCGACAGTTTAGGAATCAGCGAACTAAAATGGACTGGAATGGGTGAATTTAACTCAGATGACCATTATATCTACTACTGCAGGAAGGAATCCTCCAGAAGAAATGGAGTAGCCATCATGATCAACAGAAGAGTCTGAAATGCAGTACTTGGATGCAATCTCAAAAACGACAGAATGATCTCTGTTCGTCTCCAAGGGAAACCATTCAATATCACAGTGATCCAAGTCTATGCCCCAACTAGTAACACTGAAGAAGCTGAAGTTGACTGGTTTTATGAAGACCTACAAGACCTTTTAGAACTATCACCCAAAAAAGATGTCCTTTTCATTATAGGGGACTGGAAAGCAAAAGTAGGAAGTCAAGAAACACCTGGAGTAACAGGCAAATTTGGCCTTGGAATGTGGAATGAAACAGGGCAAAGAGTAATAGAGTTTTGCCAAGAAAATGCACTGGTCATAGCAATCACCCTCTTCCAACAACACAAGAGAAGACTACACGTGGACATCACCAGATGGTCAACACCGAAATCAGATTGATTATATTCTTTGCAGCCAAAGATGGAGAAGCTCTATACAGTCAATAAAAACAAGACCAGGAGCTGACTGTGGCTCAGATCATGAACTCCTTATTACCAAGTTCAGACTTAAATTGAAGAAAGTAGGTAAAACTGCTAGACCATTCAGGTATGACCGAAATCAAATCCGTTATGATTATACAGTGGAAGTGAGAAATAGATTTAAGGGCCTAGATCTGATAGATAGAGTGCCTGATAAACAGTGGAATGACATTTGTGACATTGTACAGGAGACAGGGATCAAGACCTTCCCCATGGAAAAGAAATGCAAAAAAGCAAAATGGCTGTCTGGGGAGGCCTTACAAATAGCTGTGAAAAGAAGAGAGGCGAAAAAGAAAAAAAAAAGGCGAAAAGCAAAGGAGAAAAGGAAAAATATAAGCATCTGAATGCAGAGTTCCAAAGAATAGCAAGAAGAGATAAGAAAGCCTTCTTTGGCAATCAGTGCAAAGAAATAGAGGAAAAGAACAGAATGGGAAAGACTAGAGATCTCTTCAAGAAAATCAGAAATACCAAGGGAACATTTCATGCACAGATGGACTCGATAAAGGACAGAAATGGTATGGACCTAAGAGAAGCAGAAGATATTAAGAAGAGGTGGCAAGAATACACGGAATAATGGTACAAAAAAGATCTTCATGACCCAGATAATCATGATGATGTGATCACTCATCTAGAGCCAGACATCTTGCCAAGTGAAGTCAAGTGGGTCTTAGAAAGCATCACTATGAACAAAGCTAGTGGAGGTAATGGAATTCCAGTTGAGCTGTTTCAAATCCTGAAAGATGATGCTGTGAAAGTGCTGCACTCAATATGCCAGCAAATTTGGAAAACTCAGCAGTGGTCACAGGACTGGAAAAGGTCAGTTTTCATTCCAATTCCAAAGAAAGGCAATACCAAAGAATGCTCAAACTACCACACAATTCCACTCATCTCACATGCTAGTAAAGTGATGCTCAAAATTCTCCAAGCTAGGCTTTAGCAGTACGTGAACCGTGAACTTCCTGATGGCCAAGCTGGTTTTAGAAAAGGCAGAAGAACCAGAGATCAAATTGCCAGCATCCGCTGGATCATGGAAAAAGCAAGAGAGTTCCAGAAAAACATCAATTTCTGCTTTATTGACTATGCCAAAGCCTTTGACTGTGTTGATCACAAGAAACTGTGGAAAATTCTGAAAGAGATGGGAATACCAAACCACCTAACCTGCCTCTTGAGAAATCTGTATGCAGGTCAGGAAACAACAGTTAGAACTGGACATGGAACAGCAGACTGGTTCCAAATAGGAAAAGGAGTACATCAAGGCTGTATATTGTCACCCTGCTTATTTAACTTATATGCAGAGTACATCATGGAAAACGCTGGACTGGAAGAAGCATAAGCTGGAATCAAGATTGCCAGGAGATATCTCAATAACATCAGGTATGCAGATGACACCACCCTTATGGCAGAAAGTGAAGAGGAACTAAAAAGCTTCTTGATGAAAGTAAAAGAGGAGAGTGAAAAAGTTGGTTTAAAGCTCAACATTCAGAAAATGAAGATCATAGCATCCTGTCCCATCGCTTCATGGGAAATAGATGGGGAAACAGTGGAAACAGTGTCAGACTTTATTCTGGGGGGCTCCAAAATCACTGCAGATGGTGACTGCAGCCATGAAATTAAAAGACGCTTACTCCTTGGAAGAAAAGTTATGACCAACCTAGATAGCATATTCAAAAGCAGAGACATTACTTTGCCGACTAAGGTCCGTCTAGTCAAGGCTATGGTTTTTCCTGTGGCCATGTATGGATGTGAGAGTTGGACTGTGAAGAAGGCTGAGTGGTGAAGAATTGATGCTTTTGAACTGTGGTATTGGAGAAGACTCTTGAGAGTCCCTTGTACTGCAAAGAGATCCAACCAGTCCATTCTGAAGGAGATCAGTCCTGGGATTTCTTTGGAAGGAATGATGCTAAAGCTGAAACTCCAGTACTTTGGCCCCCTCATGGAAAGAGTTGACTCATTGGAAAAGACTGTGATGCTGGGAGGATTGGGGGCAGGGGTAGAAGGGGATGACAGAGGATAAGATGGCTGGATGGCATCACGGACTTGATGGCCGTGAGTCTGAGTGAACTCCCAGAGATGGTGATCAACAGGGAGGCCTAGTGTGCTGCGATTCATGGGATCGCAAGAGTTGGACACGACTGAGTAACTGAACTGAACTGGCCGTTATAGAAAGGATGTAATGAAATCAGACCATCAGCTAGTGCAGGAAGGAATGTGACTCGTGACTGTCGAATAGCATTTGAGAAGGATCACAAAAGGAACATAATCCTTTTCGTTTCCCCAAGGTTTTAGTCATTGAGCCCAGGCATCATGATTTACCAGCAGCCTGCCATGACCATCTCTTAAAATTGTATCCTTTTAATCCATATCGTCTTTTAACTGTCACTTCCACCCCCTAGCATGTACAGTCTTCTAGCCTTCTGTGTAATCTACCTATGTAATTTACTTCCTTGTTGTCTGTTTCCTTCCGCTAGAATATGAGCTCCAGGAAGTGGTCAGATTTGTTTTCCTCCCTCATGTATCTCAAGTGCCTAGAACAGTACCTTGCAGGTAGTAGTAGGCACTGAGCATTTGTTGAATGAATGGAATAGTCAACTTGTTGCTGTTATAGTTTCTATGGCAGTGTTACTAATTAGACAAATATCTTACTGATCTAGGGTTTTAATTGAGCCCATAACAACTTTTCTTTAGTTGTTTTCATATAGTAATAAATGTATACTTTGTATTTTAACAGATTTAAACATTAGGGATGAAGTAAAACTTCCCATGATACCGTTTCCCCTGCACAGTCTCTGTTCCTTGTCTGGAGATAGTCATTGTTAGAAAACTAGTTAGTTGTAAATGGGGATATACGGAGCAGTATTCAGCTATGCAGTTTTGTGTAAATTGCTCGAGCATCTCCCAGGGTGTCTGGAGCTAGTCCACTGTGGATAGAAGGGGTTGACTGTATTGTACTGCAGATTTCTTTCCCATTCACTATATCCTGTATTCTTTTCCATTTTAGTATGCAATAGTTCCACGTTGTTCATTTTTAAATTGCTTTTTATTTTATAAAATGACTATCATAATTTGTTCTATGGTATCCCTATTGATAGACTTTCAGATTGCAGCATTTATTGGTAGCATGGGAAAATTGAGAAATTAAGTGTAAATTTAATTTATACAACTGCTTTATACATATACATGTGCAGATAATTTTAAGAAAGAACCCTAGAAATCAAATGAATGGATTTTAATGGAGTCAGCCAAATTTTCCTCACAAAAGGCTTTATCAGTTTACACACCAACAGTATATAAGAGTATGCTTACTTTTTAAAATTGTCCTTTCTCCTACCCCCCAAAAGCCATCATTTTGTTTCGCATTACTTGATTACATTTTACTTTTTATTCATATTAATAATTTATGTTTTCTCTTTTAATTGTTCATTCATCTCCTTTGCCTACTTTTCTTGCGATTATTTGCCTTTTCATATTTTTATGAGTTGGGCTTCCCACGTGGCTCAGTGGTAAAGAATCCACCAGCCAATGTAGAAGATACAAGTTCAATCCCTGGGCCAGCAAGACCCACTGGAGAAAGAAATGGCAACCCACTTCTGCGTTCTTGCCTGGGAAGTCTCATAGACAGAAGAGCCTGGCAGGCTGTAGTTGATGGGTTTGCAGAAGAATCGAACATGACTTAGTAACTAAAACAGAAACAAACATTTGTATGAATTAGTTATATTTTCTGGATACTAACTTTTTCAAAATAGCCTATATTGAAAGTACTTCTCCCAGAAAATTGTCTGTATTTTAACTGACAAGCTTATTGTTGCATGTAAGTTTTTAGTATTTTACACAGCAGGAGTAACCCAACTTTTTTCTTCATAGCTTTGTAAATTATTGAAAAATTTTTGTTCATTTGTCTGTCTTCGGTTGAGAACTTAAATCTACCTGGGGTTTGTTTTTAATTGTGTAAATCAAAGATTTCACTTTTTCATGGTAGTTAGCCACTTATCTTAATAGTATTGATTGACTGATGCACTGATTTTCCACTAATTGAAATTCCATGTTTATCATCTGTAATTCTTACATGGAATTACATGGATTACATAAATCTGCATGGATTTAGATTGTTTTCTCTTGATCTGTGTATGCTAGAATGCCTTTAATACAGGTTTATAGTATCTGATCGGAGAAGGCAATGGCACCCCACTCCAGTACTCTTGCCTGGAAAATCCCATGGATGGAGGAGCCTGGTAGGCTGCAGTCCATGGGGTCGCTAGGAGTCAGACACGACTGAGCGACTTCCCTTTCACTTTCCACTTTCATGCATTGGAGAAGGAAATGGCAACCCACTCCAGTATTCTTGCCTGGAGAATCCCAAGGACGGAGGAGCCTGATGGGCTGCCGTCTATGGGGTCACACAGAGTCGAACATGACTGACGTGACTTAGCAGTAATCCATTGTATTAGGTTGGTGAAAAAGTAATTACAGTTTCAGACCGTGAATTTTAAAGCATTATAACTCAGCTCAACATATATCTTTATTCATGAAAATCGAAACCATTACAATCAAAACATTTTTGCCAATGAGAAATAAGTTTATTTCCGTAGCATAAAATTCCGTGCTTTGGGATTTGGCAAACTTTTGGAAAGCCTCCTGCTGATTGCAGAAGCATTTTCCCTGCAAAAAGTTGTAGAGATGCTTGAAGAAGTGATAGTCAATTGGCAAGAGGCCAAATGAATATGGTGGATGAGGCAAAACTTTGTAGCCCGGTTCCTTCAACTTTTGAAGCATTGGTTGTGTGATGTGTGGTCAGGCATTGTGGAGAAAAAGTGGCCCCATTCTGTTGACCAGTGCTGGCTGCAGGTGTTGGAGTTTTTGGTGCATCTCATCAGTTGATTGAGCATACTTCACAGATGCAATGGTTTCACTGGGATTCAGGAAGCGCTTGTGGATCAGACTGGCAGCAGACTGCCAAATGGTGACCGTGACCTTTTTTTGGTACAGATTTGGCTTTGGAAAGTACTTTGGAGCTGCTTCTCAGTCCAGCCTCTGAGCTGGTCATTGTTGAAAGTCGTATACAGTCGACTTTTTGAAGCACATGACAATCCGATCATTGTTGTTGCACAGAATAAAAGGAGATAACACTTAAGAATGCTGATTTTTTTTATTTTTGGTCAGCTCCTGAGGCACCCACTTTATTGAGCTTTTTCACCTTCCCAGTTTGCTTCAAATGCCAAACCACCATAGCATGGTTGACGCTGGGCTCTTTGGGAACTTCTCCTATAGTTGTAAGAGGATCAGCTTCGATGATGCTCTTAGTTGCTGGCTGTCAACTTCCAATGGCCGGCCACTGTGCTTCTCAACTTCAAGGCTCTCATCTCCTTTGCAAAACTTCTTGAACCACTACTGCACTGTACATCTATTATTAGTTCATGGGCCAACTGCGTTGTCGATGTTGCAAGTTGTCTCCTCTGCTTTACCATCCGTTTTGAACTCAAATAAGAAAATAGCTCAAATTTTCTTCTTGTCTTAACATCATTTCCCTAGTCTAAAATACATATAAACATCGAGTAATAAGTCATTAGCAAAAAAATGCAAAGTGAGAAGTGTGCATTAAAATGATGTATAACACAACCACATTTATTTAAGAATATTTTCTAGTATCAGCAAATTTCAGTAGCATTAGTTCAGTTCAGTTCAGTTCAGTTCAGTTCAGTTGCTCAGTCGTGTCTGACTCTTTGTGACTCCATGGACTGCAGTACGCCAGGCTTCCCTGTCCATCACCAGTTCCCGGAGTTTACTTAGACTCATATCCATTGAGTTGGTGATGCCATCCAACCTTGTCATTCTCTGTTGTCCCCTTCTCCTCCCGCCTTCAATCTTTCCCAGCATCAGGGTCTTTTCCAGTGAGTCAGTTTTTCCCATTAGGTGGCCAAAGTATTGGAGTTGCAGCTTCAGCATCAGTCCTTCCAATGACTATTCAGGACTGTTTTCCTTCAGGATGGACTGGTTGGATCTCCTTGCTGTCCAAGGGACTCTCAAGAGTCTGTTCTAACACCACAGTTCAAAAGCATCAATTCTTCAGCACTCAGCTTTCTTCACAGTCCAATTCTCACATCCATACATGACCACTGGAAAAACCATAGCCTTGACTAGATGGACCTTTGTTGGCAAAGTAATGTCTCTGCTTTTTAATATGCTGTTGCACTTTAAGCAGCGAAGTTCAACAATGCAAAACCACAATTACTTTTCCACCAAGCTAATATATGTACCACATGTTCTTTATTCATTTATCTGTCAGTAAATATGTAGGCTGTTTCCATATCTTGGCTATTGTGACTAGTGCAGCTGTGAATAAAGGGCTGCCTGTATCTTTGAATTAAAGTTTTGTCTGGATATATCCCAGGAGTGGGGTTGCTGGGTTATAGGGTAATTCTGTTTTTATTTTTCTCAGGAACCTCCATACTGTTTTGCGTATTTACATACTTAGTTGGTGATGGACAGGGAGGCCTGGTGTGCTGTGATTCATGGGGTCGCAAAGAGTCAGACACGCTGAGCGACTGAACTGAACTGATACCAACTTTCTTACATACTTGTTTACCATACTTACGTACCAATTTACATTCCCGCCAACAGTGCAGGAAGGTTCCCTTTGTTTTATAGCCTCTATAGCATTTGTTTGTAGTTTTTAATGATGGCCATTCTGACTGGTGTGAGGTGGTATCTTGTAGTTTTCATTTGAAATTCACTAATTAGCAGTGTTGAACATCTTTTTCATTTGCCTATTGGCCATTTGTATTTCTTCTTTGTAGAAATGTTTAAGTAGGTCTTCTGCCCATTTTTCAGTTGGATAGTTTTTATTGTTGTTGAGATGTATAAGCCATTTGTATTTTGGAAGTTAAGCCCTTGTTTGCATCATTTGCAAATATTATTTCCCATTCAGTAGATTGTCTTTTTGTTTTGTTGATGTTTTGTTTCATTTTGTTTATAGTTTCCTTTGCTGTGGAAAAGCTTGTAAGTTTGATTGGATCCCATTTGTTTATTTTTCTTAATATCTTACTGCTGCTACTTTTCTGAGAGAAATGATGTAGTGTAACAAGATAGATCTCTTTTATTTTCTTAGTAATCTATTGACTTAGACTAAGCAAATTAGAAAGTCATTAGCTTGATGGCCAGTCATACTTTTCTTTTAGGTTCTTCATTTTTCATATCTCAATTAAAGATATACTAACTATTCAGGCCATACTGTATCACAGCTAATAAGCCACTAATACCAGACCATCAGGATTTCTTTGTTTTTTTCCTTATGTAATTGCCAAAACTTTGGGCATTATAAATGGTGATGTGCCAGATTTTTAGACTTTCAAGATGTAAAAAAAAAGAAAAATACCTCCAAGTTACAATTGATAATGATTATTCCAAACATACCTTTCTAAGTGTTAAGTAAAGAAGGCAAAATGAAATCCATTGCTGATCAGTTGATCTCTTTTTTCCCCAAAATTTTCTAATGTGCAGATTTTTTGAAGAAAGAACAAAAAACAGCTTTTCTTTTAATTCTTTTCCTATAGTGCATGTAAAATGATTTGAGTGACAAGTACATGGACGGGATTTTATGTTGAAAGATTATTTAATTGAAATGGAAGTGATAGCAAGCTGTAGAGACTACCTAAAATAGGGTAGTTATTTGAAGTATTCAGTACTGAAATGATTTTTGTACCATTGTGGGAATCTGGATAAGCTTATTGGTTCAAATATAATTTGTAGCATCAATTTTTTTTATTGCAGATTTGGTCTTTTTGAAGCCATGTCTGCCATTGAGATGATGGATCCCAAGATGGATGCTGGCATGATTGGAAACCAAGTTAATCGAAAAGTTCTCAATTTTGAACAAGCTATCAAGGTCGTTACCATTGTGCCTTTTGTGTTTTATTATTTGTTACTCATATGTTAAAACGTTTTGATTAATAATGGAAATCAAACCTTTGTATATCAGATTTTCTTAAATGCATCTTGAGTATGTAAACAAGTTAGTTAGCTGTCTGTGGAAGTTTTAACAAAGGTCTCATTAAAAGGTTATTCTAAATTTGTGTATGCATGCATTTTTTAAAATTAATATTTGAAAGTGTTTTGAGTATAAATACCAAGGTAATTGATTAAGGATTAAAATTTAAGTATAAATATATTAAGTAAAATGCTTGTGGAAGTGAACTAGAAATTTACTCAATGAGAATTGATTTAGAAGTTCATTCATAGTTGCCTCAGAGCTTAATTTTGCATATTTTTTGAAGAAAGATATGTTAAATAAGTGGAAACTGTTAAAAAATTTGTGACATATATCAGTTTAAGGAAAATTAAAAAAATTTTTTTTCTTTGTAAATAGTTTCAATTATTAAAATGCTTCATATTTATTAATGTTCGAAATGAATTTTAACTGTGCTTTTAAAATATTTGCTAGTTTGACTCATTTTTTAATAAAGGCCTTTATTCTATTTCAAATTAGACTTTTATTTCTAATATTGAAGACCTATTAAGATACATTATTTTTAAGAATACAGAGTTAATTTGGCCCCTTAGTTTTATCAGATGATCGAGGTAGAATGTTTTTAGAATTTATACTTTAAAATATTTACTGTACATAGTAACCATACATTTTTTAAAAGCTTATATGTCGTATTTCCCCTTTCTTTTAGGATGGCACCATAAAAATTAAAGACCTCACTTTACCTGAATTGATAGGGATAATGGATACATGCTTTTGCTGTTTGGTAAGAGTTAAGATAGCACTATTTGTTAAATTTAGAACTGTGGCTTACTTGAATTTCAGTTTGACAATATATACACCATCACTGAATGTGAAATATATATAATTCTTGGCCTAGTAAGATGTATTATTAGGTTAAGTTATACTCTGCTGCTGCTAAGTCACATCAGTCATGTCTGACTCTGTGCAACCCCATAGATGACAGCCCACTAGGCTCCTCCGTCCCTGGGATTCTCCAGGCAAGAACACTGGAGTGGGTTGCCATTTCCTTCTCCAGTGCGTGAAAGTGAAAGTGAAGTTGCTCAGCCGTGTCCGACTCTTAGCAACCCTATGGACTGTAGCCTACTAGGCTCCTCTGTCCATGGGATTTCCCAGGCAAGAGTACTGGAGTGGGGTGCCATTGCCTTTTCCGAAGTTATGCTCTAGGAAGCAGCTGTTTTATCTTTTCATCTGGGTGATTTTAGATTCTCATTTTCTGGAAGGATATTTTCTTTCCAGGAAAGATAATAATATACAGTCATTATCCAAAGTACCTTTTCTGTTCTCAAGGTACCCAGAAAAACAAATCTGTAATTGAAAGATTCTGTAAGTAAGCGTTAAATTTAACCACAGAGAGTTTTGGATTGGCTTTGAAGAAATTTTTTTCCTAATCTAGGGAAAATTGAAATAAACTGGCCATTTTATACTATGAGGAAATTTTATTTATTTATATATGTATATTGGATAGATTGTCTTCCCTAGACAGTGTGGTTTAATTATGGGAAAACTCTCATTTGTACTGCTCTTCTCCCCCACCCCACCCCTACTTTCTGAGTGTCCCTTTCTTTTTTAAAGTTGATATTAAATCATTGTCTTTAGACATAATGTTAAATTTCTTCATTTGTGTGTCTGGTAAAATATTCATTGATTACCAGTGTGTATGAAATATTTCTGTTATGTGTTTTATGTGTATATTTTTTACTTTGGTCTTTTACATAAGCTCTGTGAGCACTCTGGTATCATTCTCATCTATTTGCCTACTATTTGCCTAGGGTTACGTTGCTAGAAAGGGGCATAGTGAGAATCCTGATCCTTCTTCCTCCAAAGCTCTTTCCCTCAGAAATATTTTTATTATTCTTGGACCATTTGTAATTGTAGTAGAATAGGCTAAAAGGGGGCAAGATGGAGAATTTGTGTCAAAGTTGAGGAACAGTTCTATGAGAGTATTGGAGTTGTATCTAAGTTTGGACTTTAATAGGCAGACAGTTTTTAGTCTGGAGAGTCTTCTGCACACTAGTAATACAAAATATGCATCTTAATTAGAGCAGTTATCTCATTTTGTAATGTAGTAGTTTTCTTGCTCTATTGCAGAATTCTTAGACTAAGTATAAATTATAACAATAAACATGGGCACATTATTTATACTATTTCTTTATATGTAACATGAGAAAAACACCACCTTTCTCAGAGTGTTAGGGAAAAAATGAGATAAGATACATGCAGAATACCTAGCATAGTACTCAAATATCATAGATTACTCAGTTTTGGTTACAGTTCTTCTGGCTTCTAGCTCAGGGTACTTGGCCCATGGTACTCAGTAGAATAGTGTTGAATGATTATTTTTGTGCTTCAGAATGATCCTTCTTATTGGAAGTATTGAAGTAGAGATGGGAGGCAGGAAAACAGTTGGCTAGTTTCTTGTGGTAATCTAGGTGTGATACGAATCTCTTGACTGGATTAGTAGTAGTTGGGATGAAAAAGAGTTGAATGAGTGGCTAAGAACCTGGTTGGCTCTAAAATTGTGAATTCCTTAATTTCATGGGTTTTTATTTACTACATTGTAATAATAGTGTTTGGATATGAAGTAAGGAGGCACTCTAATTTCATTCATCTCTAAATATTTTGCAAACTAAATAATATAATAAAAGTGCTTCCCATATCTGTAACTTTTGGGTAATCATATTTTTAATTCTTGAAAGACTTCGGTCAATGAAAGTGGATTCAGACTCTTCTCTTTTCTGATCTTCCTTTTAATCTTCTTTTAAATCTTGTAATTAATCATATTTATTTGGGCCTGTGTCTGGCCTTTGACTGTTGAATCAGACTTTTCAGACTTGTGCATTCTTTTATTTCTTTATAGATAACGTGGTTAGAAGGCCATTCCTTGGCACAGACAGTATTTACGTGCCTTTACATTCATAATCCAGATTTTATAGAAGATCCTGCCATGAAAGCTTTTGCTCTGGGTATCTTGAAAATCTGTGACATTGCAAGGGAAAAAGTAAATAAAGCTGCTGTTTTTGAAGAGGTAAGATTTTGTTATTTAAGAATTCCTGAAACTCATTGGCCACCTTCATCTTAATATATATTCTGTCAGTACCATTCATTGAATATTCATTATGTACAGAGGTACTTATTCTGGGGATTCACAAAGAAAATAGAAGAGATAAGCTTGTTCCTTAGGTCTCTTATAAATTATAACATAAAAGTTAATTTCAGTCTTTGGAGGAAGGAAAAGGAAAACAGAAGTTATGAAGAATAGTTTAGAGTGTAAACTTTGTCTTCCGCTTAGTACCTCAAACTGAGGAAGTGTTTTACATTTTAGTGGTAGAAAGATTTTTCCATTTATCATTAACAAAAATGATTATAGACACTGTATTTTAAGGGGAGATGTGATAGCATTTGAAACTAAGTTATTTCCGTTTCTTTCATTTGTTGAAACCGTTGTTTCTTTTTCACAGTTACTGATCCAGAATAAATATCTTAGGCTCCAGCAATGGTTCAGTGTAAAGCTTTTCTAAATTTACATTATATATGTGAGAATAACAGCTAAGTATAATGAGTTCTACATTTAAATGTATGGCTTATGAGTTGTTTATGAAATACTGGGTATTTCTTAAACACTCGTTGGTTATTTAGCTATATATTTGAATTGATATGGGTAAGGAAATCTTATCAATTTGGATGGAATTTTAAAAAAGATTAGTTTGAGTTAAAAAATGAGAAGAGACACACAAATTATTTTAAGTATTCCTAAAAGGACATTAAAAATCAGTGGGACAGAGAAAGGGTTTATTTACCAAATAGTTCTGGAATAATTGGTTGGCACCCTTGAAACTTACTTTATCAGCATTTTACATTTGCCTTAGTCCATTTGTGTTGCCATAACAGAATATCGTAGCCTGGGATGGCTTATGAACAATTATTTCTCATCATTCTGGAGGCTGAGAAATCTAGGATCAAGGCATCAGCAGATTTGGTGCCTGGTGAGGGCCTGCTTCCTGGTTCCTCTTTTAACCATGGCCTCATAGTTGGCAGAAGGAGGGATGGGGAGTTCTCCGGAGTCTCTTTTATAAGGACACTAATCTCATTTATGAGGGTCCCACCCTCATGGACCTTCTGAAGGCTCCATCACCCAGCACTGTCACATTGGAGGTTAGGTTTCAACATATAAATTTTGAGGGGACACAGTCTATTGCAGTTGGTCAATATGTCTTAAGTCTCAGTCTGTAGGTTCCCTCTCTTTTTTATTTTTTTAAGCCTTGCAACTCGTCGTTAAAGAACTCTCCCAAAGGCTCCACCTCAGTTGCTATCACATTGGGCATTAGAACTTCACATATGAATTTGGGAGTGGGAGAGGGATACAAACATTCAGTTTATAACATCAAAGTAAATTGTAGAGAGATAAAAATGTTTTAGATATTAAAATGTTGCTTAAAAATCAGAAGGCAGTTTATAGAAATAAAATGGCCATCAAGTGTAAGATGTTTAACCTCGTTTTAGAAATGCAAATTAAAACTGAGATACCATTTTTTTACCTATAATAGGCACTGACATGCTGGGAGGGGGGCGGTGTGTGTGTGTGTGTGTGTGTGTGTGTGTGTGTGTGTGTGTGTGTGTAGGATATGAATAGTTATTGTTTTCCTTTTTTATTTTAACTTTAAAAAATTTTAGTTTACTTGGAAATGTTTTCCAGATAGCAGCACCAAGAACACTCGGATTCAGCTGCTGTTAACCTGTCATGTCATTTTTTACTTTTTCTCTCATGTATGTATGTATATATGTATCTTTCTGAACCATTGGTGAGTGAGCTGTGTACATTCTGATCTCCCCTGAGGCTTCCCTGGTGGCTGAGAGATTAAAGCGTCTGCCTGCAATGCAGGAGACCTGGGTTCAGTCCCTGGGTCGGGAATATCCCCTGGAGAAGGAAATGGCAAGCCACACCAGTATTCTTGCCTGGAGAATCCCATGGACGGAAGAGCCTGCTAGGCTACAGGCCACAGGGTTGCAAAGAGTAGGACACGACTGACCTATTTCACTTCACTTCCCTTCGCTGAGACACGTCAATATGCACCTTGTAAGGAAAAGGACACACTAATACACAACTACAGCACAATGATCAACTCCAGCAAATCTATGATACCAGCCCACTACCTACCCATATTCTTTTTCTGTCAGTTGACTTAGTAACGTCCTTAGTGTTTTTTCCCTACAGTGTGGGATCCAGTCTAGGATCATGTCTTACATCTAGTTGCATATCTCTTTAGTGTCCTTTAATTTATAACAGTTGCTCATCCTTTGTCTCTAATGACATTTGTATTTTTGGAAAACACAGCCCTCTCCTGCTTTCCCTTATTTAATAGAATGTTCCTTACTTGGGGCTTGTCTACTCTTTCCTCATGATTAGATTTATATTATGCAGTCCTGGCTGGAATATGACATGAGTAATACTGTGTCCTTTTTATGGTTTCATATCTGAGACATAGAGTGTCCATTTGTCCCTCTGTGGTAATGTGACTTTATCACCATCAAGGTGCTTTCTGATTGCTGTATGGTTACTTTAAAAAAAAATTATTTTATTGATGTATAGTTTATTCACATTGCTGTGTCAATTTCTGCTACACATAGTGATGCAGTAACACAGTTACACATCATAGTGATGCAGTTACACAGTTACACATGTATATACACATTCTTTTTCATATTATTTTCCTTTATGGATTACTACAGGATATTGAATATAGTTCCCTGTGCTAGACAATAGGACTTTGTTGTTTATCTATCCTATGTATAATAGTTTGCATCTGCTAATCCCACCCTCCCAGTCCATCCCTCCCCTGCCCTCCTTGGCAACCATGAGACTGTTTTCTATGTCTGTGAGTTTGTTTCTCTTTCTTATATAATTTCATTTGTGTCATATCTTAGATTTCACGTATAAGTGACATCATTTGGCATTTGTCTTTTCTGATTTACTTCACTTGGTTAGATAATCTCTAGGTCCATGCATGTTGTTGCAAATGGTATTTCATTCTTTTTTATGGCTGAGTAGTATTCCGGTGTGGGTGTGTGTGTGGGTGTGTACACAGACATACACACACACACTACATTTTCTTTATCCATTCATCTGTCAATGGATATTTATGTTGTTTCCATGTCTTAGCCGTTGTAAATAGTGCTGCAGTGAGCATTGGGGTGCCTATGTGTTTTGAATTATAGTTTTGTCCAGATATATGGCCAGGAGTGGGATTGCAGGATCACATGGGAACTCTGCTTTTAGTTTTTTTGAGAAGCCTCCATAATATTTTCCATAGTGCCTGCACCAGTTCACATTTCTGTGGTTACTGTTTTTAACCTTGTGTACATAGTAAGCAATATGTAGGAAAACTGTTTAAGATCACATAAATATCCTGCTTATTAAAAATATCTCCATATATATGTAGTATCCATTCATGGTACTTGCTTGGACTAATCTTAGTGTGTTGACTTTAAAATGATGATTTTGAATTCCAACACTCTTTCCACATTTATTAGTTAGGACAGGATTGCACTATAAACAAAGATTCATGCTTTTTTGATGGGAGTGTAAATTCTACAATTTTTTGAAAGAGTAATTTGGTACTCTTTTCAATCTCTGATTGAAAATGCTTGTCTTGTTTCATCAGTTTTAGGAATTTAGCCTATAAATACATTCAAGCTTATCCCCAAAGATCTATGTTCAAGGACATTAGTTGTAGTGTTTGTAGTAACTAAAGTCTGGAAACTAATGACCATCAGTACAAGACATTAAATGACACTACCCTCATACTGCCAAGTAAGTGTTTTGCACCCTTTACAAAGGAGGGGGTAGGCTTACTTATACAAATTAGATCTCCAAATTAATGTAAAGTATGTTTGGTATAGAAAGCATATGTAGCTTGCTACCATTTTTGCTCTTTTTTAAGAAAGAGATAGTTATCTTCTACAGAGTATATACTTATTTGTATTGTTGTAATTTTTATTATACACCTGTATTACTTTCTAAGTAAACAAAAAAAATTTTATAATTTTTTTACTTCAAATTTCTGGATGAAGGACTTACTAAGAGATGAAAGAAATCCTAAAGAAAAGGACTAATAGGAAAAAAGCTGATAGAAAAACATCTTAGGAAAAATACAGGAAAAAAAATCAGTTTTGGTGTATTAAAATCGCATTCAAATAAAGGTGAGAGTAAAACCCAAATGTATAAATAGCAGTAAAATAAATAGCTTATTCATAGAGGAAGATTATCAAATGATCATAACATTTAAAAAATTCAGGCTCAGTGTAGTCCAAGAAAATCTAAGTAATAATTAGTTCACTTTTCATCTATACAGTATTTAAGAATATATATATATTTTTTACTAGTGAGAGTATGCATTAACATAGCTGCTTTGGAAAACAATTGAGCAGTGTATATATCAAAAGTTTTAAGCTTATTGATACCATTTAAACTAGTTAGTTCACCTTTAGAACTCAGCCTTAAAGAAATTATTAGGCATATGGACACTTAATGCCCAAATACATTAATCAGTTTTTAATAGTGAAAATTGGTGTTGATCAAAACACTACCATTAGGGTTATGGTTGAAATAAACTGTGTTTACTGTATCATATAAAGATTGTGTAATGAATATATAGAGATGACAGTATTTAATATCATGGGAAAATGCATACTTAAAAGGTTAAGAAGGCAGCACACGATGTAACCAATTATGTAAAACTAAAACTGGAGAAACAAAAGTTAGTTCCTAGGCTGGAAAGATATTTTTCTTGTTTTGCTAAACTTTTCAGATAGTCCAGATGAGTTTATCTCAGTTTGGAAATTTAAAAAAAGTTGATTGCCTAGTAAAATCCTTTAGAGGCCTAGTAATGAATAAATATGAATGACTTAAAATCAACAAATAGTTTGTTTGAAATGGATGCTTCTGAAGTTCCTGATGATTATGTGTGTTATGTCTCTGCTTTGTTTTTACTCCTGAACTGGAGACATTCTCATTTGCCCAAAGAAGTGTCTTTTAATATGTTGCTCACGTGCAAAATGGGAACCACAGTTCGCCGATCAAATGGCTTTTTTTCTGTCTTGCAAAATGACGTCTTTAGTGTAATCTTTGATTACTTTTTTTTTTAACCTCCTACATCCAGATTGTTTTACCTTGCAAACATCTTGAATCTGGTCACTGTTTTTTCTTCTCTATAGCCCACAAAGTGTATAATGAAAAATTACAGTGCTCTCCTCTTTCTTTATCCATTCATAATAATCAATTCTTTAGCTTTTTCCTACAGTTTCCATATTTCTGTTTAATAGGCTAATATTCTAGTTTTTAGGTTTAAGAATTTATCAACCTTTAGGTAGTGTATAGCATCAAATTTTTAGTGTATACTTAGCATTCGTATATTACCTTCTCCCTCACTCCGAATAATAATTCAGCTTATGGTTAAATCATTCAGTACAGATATTATTGTGACTGTATAAATATTAATGACAGATGAGCCAGAGTAGTGTATGCTTCTTTTACTCATACAAATTTTTTTTTAAGGCAGTAACTACTGTTTCTTTTGAGTTTGCTTAGTTTTCTATGTATTTCTCCTTAATCCCTTTCCCATTATTATTAAACTATCAGATAATCTGTATATTTCATCATGTATATATACATCTATATATACATCCAGTAATATACAATTTTTTTTTAATATTCTTCTTTGTTCTCTAGCTGGGTCATTTGATTTCTAGGCGCCCTGCGTGGCTGTCATCCCAGGTTTCTCTATATTGTTCTTCTGGGAATTCCATTTCCCTCTCTTTTTGTTAGATCCCTGGTTACCTGGATCTTATGCCTGTATTGTTCGTAGTTTATAACCTTGCTTGTTCAGTGCCTCCAGTTTCTTTGGGGAGACAGGGAGGGAATTTTTCTTTGAGACCTTGTATGTCTGAAAATGTTTTCCCTACCCTTTCACCTCGTTGATGGTGGGGCTATAGTAGACTTCTAGGCTGGAAAATAATTTTCTTCTGAATTTTGAAGGCATTGTTCCACTGATTTATAATCCCAGTGTTACCATCCTGATTCTTGACTCCTGTTTTCTCTTCGGAATCACTTAGGATTTATCTTTTTAGTGACCATACCTTAGACTTAGTCTTTGTCACCCCTTATGATCTTTGAAGCTTGAAGCATGCCACCACCTGTTTCTAAATTATTTGTGTTCTGATTCCTGCAGTTCTTCACTCCTACTTGGAATAATGGAAAGGATAGAAGTGCCTTTTAGCAATGTGGTTAACACTATGAAAGTTCATATTTATACATGTACAGTTTGAGAATCCTATTTGATGTCCATGTAGAAATAAGAGTATAAGCTTCATCCAGAGGCTACATTTATAGCTCTGTAATACAACCTGAGACTTACAAGACCCAGTCCTGTGAGGCATACAGTTCTACTGAGTTCTTTGAGATTAGGATATTTGTTTGTGCTTCATTCTCTTTGTAAGGTTTAGTGTTTGACATCAATTGCATGCTTACTGATGTTTTTGTTGAGTCCGGAAATTTCTCTACAGTTCTGGCCACTGCTGTGAATGTCTATTATTCCATTATATTAGGCTTTTATATATGTTTTATAAGAATTATAATATGGCAGAAATACTCCTTTGTTAGAGCTTTTAATTTCTTAGCCAAAATCAGCCAGATGACCTTAAACTCTTCATAGTGGATCCAGCAAATGACTTAATTTGCTAATATCTCAGCGGTGTTTTAAATTATTTTGAGAGTGGGAACCCGTATTTGAATCATTTTTTTCTTTACAGTGGGTTGAAGTGGGAATGTGGTTTTGCTGGCACTTTGAGTAATTCTGTTTGAAAAGCTTAGCCTTTGTACCCTAACAGTGTGTAAAAAGACACATAATAATTTTTGAAGAATCTTGTCTAAATTTTGCAAGCTTGTCATCAAATGGTAATTGTTATGTATTTATTGTTCACCTGTAAATGTGAGAATTCTTTGTAGGTGGGAGTAATTTGTAATATTATCGTAAGCTTTGTTTTGCAGATGAACATATTAAATGCAAGTATGTTTAAATAGCCTAAGGATAAACAGTTGAAATTAAGGGGATAGAGATGGCATTAGAATGTGGTGTTTTCATGGTATAACTATAAAGAAAGTTGGATGAATGATAGCAATATTTGAGGTGACATTCTATTACCATTTCCTTTTAGCAAATAGTGATTTTGTAAGAGAAAAACAGTAAAAGGTTTTGCTATTATTCAAGGGCCTAATTATTGCTTTTCTATGTAGGAAGATTTTCAGTCAATGACTTACGGATTTAAAATGGCTAACAGTGTGACAGATCTTCGAGTTACAGGTAAAACCATTTATAATGGTAATTCACAAGTTTTACATTTGAATTTGTTTGCTCTTAAAATCATTGTCTCTGTTTCTAGGCATGCTAAAAGATGTGGAGGATGACATGCAAAGAAGAGTAAAGGTATGTTTTCTTTCTCTTTTCTTTAGTATAAGATATTTATATTCTTCTAAATGTCAGGTTAACTTTAGCTAATTACAAATAGCTAGTAAGCTGATTACAAATAGCTAGGTAACACTACCGAGTTCCTTTATGTATGCGATACCTTTTTTTGGTAATGAGTTTGAAGACTACTGGAGTGGTTTCTGATGAATTAATATTACTTTCAAGTACTCAAAATTTAACCATTTCAGGGTTTTTCAATTTTTTACCACTGTTTTAGAATTTTAGTATGCTGTTTTAAGAATAGCATAAGATGCTAGAGTTTTAAATTCCTCAAAGGTAAGGATTATCTTCTTCACCTTTGTATTTTTAATGGTTAGGACAGAGTCTAGAACATAGTAGAAGAGTGCAAAAAATAGTAGTTTCTCAAATCTGGTAAAAACCTATGAGCGACAGACACCCTTTGGCCAGATGACCATGATGATTTTGTTCTGATAGAGATTAAAAATAAAAAATTATATTTGTTTTTTTTTTACACTTATATAACACAGCATGGTTGTCAAAACAGTTTTGCATTATTGTCTTACTTGATATTTACAGTTATTCAGTGTATTAGGCAATAAACTACACTTTGAAATGAAGAGAATAGAGCTCAAAAACATCAAGTAACCTGTCTTGAGTCTTCTTAAGGGCATGCCATTATTAAGTGTCAGTTCCAGGTCTAGAACCCAGATCTACTGGATCTTCGTGTGGTATTGGATCTTCGTGTGGTATTGCCTTCAGGTTTTGCCCGAATACTCAACCATATGTAACATATGTATTAAGAAGATTTTGCGTGTTAGTGTAGAACTGATCAGTGTTTACCGTGTGACTTTATGATGTGATTCTGTAAAGATCGTATGATGTGATTCTGTAAAGATCGCATTTCTTTTCTCTGGGTTAGTTTTGAGAACATCAGGAACTTCAGTTACTAGATCTTTTTAAAGAAAGAAGTACTGTGTACTATGTGCTTTTGCTTATATTATTCATTGTTTTGCTTTTGCTGTTTTTAATACCTTTTCCTTTGTGTGATCTTTATACCAAAATGAACTAAATATATATAGTACTGTTAGGTAAATAAATAATTGATACAGCGTTTTCCTTCCAGATATTTGCTTCAAATAGATTATAGTGTATACTCAGTAAATTAATTTATTCCTTTACCTTGTATAATCATAATTTTTGCTTTTACAGGCTTGTGTTTGTTTTAATTCACCTTTTTTAAAATTTTAGAGTACTCGAAGTCGACAAGGAGAAGAAAGAGACCCAGAAGTTGAACTAGAAGTAATTGAACTTATTTTCTGGTAGCTAATATCAGAGAAGTCTGCCTCTTAATGTTGTAGTTTTATGAACTGCGTTATAATTTATGGAAGCCCTTTTTAAGGTATTTCTTTAAAAATTGGACATTACAAGGGAGTTTATTTCCCTTGTATTTATTTTGATAGAATTATAATACAACTCTTTCAGATACATGATTTCAGAATTCTTCGATATTCCTATGAGGTACGTAGGAAGAAAAGATGATTTTTTTTCAGATGATCCACCAAAACTTGGCAGAAGTCAAGAACTTACATAATATCAAAATTTGTCAAACCTTTGTTGAGATCCTAAATTTTCTGACTCTGCTTAAACCATATTTCTATCAGTCCTCTTAAAAATACTAATTGAATCAGTTTTGAAATAATAGTGTAACTCCTGACTTGGGAAAAAATCAGTCCTTGTGATACAGAAGCTTTATTATATATTGCTGTTTCAGTAAAATAGGCTTCATTTTATTGTGTTTTATGCAGCTCATTTTCAGATATTTAAAAGCCTGTAAGTGAAGGTATTTGTAAATTATTAACACTGAGATTTAGAACTTAATATACAATATTTTAAAATGAAATTTCTTTCACAAGGCTTTGCATCTTTTAACTTTTAGTCCTTTCTTATTTTTTTTAGCACCAACAATGTTTAGCAGTATTCAGCAGAGTGAAATTTACTCGAGTGTTACTGACAGTGCTTATAGCCTTTACTAAGAAAGAGGTAAGGGTATTTAATCTGTTCAGTGTTTTTGTTTTTGATGGAATGCTTGATTTTGGTAGTGCTGAGACTTTTCTATTGGAATATATATGCACACGTACACAGCACTCAGCATTTGGTGTGTTTATGTCAGAATATCCCTGATGATTTTCTCCAAAAGTCACATGAATTTTACATTGTGCCCTTAACATATCTATGACTGTTGTTGATACAAAAATAATGTAATGCTTATTAGTGGATATAATAGTAGAAGCTGAAATTGTTTCTTTGAAGTTAATTTGAGAAATTAAAAATGAGAATTTTAGGTAGGCTCTTCTTTCATTCAGTTAAATAAACTTAGGTTTGTATAGAACCTAAAACAACCCTTAGATGGTGAATATTTCTGTGTGTGTGTGTGCGTGCGTGTATTGTGTTAAGTAAATTACAGGCTAATTTGTGAATAGTTAATTTTGAGTACAGATCCAGCCCTTACAAACTTCTGTAATTCTCTTCTTTTTTAAAAATTTCACCTTGATGAATGACTTAGTAGGAATTTTGCAGTTTCTCATTTTCTAGTTGACTACATCTCTTTAAGGAAAAAAAAAAATGAGATTGGTAGAATAAACCAGAATGTTTCCTATTATTTTTTAGCGGTTCCTACAAAGTACTGATAGGAGTAAAAAAATTATTTCTATCCTAACAGGATCTGGGCATCCTGTATTAAGTGAATAGTTTGTGAAAACCAATGTCATTACAACAAGCATTTAATAATTTCATTATTGTTTATAGGATTTTCCTATTTAATGTATATCTTTCAGTGAAAGAATATGTAAGAATGTTTTTGGTGATTTATTTGCTAGACCAGTGCTGTTGCAGAAGCTCAAAAATTGATGGTTCAAGCAGCAGATCTTCTTTCTGCCATTCATAATTCATTGCATCATGGTATCCAGGCCCAGAATGATACTACAAAAGGAGGTAATTGTCTGTTTTGTTCCTATTCTTTTTGTTGTTGTTCTTTCCCATCCACGGTATATAGTGTTTGGTTTGTTCTAAAATACTATTTGTCAGTCTATCCAAAACATTCTAACTTTGGATTGTTTTGCTACATAGGCTTTTAAATAGAGTGTTTATGGTCCCTTCTTTATGGTCATCCTTTTTCTTTAATCACCTCTCCACTTTACTGCTTTGAGAGGTCATCACCTCGATTTCAGTCTTCCCTGACGCTACCAGGCAGGCCTGGGTATTTTTTGTGGCCTCATTGTACTCATACATGCCTCTATTACATTTTTTTAGTATATCATATTATAGTTTACCTTGTAATTCCATGAGATTTTTAATACTTCTATGCCAGAGTCTCTTCTTTGTGTATTCCTACAGTGCTTGGCATATTGTTGACACTCAGTAGATTTTATTCATGAACTATACCTTAAAAATAAAAGGAACAGTGTACCTTTATTATGAAAACTCCAACTGAGTTAACACTTTAGTAATGTGCAGCAATTTTGGTTATCCTTAAAATTCATTAAAATGTGATAACATTTATGTTTTTAATTAGTTTTTCACAGTCGTTGGTCTTCTGACCAGAAAGTCTAGTTTTTATTGATTCATATTCCTTTGCTTTTTTGCCCCTTTTCCTCCTTTTTGGAGAATAAGTTGTGGTATTCCCCTTCCCATGAATTTTTTTCTTACTCATACATCAGGTAGTGAAACAGTCCAAAGATAATTTGGCTTAGGCAATCAATATGTGGATATCTTTATTGATACGGCAATCTTAATGGATAATAATTATTCTGAGCTTCTAAATTCATTATTAATTCATTAACATTTTATTTTCTACAGAAGAGGGAAAGATTAGGTGACTGTTAGATGACTGACTAGGAGACATTCTGTAACTATGGGACATTAAAAAGAAAGTTTTAATGCATAGCAAGCTATCTAGTACATGTTTACAGAGAGTTTACCATTTCTACAACTCTTCAACACTTTGGAATCAAGTGCGAGAATACTTTATGAAAACCGCTGTAAAATACATTGCTTCCAAGTAATTTGGTTAATTATGTATTAACAAGGTATTATGATGCAGAACAAGAATCAAATGACTTGATTCTAATGCTCCTTTTTTTGCCATATGTTTACTACATGGTCCGTTCTGGTCTATAACCGAGGATAATAATTGCCATGGGATCATTAGTTGCCCACATGTTTTTGTGGCTTACCTGTAGTTCAAATCAGTCAGCAGTTAAAACAAAAACATAAGTGTATATTCTTAACTATTTCTCTGGTTTTATAGGCTGTTTATGAGTGAGCTTCTGGAAGATGATTTGCATAAAGTTGGTTTGAAATAACTAAGCTAGTGAAGTTTTAAATTTAGGGAGTACTCTGTTCTTTGTTTTTTGCTAAACACTTTTTACGCTCACTCAACTTTGTAATTATTCAGCTTAAGCATGAAGCTAAACAATTTTGTAATAAAAAAGTGAAAACCATCCCAGTAATGTTTATTCTAAGAAAATGGTGATAAAGCTATTAGTGTAGGTTAGTTTGGGTCTCAGATTATTCATTTTACCTTCTTAATGTTATTAGAATGCATTTAGTGACAAAATGACTGTAAAGCTTATTGAAAAAATATATAGTAAGTGGGAACTTGGAAACTGGTGTTAAGGGAGAAAGTAGGAAGAATCAAGCTTGGTTCAAGGATTGCTTGCTGGTTGGTTTACTAGTGGATATGATGGCTTGACAATGAAGGAGGTGGAAGTGGTTTGGGGACAGGAGATGCTTAAGGAAAGGCGGCTTGAGATTTTTTGGTGCAGTGACATGGAGCAGACCACTAACCAAGTAAATATTTTGTTCTGGAAAATAAACGGAAGAAGCTTTTGGAGTTATTTTCATGTTGAGTGCTAATTGAAATCAAAGAAGTAAATGTGGTTAGTCAGGGCTTTCTGAATTCAGGACCTTGAGTTAGAGACCTTTCGTGAAAAAACAAGGGAAGCAGAGGATTCAATCGCACCCCACTCCAGTACTCTTGCCTGGAAAATCCCATGGATGGAAGAGCCTGGAAGGCTGCAGTCCATGGGGTCGCGAAGAGCCAGACACGACTGAGCGACTTCACTTCCAATTTTCACTTTCATGCATTGGAGAAGGAAATGGCAACCCACTCCAGTGTTCTTGCCTGGAGAATCCCCGGGGCGGAGCCTGATAGGCTGCTGTCTATGGGGTCGCACAGAGTCGGACACGACTGAAGCGACTTAGCAGCAGCAGCAGCACAGGATTCAGTGAAGCACATTGTTGGCTCCTTGTATTTGCTTGTGCTATTTTATTGCTTGTGAATTCTGTACTGCTTTTTATATGTCTGTGGAATTCTTCAAAATAATGTTCAGATTATTTCCTCCAGTGAGATTTTTCATGTTCTACTTGTCAAAATTTATTTTTTTCTCCCATATTCTTTTCTATTTATCTGTTTAGGTTTATTTATCTGTTTAGGATTAGGTTTGATTTACTCTTTTGAATGTTAGCATCTTTAACAGTTGCTAGTAGAAATTAAAAATTTAATTAAACTTAGGTTGTCTGAAATTGGTAGGTACTTTGGAAGTGTATATCCAACTCTGACATTCAATTTCAAGAGTTCTTGGGGAATTCCCTGGCAGTCCAGTGGTTAGGACTCTGCACTTTCACATGGGTTCAAGCCCTCGGGAAACCAAGATCCCACAAGCTGCGTGGCATGACCGAAAAAGCAAAAACAACAAAAAAGAAGCCTTATCATCCTTTTGAAAAAAGATTTATAATTCAAATGGTATATTAATCACATGCATTTACCTTCTGAAACCTTAATGACAATGAAGAAGTGTTTGGCTTTTTAACAAATAGATATAATTAATAAAGGGGCATCCCAGGTGGCACAGTGTTAAAGAATTCTCCTGCCAACACAGGAGACACAGGTTCAATCCTGGATCAGAAAGATCCCCTAGGAGTAGGAAATGGCAACCCACTTGAGTATTCTTGCCTGGAAAATTCCATGGACAGAGGAGCCTGGCAGGCTACAGTCTATGTGGTTGCAAAAAGTCAGACACTGCTGAGCACACATAATAAAAAAGGAAAAGACAGGGAAAGAAGGCAGTAGCAACAAAATTTTAGAAGCTGGAAAACAGAAAGATGTTGAGCTGTCTGTTCAAGTAACTGAATTCTTAGCTACTGATAAAGAAAGTCAAGATACGGTCCAAATTTATACTGCAGGTCCTCTGAAGGGCCTCCTTTTTAGTATGTCAGATACCTCTGAAAATGAGGATGAGAATTATGTTGATGAGATCTGGTTGAAAATCTGTTTAGAAGCAGAGATTTCCCTC